>NW_024870678.1:2542500-3142500 GCF_019054845.1 Dipodomys spectabilis | reverse complement strand
CCTTCTCCCTCCCTTCCATCTTCCTTTCTACTTAAAGCTGGAATATGCGAATTTTGTCATAATAAGTAATCCTCAAAAACATTAAATTATCATTCACTAGAAAATGTTTACCTGTTGTTCTAGGATCATAGTCTTTTCTCGCTCAACATTGAGAACCATTCTCTTTGTATATTCTAGTTGTTTCTCTAGAAGAGTACAACGAGACTGGGCTGCACTTAATTGTATACTTATATCTATAGATAAGAAAATAACAATCAGTCAATTAATTATCCCACATCATCAGAGATTTAGTTATGAGAAATGCACTATGCATATTCAATCACGAGCTAAAATTTCAAGGCTCCTTTTAGCTTTTAATATTGACTTTAAACATAAACTTTGCAAATACTTCATTTATTATACATAAGTGTATATTATCTTAAATGTCATTATCTTAAAAACCTACAGGGCGTAATTCTGAAAGTAGTGATTTGTGGCATGATTAATACCCCGGTTGTTCCTAGGAAACAATACCATCTACAAAAACAAGATGCAGGGAGTTCTCAAGATGGCGACGGGGCAGTAGGGAAACGCCACAGCTCTCTCCAACCAAAAAGAGAGTTCGAGTTCCAACCTTTAATCTCCCCAAGAGACCGACAACAACAAAAAGACGAACACTCAGAGAAAAACCAGAGGTGGAAAATAACAAAAAAAGAAAGAGAGGAAAAGAAGAATTTCAGAACAGAGAAGAGCGAAGACCCCTCCCCCAACCTTTACTGGCCGCGCGGCAGTGCGCCAAGCCGCCGGCCAGCCGGCCCGGCAGGGGCTGCCGGAGCCCCAGAGACACAGGGGGCTGCTTGCAGATCACCAGGTACCGGATTGCAGAACAGCGGATCGCCAGGAACAGAGAAACCTACCAGCCGGGAGTCTCCAGGAGGATCCCACCCCACCCATCACTCTCCACCGGAGCGGAGAGGCTCCATCCCGCCAAAGCCGCCCGGCACCAGCAGCGCCACAAAGGGACCTGTCGCGATCGCAACGACCCGGCGGGGGGCCGCCCAACCCAGCCCGCAACCACCCCAACTGAACTCGGACTGCAACAACAACTGACGGACTGCAACAACAACTGACGACCTACAGGGTGAGTACCCATCAGGGGACAGGGAATCCATCAAGGGAGACCAGAGCTGGAGGGAATCCCCAGACCCTGACCTAGACTCCCTACCCCAACACCCGGACCACAGGACCCACTAAAACTGGGAACTGTTCGAGAGCCCCACCAGCCGGTGGAGCACACTCTGCTGGCCAGGCCAGAGCAAGAGCGCCCCGGGAAGGGAGCTTAAATGCTCAAGCCAGGAACAGTGCCCCTGGGTCAAGACTACCAACAGTAGAAGAAATTTGAACTGTGTCCTCCAGGCTGCATAACCAAGGTGGTATACACATTAGCACAGGCGTAACAAGCGCGCTCCAGGCTGGGGCCGGAACCAGGCCAGGGGACCGGCGCCTGAACAAAGCAAAAAGGGTCAGAAGTGGGGCTGTGGTTCAAATGGTAGGGTGCCAGCCCTGAGCTGAAGAGCTGAGGGACAGCACCCAAACCTAGAGTTCAAGCCCACAACCAGCCCAAAACAAACAAAAACACATCAGGAGCCCATAGCAGACTCCAGTATTTGGGAGAGTGCATCCAGAGCATCTGATCTTCCCAAGAGCACCCGCAGGAGCAAACACAAGCAGTCTAGGCTGCTCAACCCTTCCAAAGGCGGGAATTGCTACAGCAGAGAGCTGAGAATCCTAAGTGAATAGCAGCTGGAAATAGGCTCCCAACAGAATCCAGATCAGACACAGACTCTCTCTACCAATAGAGAATCAACAACCAAGCAAAGACAGACACACCAAAACAAGATTGAAGAGCAGTCTCCTGAACCCCCATGCGAAAATCACAGAGAAAAATCACAAGGTTTACCACTACCCAGGACAGCAAGCTCACCTCAAAAGCCAGCAGCCACGCAGGGGAGAGCCCCAGTGGGAGCAAAGCAGGAATGGAAGACAAAAACTACATCCAAGGGTTGCTGGAGGCAATGACTCAAGAAATAAAGCGAGAAATGGATCAGAAATTGAAAGAGCACAAGGATGAACTATCAAAAGATATACAGGATATCAAACAAAAATTGGATGCAAAAATAGAAGCTGCACAAACCTCAGTAAGAAGTGAGATAAACGCCAAATTAGAGGTAATGCATACTGATATCACCTCATTGAGAGGTGAGATCAGTACTCTGAGAACCAACATTGAATCCATAAAGGGATCCATTTCCATCATGCAAACCACAATAGAAGCCACGGTCAACAGAGTGAATGAAATGGAAGGTAGAGTGTCAGATACAGAAGACAGAATACACCAACTGGACCAAAAAGTGACAGATATGGAAAAATCACTCAAATTAAACCAAAGGGAAATTCAAGAGCAAGCAGATAATGCTAAAAAATTTAACCTTCGCATAATCGGAGTGGACGAAGGTGAGGAATTCCAGAGCAAGGGAATGCAACACCTATTTAACAAGATAGTCAATGAAAATTTTCCCCACCTCAAAAACGACCATCTTAACTACATCACAAAAGCTTATCGAACACCCAACAAGCAAGATCCCAGGAGAAACACTTCTAGGCACATAATAGTAACAATGATGGATCTGAATAATAAGGAAACAATCCTGCATGCAGCAAAAATGAAGAAGGAGCTATACTACAACGGGAAAAAAATTAGAATCACTGCAGATCTCTCCACACAAACAATGAATGCAAGAAAAGCCTGGGAAAGCACCATACGAGCCCTGAGAGCCAATAACTGCCAACCCAGACTGATATACCCGGCAAAGCTAGCATTCACATTCGATGGAGAACTGAAAACTTTTAATAGCAAAGAAAAACTAAATGAATACATAAACATTAAGCCAGCATTACAAAGAATTCTAAGAGGGGGGACACAACCTGAAGAAAGCAACCAGGAACTGGGACCTGCCCCAAACAGGCATTACTCAAAGTCTAACTGAGCAAGCACAGGAGGAAAGGAAAGAAGAAAAACTTAGGAAAACGGAATGGCAGGGACAACAATGCATCTCTCTATACTTTCTCTTAATATAAATGGGCTGAATTCGCCAATTAAAAGAAAACGAACTGAGGACTGGATCAGAAAACAAGACCCATCCATCTGTTGCCTTCAGGAGACCCACCTCTCAGCCAAACATACAAACAAACTCAGAGTGAAGGGGTGGAAAAGGATCTACCAATCAAATTCCCCCAATAAGAAAGCAGGTGTAGCTATCCTGATATCTGACAAAATAAACTTTTCATTAAAATCAGTACAGAAAGACAAGGACGGACATTACATATTAATAAAGGGAACAATCCAAGAGGAGGATATAACCATCATCAACTTATATGCCCCAAATATCGGTGCACCCAGATATGTTAAACAAATGCTCTCAAACTTACAGAATAAAATAGATCCCAATACGATAATACTAGGAGACTTTAACACGCCACTCTCACCAAAGGACAGGTCTACCAACCAGAGGATTGGCAAAGAAGCTACCGAATTAAGTGAGGCCATACTTCAAGCGGAATTAACTGACATCTACCGAGTATTTCACCCTAAAACAACACAGTACACATTCTTCTCAGCAGCTCATGGAACTTTCTCCAAAATAGACCATATCATAGTTCATTCAAGGAACTTAAGCAAATACAAAGGGATCGACATAATCCCCTGTATCCTATCTGACCACAGTGGAATCAAGCTAGCTCTCAATAACAAAGCATACCGCAGAAATTTCTCTAATACATGGAAATTGAACAGCACACTCCTTAACAAGGCCTGGGTAACAGAAGAGATCAGAGAAGAAATAAAGCATTTCCTAGAACTCAATGAAAATGAAAACACCTCACAAAGAAACTTGTGGGACACAGCAAAAGCAGTCCTGAGGGGCAAATTTATTGCCCTCAGTGCCCACATCAAGAGAATGGAGACAGACCAAGTAAATAATCTCATGTTGCAACTAAAACAGCTAGAAAAACAAGAAAAAATGGGACCTAAAGCTACTAGACGAAGCCAGATAACCAAATTGAGAGCAGAGATTAACCAATTAGAAAATCAGAAAACCATAACCAAAATAAACCAAACAAAAAGCTGGTTCTTTGAAAAAATAAACAAAATTGATGGCCCGTTGGCAAGATTAATTAAAAAAAGAAGAGAGGAAACCCATATTAATAGGATTAGGGATGCCACGGGAAACATCACAACACGTACCCAAGATATCCAAACAATTCTAACAGACTACTTTCAAAAGCTATACTCTCTAAAGGAAGAAAATCTGGCGGAAATGGATGCATTTTTAGAGAAATACAAGTTACCCAAACTGAGCAAAGAAGAAGTTAACCAATTAAATAAGCCAATATCCTATAATGAGATACAGGAAGCTATCAAAAGTCTTCCAACAAAAAAAAGCCCAGGACCAGATGGATTCACAGCAGAATTCTATAAGACCTTTAAAGAAGAACTAATACCCATACTCCTCAAGCTCTTCAGAGAAACAGAGAAGGAGGGAGCTATCCCAAACTCATTCTACGAAGCCAATATCACACTCATCCCCAAACCAGGCAAAGACCCAACCAAAAAGGAGAATTACAGGCCAATCTCCTTGATGAACACAGATGCAAAGATCCTTAACAAGATTCTAGCTAACAGAATCCAGAAACACATAAAAAAAATAATACACTATGATCAGGTAGGCTTCATCCCAGAGACACAGGGATGGTTTAACATACGTAAGTCAATAAATGTAATCCAGCATATCAACAGAGCCAAGGTCAAGAATCACATGATTATCGCCACAGATGCAGAAAAGGCCTTTGATAAAATTCAACATTCATTCATGCTAAAAGCTCTGGAGAAAATAGGAATAGAAGGAACATTTCTAAAAACAATAAAAGCCATTTATGACAGACCAATAGCCAATATTATACTTAATGGGGAAAAGCTACAACCAATCCTCCTAAAAACAGGAACAAGGCAAGGATGTCCACTGTCTCCACTCCTCTTCAACATAGTCCTAGAACCCTTAGCCAGGGCAATAAGGCAAGAAAAAGACATTAAAGGGATCCGCATAGGGAAAGAAGAAGTGAAACTATCCCTTTTTGCAGACGACATGATACTATACCTCCACGATCCCAAAAACTCCATCCCCAAACTTTTAGAAATCATAAGTCACTTCGGCAAAATAGCAGGATACAAAATAAACCCACAAAAATCAGTTGCCTTCCTATACACTGATAACGCACAGGAAGAGAGGGAAATAAAGGGAGCAACCCCATTCACAATAACCTCCCAAAAAATAAAATATTTAGGAATTAACCTAACCAAAGATGTAAAAGAACTATTTAATGAGAACTATAAAAAGTTAAAGAAAGAAATTGCAGAAGACACTAGGAAATGGAAAGACCTCCCATGCTCCTGGATAGGCCGACTTAATATAGTAAAGATGGTGATACTTCCAAAATTAATATACAAATTCAATGCAATTCCTATTAAAATCCCAATGACGTACATCACTGAAATACAGAAAACAGTCCAAAAATTTATATGGAACAACAAAAGACCTAGAATAGCCAAAACAATTCTAGGGGATAAAGACAATATGGGAGGGCTATCCATGCCGAACTTCAAACTCTACTACAGAGCTATAATCACAAAGACAGCATGGTACTGGCACAAAAACAGACCCGAAGACCAATGGAACAGAATAGAAGATCCAGATATAAATCCACAGGCCTACAGCCAGCTGATATTCGACAAAGGAGCCAAAGACATACAATGGAAGAAACACAGCCTCTTCAACCGCTGGTGCTGGGAAAACTGGGCAGCCACATGCAGAAAACTAAAAGTGGACCCCAGCCTATCACCATGCACCAACATCAACTCAAAATGGATTAAAGACCTTAACATTAAACCTGAATCTCTGAAACTACTGCAGGACAGAGTAGGAGAGACACTTGAACTAATAGGCACAGGAAGGAACTTCCTGAACAGAGTCCCAGGGTCACAACAAGTTGGAGAGAGACTCGACAAATGGGACTACCTTAAAATAAAAAGCTTCTGCACAGCTAAATCTATCGCAACTAAGCTAGAAAGACAACCAACTAATTGGGAAAAAATATTTACCAGCAATATATCAGACAAGGGGTTAACATCCTGTATATACAGGGAACTCAAGAAACTAATCCCTCCCAAACCTAACAAACCAATTACTAAATGGGCAAGGGAACTAAAGAGGGACTTCTCAAATGAAGAAATAAAAATGGCAAAGAAACACATGAGGAAATGTTCATCATCCCTGGTGGTGAAGGAAATGCAAATAAAGACAACCCTGAGATACCACCTTACCCCAGTCAGAATGTCCCACATCCACAAATCAGCCAACGACAAATGCTGGAGGGGATGTGGAGAAAGAGGAACCCTATTACACTGCTGGTGGGAATGTACACTTATACAACCACTTTGGAAAGCAGTCTGGAGGGTCCTTAGAAAGCTAAAGATTGACCTCCCTTACGACCCAGTCATACCACTTCTAGGCATCTACCCTGAACAACAGGAACCAATATACAAGGACACGTGCACCTCCATGTTTATTGCAGCACTGTTCGCAATAGCTAGGATATGGAAACAACCTAGGTGCCCCACCACAGATGAATGGATCCAAAAATTGTGGTATCTATACACAATGGAATATTATGCAGCCATTAGAAATGACAAAATAATGGCATTTGCAGGGAAATGGATGGAGCTAGAAGGAATCATGTTGAGCGAGGTAAGCCAAGAACGAAGAGACAAACGGTACATGGTCTCCCTCATAAGTGGATGCTAAATCCAAAAGGTTAGTGATACGACAAAACTAACAGGACTTAAGAAACAAAGAACTCCCGCTCATCTGGTTGAACCACTACTAAATATCCTCATGCTGCTGATCACAAATATGGTATATAACATGTGAACACTGTTATATATTACAGACTGTGGTAGACAATTTGCTCCAGGGAAGTTAGAATGAACTTGTGACTTTGAAATTATGTAATCATTTAATCACAATCAAAAAAAAAAAAAAAAAAAAAAAAGAACCTCGGGGAAGGGAGGGAGGGAGGGGATGGTAGGGGGAAAACAATGGAGGGGGTAACAATGTTCAAGAGGAAGTGTACTCATAACCTCACTCATGTAACTGTGACCCTCTGTATAGTAGCTTTACAATAAAAAAAAAAAAAAAAAAAAAAAAAACAAGATGCAAAGTCTCTTAGCTTGGAGAATTCACAAATATGACCTCTACTATTTCCATTTTCCTCAGTTCCTGACTACTGGCCATTTGCCTAATTCTATAGGCATAAACAAACTTTATTTTTTAAATACCAGTCTTGGGGCTTGAACTCGGCCTGGATGCTGTCCCTCGGCTTCTTTGTTTGGGGGAGGGGAGGTTGGTAAGTTTTAAAAATTGTTATTATAAAGGTGATGTACAAAGGGATTAAAATTACTTAAACAGGTAAACAGTACAATTCTTTTTGGACAACGTCACTCCTTCTGTCACTCTCTCTCACTTTTTCCTTCCTGTCCCCACCCACAAGTTGTATAGTTCATTTTCCATACAGTACCATTGATGTGTTTGTTTACCCTTTATCCCTCCATTTGTGTTCCTGAACTAAAGGTTAGTGCTCTACCACTTGAGACACATCTCCACTTCTGGTGTTTTGCTGGTTAAGTGGACATAAGATGTCTCAGACTTTCTTCCCTGGGCTGGCTTTAAACTGTGATCTTCAGATCTCAATCTCTTGAGTAACATGGATTACAGGTGTGAGAGCCACTAATGCCTGGTTACAAACTATTTCTAATCATTTAACACTTTTATTTTCCCCAGCTCTTTCCTCCGGTGCCTTAGGAAAAAGCAACTCTCGTCATTTGTCATTTGTAATGTGAAACACAAACTTTAGCTTTGTTTATGTAGTCAGTATAGTGTTATAAGGAAAAGGACTATAAATTTCTAAGTAAATTATATGAGGAACTTATAGTCTAAATTGTTAAGTCTAATGTCCTTTTTGTAATTTCTACAAAAGCTTTTATTTACCTGCCTATTCTTCTAAATTAATACTTCTTCTCAAGTTAAAAAACTTCTTGTATTTATTTTTATCTTTTCATATTGTTAAATTATAATTATTGCTCTATATTTTAAAGCTTAAACATTAGCATTAACTGAAAATATTTTAATTATGAATTAAGCTGGTTTTGTTGCTTATTCTGAAAACATTCTAAACACATCTATCTAAAAGCAAATTTTATTTTACTTTCAAAAATTTATGAACTGGATGTAATAGAGATAAATTCAAAGTTATATTCATTTCCCACAAATATTAAAATGTCTGAGAACAAGTCTCAAGGTTTCAATTTACATGAGACAAAGATATTGTAATAAACTTTGGTAACCCCTCATTTGTGAGAAGTCTTGTATTTTTTACCCTTTTTCTGCTTTATCAGTTCCTGATGTGCCAGATTTCTCTTATTTGTTTCATTCTCCAAGGCCTTTTTGTATTCTGCTGCTTCTCTTGAGAGGATATTCAGATTATCTTCAGCTTGTGTTCTCTCTAGCTCTAAACGACGAATCTTTTCCTGAAGACTTTTTAAGGCTAAAATAAGAGCTGTTGAAAAATGATTTGCTTGATGTTATAAGTGAGTTTTTCAAAGATTAAAATCATACTAATACAGAATAATATTTTTAAAAAGCAGTTTATCTTTGTTAGTGTACAGAAAAATGTACAATGTATAGTCCTTATAAAAATAAAACATGGCGTGGGCCACCAGTGCCCGGATTGGACTCATAATTTTAATAAATTATTAAATCAAATTTAATTGACAAAATTAAATATATTAAGTTAATAAAATTAAATTTGATTTAATAATTTTAAGATTATCCTAAGTTTATATTTGAAAAGTTATAATGATATTTTGCAGTAATTGTATATAATGGTTTCTAAAAAGATTTTCAAGGATAATTTTGGATTTCTTCCATTTTCAAACCTAATCCTTGAATAAGAGAAAGCCCTACTTAACTCATCTAGATTGTTATCATCTAGCTTAGACCGATTCCAAATCTGGTCTTTTATTCTTCAGAGAGTATTTTTCTTTTTCTTTTTTTTGAATGAATCTGTGATATATATAGTTGGTTATATTAATATTCATCATATAGCTGAAGCTCAAACCAAAAATTTTAAATAACTTGTCTATGATCATTCTTAGAAACTTAGCAAAATAATCAAAATTGGAAGTTTTAGTAATACGAAATACACAATAACATACTTCATACTTAATTCTATATAAAAATCTTTCCTTAGTATTACCTTGGCTATTTGGACTCTGAAGCATTTTAGGAGAGATAACTTCTAAGTTCAGAGGGTAGCAACTCTGAGATGATTCATTCTGGGTGAATGGTGGAGCAAACACTCTTTCTGGAGGTTTAAGATAGCTTCCAACTACACTATGTACTAATTCAGAATCCATTATCTGTAGAAAATAAAGAAATGATACTAGAGTTCATAATTTCCTATTTGAAAAACAAAAGCATTGCATAAAAAATTCAGGTGAAACTTCAATATGGCATCATAATCATATACTATGGATTGTCACAAATTCAACTGTATTAAGCTCAGCAGTAACAGAAAAAATACTGCATAGATAGTATGTATAATTCTGCCTGACTTCTTCACAAAAAGAATGGCTCTAGGGCTTAAAAGGAAGAATTATTGTAACAAACATTTTCTTTTTCTCCTTTTTTTTTAAGGTGATGCTGGATAGAATCCAGGATTATATGCAGATTAGACAAACATTCTACCAGTAAGCAACATCTCAGGATCTTGGAAAGTATTTATTCCAAAAATAATACAGCCTTCAAATATAAGCCAACAATATAATCTAATTCTCAAATATCAATTGTTAGATGTTAATGTACTAGCTTCCTAAGGCATTTTCAAAAGTAATTTTGGCTATATGAAATTTCTGAATGTAATCCTTATTATCTAGTCCTGTTTTGTACATCAGTACATAAATCCACTAGAAGCTTGTTTTACATAAAGAGATGAAGATCCTGGGAGAAAAATAAAACTTACTCTGAAAGAAGATGAAACAAGTCCAAAAAATTCTGATGCAAAAATCTTACGTGGTTCAGGAGAGGAGTGATTCTGTGTTCAGTAAGGTGATGGTCATGCTAATTCTTTGTTAGTCTTGAGAAAAGAGAAGTCTGCAAGTAAAAACATAAGTATTTCATCACTGTATCTATAAATGAGATGGAGAGATAAATATAGAAGAAAGAAGAGCTGGAAGGAAAACATTCTTCATGTTATGACAGCAATTTCTGAAAATAATAGTAGTACCTAAACTCCAATCTCCATTCTTGCCTATCTGATCCAAGGGGCCTAGGTATATGTAATTAAAAAGCCCCAGAAATTCTTGTGGAACTTTTACATACCTGCAAGTATGAGTAAAAAGCTATTTAAAATACAGGCTTCATTTTTTTCCTGACTGAAAAAGTCTAGGGAAACTCAGGCTGTGTTAGAAACCATTTTTGACATCTTATAAACAACAAAGGAAATGATACATTATTATTATCATCATCATCATCATCCTCCTCCTCATCATCATTATTGTCAGTCGTGGGGCCTGAACTCTGGCCCTGGGCACTGTCCCTCAGCTCTTCAGCTCAAAGCCAATGCTCTACCACTGGAGCCACAGCGCCACTTCCAGCTTTTTTTGCTTATGTGGTGCTGAGGAATTGAATACTGGGCATCATGCATACAAGGCAAGCACTCTACCACTGAGCCACCTTCCCAGCCCATGGCACATCATTTTTATGGTGTATAAAATTACTATACCTTAATTGGCTGCAACCAAGGAACTACTATATAAACAAACTATAACTTCAAAAGAATGTTCTAGATGCAAAGCATTTTTTTTTCCTGTTTTGGGGAAAAATATTTTTTCTACTTTTAGCTTGAGTTTGAACTCAAGGTCTCATGATTGTTCAGCTTAATTGCTCAGCTAGCCCCTCTACCACTTGAGCCATGCCTCCAGCCTGGTTTATTTTTGCTAGTTATATTAGTGATGGAGACATTCAGACTTTTCTGCCTGGTCTGGCTATGAACTGTGAGCATATGGACCTCAGCCTCCTGAGTAGCTACGATTACAGGCATCAGCCAAATTCAGTCTTTTTGTTTTAAACCTATAGAAATAAAAGCCTATAGATGGTAGATAATTTTTTTAAATTTATCATAACTCAAGCTTCCCACATCCCAACATTTATGTAGCTAGAGAAAACAGGACTGATTTATATCTATCTAAACAAAAGCAACCTTAATGGATCGTCAAAAGGAAAATATCTCCTAGAGAGAAATAGGATATGAGAAACACTAAGTCAAAAATAGAACCATGTAATTTCATTAAAAGTACAAGGAGGTCTTAGAGGCTATCTTTTCTAGCCCTATCTTTCATTACAAACTTAATCCCTACACAGGTCATCTAAACTCTGTTCATAGTCAGAGAGACAGAGCTGTCTTCAAGTTGAATTGAAAGCTGCCTTCTCTGACTTTTAGACTGAACAGATTTGAGGAAGTATAGCTCCTATACTTATCAATGTATATGTTATACTGAATATTTACAACTATAATATCACACATTAAATTTTATAGCATCAAAAGTAGATTGCAGAAATTAGAATGCTAGATAATTCTTTGCTATTATCATTTTCATCACTGTACAGTGATTGACTGTACAGTCAATCCCCCCCCTTTTCTTTGGCCAGCCGTGGGGCTTGAACTTTGGGCTTGGGCGCTGTCCCTGAGCTCTTCAGCTCAAGGCGAGCTGCTCTACTGCTTCAGCCACAGCGCCACTTCTGGTTTTCTAGTGGTTTATTGGAGATAAGAGTCTCACTGACTTTCCAGCCCAGGCTGGCTTTGAACCGTGATTCTCAGATCTCAGCCTCCTGAGTAGCTAGGATTACAGGCATGAGCCACCAGCACCCATCCTTCAATTTCCTTTTTAAATATCTTTATATATATTATATATAGTATATATATATATATATATACTATATATATTGTCCTTTGATAATTTTAGGAATTGATTTTGCAGTTTGTGGCTTTTGCTGACTTCCATTTAGAGTGGTTGGTTTATTCATGTTTAGTGCTTTCTGGATTTTTTTGTTTTTTTGAGACAGGGTATTACTACATAACCTAGGCTGCTCTTGATTCTTCTGTTTGAGCTTTTTGAGGGCTGGGATTACAGGTATGTACAGTATGTCAGGCTTGTGATTTTTAAATTCACATTTCCTAGAATTAAGAAATTTAGTATTTAAAACATTTTTCATATGAGGATGTAGGTCACTCACAAACTGCTTTCCTAGCATGAACAAGGTCTTGGGTTTGATGCTCAGCATGGCAAACAAGAACACAGAACAAATCAAAACAAAAACCCCCTCCCTCCAAGACATAGCCACTACTTTTCTCCAGAAAAGATTTCTATTTGTTTCAGGCAAGTTCTTGGGACGATAAAAATCTAAAGTACTCAAAAATCTAAATTAAAATCCAGATAGATGTTTTGGGGGAGTGGTGGGGATTTTACATTAACATTTTGTTCTGGGGTACAGTAGAGTGTGAAATCTAACTTCAAATCAACATGAGCAAAGTAAGGACTGTGATGATTTCTCAGCACAAAAGTCTACTCCAAACAAAGTCAAGAGTGAGATGGGAGAATCACTCTGAAGAGCCAGTTATTTTCCAAAATCATTCACAGAAAATTTTACTCTTTGGAGATCCCGGCTTTTTGCTGAAATGTCCAAATGTATCATAATGCTCAGGCTCAGACTTCTCTGTCATTTGCAAACACTTCCTTCTTAGGTTCTGGGACATGAAGGATCAGAAAGCGCCTTTGGGCTAAAAGGATCTCAGGGCTCATTTATCCCAATGGAAATTGGCTTTCTCATTATAGCATCAGGGTAACTCAGCTATGCTATAAAATTTAAAACAAACAAACAAACAAAAAAACCAACCCAAGTGCTGAGAGCTCATGCCTTTAGATCTGAGGGTCATGGTTCAAAGCCAGCCCAGGCAGGAAAGTCTGTGAGATTCCTATCTCCAATGAACTAACAAAAAAAGGCAGACTCAAGTGGTATAATGTTAGTCTTGAGCACAAAAGCTTAGGGACAGGGTCCAGGCCCAAGAGTTCATGCCCCAGCACATACACAAAAATTTTTTTTTCTTTTTTTTTGCTTATGTGGTGCTGGGGAATTGAATCCAGGGCCTCATGCATGCAAGGCAAGCGCTCTACCACTGAGCTACCTTCCCAGCCCCACACAAAAAATTTTATAGAGGTTTTTTTTTTTTGTATTGTATTTTTTTTGTATTTTTTATTGTATTCTTTATCAGAAGTTTCTTTGAACATCTAATCTGCCACATTGCTTGAAACAATATTTGGCAATAGATTCATACACACATTAAAGATATTAACTGTTCTAGAAAAATCAGTTTTAGTTAGACAAACATTTTTGCTTCAAAGGGGAAAAAGTCTGTATCTTTCCATTGTAGTAACAGATTCACAATCTACTTTGTATTGTAAAACTGCTTTCATCAGAATGAATTTAATGATTATTATCTGATCAATAGTTCATTAGAGTTTGTTAGCAGGATTCAAATAATACAGTATATTGTAAACAATCTGTAGACTGAGAATAAGTATCAGACAAAATTCATATTCTAAAGTATATTATAAATTCAACTTTAAAAAATATGCAATGAGGATGGGCACTGGTAGCTCACACCTGTAATCCCAGCTCAGGAGGCTAAGATCTGAGGATCATAGTTTGAAGCCAGTCCAGGCAGTAAAAGTCTGTGAGTCTCCAATTAACCACCAAAAAGCCAGAAGTGGAGCTGTGACTCAAGCAGTAAAGTACTAGCCAGCTTTGGTCAAAAAGTTCAGGGACAGGGGCTGAGAAGGTAGCTCAGTGGTAGAGCGCTTGCCTTGTATGCATGAGGCCCTAGGTTCGATTCCTCAGCACCACATAAGCAGAAAAAAAAAGCCGGAAGTGGTGCTATGGCTCAAGTGGCAGAGCGCTAGCCCAAGTTCAGACCCCAAGACCGGACCCCCTTCCCCCCAAAAAAAGTTCAGGGACAGTGCCCAGGCTCTGAGTTCAACCCCAGGACTGGCACAAAAATAACTAAATACATAAATAAATATGTAAAATGCAATGAATTTACAAAAAGACCCATAGCCATTAAATTCTAAATTCTAAGGCATTATAATATTTCAATGACTACCATGTAAAATGTTGTATGCAATAGCAGCAAATCTCTTATTTAAATACTGATCATTTGATATTCAAAAAATGATTTTTTAACATAAGTTATAATTAACTTTAAAGCTATGTCTTGCTGGATTGGGGGAAAAATACACTATCATTTTGCATCCTGGGAAAAAATCCTAAAGTGTTTTCTCAATGTATTCCTTGTAAGATACAACAAATTAATAACTATATAGTATAAAAACCAACCAGTAACACTTTGATTAGATGATTAAAATGAACATCACTTATGATAACTAGTGGATATCATGTGTCCCTGAATATGAAACCCTGAAAAACACAGTATCATCTAGGCAGCATTACTACCAATATATTACTTGAATCTCAGCATGGGGAAATGCCACACAAGCCTCAGATGAAAAACATTCTATTTTTAATGTAGGGAGGGATGTTTTCATAGGAAATGTTGACATCAGTCAAGACCCCAGTGGCTCATACCTGTAATCCTAGCTACTCAGGAGGCTGAGATCTGAGGATTGTGGTTTGGAGCCAGCTTGGGCAAAAGACTCCATGAGACTCTTATCTCCAATAAACTACTCAGAAAATGCCAGAAGTGGCACTGAGGCTCAAGTGGTAGAGCGCTAGCCTGGAGCAAAAAGCAGCTCAAGGACAGCACCAGGCCCTGAGTTCAAGCCCCAGTCAGGCAATAAAAAGGTTGCTATCATGACAGTATGAATCCAAAAGAAATAAAAAGATACTAAGCTACTAGCTACTAAGAAGGATGAGATCTGAGGATTGCAGTTTGAAACCAGACTGGGCAGGAAAGACTGTGAGACTCTTTATCTCTAATAAATTATTTTAAAAGCTGGAAGTAGAGCAGAGTGCTAGCCCTGAGCTAGGGACAGTGCGTAGGCTCTGAGTTCAAGTCTCAGAACTGGCACCAAAAAAAAAAAAAGAATTTACATACAAAGAATACTATGGAGGACAAGGGAGAGATTGTCTAACTTTCCTTGATTGACACATGTCAGAAACAGTTTATTAGAGGAATTTAGGCAAATATGGCAGAATGGACATATATATGGATTTTAACTTCCTCTTGAAATTCCAGAATAATATTAAAACAATTTTCAAACAAAGATACAAATGTGCAAAGACAAAGGGATTGGGAGAAGTGACAACAAAACCTTGGAAAATAGGAAACAGATGTATAGTAGGTTTAGCTAGTAGGTAGTAGGCAGTAGGTAGTAAGTAGTAGGTAGCAGGTTTAGCTAGTAGGTAGTAGGTTAGCTAGTGCAAAAAAGTAGACTCCTATCTAAGTAAACCAAGTGACTTTTAAATATACTATGTAGAACCCAAACTGTCTCAAGAATTAACCATACATCTATAAGGAGTAGCTAAGGGAGTTATGTCATTAACTAGAGAAGAGATAAAAAGTAAAATTAAGAAGAATTATATGTCTATACAAGCAAAAGAAGTCCATACCCTCTTGTAGAAGATTGGAAGTTTTGTTTTGCTTCTTTTCTCTGAAAAGGAAATTATAGTATATCTCTGGAGTGGGGAACAATAACAGTTGGGTACCAAACTGAAAGCTAAAGATTCAGTTCTCAGAATATGGGTAGTCCATAGATCCAAGTGGTGATATGAGGTTCTATATCTAGAGAATATGAATAGCTCACGTTACTAAAGATGACAAGATAAGTAAGATTGGATGAAGTTGGAGTCTCTATGTTTCTAATTAATTTGAGTGAAGTTTTTTAGTACCCCACTTTTAAATATGTTGTTTAATCAATGCTCACTAGACATTAAGAAAATATGAGAGGCAGAAATCCAAACAATATGAGGTTTAACAGGAATACAAATTTTGGAAATATACGATTAATGGAGCTAACCCTAGTGAATTTGACTGGCACACAGTGAATAAATGTTGACCATAAAAGATAGACTGAAAGGCATTTGAAGGCCAAACCACAAAACCATCTGTAAATATATCACTAAGGAGTTTGTATTTTATCTAACTAAGCTTTGGGGAACAAATGAAAGGCATAAAGGGATTCCTCATTAACACTTTGATTAATGTTTTCAGCTGGCCTTGAGGTGGACAGAATGAAAAGGAAAATATTTTTGGCAGAAGGACAAACTAAAGGGTTGCTGAAAATATAGGCTTAACCTATGCTAGCTAAAATAGTCAGAAATTTAAAGACACAAGATACATCAAAAGCACTTAGTATAGAATCATGATGTTCCCCTCAAAATATATTGAAGCTAAAATTTGTAAATGCTAAGAATCACAGGTTTAGGAGACAAAAAAGGGGTAATTAAGGGCCAGGCACCAGTGGCACACCTGAAATCTAGTTACTCAGGAGGCTGAGATCTGATGATTGCGGTTCTAAGCCAGCCCAGGCAGGAAAGTCTGTGAGACTCAGATCTCCAATAAACCACCAGAAAACTGGAAGTGGCACTGTGGTTCAAATGGTAGAGCGCTCACCTTGAACTGAAGAGCTTAGGGCCAGCACCCAGGCTCAAGAGTTCAAGCCCACAATTTACCCCTCTCCCCCCCAAACAAAAAGAATGCTAAGAGGCAAATGAAGGAAGAAACACCTTAAATGGAAATCAAAGACTACAGATCAGATAAGTGGGGGAAAACACAGGAGAAAGTAGTAACAGAGGTCAAAGTGAGACCAAGTAATACTTCATGTCTAATGTTCTCTGTCCAGTGGAAATAAGAAACACATAAGGGAAGGTTTCTACTACCAACATGAGAGCTACCAACATGGGGAGCTCTATGTTTAGACTTTTGAGGAACCTCCATGCTGCTTTCCAGAGTGGTTGAACACATTTACATTCCCACCAACAGTGTACTAGCATTCCTTTTTGGCCACATCCCACCAACATCTGTTATTACAAGCTTTCTTGATAATGGCCATTCTGAGAGAGGGTTCCTCAGTGGATGAATGGATCAAGAAAATGTGGTATACATACACAACTATATATGTTATGTATATAGAATCCTACTATAATATGTCTATAAATCTACAACTTAATCCAATGGATAGTAAAAGACAAATAATTACATTTGGGCACGATTAAACAGTACTATGAGCATTTGCACAGTGAGAACAAAGGAAGATATTCTTAGGAGAGGATCACAATGGCTCAATAGCTATGACCACTTATGACCACATAAAATAAGGCTTATCGAAAGAACTCCAAGAAATAGAAACAAGAGGTTTTTTATTTCACTGTTTTCAGTTCTTTTTTTTCCTTTTGTCACTGTTTTTGATTTCTGTACCCTTTGTCTTGTATATAAGTTTATCTGATTTGAGGAGGGGAAGGAGAATCAGATATGGTGGGACAAAGGGTGAATGAATTCCACAGTGATACTCAGTAGACAGTATGTTGCAAACAAACTTTACAACTTTGAAAAGAGGCAGGGCAGGAGGGGAAAAAGTGGGAGAAAATGAGGGATGGGGAATACTGTTCAAAAAGAAATGTACTCATTACTTGAGTAATAAGTAACCCTTCTGTTTATCACTTTTGAAATAACAATTAAAATATAAAAAAAAATCATGGTGAAGAACAAAAGGATGTCCACATTTTAAATAACATGGGAGTCTTGCTAGAGCCAGGAATTTCTCTTAGGATATCTGTGGTGAAGTCCAAGACTTTGCATTTCGTACAATCCCTTTATATAACTTTTTTCCCTGCTCATAAACTATTAATATTTTCCTTTTATATTTGATGTTTTGAGATGTCACCAGGAAAAGCAATATAATAAAAATCTATTGATAACGTATTAAAAAAAAAAAAAGACTGACACAATAAGGAAGGAAAAACACACAATGGGAAAGTCAAGAGTACATCAGTAAAACTGTTCATAACTATTAATGGATTTTTTACTGAGAATGTCCCAAGCTCATTTTCTTAAATATGTCTTTAATACAATAAGTACATTGCTACATGAGTACAAGAAGTAGGTTTCTGTTTATTTACTGAGGTGCTGGGGATTAAAACCTGGGGTTTTCACATTAGGCAGGTACTCTATCATTGTGCCACATCCCCAGTCAATAAAAAAAAAAGTTTTTAAAGAATACAATGTAAGGCCAATCTTTTATATTTTATAAATTAAAACATAGCAATTAACTGTTGATGTTCACCACAATCAATCTAACTCAAGTAGTACCTAGATTCAAAGCTAACCTATCAAGTGCTGAATTTAAAATAACTAGGCTTATGAATATTTTCCTGCAACAAATTTGTATCCAGTAAGTTTTAAATTTATATTTAAGATTACTTAAATGATTAGACTTCTATCATCTTTGATGAGAAAATGCTATTTAATATAAAGAGGAAAAATCTAAAATTGTGTAATTATAGCCCATTTTTAAAAGGGACAAAGATAGACAAAGATGTAAATCTATTAGCATGTTAGACAACAGATTTTTACATTCTTATTTCTATCTTCTTATATTCTCCATAATGAACCAGAAACAAAAATAATTTATGAATATAGTTTATTCCTGACTAAATTTCTGAGGTGAAAAGACAGCTGGAGTTATAGGTTAATTATTTAAACATTTAGAACCTCATGCTTCCCACCCAAAACTCAGGAAGGACAATTATGTCCATGTCTTCTATAAATGCTTATACTCTAAAATACTACATTCTGAAAAGGGCTATTATATACTTACAGACTAATAAAAAACGTAAAATGAATTCCTTGAAACTAATTAGGCCAACAACTTTTC
This sequence comes from Dipodomys spectabilis, assembly GCF_019054845.1. Classification (NCBI taxonomy): domain Eukaryota; kingdom Metazoa; phylum Chordata; class Mammalia; order Rodentia; family Heteromyidae; genus Dipodomys; species Dipodomys spectabilis. The sequence goes on along the minus strand of NW_024870678.1, from coordinate 3,123,404 downwards.
TGTACTTTTCTATCCAAATGTTTGTTATGGCTGATTCAGTAAATACCATCCTAACTCTGAAAAACATCATATATAACCTGATGTCTAGCTCATGCCTGTAATCCTAGCTACTCAGGAGACTGAGATAGTTTGTGAGACTCTTATCTCCAATTAATACTGAATTCAAATTAATAGAGCTGGACTTAACCAGCTTGGGCTACATAGCCAGACATCATCTCTAAAAGATAAAGAAAAGTTAACAGTACTTATTTTGCCCTACAGACTGGGCATATGCAATAGAATTAATTATAGGACTGGCCAAGGGGGAAAGGAGCTATTAATCAAGGAAAGTAAAGCTTACCTACTTAAGTACCAACGTTTATTTCAACTAGTTTACAAAGAAATAGTTCTTAAATGTTTAAGCTACTTTTCTTTTGGGCTTACTTTTTTTTTTTTTTTCTGTCTCTCTCTTTTTCCAATCCTGGTGCTTGAACTCAGGGCCTCGGCTGTCTCTGAGCCTCTCTGTGCTCAAGGATAGCACTGTACCACTTGAGCCACAGTGCCACTTCCAGTTTTTTCTGTTTATGTGGTACTAAGGAATCGAACCCAGGGCTTCATGCATGCCACGCAAGCACTCTACCACTAAGCCACATTCCCAGCCCTACTTTTCTTACTTTTAGACAAAGTATATTCAAAATAATTTAATCTTTAGGATAACATATTTAGAGCCACACACTGATACTCCTTGGGCTGTTTCCCCTTCTTCACTGTAGAGTTCCACCCTAAGAGATTTTGTTGCCTTTTTATCCCTTGCTATCTGCTTGTCTGCTTGGTTTCGGCAATATCTTCTTCCTCCCCCTCCTCCACCTCTGTCTTGGTACTGGGTTTGAACTTAGGGCCAGAAGCACTCTATCACTTGAGCCATACCCACTCCTATACCTCTTTGTCTCGTGTGTGTGTGTGTGTGTGTGTGTGTGTGTGTGTGTGTGTGTGTGTGTGTGTGTGTGTGCGCGCGCGCATGCGCGTGCGCTAGGGCTTAAATTCAGGGACTCCCATTCTCACTTAGCTTTATCTACTCAAGGCTGGCACTCTACAACTTGAGCCATACCTCCACTTCCAGCTTTTTACTGGTTGACTGGAGGTAAGAGTCTCATGGACTTTTTTTTGCTCAGGACTGCCTTCAAAACATAATCTTCAGATCTCAGCCCCCTGAGTAGCACTGATTACAGGCCTGAGCTACCAGCACCCAGCTTCTTTGTCTTTTTAAATCGAAAAGCTAACAGACTGTCTAGTTATACTTATCTTCTTGAAAAAAATATAAGTTGGGTAGTAATAAGTATTTAGGCAGAATATATATTCAAAGCTGAGATTTAAAACAATACCCCCCCAAAAAAAATAAGTCCTCAGGCCCAATAAAGACAGCCCTGCTAAGGACCATCACAGTGGTACACACTTGTAACCCTAGATAAACACCATAGGCAGAGATCAGGAGGATCTTGGTTAAAGCCAATCTGAAGCTAAAATATGTCTTGAATGAAAGACATATACTGCTACAGGAGCACAACAGACAGGTTTTTGTTTGTGTCTTTGTGGAGCAAAAAGGTAGTGAGGACCAGTGACCCTATCTTAACAAATAAACACAGAGTGGTAGAATGTACCTATAAGCCATACCAGAGGATAGCTAGAAAGATGCACAGCCTGGGTTTGCCCTGATGGGGGGAGAGGAAGCAAGAACTTACCTAAAAAATAACTGAAGCAAAATAATGCTGAGAGGTATGGCTGAAGAGGTAGAGCATTTGCCTAGAAAGCATAAGGCTGAGTTAAAATCCCAGTATACCAATTTAAATAAATAATTTTTAAAAATAGCTCAGTTACATACATGTGAATCAATACCAGAGAATATCTCTTTTTGATTGTTTTTTCAGTCTATAGTAATTAAGGAACAACAAAGTAATAAAGCTTCGCTCATTATCAAGGATTCAAATTCAGTTTTTGCCAGTCCTTGAAGCATTCACAGTTTATTTATACAGCACAGGATGCTATAGGAATACAGACTCTGGGGATTTCAGAGATGACTTCCTAGAGGAGCTAGGTCTTCAGCAAACACATTGCAAGATGAAACAGGAAAAGAAAAAACAGAGGCTATGGGTAGAGAAGACGTAGTATACAGGCTTTAGACATGTTAATAAAAGTAATGATTGTTTACATTTATTTACCACTTCTTTTGTGAATTCAATCATTAAATCCTCCTACTAATGCTATCAGGCACAATCATTCCCATTTTACAGTTGAAGAAACTATAGCACAGAAAAATTGTTCCTTTCCTAGTCAAGTGGCCAAGTAGGAGTTGGCAGCCTGACTATATAAAGCTCATGCTTTTAATCGCCACAAAAAGATGAAAGCAAGAAAGAACCTAGTTTTCAGCAATCTCATGCAAGTATTTTACAAAAACCAGTAGATTGTTATATGCCTGAGCACTGCAGAGGGGAAAGAGAAACATCTAAGGAGTTTGTATGTCAGACACAGTTCTCAGATTTTATCCTACAAATCAGAAGAGCCATTGGTCAGACGAACAGCAAGATCATGATGCCTTTGATAAAAATTTTTAAGTTAGAATGGCTAAAAACAATCATTATAAGTCAATATCTAAAAATAACATTAGAAGTCAAGGTATGAGAGGTAATAAAAACCTGAACCAAAGCAAGGTTTGCCGAAAGGAGATTGCTATGTGGTTCAGGCAGAAAAGCTTATTGAGGGAGAGGAAACTGCCTGTTAGAGTAAATTAGACTTTGCCAGAAAACCATGCAAACATACAGGTGTAAGGAACAAAGAAAAGGTTTACTGCCAGTAAAGAGACTGGCTAGACCCCTTCTCACAAGAGAGAAGTGAAAGTGCTGGCTATTGTCTCAGGTGACCTTTATAACCTTGAGATTTTGGAAATCTTGCTGCCTTATATGGTTATAGCTGCCCTAATGGCGTGCCCTCTCAGGTGACCCATATGCCCTGTAAGTTTTAGGGGCTCTTGCTGCCTTATATGGTTATAGTTATCCCAAAGAAGAGCCCTCTTGGGTAAAGAGGGTAGGAGCTGATCACTTATTGCCTTTACTAAATGGGCCCAATGTTGCCTAAGGGAAAGAGCATGCTATGAGAGAGGAGGCTATTGGGCTAACACTGCCCATCCTCAAGAGATGGAGGCGTGCAGAGGAAGAGAGGGAACTTATGGTAGAGAGAGATTATATAGGGAATGGAGGAAAGGTGTGACCTCAAAGCCTAGGGAACCTCTAGCTGTCCAAAGGAGGCGTGACCTGGGTAGTTCAGAAAGTGACCTCAGAAGATGAGGAAGTGACCTATGACTATGGGGTCCTTTGTTGACTCAGTCAGGTGATTGACAGTCAGGTGATTACTGGCAATACTAAGTGCTGTGCTTAAGGAAGAGGAGGTGGGGAGAGAGAGCTGTTCTCCCAGGCAGACCTAACAGGGACAAATTAGAGATAAGTAGGATGTTGAATTCACTGGACTTCATACCTACACAAGGAAAATCAGTGATAAGGAGAAAGGAAAAGCATCTGTAACCAAGGCAGAAAACAGGATTCAAGGAGGCTAAGTAGAAGTCTTTTCATTTCAAACATTTGTGAGGAGCTTATGGGATAACTACATAAAAACAATAGCCAATACATTGAGCTTGTTATGCCAGGCACTGGCCAAATACTCAACATATATTGAACCACTAAATTTTCAGGGCAGTTCTATGAGATATTACTATTAACTTTTTATATGAAGCAAATGAGAAGTAACTTGCCCAAGATCTGGTAGTTACTAAATAACTGAGCTAGGATCTGAATGCATGCAGCCTGCATCAGAGGATGTTCTGCCCTTAATTGAGCCATGCCAGTCACACAGATGAGAAGGATTTGGAATAATCAATATATAAAGATGGTGAAACCATGAGTATGCACTTAGATATAGTATATGCTGTCTGCCTCTCTGTGGTCCTTCAATTACTTAGATAAGAATGCCTTAAAGCGGGCTGGGAAGGTGGCTCAGTGGTAGAGTGCTTGCCTTGCATGCCTGAGGCCCTGAGTTCGATTCCTCAGCACCACATAAGCAAAAAGAAAAAGCCGGAAGTGGCGCTGTGGCTCAAGTGGTACAGCTAGCCTTGAGCTGAAGAGCTGAGGGACAGCGACCAGACCCAGAGTTCAGGCCCCACAACCGGACCCAAAAAAAAAAAAAAAGAATGCCTTAAGGATGTGTAAAGTACAGATTCCAAGGCCTCACCCAGGTCATCCAGGTCCATAGAAATAGAATGTCTGGTAGTAAGGTCAGAACATTGTCAGAACTGAGTCTTATGCAAATTAAAGTATGAAGGTCAACAAAGATGCTTGAGCAAAGAAATATATAACAAGGTGTGAGTTTGAGGTGTATACAGTAAGAACAAACAAATTCTAGCCATGTGCTTGGTGTATGCATTTGATCCTAATACTTGATAAGTAAAGGCAGGAAGATTGAGAATTTGAGGCCAGCCTTGGTGATAAGAACCATATCTGGTTTCAATTAAAAAAACAAAAAAAAAATTAAAGAGTAAACAAACTCTGGAAAGGGATGGTATATGGTATATGGTAAGTCTTCGATCAAATCTAAGCTACCTATGTATAATAAAATGCATTATACTTTTATGTACTACAAGAAAAAAATACCCAATTTAGAGAAGCTGGAACAATAGAATGACTATAAAATGCGATGAAAGATAAATAGAAGTAAACTGCCAAGAAAGAAACAAAAAGGAGATTGGCACGCTACCTATTCACCAGCTAGAATTTTATAACTAAAAGGCAAAAAAAATCATACTATTTGTAGAGTAAAAAAAAACAAACCAAAACAAAAAAATAAAAACATGTAAATTAGAAATCTTTCAAGCAGGAAATTTAAAATGGTCTCAATGGTAGCGTACACACTTCATTCGCAGATTCAAGGCCCTGGATTTAATCCTCAGCATCATAAAATAAGAGTTAGGAGGATGGCTCAATGGTAAGAGCCCCCTGTCCTATAAAGTTTGAAGCCAAAGTTCATACCCACCCCCTAAAAATAAAAACAAAATAAATGGTATTATCAGATGCTGATGGCTCACACCTAAAGTCTGAGCTATTCAGGAGGCTGAGATCTCATAGATCACAGTCTGAGGCCAGCCAGGGCAAAAAATGTTACTGGACTCTGTCTCTCAAATAACCAGAACAAAGTGTTGAATAAGTGGTTCAAGTAGTAGTGTGTCACTTTAGCGAGTTAAATTCTTGAGTTCAAGCCCAAGTACTGCAAAACAAACAACATCCTCCCACAAAAAACAAAAGGAAACCAAAACAAGACAAAACAAAATATCAGGTGTCAGGTTGGTATTAGTGTAAATACTGGCAGAAATAAATGAAAATCCTTTCTTAATTGTTATGTCATTAATCCAAGTCATTAATAATTACAAGAAAATTTAAAACTATGAATAAAAATACAAGTTTTAAAAAACTAACACAGTAATTGGAACAACACATACCAAGCTATTGTGAATGCACACTCAGAAAACAGGAAACTACTAAAACTTATAAGATTTTTTTTTCCCAGTCTTGGGACTTGAACTCAGGGCCTGGCTCTTAGTTTATTTTGTTCAAGACTAGCACTCTACCACCTGAGCCACGGTGCCACTTCCGGCTTTTTCTGTTTATGTGGTACTGAGGAATGGAACCCAGGGCTTCATGCACGCTAGGCAAGTACTCCACTACTAAGCCAAATTCCCAGCCCAAGAATTGTTTTTATACATTTATATTTATAATTGCTGTGCCATAAGCAGGCTTAACCACTTACAAAGAAGTACAGAGACAAACAAAAAGAACAAGATCAGACTGCTCATATCTGTACCTTGTAGATAAATGCTTTTACACTCTCTGGGACTTGGAGAACTCAATTGCAAAGTCCTGCATATGCTCTGGTAACTGTCCAGACACAACAGGATGAAGCACAAACTTTGTTCCTGCCAAGGATCATGATGAACAGTTTTGTCTGTCTTGTATTCCTTCCTTAACTCATATGCTATCAACCTAATATTTTCATTATATCCATAGTATTCTGGCTCTTAAGGAACAGTAATCCCTTCTTGAGATGATTATTCACTACCGTGAAAAAAAATCCTATAGCTCTTTTGTAATTTTCAAAAGATCAGTATGTTACTTAATTGAACATACTTTGTATCTTCTCCAAGGGTAGTAAGAACACTGCAAAATCACATTACCATAGTTGTTCTGGGATCTTATACAACTGCAAATTTCATTGTACATCAAGAACATCATCCACAAAAGCTCCTAGAGGATTAATACTGTCTGAGAAAATCATTGCTGGAAGTTCCCTAATTTAAATATGTGATTTGCAAATAAATCAGTTGTAGGGACAACAACTGCTAGCTTTGCCTGTTTGTAGTAATGAGTGTAGGTCCTCAGAGTTCTTCACCTACCACAGCCCTACCGAGAACAACTGATATAGAAATTTTAATTTTATCCTTGCCACTCCTGCCAGAGAACCTCTCTTCCTCAGGAAAGCTAGGTCTTACCCCATGAGGAAATGTAAGCACAGGTATTTTCTAAAATACAAAAGTGAACTAATGATTCCCACAGCTTTATCTGTAAGTTAAAATTCATTTTCATATAGCTATAAGAGAATATTGGTTTTCTAGTGCCACTGCTTTTCTAACCATAACAATAGTATTTCTACATAGATATGAAGAAAATCTCTGAATGTCTATGTGTCAATCTTAACCTGCTCAGTAATTTCTTAGAATAAAATCTATCAGCATAATTTATATTCTACATAATTAAGGTATTTAAAAAGTGGCCCACAAACCCATTATACAGTCAGACCTATTAACAAAGATATAGTGATAGAGCACAAGTGTGAGGCCCTGAGTTCAAATTATAGTATGACCAAAACAGAGAGAGAGAGAGAACAAAACAGCACAAAAACACGAGAAGGCTTTGGTGGCTCACGGCTGTAATCCCCTATAATCCTAGCTATGCAGGAGGCTGAGATCTGAGGATCTCAGTTGGAAGCCAGCTTGGGCAGAAAAGTCACAGGAGACTCTTAACCTCCAATTAACTACTCAAAACCCAGTAGTGGTGCTGTGGCTCAAGTGATAGAGGGCTAGTCTTGAGCACAAAAAGGCTCAGGGACAGCACCTAGGCATTGAGTTCAAGCCCCACAACCAAAAACAAAAAAAGAAAAGAAAAAAGGCACAAAATGAACAGTAAAAAATATTCTATTCCTGTATTGCTGATTCTAAGCTACACCCACAGCTTTCCTATTTCTGAAGATAACCACCATCAACAGTTTTTTAAAGCAGAAAAAAAACCCACCATTATTTATATAGCAAAGCACTTTTCTTTTGGCATCTTTTCTGTCATTTACATCAGTCAGCAGGAAATGCAGGAAAAAGCTCATCAGATTCTTCTTGATTACAGCACTGCTGATTCTTACCATTACAACATTAATAACTTACTATTAAAAATTAGTGTTGATGGACTGACTCTTATTACATATTTCCCTCTTCATTTTTTACAGATTTGGGCAGGACTGGATCTGTCCATAGTCTATTAAGAAATATGATGTAATGGGAAAGGGCTCTGGGTTGAACCAGAAGATATGGGTTGTTTCCTGTTTCTGACACTTATGCAGTATTGTAATCTTAGTCAATGACTTCTTTTCTCTGAGCTCTGAAAATATGAAGTATTATTTAATACACAGAAGCAGAGTAACAGCAATAGTAAACTATCTTTTTATAAATCCTTTCAAATATTAATCTCTGGCATAAACTTCTCTTCTTCTCTGTAATAATTTAACTTCCTGTATGTCTATTTCCCTAATTAATCTGGATTGTCAAGTTTCCAAACCCCCTAAAAAAGCAATGCAACCCATTTTTAAATTAATATATGTATATATATTAAACATATATATTTTCTTGACACTAAATTATTTCTGTATATTATTTACATTTTCTGAAATGATATATTTATGTAGCATCTTGTTCTTATAATGTATTTTCATGTTTCCATTCCATCTTATGAACAAACTGCACTTGTAGTTTATATTATTTTATAAGATATAATGTGGTTTAGGGGGAGGTTCTGCAGCAAGAGTCTTTGGAAATGAATCCTGTGTGATTCTGTAGTTTTTAAAGATTTTCTCTATGAGATGTAAATTACAAGATTACCTATTTCAGAATTATATATGCATATATATACAAACATACATATATACTAATAGAACTTGGTATACAAAAACTGACAAAGTTGATTATATGTTGAATATTTTAATCTCAAATATTTCAAATGTTTTGATGCTCAAAATAAGTTTTGGATTTTGGAGTTGTGAATTAGGAACATGCAAGTGGTAGTCTATGCATATTTTCCCAGATATGGAAAACTGAAATCTGAAATGCATGTAGTCCCACACACTTCAGCTAAAGAACATTCAACCCATGCTGAAATCTAAAATCTTTACATTTTAGATATTATATCCACTGATTTAATCAGTAAATTCATGCCTAATAATACTGAGAAACCACAAAAATTAAAATTCCTTTTGAATTAAGTTATATCTATTTCTCAATATACCACATTATCCTGTCTCTAACAGGTAATCTAAAAATAGTATATGAGACAACTTTTCACAAACTAAAACACTCAGTTCTCCCACAATATTCAACTTCCTTATGTTGCTAATAAACTCAGTTTTTATGCATAATGACTTCTCTATTCCCTGTCCTTGTAAATAATAGTTCTATTGAAAGTCTATCTCATTATGAAGTAAAAGGAAATATGTTCTTATCATTCTGATCATAAAGGAGTCTAGCTACACAACCCTGTCTGAATTATTCTGTAAAAGAGAAACAAACATACAAGTTTGTCATAACATTGCTCTCCTTGGTAATGAGCATTTCAAACTGATAATTCCAATTCTTATAGCAAGCTGCAGTATCTTAACTATGCTGACTTTTGACCCATATGTCTGAAGTAAACAACTGCTCTGAAAGGCTGAAGTAATCTACTGATGGACAGAGATGTTGACAGGCTTATCTGTAAAGAGACACCACTAAGCCCTCACTTTTTTTTTTTTCCAACCTAGACTTGTAGGCACAGCTGTTAAGGTCTTAATATGAGAAATAGCATATGTTGTTACATAGCACAGAGGGCAGAACAAAAAAACCTCTTTTTCCTGCCCAGCTGAGATGGAAGCTTATCAAAACACTTAGAATGTACTACAAAAACCTTAATTACTTCTCAGTGTTCCAGATCTTCATCCGTTTCCAATGTGTCAGATGCTCAAAGTGCCAAGGGCCTTCCAATGTACATCAGCAGCCAAAGTAGGAAAAGAATAGAAAAGACTGAAAACTAAGCATAGTAGTAATCCTGTAATCCCTGCACTTAAAAGGCCAAAGAGGATCACTTAAATACAAGCTAAGAGTTCAAGTCCAATCTGGAAATTTAGTGAGACTTCTTTGTTGAATAGACAAAATTGATAAAAAAAAACATCAGTAGCTTTTGTATATCAACATTGAACAGTCTGAGAAAGAGATTAGAAAAACCATCCCATTCACAAAAGCCCCCAAGTAAATAGGTTGGAATAAATTTAACTAAATAGAAGACATATACAACAAAAAGCATAATCACTTAAGAAAGAAACTGAAGACACCAAAAGATGAAAAGATCGCTCATGTTCATGGATTAGAAGAATCAATATTGTGGAAATGGCTATACTACCAAAAGTAATCTACATATTCAATGCAATCTCCATCAAAATTCCAATAACATTCCTCACAGTGGTAGAAAAATCAATCCAAAGTTAATATGAATATCCTAAAGACCTTGAATAGTTAAAGCAATCTTGAGCAAATGGAGGTATACCTAACTTTAAACTATACTACAGAATAGTAACAAAAACAGCACCATATAGGTACAAAAACAGAGTTTGACCTATGGAATAGAAGGCTCAAATAACCCAGGTAGAAACAGTTGGTTTTTGATAAAGGTGCCAAAAACATAATCTGGAAAAAAGACAACTGCTGCAACAAATAGTGTTGGGAAAACTAGACCCCACATACACAAGACTGGTCCTATATTAGTATTAATTCAAAGTATACCAAAGACCTTAATGTAAAACTGGAAACACTGAAAGTAAAAATTGTCAACTAGTACTTGAAAAGTATTAACATTCATAAACCTTTTACACATAAAAGTTTTAACAACCTTAAAAGTTTATCATATAAAAATCACTTCTAACACATTATCAAAGTCATTTTTTTAAACACATAAGGAACAGACAACATGAGCAGGTGTCTTGGTTAAGGTAACATGTCTAAAAAATTAACAAAAGCAGAATTCAGACTCAAGTCTCCAGATACTACATTAGGTATCTTTTCTGTTACTGCCTTGCTTTCCATAAAGAACGAATCCAGTGTCCCTTATCTTTGGCCTCAGATTTTTTTTAATTTTTTTTTTAATTTTTATTTTTTATTATTGTGAAAATACCATACAGAGGGGTTACACTTACATGGGCAAGATAGTGAGTACATTTCTTATCAAGCATTGTTGCCTCCTCCTTTGTTTCCCCATACCATCCCTTCCCCTCTCCACCTTCCCACACCCATAGGCTCAGATTTTTTATTAACAGATATTTTTTAATAATTTGCTTAAGCCAAAATTAAAATAAGTTTTATATTTCCTAAGGGGATATACTGATAGCTGGTGGGCCAACTAATATAACTGCCCACAGCAGTTAGATGCCAACTTAATTTTAACACTTCTTCATGGTATAAAATCCACACAGAGAAAAATACATTTGGCTGAAGATAATTCAATTTATAAATTTTCCAATAGGCATTAAAACTATTATTTTCCTGACAAACAGACCTACTATAGAGATCACAACTGAGAAAACCATAAAGTACTTTTAAAATGATACTCTAGAGGAAACTATTTTCTCCTTAAAAAGACAAAACAAAAGAAAACAAAACAAAAATGCAAACCATACATCCATAAACACTTCCTTCCATTTCTCACTCCTATCCACCAATCACCCCCAATACTTCTTAACAATGAAATAAAACATTAACAGAAGTTTTTTGAAGTTGTTAGTTTGTAACTTTTACAAAGCCACCATTTATCATTAATGTAACATTATTTTAATGTATCTATTAATTATAGTTAGTGAGTGCTTTCCTAGTGTAGTGCTTTAACAGTTTTATTTTAGCAGTATCTGAAGAATTTACTCTTCTTTGATAGCTCTTTAAAAGTAAGGAACACTCTGTATTATCTACTATCTACTAGTCATTCAATAAGCATTTGTTATTCTTTTTTGTTCATTTTTTTGCCAGTCCTGAAGCTTGAACTCAGGGCCTGGGCGCTGTCACTGAGCTTCTTCTGCTCAAAGATAGCAAGCACTCTACCACTTGAGCCACAGTGCCACTTCCAGCTCTGTTTATGTGGTACTTACTGAGGAATCAAAACCAGGGCTTCATGCCTGCTAAGCAAGCACTCTACCACTAAGCCACATTCCCAGCCCTGCATTTGTTATTCTTAATTCAATTAACCCAACAGAAATATATAAAACAAGATAAACCTAAGACTACAGTTAATCTTTACTACTGTAATGTATTTCACATGTAACATCTCTTAAAATTCGCATTAACCTAAAAACTTAGTGGTAGAGTGCTTGTCTAGTGTGCATGAAGCCCAGGGTTCAATTCCTAGGTACTACATAAACAGAAAAAGCCAGAAGTGGCATTGTGGCTCCAGTGATAGAGGGTTAGCCCTGAGCAAAAAGAAGCCCAGGGACAGTGCCTAGGTACTGAGATCAAGCCCCAGGACTGACCACAAAACACACAGACACACAGACACACAGACACACAGACACACAGACACACACACACACACACACATCAAGAACATTTTTCTCATGCTATTAGATAAACAAGATAGTGTGAGATGTTGATCACCAGTTACTATAATTACATAAAGATGTGAAGGGAATACCCCTTATAGTTGGCTCCCCCCTCAAATTAGCCTGTTAAGAGCTGGAACTGTATTTTATTCATCTTTCTTTCCTGTACTCCCAGGGCCTCAACAAAGATGAACTAAATGAATCAGTGAATAAAAAAATTAATTCTAAGAACAAGAGGAAGGGCAATGAAGACTATAAAGAAAATTATGAAGATAAATTGGTCTAAAGAAATGAAAACTGTTAGGTGCCAGTGGTTCATGCCTGTAATTCTAGTTACCCAGAAGGCTGAAATCAAGAATATCACAGATCAAACATAGCCTGGACAGAAAAGTCTGAGAGACTTCAACAATGGTCAAATAAGCAGTAAAATGCTGAGCTAGATGCATGGCTCAAATAGTAGAGCACCAGCCAAGTATGCAAGCATTTTTTTTTAATGATGTCCTAATAAGCCATTTTCCTATTCTCTTGTTTCAGTAAATTCTTTTATGAATGTGTGACTCAAAAACATGTCAATCACAGTTCAAGGCCAGCTTAGGCTACATGAGAAAATCCTATTGCTTCCCCCCTCCCCCCTCCCCCCTGCAAAAAAATCAAAACAAATAAAAATCTACTACTGTGGAAATTTCTCACACCCTATTACCATTAAGTAATTACATTACATATCTAATTTCCTTTGCTGTTTCCAGATTTCTAGGTAACTTGATTGATTTCCTATGTAAGTTTCCTACAGCAAAAGGGGAAAGATTTAAAAAAATAAACCTGGCAAGGTAATTAGTAAACTATTTAAGAGCTCAAAGTGCATTAATAAACTATCATTCTGTCTAATAAACTCATCAGAGAGACCTGTGAATATAACTCTCTCACAAACCCAAACTTAGCATTGCCAAACTAACCAGTGCCCTCTGCTCTCTCCCTCTGTAAACATTCTTATAAAACAAATGGCAATTCCTTTTCAGTCGCTTAGGCTAGAGAATTTGGAATCATATATTATTTTTTTTTTTACATCTCACCTCTAATCTGCAAAATGTGTGGGCTGTATTATCAAGACATATCCAGATTTTGGCCTCTTCTCACTGCCTCCACTGCTGTGCCTTGGTGCAAACCAGTCATCTCCTATCCAGCTTTTTGATGAGTCTGTTTCTACTCGTGCTTCCTCATAGTCTATGATCAACATATAGTCTAAGAATTAAACAGTCATTTTTAAAAAGTTATATCATTTAGATATAACTATGAAATTCTCCCAGTGTTAACTAGTATAAGCTAATAATCAAACTAATAATTAGTAATAAGTTAGATACTACCCTCTTCTACCTAAAATCTTCCAATGGCTTTCTATCTCAAGCAAATAAAATCCAAAGTCCTTTAAACTACCTACACTATCTCCTACCATTACCTCACTTCTGTGACCCTCATATTATTCTTTACTGAACTCATTGAATATTCTTGCTTTTTCTCAAATATGTAAGCATGTTCCTGCCTAGAGGCCATTGACATTTTGTCTTTTTCTTTTCTTTTTGCCAGTCCTGGGGCTTGAACTCAGGGTCTGGGCAGTCCCTGAGCTTTTGCTTAAAGTAACACTAGAGCCACAGCACCACTTCTAGCTTTTTGTTTATGTGGTACTGAAGAATTGAACCCAGAGCTTCATGCATGCTAAGGCAAGCACTCTACCACTAAGCCACATTCCCAACACACTTTGTCCTTTTCATGAATGTTCTCCCCACAGCTTTAGATGGCTTACTCCTCCTATTTCATATCTTCCCCCAAATCTTTTTTTTTTTTTTTCTTTTATTAATTCTGTTGCAGGGACTCCTCTGAAACAGTCCAATGGGTCTCTATCTAATCTTTCCCCTACTCTTTCTCCCTTCTCCTTCTCCCAACCTTTGGCTAAAGAGAAGCCCTCCACCCAGATGATTAAGATGCTAATTGCTGAGGCTGGAAGTATGGCTCTAGTGGTTCAAGGTCTGCCTTCAAAGCTTAAGGCCTTGTTGAGTTCTAGGCTCCAGTACTACCAAAAATAAATAAATAGATTAATTAAGAAGAAAAAAAGTATTAATTGCTGAATGACCTTTCTTTAGGGCCCAGAAAACTTGGTAATCCTAGTAATTCCTTTTTTCCTTCAGTTCTACAGTAAATAGCTTTTGTTACAGCAACAACAAATTAAAAACATGATTTAACTTGCAGAAAAGTGAAGTGTTTGAAAATTCTGGAGCTGGCCCTAGGAGGTTGTGGTCACTCCTTATGTTTGTGGATGAAAAAAGACAGGAAAGGATAAGTGCCTAGGAAAGCCATCAACACAGACTTTGAACACAGACTTAGCTTTGAAGGTACTTTTTGTCCAATGTCTCGTGACCCTTTTCCTCCTCAGCCTTTTGTCCCTTGTGTCCCTTCCTCAAGCTCTGAGGCAAAAGTGGTTCCTCTATCATCTCAATATCAATCAAAATCATCACTATCATCTCAATATCAAGCTCCAAAATAAACTTAGATTCCTTCCTACAGACACTCATCTTTCTAATATTGGTACCTCATTGGCAGACATGGGCATTTGATTCTGATAATAGGTTTGAACTTGTTCCTTAACTAACCGGTAACTCTTCATTTTGCTTCCCACTTAGTTTCTTCATTTAATTTATATATATAGTTTACATATTTATTTACTATTTCTCCTTAGAATGTAAGCTCTATAACAGGGATATACTGTACTCAATACTGTATCTCAACGTCCTGTTATATATTGTAGGAACTCAAAAGGATTTCAATGCCTATAGAGACTATATAATGGGTATTGCTGTTTTGGTCCTTATTTCTGTGAGATGAAAAGTAACCTGAGTTTCTAACCCTAGGCATCCTACAAAATATAACCAGTATTCTAATTGTGCGTTTAAGCACTAGTTTTTAAAAGAAGATAGGATTATATATTTTTCATTGTTGTATACAATCAATACCTAGGATGTTTAGAAATACATCCGTTTTACAATGTTGAACCATTAAAATCTAATCTGGTGTTGGGAGTGATTGATTAAAATATATTGTAAGTATGTGCGGAAATGTAATAATGAAATTCTCACCCACATAGTGTTAAGCTACAAATAATAATAACAACCAGTCAGTCCATTGATGGACTTTCAAACTCGCGTTTTCTCAAAAGTACCTTTAAAAACAATTTTTAAATAAACCATTTCATTGTTTATACATAATAAATTTGGAGCTTTTTAAAAATAGGATTCTTAAAGCTTTCCAGAATTCATACTTAGGAACACTGGGAGTACTTTTCAGTTTCAGACACAACCGATTTGGCAATCTGGGTTACGATTCCTCGTTTGAGATTATATTTGAAGGAACAAACATCCTCATACAGAGGCAAACCAAGGTGCAAAGATTGCACGGGTATTCCTCCTAATCCATCGAGCTCAGTGTCCACAGGACGGGACAACAGCAGAGGTCGCAGCACTGAGCACAAGTTTCTAAGCATTCTTCCCGTCGGGCCTTACTTAGGCCGCTCCATGGGACCTCACCTCACTACGACTACAGGCTGGGCACCCGTCCTAGTTAGTCCTTCACAAACAGGTAAGTGGAAGAAGTCCCTGGACTACGGGAAGTAACCTTGGGTGGTTTCAAAAGCTCAGAGAAAATGGAGGGAGGAAAATTCCTACCAAAACGATAGGTCACAACCCAACCTACTACGCTTACCGGACCGAAGCTTTCAGTCAACCCTTTCCAACCGTTGGAAGCTACAAGCAAGATCGCGGTGACCTCTGGGGGTTGTAGTTTCTGTCGCAAACAGAATGCGCCGGCAACACTAAAACTACATTTCCCAGAAGCCAATGCAAAGCCAATGCCTTCTTAAATCTGGGGTTTGGCATAAAGACGCTGTCCCTTCTTTTTATGCTGGTCTTAAATATAAAGTAAGTTTCTTCTAAGGGTTCCATCCTACCCTTTACCTGCCGTACCTGTCTCATGTGCCAAAACCTCAGTGTACACACTTGTCACTTTTCTAAACCCGGCCAACGACTCCAAAACGCACAAACGAAGTCTTTGGAGGCGCATGCGCTCTGCCAGCAGCTGCACATGCGCAACAGCTGGCGGGGGGGGGGGGGGGGGGGGGGGCGACCGTGCGCGCGGACTTGAGGTCTGGAGGTATCCAGTCGGAGGGCGGGGCGTTTTCCAATAGCTTTGCCTCGACATGGAAGCAGACGCGGGGCCTGGGGCGGCTCCGGGTTTGTGTCGGGCGGAGAAAGGGGAGGGGCTGGGGGGTGAGGACCCCATCTCCCCTCCCTGCTCCCGCCCTCTGGGCCGATCCCCACCGATGGGGCTGGCCGAAGGGGCGGGCTCTGCGCCTCAGGCCCCGCGGCTCAGACAGCTTCGCGGCCCAGCCGGGCGCTCGAGGACTGCCGGGCCAGCCTGTGCCCTCTGCTTTGGCTGCGGTGGGACAGTGCACAGGGGTGGAAGAAGCGGCGTCTTTCTCCGGGTCAGGAGTCCGCAGTGCTGAGGAGTCTCTCCTTCGTCGCCGCCCGCCGAAGACAGTGACTGGAGCGCCCGTGCGTCGGGCCGCAGCGGCCGGAGGCCAGCATTGGGCGAATCCTAGGCGGGTAACGGAGGCTCTGGGAGGAGCCAAGGGGGGCGGAGTCTAGTACGGGAGGAGGGGTGGGAACGCTAGGGAGGACTCGGTGGCTGCACAGACAAAAAAAAAAAAGAAACCCGAATGGCTGGAGAGCGTTCAACTGTTACCAGGCTTTTTGGGCAGAGCTCAGATTTGACAGCTCCACAACGTGAGGATATCCGCTGACCCCGCGAGACGGAAAACACTTCCCTGTGCCTCCCCGTCCAGCAAAGCCGGCGCTGGAAGATTTCAACTTTCCAACTCTGTTTTTTGTTTTTGGTTTTTCCAATCTCTGTGTTCGCGTCGGAGAGGGCGATCAGTTCGCTAGACTGATTGAAAGCATCCATTTAAAAGACTCTTCTGGTTACAGATGCCACTCGCACGTGTGTTTTCATGACGACTCGATCTCTCTGACTTTATTCTTGTATTTCTCGTGGTAAAAATTGCAAAGTGCTTTTGCGGGCATGCTGAAAGGTAACTGAAGGCTATCAAGGAAAAACTCCCGATTGTCATGGCTGAAGGAGAAAATGAAGTGAGATGGGATGGATTGTGCACTCGAGATTCAACTACTAGAGAAGCAGCACTGGAAAACATTAGACAAATCGTTTTGAGGAAAACCGAGTATCTTCGTTCGCTGAAAGAAGCAACTTACCGTTCATCAGACGGGCTTTCAAATGCTGTTTCTTTGGATGGGTTGAATAAGCTTCTTGCTCATCTGCTTATGCTTTCTAAGAGGTGTCCCTTTAAAGATGTAAGAGAGAAAAGCGAGTTTATTCTGAAGAATGTCCAGGTAAGGACGAGTATTTTAACTACAGTGAAATTTTACTTGCAATTATTTACATGATTTTTGCTTACATGGTTCTAATAAATTCACTTAAAGTGAATTCTTACTATGAATTCACCCTACATTGGGGCGTCTATAAAACATAGATTTAATTTTTATTTTTTGGCCCCGATGGAACAAGGTAAACTAAAACCTATTTTCAAATATAAATACATAATAATTGATTTTTCTAAAGTTTTAGGCAAAAAACTGCATTGCTAGGAGAAAAGTCTTTAGAAGTTATAGTTAATTGTAAGTCAGATCTTTTATGTTTCTTTTACATGTTACTAAGAGTAGCTAATGTGCTTTTCACATGGTTACAGTGTTCTGCAGAAAGTTTTCCATTTAAAGCCTCTAAAATGCTAAATGACTTTGTTTCCTAGTCAGTAAGTTATTGGCCAAACAGCTTTCTCTTGCCTTTTAAAACAAACAAAAGCCAGGATTTGTCCTACAAATGTAACCTTTTCCCACCTAAGAACTTATAATAAAAGCTTAAGTTATAAGCAAACTAAGTATCTTCAGGTTGAAAATAGGTCTACATAAGGTAGTCGAATGCTTTGATTTTAAATTCCTCCACCAGCTTTTTCTGTGTCTGCCTAAATTATTTCTTTTCTTTCTTTTTTTATATTCATACCCATTTAAATTTCAGGTGCAGTAAATTAAAAATATTACAGTTCTCCCATTTGGTCTATAAGCAGTTTATTCTGTTTTATTAGGCTATTTTAGAGGACTGTTCATAGATATGAAAATGTTCAGTGACCCTTTATGCTTGCCAATCTATGTCAATCGAAATATTATGTATGAAAACAATTTGAAACTTACCACGTAATATATATATATATATATATATATATCTGTATACAACATTTATTTATATATAAACATATATATGGGTAAATATACATGCTAAGATTGACTGTATTTTTTTATCAGTTGTGGGGATTGAACTCAGGGACTGAGTGCTGACCCTGAGCTTTTTTTTTTTTTGCTCTACCATTGTGAGCCACAGGGCCACTGCCAGTTTTTGAGTGGTTAATTAGAGATAAGAGTCTCACAGGGACTTTTCTGCCCAGGCTGGCTTCCAAATGCAATCCTTAGATCTCAGCCTCTGGAGTAGCTAGGATTATAGGCATGGGCCACCGGCACCCGGCCTGACTTTTTCTATACCGGCCAAAGTATAAAGCAATAGAAACAACTATATACCTAAAACAAAGACTCCTAAGATCTTAGGATTTTTCTTTTAACAAACACTTTGGAAATAATGATTATAATTCATTTTATGAGCAAATTAATACTTTTCTAGAGTTTGAAGATTTACCTTTTTAAGCATAATAGGTTCTTTCTTTATCAGGCCATAATCAGTATACCAACATTTTCCTTTTATAATGGGTTCATCATGCATATCAAGTACTGTTGTGAAGTGTGTAGGACCATATGGTTCATGGCATTTGAATTTGTGTCTAAGTTTTAGGGGTTGTGTGTGTGTGTGTGTGTGTGTGTGTGTGTGTGTGTGTGTGTGTGTGTGTGTCCTTTCTCTTGCTATTTTACTTCCCTTTGGCTTTTTCTTGACCTTTCCTTTATTCTGCTTATTTATATAAGAGTAAGAAGCTAGATAACCAATGTTGTTAAAAGTTACATTGAAAATAAAAGTAAGCAGACTATTGAGTCAGTATGTCAATTGATTGCAATATGAATGGTATGTAAATGGGCAGACTGGGTATTCTCCTTTATTACTAAACTGTCATAATTTTGAGCAAGACACTTGACTTTTCTTAGCTTTGATTTTTCACATCTTTAAAATGGGCAGAAGCTGTTGTGAAAATTAATTGAGATATAAAGTACCCCAGCATGTAGTGGATGATTCATTCTCCTTCTCAAGGGAAAGAAGGGACTATGTGAAATATTTGCCAACGTTTATTCACCTGGCAAAAAGATTCAAGCATTTCCTTATCCATAGTCTAATACTTTTTCATTTCCACACTTATTGTACTTTATTTCTGCTGCTGTTCTAAGAGGTACATTGCTTATATTGTTCTGCCATCACGTTTATGTGTCTCTCTCCCCTTGTGGGCTATAAATTCTCAAAAGTATTGCTTGGAACCTGGAAGCCACTAATCAATATTCAGTTAATTTGTGTTTTCCTTCTTTGTGTTTCTCATCAGTAGATAAAATTTCCGTTTTAAGGCGTTTCTATCTATACATCATCCATTTGTCTGTGCATTCGTGCAACAAATGTTTAGTGGACTCCTGGTGAATGTCTTACTAAGGATTGAGTATGAGCCGTAGCAATTTTGACTTTCTTCTGAAGAGAGACCATAAAGACGTACAAATAAAATGTTTACTTTTAAATAAGGCAAACTTTCCAGGGCTAATCATATTTAAGCAAAGCCTTGATGGCTACTTTTTTGGGGGGCGGGGGGTACCAAGTATTGCATATAGACCAAGCTGGTCTTGTACTTGAGATTCTCTTGCCTCAGCCTTCAAGTGCTGGCGTTACAGATGTGAACCACCGCACCAAGTTTAATGAATAAATTTTACCTTCACATTGAGATGTTTATATGAATCTAGATGTAGAGAATAATTGGTGTGAAACCTCATGGCAAAAGAAAACAATTGAGTTCTGAAAGTGACAGTTTGAAGATAATGTGAAACTTTAAGTTAGATCCATCTTTCTCAGTATTAAATTAGCTGTATGACTTTGGATAAGTTTCTCAATATCACCTTGACTCAGTTTTTCCATCTGAAAATGAGGGTGATGCTAATACTTCTAGCTTCACAATGTTGTTATGGGAAAGAAAGCTTGCAACGCAAAACAATGCCTAGCACATAAAAAATGATGAGCAGTGTAGGTGTTTTTACTGTTATTATTCAAGATGGCTTGTAGGCCATGCTTGGGATGGTGGATTTTATCCTAGGAATAATGAGTCCTTTGAACAAGATGTTGTCAGGATGGATAGGATTTAATAAGGATCATTCTGGAAGCAAGGTAAAAGTGCATTTCCAGGGTAAATTGTGGACATGCCATACACATCAGGAAATTTTTCCACTGGTCCATGCCAAAATGATGGGGGACTAGGATGTGATGGGGAAAATGGAAATAATGTTAGAAACTACAGGATATAGCTCTGTGTATATGTATGTGTGTGTGTGCTGGTCCTGAGGCCTGGGTATTATCTCGCAACTTTTTTGCTCAAAGCTAGCACTCTACCATGTAAGCAAAGCTCCATTTCCAGCTTTTTTTTCTTTTTTAATTTTTTTATTAATTTTTTATTGTGAAAATACCATAAAGAGGGGTTACAATTACATCAGCAAGGTAATGAGTACATTTCTTCTCAAGCATTGTTGCCTCCTCCTTTGTTTTTCCCTTACCATCCCTGTCCTCCCATCTCCACCACTACACCTTCCCTCCACACACACACACACCATCAAAGTTGTAAAGTTGGTTTTTCGACATAGCATCTTGTACATTTCATTGTTGCAATGGGACCACCTGTATCCCTATTTAAACAATTTGTTTTTTTCCCTTCCCCTCCCCAAATTATACCAACATCAAATACAGTGAAAACAGGGGCTATATAGTGGGGGAGGGACATACAATGCAACCAAAAAAATCACCTTATAATATGATAGAAACAGTAGCAAGAAAGAAAAACCACTTGAGTCCTTATCTTGGAGTTCATTTCGCCTAACATCAACTTATCTGACCTTTTCTGCTTGTCTCAGACATATACTAGTTATTATAAATAAGGGAAACCATGGGACCTATGTTTCTTTGGGCTTACTTCACTTAATATAATTTTTTGTTGGTTGTGGGGCCTGAACTCTGGGCACTGTCCCTCAGCTCTTCAGCTCAAGGCTAGTGTTCTACCACTTGAGCCACAGCACCACTTCCAGCTTTTTTCCCCTGCTCAGGTGGTGTTGAGGAATCGAACCCAGGGCCTCATGCATGCAAGACAAGCACTCTATCACTGACCCACCTTCCCAGCCTCCCCACCTTTTGCGGGGAGTGGTTAATTGGAGATAGAAGTCTCAAGAACTTTCTTGCCTTACCTTCAAACTCCAATCCTCGGGTCTCAGCCTCCTGAGTAGCCAGGATTATAGGCATGAGCCACCAGCACCTGGTGAGAATGTAGCATTTTACTTCGATTTAGGAGATGAGTAAAATAAGAGCAAGAATTGCTCTGAAGTTTCTGACTTGAACTACTTGATAAATAATACAGTCATTTCCTGTGATAGAAAAGTGGGAGAGACAAAAGAGTTCTGTTTTATACATGTTGACGTTTAAGTTGCCTACGAGATATGAGTAGAAATAGTTTCTCAAAAGATTGTCTGTGCTGTTTGTTGCGTTCTGTTATGTTTCATTTCTCCAGCCTTAACCCATCCTCCCTCCTCTGTCCATCATTCACATAGCTACAGAGCCATTTATGAAAAATGAAAATGTTACTTTACTGTGTAAAACCCTTTATAATACAATAGATCTAAAGAATGTACATCATTTTCATCACCTGACTTCCACTTACCTCCCCAGTCTCACTGCCCACTCTGCTTCCCACCACTCTGGCCTCTCTGCTCATATTCTCACATCAGCCTCACATGAGAATGCTCCACAATGCTTCCTGTTATTCATTAGTAAAGCAGAAAAAGCTGAACTGTATGCAGTTCCTGCAGTTATTCCTGTAGGCCCTTAACTGCTTGTGCTGGGTAGATTAGAGGACTATAATCAGGTAAGAGAGAATGATAGAGTCATGGTAGGATGATTCAACTCCAAATGGCTAAACTTGTAAAATATTGGCACATAGGGAAACAGCATTTTCTGTTTATACATTTGTTCTCTATTTACTGATTATATATTAGCAATATACCTACATATATTCAACATATTTTTGAGAACTATTCTGAATCAACTATTGTTCTGGGAACTAGATGATCAATAAAAAATTTTCCCCTTTTGTGTAAGGTCCTCTATTATCATAGAAGATCATTTATGCTAGATTTTTCTAGAAACTTTAATCCCCATACACTTTGTGGTGTGTGTGTGTGTGTGTGTGTGTGTGTGTGTGTGTGTGTGTGTGTGTGTGTGTGTGTGTGTGTGTGTGTGTGTGTGTGTTAGCACTGGCGTTTTAAGCTCACAGCCTGATGCTTGCTAGGTACATGCTCTATTACTTGAACTATGAACCTAGTCCTTTGTTTATGGATATTGAACGCTTTAAGCATTGTTCAAGGAAGTGGCACTGTGGCTCAAGTGGTAGAGCTTGCCTTGAGCTGAAGGGCTCAGGGACAGCACCCAGGCCAAGAGTTCAAACCTCAGGACCGATTAAAAAAAAGAAAGAAAGAAAAAGAAAAACAGAATTGTTCGAGTTGCACTTGAAATTAGAATGTCTTGTTGGTATCCAACTGGGTAATACATAGTTTTTACATCTGAAGTATTATTTCACATAATATATTTGAATGTTGTACAATTATAGGCTTAATTCATTTGTGCCAGGTTTTTATTTTTTAAATATTTTTAATCCCAATAATTTTTGGTGTGGGTGTGGGTGTGGTGGTACTGGAGTACATTACTACTTTTGCTTTTTACCTTTTTTGTTTTGCTTTCTTCAGCAGAGCAAGTGATATTTTTCTCCTCTCATAGTTGCAAGGTTGCTACAGCAGTTACATGCAGTTAAGAAGAAAAGTTTTCTTCCCATGGGTCTATCTATCAGGGAGAAAAATTTTTCCCAAAAGCCCTCCAGGAGACTTTTTTTTTATTGACAAGGACTGGGTCACATGTTCTTTTCTCAGTCATTGTCAAGGAAATTGGGATTTGTATTTTTAGTTTGGGTTAACAAGCATTAAGCCACTGGGGACCAGGAACTGCTTCCCCCACTGCTAACTAAGCAGAATTTCTACCAATGAAAAAAGGATGGAAGACAGTCAAAACTAGTGGTGTCCTTTAAAACTATACCTGTATCTAAATGAATAACACCACATGGTCTATTATAATCTGGACTTTAGTTAGAAGTATATTTAATTTATTTATAATTGGGCTATAAAATATAACTTGTAGCAGATTAGAAGCATTCTAGAAGATTTCATCTTTTTAAATGATTGCTTTATGTTGATTTCTTTATTGCTACAAGTCAAAGTCAGAGGTTTAAAGTAGTCAAACATTCACTTCTGACTTGTATGTATCGAAGTAAATATGAGAGTCCTCTTTCAATATTTACATTAAGGTTTTCTCTTCCATATTCATTATTTTCTGGCTTTTATTGATACAGTAAGAATTCAATTCCTTTCCCTCTGTGGCTTCTCTAGGAACTCAGTGCCTTCTCTGATTCCCTTGACCACTTTCTCTCCTTGCTTTTAAATTTGGGCTTTTTTTGTGTGTAGAGTATAAAAAAATTACACAGGAAATTTGTTTTCTGAAATGGTACAAATACAAATATAGACATAATCTTCTGGTTCTATCTATCCCAGCTCTTCTCTGTAATATGTAAATGCACCCTGTCCTCTTCCTTTATGAGTCTTCGGAAAAATTGAAACTAGAAAGGATGCTCTTCTTTTTTTTTTTGTTTTCATGTTTTATATATTCCTGTCACAGTGTTTCAAATGTCCTTTAGCATGCAAAAAGCATTTAGCTTTTAAAATATTTTCCTAACATGATTATCTATAAATGGCACATGGTATATTATACAAAGATGAGATGTTAAATATGTATTAAATTTCACTTTAAAGTCATGAGTTGTTCCTGACATCATGGAAGAGCCTCTGAAATGATAGTTTAAGCTTAAATAGATTTTTCCCCTGATCTTTGACACTTTAGACCTTAGAGTGCTATTATGTACAAATCATTCATGTATTAAAAGGATTCTAAAATAAGGATCTTGTCTTACTTAGGGTTATATTGATTTTTCTTTTGGAAAACCACAAGAAATTTGCTGTGTTTTTATCATTTGAATAATAATTAGCGCAACCAGTTTAAAGATTTGTTGAAACAGTAACAGAATCTTGGGGGTAATGAAAGATTCTTGATCACAAGACAAGGCAGGTAATATTTGGTATTGTGTATTCATTATAAATATTTCCATACCGCAAATGGCAGTCTTTATGTTGTAAAAATTCATGTTGCCTGAAAGGAACTATTGATAGGGGAACAAAAATTATAGAATTTGTGGGAGGACAGAGTTGATAGTATTGAAGAGCTGATGTATTGAAGAGTAAAAATGCATCAATACCAAACAAATCTTGCTACCTTTTGAATTTCTTCTATGATAGAATTTTTCAGTCTTTTCTCAGCATGATGTTACTTAAAATTTGTTAATCAAAGTTAGTGGAAAATAGTGTTTACTTTGACCCTGCTTTTCTTGCTCTTATTTATTACATTAAAAGAATGACTGTAATTGACCTTGAAGAAACTACCTAGTCATTTAATTACAGTGGCACAATATACTTTAGAAATCAGTTTGGGAGGATTTTTCTGAATATTACCATGTTTGTCTTTCTTCCTGTTGATTACTACACCTGGGTTAAACTGCTGTTGATAAAGCTATTTTTACTCACAAAGTTAGTATACAGGAGGAAGGGCTTTTATTTATTTTTATTTTTTATTGTCAGTCATGGGGCCTGAACTCTGGGCCTAAGCACTGTCCCTCGGCTCTTCAGCTCAAGGCTAGCACTCTACCACTTGAGCCATGGCACCACTTCCAGCTTTTTCTGCTTATGTGGTACTGAGGAATTGAACCCAGGGCCTCATGCATGCAAGGCAAGCACTCTACCACTGAGCCACCTTCCCAGCCTGGAGGAAGGGCTTTTAAAAGATACTTATTTTTCAAAAATGTTGTCTTTCATTGGGAATATTTTGGAAATGTCTGTAGGATGATTATTGAAATCATTTATTGAATGTTCCAAGTTGGCATTTTATTGTTGAATGGTATACTTAGTTTGTGGCACACTTTTCAAGTAAAGATTATAAGTAGAAAAAAACTAATGTGAAATTTAGCAACATAAGAATTATACATCTGCGGTTCAAAGCCAGTCCCGCTTGGAAAGTCCATGAGACTCCTATCTCCAGTAAATCACCAGAAAACCTGAAGTGGCACCCAAGTGGTATAGCCATTGCCTTGAACTGAAGAGGTCAAGGACAGAGCTCAGGCACAGAGTTCAAGCCCCTCAACCGACAAAAAAAAAACAAAACAGAGTTACATAAGTCAGGTAAAGAATTCAGTTTTTCCCTCCTGTCCCCACCCATAAGTTGTATAGTTCATTTTCAACATAATGTCTAGTGAGTACCACTGCTGTATCTGTTCACCCTTTATCACTTACTCTATTTTTAAATTAAAAAGTGAAATCAGGTCTTCTTTGAATTATTAATGATTACTTATACTATAAAATTGCTTTAAGATAACTTCCTAGGCTTCTCCACTCATACCCTCCATGCTAGGGATTGAGTCCAGGCCTTTGAACATACTAGACAAGTACTCTAACACTGAGCTATTTCCCCAGCCCTTCCTAAGCTTTTAAACTATACTAAAAGGAAACGTAATTTATGGTATGAATTTAATGACTAGTATTACACAAGTCAGTTTTCATATATAGTTATTTAATAAATTTATTTAGTAAATAATATTCATTTAGTGTTTTAACTTAAAAACTATTTAAATGGACTGTAAAAATTAACTGTATGGCCAGGATACTTTCTTAATTCTATGTATAATCAGGAAAATAATTTGAATAATAGTCTACTAAAAGTGAACACTTACTCTTTTGATATTTCAGCATTTGATAAGCATTGCACACTTGTCTTTAAATTTTACATGATTTCATTTTCTAGCAAGTTGGCAGGTGTTAGCTGTCTATAATTATAACTGAGCAATTTTTCAAATGCTATTCATAGCCTAAACACAGCAAGAAATTCTTCCAATCATGTGATTAAGAGCAGGCCTTGGAAAATAGTGGTGGAGTGATATTATGTTCAATGGTACTGAAGGGCATATTTAAGAGTTTTCTCAAAAACAAAAGATGATTTACATGATAGGGAGACAGGTTTTCTCACAGAATAAAATCTCTTAGTCATTGATAGTGGTTAACTCAAATGAAGCACCTTTGCTTAACAAGTTGATATATAGATGGAAGATAAATTATGAAATATAACCCGTCTGTATTTGGTTTTGTTGATGAGAGAGCTTCTGAGTATAAGAAATAATTGGAAATCTATTGAGATAGTATAAATTTTACAATTGAACTAATGAATTACTTCATTTAATATTTATTATACACCTACTGTATGCTAAATTCTATGCTTATATGTTCATTGGCATGGTAAAGGCTGGAAATTTCACTTCTTTTTATTATTGACTCTGTTTAAAAGACAAAAGCAGCAGCTTACATTTTCTTTCTTCCTGACTTATAGTTATCTAGTCTAACTATTCATAATCTCACTTTGACTCCCAGAGATATCATTTCAGAGTAGTTTAAAGATCATATAGGGCTTTATTTTCTAGCTGTGTACTCATAATAATAAGCCTCTATATTCTCTTTCTTCATCTGAGAATTGACATTTTATTATCCATTTTGTGATATTATCTGGCTTGTGATAGTAATAAAACATTTTGTAAACTTCAATGTATTGCGAAAAGTTCATTATAAAAAATCTTACTCTGCTTACTTATCTGCACAGTTAGGATAATAATAATAATAATAATAATAACGGCTTCACAAGACAGTTCTTAGAATTAAATGAACATGGAAAACGTAGGTGGATATAGGCCTGGTATATGGTAGTGCTCAGCAAATAGCAATGATGTTTTGTGGCTAATGAATGAAAATCAAAACTAGCCTTACTTTAAGAATGTATAGTCTCAATTTTTATGTAATCGAGTTTTATATATTCCACATTTTATATACAGACACATCAATAATTCTTATTGCCTTCTGCACATTAAATTCAGTGTTCATGCATTGGTTGGTTAATGCTAATGTCTATCTGTGTCAAAGAATGTTTCTAACCATTCACTGCCTCAGGGTAAGTGTTGGACTTTGCCCAGCAGTTTGTAGCCAGAGTTGATTGCAGATCTGTAGTTGTATCTCCATTTCCTCATTGCAGTCCAAGATTTTTCTGAGATGCCATCATGGTATCAGTGGGAAGGGATGGCAGGCAGACAGGCAGGCAGCTGAATGTCATCCAAGTGATCAAATGCACATTGAGAAGTCTGTGGCCAAGTCTGTACTTTACTGCCTGGGCAACATTTGTAGATAATTGTCAAGACCATAGGCTTTTGAGTTTGTCAGACCTAGGTTTAAGTCCTGCTTTACCAAACTCTCTAACTTTAGGCAAGTTACATAGTTACTTAAGCCTCAGAGGTTCACTCACAGCGTTGTGAGGTAGTGTAGGTTTGCTAAAACCCAGCAACCACTCTTAGTGTGTCCAGCTACTTAGTAGTTGAGCCCTCAAGTATACTGTGGCTGTAGGGTCCCCCTACAGTCTCTGGGCAACTGAGAAAGTTTTTACCTACTTTATTGGTTCTTTGGTCTAGGGGAAGTAGAACCTCTAGAAACCATAATTAAAGATTTTTAATAAATATTGTCTTAACTCCTTGGATTCCTCTTAGGTCATATTAGTCTTTTCCACTTAGCAATATTTTACTTTTTGTTGTTGTTGTTGTTGTTGTTGGTTGTAGGGCTTGAACTCTGGGCCAAGGCACTGTCTCTCAGCTCTTCAGCTCAAGGCTAGTGCTCTACCACTTGAATCACAGCATCACTTCTAGTTTTCTGGTGGTTTATTGGAGATACGAGTCTTATAGACTTTCCTGCCCAGGCTGGCTTTGAACTGCAATCCTCAGATCTCAGCCTCTGAGTAGCTAGGATTACAGGCGTGAGCCACGGGCGCCTAGCTTGCTTTCTAATGTCTTAAGTGACAAAATGTAAGGAAGCCAAATGATGGCTCGTATGTCAATGTAGTCAGGAAGAAACTGAATCTTCTGTGCCTGGTCTGTTTATGCCTGTTACTCCAAGAAAGTAATTTATTACAAAGTTGGCTTGCCTTAAAGAACTAGTGGGGACATTAGAATTGCCCTATCAGTTAACTCCTTGCTCACCCAAAGCAAAGACATTTTAAACAAAAGTTTCCATCAAACAGTTCTTTCAAATCTTGCCTGCCCAAAAAGAATACTATACTGTAGAACAAAGGGCCCAAGCAAAAGTTACTTTACCAAATAAAAACTCAAAAAATGTTTGTTACAGGAGTTGAAGATTTTGTTCCTATATTTTATTTCTCGTTTGTTTGAAATGTGTGCTTTTCTTGAGCTCCCGTGCCTGTCCTCCTTATTGTATCTAGTAGATTGGGGTGAACATAGGGTGCTAGAGAAGAAGTAACAATTGACTCTCCTGCTGACTTTCAAAATGGGTCAGTCTGTATGGGTTATACTGCTGCTATTGTTTTGAGGTTTTTTTGGTGCCAGTCCTGGGGCTTGAACTCAGGGCCAGGGTGCTATCCCTGAGCTTTTTTGCTCAAAGTTATTGCTCTACCACTTAAGCCACTTCCAGTTTTTTGTTTTGTGTTGTTTTGTTTTTGTTTTTTGTGTGGGGGAGGTCCAGTAGTGGGGGCTGAAGTCTGGGCCTGGGTGCTGTCCCTCAGCTCTTCAGCTCAAGGCTAACACTCTACCACTTGAGCCACAGTGCCACTGCCAGGTTTCTGGTGGTTAATTGGAGATAAGAGTCTCAAGGATAGCCAATCACTGGTGCCTCACGCCTGTAATCCTAGCTACTCAGGAGGCTGAGATCTGAGGATCATGGTTCAAAGCCAGCCTAAGAAAGTCTGTGAGATTCTTTTTTTTTTGGGGGGAGGGGGGTGTCCGGTTGTTGGGCCTGAACTCTGGGCCTGGGCGCTGTCCCTCAGCTCTTCAGCTCAAGGCTAGCGCTCTACTACTTGAGCCACAGCACCACTTTTGGGTTTTTTCTTTTTGCTTATGTGGTGCTAAGGAATGGAACCCAGGGCCTCTGGTATGCAAGGCAAGCACTCTACCACTGAGCCCTGCCACTTCTAGTTTTTATGGTAGTTAATGGTAAAAGAGATTCATGGACTTTTCTACCTGCGCAGGCTTTGAACTGTTGTGACCCTTGATCCTCAGATCTCAGTTTCTTCAGTAGTTAAGATTACAGGTGTAAACCACTGGTGCCCTGCTGAATATTTCTTAATATAGATAGAATAGACACAATTCAATAGTGCACCATTCTGGTAACCAAACCATTGTTCTTAGCCCTTTTCATATATTAATTTATTAAATCTCAACATTATTTAGACTTAGATTTAGTCTCATTCATCAAGGAAAATCAAGGTCCAGATAAGTTGAACAACTTAACTAAGTTAAATAACTTGATCAAGCTAGTTAAAGAAAGAGTCAGACTCAAACCATAAGGCTCAAAAGTTAGTTTCTCAACATATATAATATTATCTGAATAAAATATCTATCTGAAAATATATTACTTTTCCAAACTGTTTTATGTTAAAAGCAAAACTTAAAACCTGCTGTTTCTGGAGAAAACAAAACACTTCTTAAATGTTATTAAATTACATATCAAATTGTTATTAAAATCTTAGTCATCTTGAAATTGTATTTGAATTCTTCTGAAGTGTATAATTTGCATTACATTATCATAAATTTTAACTGGTAGCTTAGAAAATTTGTGGACTGTGTTGCTGGAAATATAGCATAGAAGGCTTACCTTTACATTAAAAAGATTGAAAGTAAGATGATTTTTTAATACACTGCCTAAAAGAAAATTTGGTATATTTCCATGAGTAATAGACTAAAGATTAGCTTTGAATGTTAAAAGAACATTCTCTTAGCTAGTTCATTGTTGTCATGACAGTACTGGCACTGCAAGTGTTGTAGTAACTCCTTGCAATGATCTTATTTTAGACCCTAACGTTCTGCAGTGCTGAAAGTCCCCTTCCCCGCCCTGCAAGTAACTCTAGTGGAAAAGTACTGGTTTAATAGCTGGCTCCTAACTTTGTAGCTGAAAGACTGCACTATTGTGGGTTTAAAAAAATTGTGTAGGAGTGTTGAGTATTTTTCCTGTGGATTATGAATGTTTGAAATTTCCCAAAATACGGTATTACATTACAAGTCAAACAGTAAGTTGTTTACAGCTTAAGAAAAGGGGCCCCAATTGTCTTTTGAGAAATCAAGCTCAGATTGTATCTTTATATTGAGCTCACATAGAAATGATTTTTCCAGTTGTATGTCTCCCATGCATACTTTAAAGTCTTTGGATTCTTTTTTACTCAGTTATTAAGAAAATTGCCATTAGAATTATTTAAAACAGTGAAGGAAAATTCTTAATATTCTTTCTATAATTTAACATGTATCTGCTTAAATTAGAGCATTTTAATACTGATTTCTTAAATTATGAACTCAACTCAGTTTTATAATGATTAAGAGATTGCCCAATTTTAGCTGGGTATCTGAAATAGCAATAGCTGAGTTTTTTTTTTTTAACTTTGTTGCCTTTATATTGTGAATTAAATTTAGAAAATATAGGGAAAATCTAGTTACATTTACTGCTGACAACTGCTAGCTAGCAATAATTACATTTACTCTTAAACACACACACACACACACACACACACACACACACACACACACACACACACACACACACACACACACACACACACACACACACACAGAACACCCTGTGTTCTATATCATTGTATTCAACCAACTGCAGGTAAAAGAAAATATTTGGGAAAAAATTTCATCTGAATTGAATATATATACCTGTTTTCTTATCATTATTCCCTAAAAAAGATATATAAGTAATCTAGAGATTATGTATGTGAAATAGCCTTTATGCAAATAATATCCATTTTATATAAGGGATTTGACCATCCATGGATTTTGGTGTCCTTGGGGATGGGGAGTCTTGGAAACCAATTTTATGTGAATAGTAAGGGACAACTGTAGTGCATCAGCCTTAGATGATTGGCATGTCCTGAATCTTGGAGTTTCAGTATCATACCAATTATTTTGTTTCTTTTTCTCAGTTTAGAAAAGTAATTTTGTAAACAAAATTTGACCTCAAGCCAGAGTTGTATTTGGCTTTCCCACCAAGCAATGAAATATTAAAAGCCTATTTTATTTTTATTCCCTTTGTGATAATTATTTAGGTAAAGAGTTGTTTAATTCTAATATCTCCAATTAATCACAGAAAAAGCAGGAAGTAGCTCTGTGGCTCAAGTGGTAGAGTGCTGGCCTTAAGCCAAAGGAGCCCAGGGACAGCACTCAGGCCCCAAGTTCAAGCCCCAGGACCAGCAAAAAATAACATACAAATTAGATGAAAATTATATAAAATAATAAATATTATAAGTATATATTTATAGAGTTTTTTCTGAACCCTATAGTACCTTGATAGTTTACCTCCTTTAATTAAGGGTAAGATGAATATACTTTTTGAAAATAAGAATTCTTTTTAAAATCTTTATTTTTTTTGTTTGACACTTCTAGCATTATAAGACATATACCTAGACACAATCTACATTGTATGGAATAAAAAAATGTATCTCTTAAGAATGCTCTTAAAAATTTTCTATGATTTAGAGGAACAAAGTTTAAGAACAAATCAAGGCTGTGGCTAGAAATGTAAAATTTGTAGTGTTGCTAATAGTGTAACTGCTGGTAGAAAGGTAGCAATTTGAACTTTAAAAATCTTAAGTCTATACATAATAATTGTACTTTAAGGAAATTATCTTTAAAAGATTTATGCATGAGTATTATTATAATTACACTATTTATTATAGAAATGCTTTATTTGTATTTTTTTAAATAAGGTCTCTCTTTTGCCTCCAACTCACTATCATCTTGCTCAAGCCTCTTGAGTGCTGGGATTACAGTGTGCATCACCACCCTAGGCCCTATATGTATTTTATGTACAAGTGGGTAGTAATGTAATGTGCAGTGACAGAGTATGATAAGTGTTTGTGAAGGACTGTTAGTAGTTACTGAAAATTGTTAAAATGTGCAAACATATATTTCACATAGAAATGACAAACATAAAATAGTCTGGTATGTATGGTTTTATAGAGAAGAGGAAAATGTATGGAATATTAGATTTTCTTGTACCAAAATATTAACCATAGTTCCTTTTGGGGTGATGAAAATATTTGCTATTTAATTTTTTATAGTAATAACAACTTAATTTTATTGAATGCTTTATACCACATATCACAGTATTTTACATATAATATTTTCAGCATTTTTGTAGGTTATATGTTCTGATGAAGAAATCATCCCTCAAATAGAACAAGTATATAAATGTGTACCTAACCACTCACTTTAAGATTAAACTAATTTTGGGTTTGTTCTTCATTTGGAAGAAGCACTGTCAGGACACTTTGGTGTTGCATTCCTTGGACCCCAGTGTTTCTAGAAGTAGGTACAACAGCTGGTGACACGTTATGAGCATGTTAGGGGGATGCCAGATCTGCAAAAACTCATTTCTGAACTATTGCCTGTTCGTATTTGGAGTGATGTAACATAATCTGGGAGAATTTATACAACTACATACTTTCTTTGAAGACCTATTTCCCTACACACTCTTAATTTTATACCTGCAAGTTCATATGGTGAGTTTTACATTTTATAGATGAGAAAACAGACTGAGAAAGGTTATTTGACTGAGATAGTGAACACTTGGGTCAAGAGGACTAGATCTGTTAACTGCTGATCTGTTTTCCTGAAGTTTCTTCCTCTTTTTTACCTTTTTGCCATGAGGCTATATTACTTTAAATATAAAACTAAATCAGTGTAGAAAAATAGAGAATTATAGTAAGTCAGAGCGAGGAAGAGCAGGATTTGTTGGGATAACAGTGTTTAATAGAGGAAATAAATTTTAATGTAACAACATTTCTTCTCAGCTTATCTGTCTATTTACATAAGCCTGCACTGCTTCTATTCCCAGCATGCCCACACTAAAGCGCCTATGACTGGCTGGAAGTAATTAATACTCTGTTTTTCTTTCCTACAGAGTAAGTTTTGGCCTCATTTTTGTTTCCTTTTTGTGGCCTCCTTTTTATCTTCCTTGTACCATCTGTCATATTATATGTGAACTTGTAGCTATAACTTTTGCCAAAGATCTTTTTCACTGCAGTGTTGTTATACCATTATAAAGATGGAAATGGCTAAAAGAAGTAATAAAAAATAGCATTGCTGGGCACACGTGGCTCACACCTGTAATTCTAGCTACTCAGGAGGCTGAGATTTGAGGGTCATTGTTCAAAGCCAGCCTGCACAGCAAAGTCCATGAGACACTTATTTCCAATGAACCACCAGAAAACCTAAAGTGCACTGAGGCTCAAAGTGGTAGAGTACTAGCCTTGAGCAAAAGGAACTCAAGGACAGCACCCAAGCCCTTAGTTCAAGCCCCACAACCAACAACAACAACAACAAAGATGGCAAGATGGCATCTACTAATATTTCTTTGGAAAGCCATTATAGTTGGCATTCAAATTCATGCATTTATGCTAAAACTTATTAAAAGATGGTAGAACTAAGATCTTGAATCTTGTCTAATTAACTACAGCCTAAACTAAAACTAATGTTCAGCCAGTATGCATTGACACAAAAATACTTGTTAAATTACTGAAGTATTTTCATACCAGTTGGCAAATTCTAGTAACTAGAAACACCACAAAAAATAATAGAAATTAATAATATGTAGTCAAGTGTGGTTTTTATTAGAAACCACACATGTACTTGGATTCTTACCTGGTCTGGTCACTGAAAATGGAGTTAGGAAGTTGTCTCAGGAGTCTTATTATTTATTTTAGATGTTGGGGATGGTGTAAAAGGTCCTTGTTTAGAAGTTAGAGACAGTGCTCATGATTTGGATAGGGAGACTAATCTGTAAACCTTCAAAAGAAGTGTCAGAGGGCTGGGAAGGTGGCTCAGTGGTAGAGTGCTTGCCTTGCATACATGAGGCTCTGGGTTCAATTCCTCAACACTACATAAGCAGAAAAAGCTGAAGTGGCGCTGTGGCTCAAGTGATAGAGCACTAGCCTTGAGCTGAAGAGCTGAGGGACAGTGCTCAGGCCCAGAATTCAGGCCCCATGACCAACAAAAAAAAAAAAAAGGAAGAAAACAAAAGAAGTGTCATTTGTGCCAGGAAAGAAGCAAGGCTTAGGTGGTAACTTACAAAGGCCAAACTTACAAGGTCAAAACCCCTTAGATACACTCCCTCTGGTAGATTTGAAAAGCTTTTAACATTTGAATTACAAAATGACAAATTTTGTACTTTAAAGCAATACACAGTTACTATCTGACTACAGCTTAGTTGGGTCCTGTACGTCAAGCCCCTTCTGAGAGAGTTTCCATAAGGCATTTGTGGAGACTGCAGTCTCATCTGAAGGCTTAAATGGGAAAGATCTATTTCCATGCCCACATGGCAAGATTTGGTTCCTTGAAGGCTGATAAATTGAGGACTTTGGTGTTGTTGGCAGTTGGCCAGAAGCTGCCCTCAGCTCCTTCCATGTGGTCCTCTCCATTTGCTCCATCAGAAAGCATGTAAGAACACCAGAGGGTACAAGCAAGAGAGAAGTTGCATTCTTATGTAACCTAATCTTGGAAGAGATATCTCACCACTTTTTACTAGAACCAAGTTGTCAAGTCCAGCCCATACTCAGGTGAAGTAGATTACTCAAGGAAAGCTTACATATCGTAGTAAATACTAGGAGGTAGAGATCTTTAGAAGCCATTTTAAAAGCAGCTTGCCTTAACAACTTGTCTTTTGGATCTATGGATTGGGAGAGAGGGATTTCCCTACATTTTGTGAGGACAGCTGCAATTTAGAGTATATGCTTAACCACCTGATGAAAAGAAGAGAGTATACTGCATCAGGGGTAGACTAAGCCTTGTCACTGACTCTTCCCCACTCTTCCAAGGAGTCTGGGTACAAAGAAGTCTCATACCACCCTAGGCACTGAGTGTGGGCTGCTTCTCCAGATCCTGCCCCCTCACTAGTTGGGGCCCACCAAGCTTCAGTAGGAAGGACTGGCCTACTCTCTAGCAGCTTCATCTTCCTCTTTCTTCACTTCTTCCACATTATCCTTCCCTCCACCCCTTATTCATTTGCAATTCTAGGAAATTTCTCATTCTTTGCACTTAAAGTGAAAACAGTATTTGTCCAGAAAGTAGGAGATGGAAAACAGCTTTCCTCATTTGATTACCTAATTAGCTGAAAATAAAATCTCACCTGTGTCTATGATTTGATATGAAAAACAAATTAGAAAAAAAAATCAAGTGGACCTGGAACCTTTGACCTTCCTGCCTCAGTGAGTACATCCATTTCTTTTCCTCCCTCTTCCCTCCTTTCCCTTCTCCCTTCTTCTTCCCTCTTAATCTCGCCTTTCCTCTGCCTTGTCTCTTCCTCTTTTTTCCCTTTTCCCTCCCTTCCCTTCTCCCCCCTCCCCTCTACCTCCCTTCCCTTCTCTTTCTCTCCTCCTTTCCTTATCCCTCCCTTTCTTATAAGATTAAATGTGTCCTCAAAGAAAAATACCTGGGGTTAGAGGCATGGCTCAGTTGGTAGAGCACCAGCCTACTAATGAACGTGTCAGATACCAAGTTCAGGTACTGGTTTGGACATAAAAAATTAATAACCCCAATATTAATATTTCTCCTTTAACCATAAGAGATATTTTCCAAGACCCCTTTTGGATAGATGGAGTATCAGATAACTCCAAGCCCCATGGAAAATATGATTTTTGCCTATACATACCAATGGCAGAGTCTAATGTACAAAAATATTAACAATAAGATTAATAGTGTTAGAATAAATATAATCATTTTCTATAATAAAAGTAATATAAATATGGTCTGTCTTCTATTAAAATGTTTTGCTGTACTGTCTTCACCCTTCTTTTAATGATGTCAGATGACACTACAAGGTCTTCATGGTGAGGTGAAGTTAGTTGATTGACAGGCATTTAATATACCAGTAGGCTATATATTATTTGAACATAAGCATTACAGTAACCAAAGCTGATCTGAATACTGAGATAGCTACTGAATGACTAAGTGAATAGTGTATATGATGTGGATACTCTGGGGAGGAAAGGAATGATTCACATCCAAGATTTCATCATGCCTGTCAGGACAGTGTGGGATTTAAAATTATAAATTGTTTATTTCTGGAATTTTCCCTCTAATGTCTTAAGGCCATGGTTGGCTATGAGTGACTAGAGCCACAGAAAGCAAAACAGTAGATAAGGGAAAAATACTGTGCACCTTTTTTGTTCATAAAAGAATGCCCTTTGTGGTGAGTAGAACTTCGGTATACTCTTTGAAACAGGTTTCTTCTGGTAGGGCTTATACTAATTTTAAAAGCTTGCAATTCTTTGATTTCTTTTAGAGATACATATTTTTTTCAAAAACTGTTTATGGAATTTCTTTTTTCCCCCGCTAGTAGATTTTTTTTTCTTTTTTTTTCTGGTCTTGGACACAGGCCCTGGCCTCCATCCCTGAGCTCTTTTGCTCAAAAGGTAGCGCTGTACCACTTGAGCTACAGAGTCTCAGGACTTTCCTGCCCTGGTTAGTTTGGACCATGATCCTCAGATCTCAGCTTCCTGAGTAGCTAGGATTACAGGTCTGAGTCACCAGCAATAGGCTATATTTATTTTCTTTCCTCTGTCCCTGTCTCTGACTCTGTCTCTGTGTCTGTCTGTCTTCTCTCCCTCTCCCCCAGTCTCTGTCTCTCTGTCTCTCCCCGTCCTCTCTCTCTTTCTCTTTTTGTTGGTCATGGGGCTTGAACTCAGGTCCTGGGTGCTGTCCCAGAGCTTTTTTGCTCAGGGCCAGTGCTTTACCACATTGAGGCACAGTGCTACTTCTGCTGGGCTAGATTTTGCATTTGTGTGGACTTTATTCCCCCCTTATCTTCATAAAAAATTTTTGCTCTAAATAATTTGTGTATCTGTCATGAGCACTAGATGGCACTCATGCCCCACTGAAATCTTGTTTATCATATTTTGCTTGTGATCCTCAAGAGAAGACATCCTGTCCAATTTAATAATACTTATTTTTTGTTTTGTTTTAGAGTGAGTTGGAGAGAAAGAAAATGATTCTAAATATCCAAACATTTGGTTGAATTTTTCCATTCATTTGGAAAATAATTGTATTAATGATAATAATATCAGTCATTTATTTCACAAATGCTTATTATTGAACAATTACCATTTTGGGGACTGTTCTAAGTACTCGTATGTATTGGTGATAGAAAAAGAGATAATCACAATTCTCATAAAGCTTGCATTTTAGTGCTTGGATTTTTAATTTTTTTTAACCAAGCACTACTTTAAGCTCTTCTAGCTATTATAAGCAAATATAGTAGGATTCAATTTCAGACACTGATATGGTCTTTGGAGTTTATTAATTTCAGTACAATACTACTTCTTTAAAAAACAAAACAACCTCTCCCAAACTGTCATCTATTATATAATGTGTATCTACCTATTTATAATTATTTTCAAATCTATTCAATTCAAATATTTCTATTTTATTTTAAAAATACTGACTAGACAAATACTTGTATTTTTACAAGATACTTGTACTTTTTAATAATTCTCTATTTATTATCTTATCTTGATAAGGTATATCGTTTCAAAAACACTGGCCATGTTTTAACACACATTTAAGCATTGTTACTGCACTATTTCTTTTTAACCCCTTGTATTACCATTTAATAATTAATTTGGATATATTGTATTGATGAGAGCTCTACTAGGATATGGTTCAATTGTATGACAAAATAAGTAGCATTATGTGCCAAAAGTTAGTTTTACTTGCTTGCTCTCTCCAAGTATCATTAACATAGAGATAGTAGTACCTCCTTTATTTTTATTTAAGCTTATAAAATAAAAACTGATTAAAGTGGACAATACACTATGAAACTGAAAAATGGTCCTGAACCCTAAAACATTTCTTAGTCTCTGTATGCATTTAATGATTTGAGGGGGAAATGGGCAAATTTACCATCCTCTGAAAAGTTATATGTAATTTAGGGAAATTAATACTCGTGTTCCTCAAGAACCAGAGTTTTATTCCAAATATACTTACCCTAAATATACTTACCCTAAACCACTGGAGAATAACTGGAAATCACCTGCAATTGAACAAAAATGTTAGGATTAATTCACACATTGAAAATCAGTAAGTAAAACTTTACTTCAGGGAACTGAGAGGAGTTCTCAACAGCTTATAATAAATGATTCTAAAGTTTATATTTTTTCTCAACTCCTAGTAAAAGAAAGTGCAAACATGGGTTCTTTTTCACTGAAAAAATTGTTTTAGATGACAAAACTAAAATAGATTAGTAATTCAAAAAAGATAATCATCATTATCTTGCCCATGTAATTGTAACTCCTCTGTACAGTATTTTCACAATAAAAAAGTGTGAAAAAAAGAAACAAAAAAAAAAAGATAATCACTTTTGTTCACCAGCAAATAGAAGAAAGTTTCTAAAGCAGATATTTATTCAGCAGATGTTGCAATTGAAGTGTTATCAAATTGAGGATTAGGGAATTTTAGGAGCCTGTGTCTGCCTTCCATTGTATGCATTAGGTAAAGCAACAAATTTTTAACAATTTTTTTAGACTTTGTCATCTTCCAAATTTCAATAACTGCTACATATAAAATTCATTTTTCTTAAACTTCAGAGAAAAAAATTAAATGATTGGAATCTGGGAGTTTTAAACCAACCAAGGGAAAATTTTGTTGATTAAACATTAGCTAATGGCTTTTGAGTTTGCTGATACTCTTGCAGTATCAGCTAAAACAAAACAAAGCCAACCCCTCTAAGCTTATCATTTATTACTTGTGTTTGGGTTTATGATGCTGGTTATAAACTGGATAGTTAAAACATGGCAGTTTACAGGTTAAAAGTTCAAGATTAGATTCCAGAATATAATGCAGAGCTGAGCACAGCAGACTTGGAGTAATTTGTATAACATGAGAAAGATACACATATTAATAAAGAAAATTGTACTAATCAGACTGCCTGTATACACATCCTGGTTCTGCCCAACTGTCTAACCTTGGGCAAGTTGTTTAACATCTTTAACATTCAGTTCGTTGGGTTTTGGATTTGTTTTGGGTGATTTCTAAGTGTTTTAATTCTTTTCTAACTGATAATAAAAGCATATAATTGTACATAATAATGTGTTTTGGCACAGTGTACACTGTTTAAATCAGGTTAAACATACCTACTTCCTCGTTGTCATTTCTTCAAGCCTTTTCAAATGTACATAATTGTTATCTGTGGTCACCATACTTTACAAAAGCACAATTTCTTGCTCTTATCTAACTGTAACTTGCTGTACCTTTCATTTCACCACACTCCCATCTTCAGTTTTACCATCAACAAAATAAAGAGTAACACCTAGAAACCCACTCTGTAGTACTGGGGTTTGAATTCAGGCCTCACACTTGCTAACCTGGAATTCTGCCACTTGAGCTACACATATAGCTATAGGTCTTTTAATGAGTCTTTAGCTAATAGCTAACAGAGTCTTTAGCTAAAGACTCATTGAAAGACTATTGCAGTGTTTCGTCAAAAATAAGACTTAGACTAGTATGATAGTAAAGGAAGAGGCTGTTTTTCTAGCATTTCATTATTATGTAACTTGCATAAACTTATTTTTTCTTAAGAGTTTGGAGAAATTAACCTTTTGGTTTTTGAATATTAGTAAATGTTTTTACCTTGCCCTGATATCATATAGTTGATTAGAAAATTAGCTTAAATCTTTTTCTCTCAGAACTGTGAAACCATGATTCCATGAATTTTAACGTGCACTTAAATGACACATTTCACTCCATCTGATGTTAATTCTTTTTTATGAAAGCTGTTTATCTTTATCCCATTATAGGAACCTTAGTTTTTCTTCAAATTTTTGTGTTAAGCCAACAGAACAGTTCAGAATAAAATACCATATACTCTTCACCTAGATTCACATATTTTTTACATCTTGTCACACTGGCTTTCTCTTCTTTTGTAACTCAAGTTACAAAACTTTACCCCTAGATATTATGTCATGAATCCTCTAAGAACAAGAACATTCTTTTTTTTTTTTTTTTTTTTGCCGGTCATGGGGCCTAAACTCTGGGCCTGGGCACTGTCCCTCAGCTCTTCAGCTCAAGGCTAGGACTCTATCCCTTGAGCCATAGAGCCACTTCTGGCTTTTTCTGCTTATGTGATGCTGAGGAATCGAACCCAGGGCCTCATGCATGCAAGGCAAGCGCTCTACCACTGAGCTACCTTCCCAGCCCCAACAAGAACATTCTTGAAGTTTAAGTTGTTTATCCACAGTGTTTTAAAATTTCATCATTACATTCTGCCATTTTATTATTAATCCCTTGCACTTGGAGCTGCCAGTATAAAGATTTGAGTCTCAAATTGTTCTGTATTTCTTTGGTTATTCCCCATTATCTCTCTTATATCTCTCCTTTTTGGTCTGTAGTTAGATAAGTGTTAGATATCCATCTTAGCTTTTTTCCAAATATCATTTCTTTTTGTTTGCATATTCTATATCATGG
This sequence comes from Dipodomys spectabilis, assembly GCF_019054845.1. Classification (NCBI taxonomy): domain Eukaryota; kingdom Metazoa; phylum Chordata; class Mammalia; order Rodentia; family Heteromyidae; genus Dipodomys; species Dipodomys spectabilis. The sequence continues at coordinate 3,082,426 of NW_024870678.1, read as the reverse complement.
ACAGTTCCTTGAACTTCAATATATAAATTTGCTCTTCAGCTTAGTTCTATTTAAGAACTCTTTCTCTTGGAATATTCCTTTTTCAGAGCAACCAGGTTTTTTTGTTAGGAGTATATATTTACTATTTACTATTTACTGTTTGGTTAGTCTCTTTTCCTCCCTGTGGAATTGGTTAAGATCTTGGCAGGAAAAGAATGGATGGAACACTTAAAAGGTTTGACTGAAGTGAGTTTAATAAAGGTATTTACAAAGGTACAGACAAGATTAATGGAAAACAATGGTAAACATTTTTGTTTTGTTTTTGTTTTTGGAGATAGGATGAGACTGGACTGAAAATCATTAGGTAGCCCAAGCTATCATTGAACTCAGTTCTCCTGGCCCAGCCTGCTGAGTTCTAAGGATACAGATGTGTACCACCATGCTTGTCACCATGATAAATCATTTTGAGAAAAGAGCATCTTAGTTGAATTCCTAGATTTACCAGGCAAGAGTTTGGAGTAGTTACTAGAGCCCAGTGAGATCTGTGATGAAAAACAGGCTTTCTACCTGACAGAATCTGTGGCCCACAGAAGATTATACTCTTCTTGCTCAGTATGACAGAAAAGGAATTGGGAAATAAATATTCTGACTTCCTTTCTTATCTGTTTCAGTCTGTCAGTGGTTCCCATTAGAAGAATCCAATCATAAGCTAAATAGCAAAGGAGCCCCAATGATGATGCAATACATAGAAGGGACCATTTTGAAACACAAAACAGGATTCAATAAGGCAGAGATGTTTCAGAGAGATGATAGAGAACATTTGGCATATCTATTTCATGTCTACTTCATGGTGTTTAGGAAGACAGCTTGGTGGAGTGAGGTTGTGAAATCTTTAGCACTAGCAGAAGAGAGTAGCTGCAAAAACATATTACTCTGTTTAGTCAAGATGAGTGCAATTGAGTGCAATCTATCTTTAGAAAGATCTTTATTTTTTAAGATTTGAGAACTGGAACAACAGATTTGTTTTTATGATGAGAAATCTAGAAAAGCTTTCTCTTTTAAAAATAGTGTTCATTTATGTCATTTCCACAATATTGGGTGTCTTCATGGACCTCTTTTGTTTTGCTCACATCACACATTCCTTAAAATGGAAGATTGTCTAGTTAACTTCTTTGGCTTCATGTTATTTTTGTTAAATATTAAATGCTGTCCGGTGTTCTCAGTGCTATGACATATGGCCACACCTTAATCAAATTGATCAAAATTTCCTAAGGGAAATAGTGTAAACCTGCACTTACCTGTCTACTTTCTCATTCTAAACAAGAAGAATTCACATTCTTCCTTACTCCCACTGCAGGGAAAAATATAGAAGAAAAGTACTTAAACACACACACACACACACACACACACACACACACACACACACACACACACACACACACACACACACACACACACACACACACACACACACACACACACACACACACACACACACACACACACACACACAAATCTTAGTAACTTGAAAGCAAGCAGACTCCTCTCTCAATTAGACAGCTATAGCAGAGGTTCTAGGGAAAGGAAGATTTAGACAGAAATTGTAGGATTGCATGTTTTTATGTATTTATTTTTAAGCAAAAACCAAGTTCAAGACATAACAAAGAATTCCTTTTATACCCGTCAGCATGAACACTAGAGAGAATTAATTTAAATGGGAAACCAGGACTTATAAGGTATTATATTAGTTATATATTTTTTCCTGTTACAGCCTCTCTCATGGTTTAGGGGATAATTACATTTGCATCTTACATTAGACCAAAAGGAGTTTTTTCATGTGTGTGCTAGGGATTGAACTCCAAGCCTTGTGCTCTTGCTTTTCACTCAGTGATGGCACTCTATCAAGTGAGCTATACCTCCACTTCTGGCTTCTTCTTGATACTTGGAGATAAGATTCTCACAGACTGTTCTGCCACCAACACCCTGTTAGACCAAAAGAATTCTAATCCTTGTGAAATACCTTCAGTGTGTTGGTCTCTGATGATAATTATAGATGGTATTTTATTTTAGAATAAAAAAGTATTATCATATACTAAAGCAAATGAATTTTATTTTTATGGTTTGGGTTTTCTGTCTTAAAATTAGTGGTAGTATTTTAAGACACCAAGAATATTATAATCAACTTGGTATCAGTGAGTTGTGACTGAAATTCTAGCTACTCAGGAGGCTGAGATCTGGAGGATTGAAATTCGAAGCCAACCTGGGGTAGAAAAGCCTGAGACACTCCATCTCCAAATGTATCTGCAAAAAATGAGGCTGGATTCCATCAGAAAGAATGACACCGCCCCATTTGTTAGGAATTGGAAAGACTTGGAAAAAATTATATTAAGTGAAAATTATTTTAAGGTCTGGTGGTTTCCCTTATTTGCAATAACTAGTATATGTCTAAGACAAGCAGAAAAGGTCAGAAGCTATGTAAATATGACCATATAAGATGATGCTAAGTGAAATGAACCTCAAGATAGGTACTCAAGAGGTTTTATCTTTATTGCTGTTGTTTTTAATGTATTTATAATGTACTGTGGGATTTTTTTTTTTGTTTCCTTTGTATGTTCTTCCCCCATGGTATAACCCCATTTTCATTGTATTTGATTCCAGTGCCCTCCATCTTGTATATACATTTTTCTAATTTGGGGAGGGGAAGGGAAATAACAAAATGCCGAAATAAGGATACAAGTTGTCCCATTGTAACATTGAGATGTACAAGACATTATGTTAAAATGAACTTTGCAGCTTGGGGGTGGGGGGGAACTGGGGAAGTGGGGAGGGAAGGGATGATAGGGAAAAACAAAGGAGGGGGTAATGTACTAATTACCTTACTCATGTAACTGTAACCACTTTATACAGTATCTTTACAATAAAAAATATATTTAAAAAGAGGGAAAAAAGAAAAAAAATGGGGCTGAAGGTGTGGCTCAAGTGTGCACCAGTCAAGCAACCAAGCTGAGTAAGCATGAAACCTTATGTTGAAACCCTGCTACTGGGAAAATATATGTAGATTATAATCATCGTCTCCAGAGTCCGAAAGACAAAAGGCTTTGTGATCCAAAGTCTTTTCTACACCTGTGGACACATATATTTTATTTTTTTGCCTTATAGACTTGTCCTTATTAGGATAAAAGAAAATCCAATTTTGATGTTCTTGTGTTAATCCTCCAGCCCTCTTACCTTTGAGGCTATTGAGAAAGAAGAATCACTCTGCTCTAGAGTTTCTTCCTCATGTCCCAATGATCAAATAGGAATCTATGAGGACAGCTAGTTGGTCAAGACTTTTTCTTTACACAATATACCTTTCAATTATTAAAGTTTAATCATGGAATCAAATGTGGTTCATAGTACATTATTTGCTTTTCTAAGGAAACTTGCAATTAGGAAAACTTGTATTGCTTTAATTTTAGATTTTGGCCATTTTAAAGTCATCTTTGAGATATTTCAAGCAGTAAAATGAATTTTAAACAGTAATTTTAGTTAAAGGTGTGGCTCAGTGGTAGAACATTTGCCTAGCAAATACAGTGCTCATTGTTGAAACCTTAGAACTACTAAAAAAAACTCAAAACATCTAGATTACTTAGAGTTAGTAGTTTAACCACAAATTAAATCACCATTCCTGCCTAATTATTGAAGTAACCATTTACTTACTTGCTTGTTTTGAGACAGTTCTATTATGTGTAGCCAGGAAGCCTGCAACTTACTATCTTCTTGCCTCTGCCTCCCAAGTACTGGGATTACAGGTGTGAACCATGCTAGGCCACAAATTTATTTAATTTGAAACAGCATGACAGCATGATGGAGAGATTGGGAAGGGAAGATAAGAGTAGTTATTACAAGGTTTTCCTCTTTAGACCTTGAAAGATACCTGGCATAAGTTTAACAAAGGGAAGGAAGAGCATTCCTCATTTTGTTGATTCTTTGTCTTGGTATACTTTCTAGTAACAAATCTTCTGAAGCTTATTAGTAGCTGTATGAGAAAATCAGTATGGATCTCACTTATCTATAATATAAATGAGACTAAATTATTCTATGTAGTTAAAGTAAAATTGAGCCTCCTACTTATGCTATACTAATTATAGTCGTTGATGGCCTACTTTTTCTGACCCAAAAAGGTAAGTAAGGGAAAAAATAGTCCATACTTTTTACAGATTTTTCCTTTAAAAGTGATTAATTCAGCTTGGAAGCATCACTCAAGTGGTAGAGCCACTGCATGAGTCCCTGAGTTTAAACCCCAGCAAAGAGCTTATTAGTTCATTGTCATTGTTGTTTAGTTTTACATGAGACTTTCATAGAAATTTTCATAAAACTCCATGGTACAGAATTAGTAAAAACGAAGAAATAGCTGGTTGTGATGGTGCTTACTTATAATACTAGCTATTCTGGAGGCCAAAGCAGGAGGTTTGAGGCCAGCCCAGGCAAAGATTAAAAGGAGACCTTATTTCAAAAACAGAAAGCTCAAGTAGTTGCCTCACAAGTGTGAAGAAAGGCCTAGGTTCAATCCTAGTACCATAAACAAACAACAGGAAGAAGTAATCATCTAAAGGGAAAAAAACTCGGCAAGTCCAATTATGCAGGTCATATCTCTCTATTTACTCCAATTAGATGTTTTAAAGAAAAGGTAGGGTGATATACAAATTACATTAGTTTACAAAGCTGTTAATCAGTGCTAGACTTAAGCCTGTGATCCTAGTGATTCAGGAGAGATCTGGAGGGTCTCTGAAGCCAGCCCATGTAGAAAATCTATCTCCAATGACTCTTATCTCCAACTAACCAGCAAAAACCTGAGCTGGAGGTGTGACTCAAATAGTAGAGCACTAGATATAAGCAAAAAAAGCTATCCAGGCCCTGAGTTCAATCTCTGGTATCAATCGTTTCCCTCCCTCCTACCCCAAACTATTTCTTGTGATGCTTGTCTTAAAAGTCTCCAGTTTCTATTCTATGGGAGAGGGGGGAGGAGTGGCAAACAAATTATCCCTTACAAATGTTTTATTTACTACTAAACAATAATTAACAGGGACCACACTTTTATGCTTTCAGGCTAAAAACTAAAGAGGTGATTTGTAGGAGGCCAAAGTGGGTCAAAGAGTACTGTGGTGTGGCAGAAGGGAAGTCTCTGAATGTACTACCATTGTTTCACCTCTGGTGGGGTCTACTTTCATTGTTACGGGCTAGGTCTGTCTTCCTGTGAATGGAAGAAATGTCTCAAGAATACTTTAACTTTTTAAAACAGTATGTTGTCCGTTTTTGAAAGGTCCCTAAGCAGCAGGAGGAGTATAAAAGTTGCAGTAGATTTTTTAATTCCAGAGGTCAAAACCAAAAATATGTATTAATATGACAGCTTCTTGATGTTTGATATAAAGAATGTTCTGTGGGTTGGTACAGCATTCTAGTTGATTTTACTAGCTTTTACCTGCCTGTTCATCTTTTTTATATCTATAACAGATATTTGTAGAAGTGGCCATGTTTTAGAATCAGGGAGCGGTTTCAGACTTAGAAACCAATGTTATATTAGCTTTGAACATGTACAACTGGAAAAATATTAAAAGCAAGATCGTTTGAAAATAGCCATTATAATTCTATTAAGCACCACTTTGTACCTGTTTTACTCTTATAAAGTATTACTGTTAGAACCTACGAATATATTCCAGCTAGCTTCAAAGATCCTCGATTGTTTTGATATACATCTCAACATGATTTTTTTTTTAGGGGGGGGTCCAGTCATGGGCCTGAACTTGGGCTTGGGTACTGTCCCTCAGCTCTTCAGCTCAAGGCTAGTGCTCTACCACTTGAGCCACAGCGCCACTTCCGGCTTTTTTTTTCTGCTTATGTGGTGCTGAGGAATTGAACCCAGGGCCTCATGCATGCAAGGCAAGCGCTCTACCACTGAGCCACCTTCCTAGCCCATGAAATTTTCTTGAAAAGTAAATTTTAAGCTGTGGGCCAGTAGCTCATGCCTATAATCCTAGCTACTCAGAAGGCTGAGATCTGAGGATTGCAATTTGAAGCCAGCCAAGACAAAAAAGCTATGAGACTCTTATCTCCAACTAACCACCAGGAAAAAAAAAAAAATGGAAGTGGCTTTGAGTAAAAAAGCTGAGGGACAGTGCCCAGGCACTGAGTTCAATCTATATGACAAAAAAAAAAAAAAAGTTAATTTTAAGAAATGGATGAAGTGAATTTGATGCAAGTTGCAAATAGCACAGTGAAACTCTTTTGTGTAATTATATTTATTCTAATAAAAATTTTAAAGTCAAAAATAAGAAATGGTTTCCTGAGGTTTGTTAAATGTTAAGGAGTTGCCTATAAATTTTATATATGAAATAATGTATGCAGTTACATAAATTTTAGAAATTGGTGTTTTCTCAAATATAAAGCATGTTCTCTGCTTAAATGTCCTTTCTTAAGTACCCAACCCCAGCCCTTGCTTAGGGCAACAGACTTGTAAGAAAACTAATCTTTTTTTTTTTTTAAGTGCTGGTCCTGGGATTTGGAACCCCGTCTGTATGCTATCCCTGAACTTTTTTTTTTTTTGGGGGGGGGGGTCTGGTCGTGGGGCCTGAACTCTGGGCCTGGGTGCTGTCCCTCAGCTCTTCAGCTCAAGGCTAGTGCTCTACCACTTGAGCCACAGCGCCACTTCCAGCTTTTTTCTTTTTGCTTATGTGGTGCTGAGGAATTGAACCCAGGGCCTCAGGAATGCAAGGCAAGTGCTCTACCACTGAGCCACCTTCCCAGCCCCTCCCTGAACTTTTTTGCTCAAGGCTAGCACTCTACCAGCTGAACCATACTTCTGCTCCAGCTTTTTGGTGGCTAATTGGAAATAAAAGACTCATGTATTTTCCTGCCCAGTCTGTCTTTGAACTGTGATCATCACACCATCCTTCTGAGTAACAGGCACCAGCACCCAGCTAACACTAGGCCTTTTACAGCTCAGAATTTTGTTGAAGTTATCTTCTTTTCTTGTATTTGCCAATAATCGCTGAGAGCTTAAAACCTGTCATATGAGTGAAATACCAGTTGATTAGCTTGTTTGATGATTTTGGACAAATGTAGATCAGAATTTCCTGTCTTTTTTTCTTCCTCTTGTGGGCTGTGTTGCCTCTATCTTTGAGCAATTGTACACTTGGAAAGAAAAAGAACAAAGCAAGGTCACTGGATCTGAATTACTTTTACTTCTGTGCCAAACAAAACTTTTCTCTTGTTCTGAGTTAACAGTTTTTAGCATCTTTTGGCATCTAGAGAGAGAGTTGCAGTTAGGAGAGGGAATATTGGATTTTTAGGAGAGATTTTTCTTAGCTGAACTTTCACTTCATCTGCACTGCATTCAGAGACAGCCAGTCTCTACTCTTGGGCTGAAACAATATATTCTTAGGATCCATACGATAAAACAGATTGTCCTAAAGAGAAACCCATGTGGATTACATAATCCAGAGGCTTAGAATTACTGAACTCCTTGTGTTGGGGGACCGTGAGGGGGGTGTCGGTGCAGCTAAATGATGTTTTTTAAAAGCATGTGTCAAAGGGAGCTATGTTTTAAGAAATAGGCCTTCTGTTAAAAGAATTGTAGGCCCTTGGTAAATGGATAATCCTAACCACTGTCTTTAAGTATTAGGAGTTCCTGTGGGACAGCCTTTATGAGGAAATGGACATCTGGGTTCTAGAAGCATAAATGTCTAAGCAGAAGCAGACCCCTGAATAAAAGAAACCTTTCTTTGGAGAGAGTTAGGTTTGGGGATTGTTGAATCATATAAGTCATATAATTAAAGACCCTACCTACTATGAACAGAAAAGATTTTTCCTCAATATGAAGTCTTAGTTTAGGCATCATTTCTAGATAAAATTATTATTGATATAATTCTGATTTACAAAATTAAATTCAGAAATATTGAGTCAAAATATTCTGGACCTATGGGATTCAAAAGTGTGGGTGAATTTTGCAACTGATAATGTAGCTTAATGGGGCTTACCAATAATTTATTATCCCAAGGTTCATACTATTGAAAGTAACATGGTTACTTGCTGATATGACTGTTGGTGTCCAGAGGATATTTTAAGACCATATTTTAAAAATATCTTTTGTACAGTGTCCATCTCCTCTTATTTTCTTTAGCCTACAAATAATTTTCCCCAACTTATTCTCAATAGTATATTTACTGTTTTTATTTTCATTACTCTAATACCATCATTTCTGGAAGATGAAAGATGATAACTTACCTTCTACACAAGCAGTGGGGCTGATCAACCCACTCCTAGTTCAACCTAGCCCAGAGCAATTTTCTAGTGCTCTGTCTTTGTAAAGTCCTAGTCCACAGTTAGTACCCCCAGAGCCAAAGGAAGAAATAAACCTGTTAAATTTACCTATATTTGAATTTATTTTCAAGGCATTTAAAAGCTTTTATTTATATTCCTATAGTATTCAGACTTGTTCATATTAATGATATAGGTTCCAGAAAACATTTTCAAAACTAAGCAAATATCTGTAGTTCTTGCTTCATTAAATCTCACCATTAAGAATTTTCGCCAGTCAACATTGAGTTAAACCTGAAATCCTAGCTAAGACCTGTAGATTCTCTGGTTGGTAAAAATATGCACAAGAAAAAAAGAGTGTATATATCAGTGGCTTCTTTGAGTATATAAGTATAATCACTTTTGATGAGTTTATATTTTTTATATTGGTATAAGTTAAGCACAGCAAAACCTAGTTTTATATCCAAAATTATTTAAAAACATTCTCAAATATTTGTAGAATTTGCAGATGATTACCTCTTATTTTATGTATCCAGATAGTATTTACTGAGCACTTCCAAGTGTCAAGTGCCAAACACTTTTCTGAGACAAGGAGAGAAGTCCTTGGTCCCTGTGGAATTTCCATTCTGATGTATTTGTAGTGGCCTGACTTGATGTGAAAGTATTCTTCCACATCTTTCCTATTTTGAACGTGGCCCTTCCAAAATTCAGGTACTGGCAATGTACTGTTACAGAGAATGAGGTCTTTACATGGTGATTAGTCTGTGAAGGTTGCTTTCTCAATTGGGAGATTAAAGCCCTTGAGAGGACACAGCAAGAAGAAATCACCAGGAAGCATTGCTGTGGCCCAAAGTGGTAAAGCACTAGCCTTGAACAAAAGACCTCAGAGACAGCACCCAAGCCCTGAATTCAAGCTCTATGAACGAGAGAGAGAGAAAGAGAGAGAGAGAGAGCCACCAGACCAAATGTTGGAACAACAATCTTAGTTTTACCAATATCTGGAGCTATAAGAAATAAATTTCTATTTTTGTTAGAAATGAAGTATTCATTTGTAGTAGTACAAAGTGAAGTAATACAATGGAATCTTAATGATTTGCTGTTTTTATCCTATGTTCGATTGGAGAAAAAATATTTCAGTAACTGTGATTCCCAGTCCTTGCAATTCTATTTTCCTTAGTGTTTTGCATACCTTAGAACCTTAGCTTAGAGGTAATAAAGGAGACCCAGTTTAAATATTCCTTAGGAAATTATATTTTCTCCTTCAAAGAGTGAATTCATGTAGTTAGTTACTAATATACAATGGTACAAACCGGCTGTTGGTGGCTCACACCTGTAATCCTAGCTACTCAGGAGGCTGAGATCTGAGGATCACAGTTCAAAGCCAGCCCAGGCAGGAAAGTCCCTGAGATGCGTATTTCCAGTAAACCACCAGAAAAACTGGAAGTGGTGCTGTGGCTCAAATAGTAGAGCACTTACCTTGAGCTGAAGAGCTGTGGGACAGCACACAGGCACAGAGTTCAGGCCCCATGACCAAAAAAAAAAAAAAAATCTAATCCTTTTTTTGTTAAAAAAAAAATCAAATAGTTTGATTTGTTACATTTTTACTAAAGAGCTATTGTAGTCCGATTGTTCATTGTAGTCAATGTTCAGTACATAGAGAAAAGTTTAAAAATATTTCCAATAAAATAATCTGTCTTCTTAGATAGTTCATAAAACTCTATTCTTATAAAAAATAAAGCAGTAATCAAAAATGGGGGGGAGAGAAAAAGAGGAAATAAAAATACCTTTTTTGTGGTGCTAGAGAAAACAGAAAGCCGCACAGGTGAGGAAAGTGAGCTTATATCCCTAGTCCGCATAGAAAAATATAAACCATTGTGAAGCTAATCGCTGAAATCAGTTTCTCTGTTTTTCTTTGTTTTTGTCAGAGATTTCTCTTTTGCTCCAGAAATTAGTTTACAAATTATTTATTTAGGGCTCATTATTTGTATATGTTATATTAATTATATTAATATTTGAAAAGTCATGAAAGTTGAAAACTTGTTACTATCAGAAACTACCACAGTATTTGTGGATGTGGAGAAATATGGAACCCCCTGTCATTTACTATTAGAAGTTATATTTTTTTCCTTGTCTTCTCCATGCTAGACTGGAATATAAAGACAGGAAAGTGGGTCTGGAAAGGAAAAGAAGCTAGTGATGAGTGATTTGTTGGCACTAGTATCTGTTTTATTAATTCCTTATGCTTACTAAAAGAAGATGGCCCTCTTGGAATGTTTTATGGTCAGAATAGAAAACAGAATTTGTCCTTAAGCTGGGAGATCTTGGCTAAGGATTCTGGAAGACGGTGTTATGTTTTAGGGGGTGGGAGGGAACTTGTTCTACATACTTATTTGTATAGATAGAATATTTAAAAGTTGAAGACTGTTTTAGTGTTTGCCTGCCTTTCTCAGAAAACAAAATTTCAGACTATTTCACTAATTCTTCTTTCAGTGTGTGTATACATGTGTGTGCACATGTGCGTGTGCATGTGGTGTCTATTTTTGAGACAGGGTCTTTCTATGTAGCTCAAGCTGGCCTCAAACTTGAGATCCTCCTGCCTCTACCTGAGTGCTAGGATTATAGGTATGGTGATTTACAGGCTTGTGATACCATGCCTAGTACACTTTAAATAATGTTTATGTAAGTGTATTTTTTTAATATTTAACACTTGCCATATTGTCTTTACCCTTAGAAAGATAAGTTTGTGAGTCACTGTAAACTGAAATGCAATTAAACAAAATAGCATTCTGCATTTCTTTTCTAGGTCAGGGATATGTTCACTGCTTCTAAGTCCCAAATAAATATATTTGTTGCTATTTAGTGGTGCTGTTCAGACAGATGTCTGCCTCAACTGAAAGTACAACTGGGCAGTATTTGAACAGCTCCCAGCTGGGCCACTTATTACTCTGTTTGGATGTGTTTAAATTTGGATTGATGAAATTCCTCCCTTCCATTGTGGTTAGAGCAAGGTGTAACATTTTACAAAGGCTCGTGAAAAGTGAAGAAGTAGTCAAATCAAATGCCTGATAACTTACTTATTCTTTTTTTTTTTTTTTTTTGGGTCTGGTCGTGGGGCCTGAACTCTGGGCCTGGGCGCTATCCCTCAGCTCTTCAGCTCAAAGCTAGTGCTCTACCACTTGAGCCACAGCGCCACTTCCGGCTTTTTTGTTTTTGCTTATGTGGTGCTGAGGAATCGAACCCAGGGCCTTGAGCATGCAAGGCAAGCGCTCTATCACTGAGCCACCTTCCCAGCCCCTTACTTAGTTTTTCTACTGAACCGGTCAGTATGTTAACTTCATACACAGAGTTTCAAACATCAGACTACCTTTTCTTTGTTGTATTTTATAACACATTTTTACTGAAAATTCCCTATTTTAAATTTTCTTTTAAAGCTATTATCTAGATTTCAAGTCAAGATTTCACCTTCTCTGGGTATTTATGTTTTTTTTGGCATTTAATTCCTATGATGAAATTTTCTTTCATTACTAAGTATTAAATCAGCTGTAGGTTTTTGTAGACATTCTTTAGATTACTCCTCTTTTGTAAATTTCTGAAAATTATTTCTTAGCTCCATCTCTGGCTTATTCATGCTTAATTGGAGATAAGAGTCTCATGGACTTTTCCTGCCTGGGCTGGCTTTGAACTGTGATCCTCAGATCTCAGCCTCCTGAGTAGGTAGGATTACAGGTGTGAGCCATCAGTGCCCGGCTATATTTTTCTTTTTGATTTTGTATTGTCTTTCTGTATTGTATCGTCTTTGATTTGTATTGTCTTTCTACTAAGTTCACAAAATGAATTGGAAAGTATTAACACATTTCGTGTAAATAGATTATATAAAATTGATGTTAATCCCTCTTTAAATGTTTGACAAAATTACAATGACTTTATCTGGACTTGGATATTTTATTTTGGATGAGAATTTTCTTTTTGATGGGCTGGGAAGATGGCTCAGTGGTAGAGCGCTTGCCTTACATGCTCGAGGCCCTGGGTTCAATTCCTCAGCACCACATAAGCAAAAAGAAAAAAGCTGAAGTGGTGCTGTGGCTCAAGTGGTAGAGCGCTAGCCTTGAGCTGAAGAACTGAGGGACAGCGCCCAGGCCCAGAGTTCAGGCCTCACAACCGGACCCAAAAAAAAAAAAAGAGAGAATTTTCTTTTTGTTATTGTTATTGAATCCAATATTTTATTTGGAAAATTGCATATTGTGGATTTTGGAGCATGATACTGGTGGGTAATGCCTGTATTCTTAACAGTATTCTGAGGATCACATTTCAAAGCCAGCAAGGGCAAGAAAGTCCATACGAACCATATCTTCAATTAACCAGTAAAAAGCCAGAAGTAGAGCTGTGGCTCAAGTGGTAGCACACTAGCCTTAAGCAAGACACACACACACACACACACACACACACAAAATTTACCAAGATGAGTAAGTAGGAAAAGTAAGCAGTTTAATAGGATATCCTAAGGAAAACAGCAGGCAGTACAACAGCCTGAGGAGGGCTAGTTTGTTACATAGTAGGTAGTAAGAAGCATAGCATCCTGAGGAGGAACACGTGTAGGTTTTATATCCTGGTTTGGGCTACTTGTGATGGACTGTCCTTTTTTGTAAACCTTGCTGATTGGTTGTCTGCTAATTTGGTTGTCCTTTTTTAGTGTGTGGCGTGGGGGGAGTGGGGGCAGAGGGGTGGTGTTACTCATGGGAACATTGAACACCCTTGTTTCTCACTTCCTCATTTCACCTGGCCTTTGGTATTTTGCTTGTACCAAGCCTCCTTAAATGGTGGGGAGGACTCCTCCCCATTTTCCCCCACAATAACAGAACCACTCCTGGTTAAAATTGGGTGAATCTCTCCTTTCTCCTCTCTCTTCTCTCTCCCCCCTGTCTCTCCTCTCTCCACCTTTCACCTCCCCCCTCCCCACCTATCTCTCCCCTCCCTTCCCCTCCCCTCCCCTCTCCTCTCCTCTCCTCCCCTCCCCTCCCCTCCCCTCCCCTCTTCTCTCCTCTCCTCTCCTCTCTCTCCTCTCCCCTCCTCCCCTCCCCCCTCTCCCCTCTCTCCTCTCCCTCCTCTCCCCTCTCTCCTCTCCCCTCTCCCTCTCCCCTCTTCCCTCTCCCCTTCCCTCCCCTCCCCTCTCCCCTCCCCTCCCCTCTCCAGTCCCCTCCCCTCTCCTCCCCTCTCCCCTTCCCTCCCCTCCCCTCTCCCCTCCCCTCCCCTCTCCAGTCCCCTCCCCTCCCCTCCCCTCCTCTCCTCTCCTCTCCATCTCTCCTTTGAGCTGGATAAGATTATGGAGATGTCCTTGCCTTGTGTTCATTGTTAAAGGAAAGGGTTATGGGGAAGTCCACAGAGCTACCAAAGGGTACTAATTTGAACACCAGAGAAATATGTCCGGATGCCTGGTCCAGGGGACTAAAGAAGTACTGGAGAGTAGACAGCAAGGATTGAACCCTCTTTGCAGCCTCTTGCCTTGTAACAAAGCCTGAAGGCAAAAAGAAAGAAATCTGGTTAGAAAGTTAATAAAGCCAGATCTGATGATACAGGTAGTATAGTGAGAAAGTAAGGGTCCCAAGAAGGCCAGATGACTATGGGAAGGTATTGTCTTAGGAGACCCATCCTTGGATGGCTTGTTCTCTTGAGTTCAGAGGGTTGGTAGGTTAATTTATAAATGTTAACTTGAACTAGTCTTGATTTATTAAGCCCAAAGCACCAGTCTTCCCAAGTATATAGCACAGGTTTCTAAAGCCCCCACTCCCTTTGTAGGAATTTGGCTGCTAGAAAGTCAATTTGTCTTTAGAAATTTGTAAGGATTTGGGCTATGTTATATAGAATATTGACTACCTCTAGCAACAGTTTTATTGTTGTTTTTTTACCTTTGTTTTTGTTACTGTTTTAGATCAGGGAGGAAGAAATAATTTCTCCTGTTTCTATCCTTATTCTGGTGTACTTTCAAGGTCTATTAGCAGAGGTATGAGGTAGATAGCTAAGAGGGTGTGTGTGTCCATATATATGAAGAGGCATCTGAAGTTTCCCTATGGAAATAGCTATAGAAATAACATAGCAGGCAATAGAAAAGTAAGGATACAAGTTCCTGTCCAATTGGAAGGTAGATAGTGATGCGCTTTTGCATCAAATCATCATGCTCATGAACCATTTCTTTACAACCTTTATGCTTTACATTGGGAAGGTTTGATAAGAGTGACTCCATTAGGAGAAATTTTTAAAACTTGGTCTCTACATAGTTTCTGATGATATCCACCAATTAGCCATCCTGTAGTTTGGCTTTTAATGGTCACTTTTTTCTGAGATAAGAAGCTCTTTTATTGCTCAGATGAGATGTCCTGTTTTTCTGATCTTATCCTATGTTTGAGAAGAACTGACAGACAAGTCATGTGATAATGTCAACAAAAAATTTTGGGGATTTTAAGCAACAGAAAAATTTAGAAGTGATTCTTAAACTATAGTGGCTTACTTGTCCATTTTTAAGTCTAATTTTGTCTGTTTCATAGGTAATGTTCAAGCATTTTTTTTTTTTTCATCATGGGGCTTGAACTCTGGGCCTGGGCACTATCCCTCAGCTCTTCAGCTAGCGCTCTACCACTTGAGCTACAGTGCCACTTCCAGTTTTCTGGTGGTTTATTGGAGATAGGAGTCTCACAGTCTTTCCTGCCCGGGCTGGCTTTGAACCGCGATCCTCAGATCTCAGCCTCCTGAGTAGCTAGGATTACAGGCGTGAGCCACCGGCACCCGGCATGTTCAAGCATTTTTAAAATGTTGCTCCAGTTGTTATTGTTACAAATTGTACTTCTAGAACTAGAACATTAACTTACAATACTTACCAGGATTAATGAATACAAAACAAAATTAATGAAAGCACTATTTTAGAAAGCTAACTCATTTGACAGTGAAGTACTTGCTAGTCCTTTTCCATGGTTTTGATTATAAATGTTTCAAAAAGGCTAAAACTGTAATGACAAAAAACTTAGAATAGATGTGGTTAAAATTTTGAAAAATGGGTTAGCAATTGACAAAACAAGTCTAGTTATTTCCATTGCACACAGAATTTTAATTATGATTGATGGCATTATATTAGCATGATAAAGCTCTCCTTGTTATAATTAGGAATACATGGACACAGGGCTGTAAAAGGCTATTGTCATTAACAATTTTAATTTGAAGAACATTAGCTTGGAAAAGTTTTTCCTAAGCTTTGCATTTTAGAAAATTTATATATTTGGGGCATAAATATATTTAACATACAAAGAAGACTATTGTAGTTAGCATAACAACTAAGTTGATGCTCTGTATACATACTTAATTTTTTATCTTTAGAGTAAAAATTTGGATTTTTGCCTAGATAATAAGTGTAGCAATTGATACCAGTGAAAACTCTTCGGGTGTCTTACATGTCAGGGGATGGTATTTTTGTTTGTCGGTTGTGGGGTCTGAACTCTGGGCCTGGCCACTGTCCTTCAGCTCTTTAGCTCAAGGCTAGCACTCTACCACTTGAGCCACAGCACCACTTTCCAGCTTAGGTGGTACTAAGGAATTGAACCCAAGGCTTCATGCATGCAAGGCAAGCACTCTACCACTGAGCCACCTTCCCAGCCCAGCCTTATTGTTTTTATATACAAGTGTTTGTCATGTACATATAGTGTCTGTTCTAGGTCTTATATATTCATAATTTATGACAGTCTACTAATGTCACAATTTTACTAGTTAGAGTGAATCATCTTGTTTATGTCCTTTGAGTCGATCCTATTAATATTTGCAGTTTTTTCTCTATATCCTTACAATGCTACAAAATAGTGGCATGAATTTGCTTTTGACTCATTTATTAAACATAATTTAGGAAATATAGGAAGAAGAAAGTATTGGTTTAATATCTTTTTGCTTACCTTATTCCTTCTTTTTTTCCCAATGTTTTAAGTTGCTTGCTTGCTTCCATCTTTCCTTCCTTCTTTCCTTCCTTCTTTCCTTCCTTTCTTCCTTCCTTCCTTCCTTCCTTCCAACTTCCTAATTTCCTTCCTCCCTTAAAGTTATGCCAATACTGGGGCTTGAACTCAGGACCTGAGCACTATCTCTTAACTTTTTGCTCAAGGCTAGCGCTCTACCACTTGAGCCACAGCTCCTCTTCCAGCTTTTTACTGGTTAATTGGAGATAAGAGGCTCATAAACCACAATACTCAGATCTCAGCCTCCTGTGTAGCTAGGATTACAAGCATGAGCCACCAACACATTTAGCATTTCCTTTTTGGTTTTTTAATTTTTTATTGTTAATATAAAGGTGATGTGCAGAGGGGTTACAGTTACATAAGTCAGGTAAAGAGTACATTTATTTTTGGACAATGTTTTGGACAATTTTGGACAATGTCATCCCTTCCCTCACTGTCTTCCCTTCCCTCACTGTCTTCCCTCATTGCTTTTCCTTTCCGTCTCCATCCACAAGTTGTATAATTCATTATCAAATTGGTATTGCAAGTATTCCTTTCTGTTTAAGCATGTTCTTTAACAATTCTGTTCGGGTTGATCTGCTGGTAGCAAATTATCTTTTTTTCCCCTTACCTGAGAATGTCCAGATTACCTCCTTTATTTTTTAAGGGTATTTTCACTAAATATAGAATTGTGAGTTGACAATTCTTTTCTTTCAGTACTTAAAAATGCTGTACAGCTTTCTTTTGACCTCTGTGGCTACTTATGAATAATCGTCTATCCTTCAGATTATTTTTACTCTATGGGAAGATGTCATTTCTTTTTTGCTGCTCTCAAGGTGTGTTTTCTCTATTTTTCAGAAGTGCCTCTATGTCCTTGTGTTGGGTTTATCCTGTTTGTTCACTTTTTAATTTGTAACTGAATCACTCCTCCATTTTGCTATTGAGCCTATCCATTTAGTTTGCCTCTGGTTTATTTTCAGTTTCAAAATTTCTATTTTATTCTTCTGTCTTCTATTTCTTTGCTGAGACTGTACTTGTTTTTCATTTGTTTAAAGTACTTATAAATGCTTACTGAAGAATTTTGTAATGACTACTTTAAAATAATTGTAATATCTGTCAAATTAGCTTTGGTATCTTTTTTTTTTCTCTTTCTATTCAACATAAAGTCTTCCTGATTCTTTTTTTTTTTGGTTGGTCATGGGGCTTGAACTCTGGGCCTGGGCTCTTTAGCTCAAGGCAAGCGCTCTACAACTTGAGCCACAGCACCACTTCCAGTTTTCTAGTGGTTTATTGGAGATAAGAGTCTCACGCAGTTTCCTGCCCGGGTTGGCTTTGAACTGGGATCCTCAGATCTCAGCCTCCTGAGTAGCTAGGATTACAGGCGTGAACCACCGGCGCCTGGCTCTTCCTGATTCTTTATATGATAAGAATTTTTCAGTGGACACGAACATTTTAGATATTTTGTTACAAAAGTCTGGATCTTATTTAAGTATTGTTTCATTTGGCTTTATTTTGATACTTCTCCAGCAGCAGAGGAATCCTTGGCTTTATTACTGCCAGATAGAGACCCAGGACTCTCATTTGGCTTTCTAATGTGGGGAAAACCCTTTGTTATTTCTTGGTAGGGATGCAAATTTTAGTTCTCTACTAGATCTCCACTGAGATACCTCCTTGTCTGGAAGACACAGGAGTACCTTTTTAGTGTTCCCATGACATCCCAGGGTAAGGGCAGCTTCATTACCACTGGGTAATGTTGCAAAATCCTGTATGGAGTTCTTGACTGCTTCCTGGATTTGATCTTTGGCTACATGTTTACATAATGAATGAGATGGCACAACTGAAATGATAAATTCATATGATTTTTCATATTTGACAACTAAAGTGATAGAGAAATCAAAAGATCAAACATTTACATATAACAATTTCAGTGTCCAATTTTCCCCAAACCCTTTTCCTGACACTTCTGTGCCTGATTAATTCAAAAGTATTTGTATAATAAGAAAAATATCTAATTTATATTTTCCTCAAAAGTATATTTAAGTGTAATAAGAAAAATATCTAATTTATATTTTCCTCAAAACCAAAATATTTTGGAGGTCAGGTGCTGGTGACTCAAGCCTGTAATCCTAGTTACTCAGGAGGTAAGATTTGAAGGTTGTGCTTCTAAGCCAACCTAGGCAGAAAAATCCTCAGGACTCTTATTTCCAATTAACCAGCAAACAGTTGGATGTGAAATGTGACTGAAGTGATAGAGCACCTATCTTGAGCAAAAAAAAAACTAAATGAGAGTGGGAAGCAGGAGGCCCTGAATTCAAGACCCAGTACACACACACACACACACACACACACACTAGTGTGTGTGTGTGTGTGTGTGTGTGTGTATGTATTTGTTTTATTTTGCTTTGCTTTGCTTTGGTCGGTCGTGGGGTTTAACTCTGTCCCTGAGCTCTTCAGCTCAAGGCAAGCACTCTACCACTTGAGCCTCAGCACCACTTCTGGTTTTCTGGTGATTAATTGGAAATAAAAGTCTCACAGACTTTCCTCCCCAGGCTGGCTTTGAACTGTGATCTTCAGATCTCAGCCTCCTGAGTAGCTAGGGTTGTAGATGTAAGCTACCAGCACCCTGCTCGAGAGAGTATATAATAAGAAACAATAAACTGAGAGATCTGCCAATCTGAACTGTTTCTTTTGTGAAAAAGAGTTGTTTGTTGTTTTTCATTAGTGCTACAATTGAAGACTAGCAATTCAAATAATCTCAAATGTCGTGATTTCAGATTTTTTGCTAATACTTAGTGCCAATAGTATGTTTTCCCAGTCATGGTTCTAAGTGAACTCAGCCATCCATGTTCTGTCAGTCTGCACATTAACAGTGCAGGCATACTGGTGAACTCTCAGCTATGTCCCATTCTGTGACCACAAAACTATGTTTCCCCAACTGTGTTTTCTCTCTTTTTCATCCCTTCCATTTTATATTTGACACCACAGTAATTTACTTGATTATCTTCTGCATGAACAAAATTCTATTTAGAAAAAAAGCCAACTCACCAGGTTTTTGAAAAACTGAATTGAATGCCCAAAGAACTTTTAATAGAAAGTTAATTCATGAAAGTACATTTAACTCTATTTGGGCCAACCAATTTAGAAGCTGCAAATGTTTGATTCACTTAATAATTTAATGATTTAGCCTTTTTTTTGGTTTGGTTTTTGTTCTGGGCCTGGGCCTTAAACTCAGGGCCTGTGTGCTGTCCCTGAACTTTTGTGCTCAAGGCTAGCAATATAACAACTGAACAACAATATCTAGCTTTTTCTCAATTAGTTGGAGATAATAATTTCACAGACTTTCCTGCCCAGGCTCCCTTTAAACCTTGATCCTCAGGTCTCAGCCTCCTGAGTAGGATTACAAGGTTAAACCACCAATACCCAGCTGACTTAGAGTTTTTAATACTAGTGATAGGATTTGGACCCTTTACTTGAGATGCTTTTTCTATGCTTATCAAGATAAAGATAGCCTGGGTTTCCTGGCCTGCTGTAGGAAAAATCACAAGACAGCTCTGTGATTTGCAAATTTGATGTTCTTCTCTGCAGTAGCTTTAAATTAGGCTTTAAAATAGGTTTCAGTTTGAACTGAAAATAGTAAGATATAATGACACTTTGACATTAACGGTTACTATTTGAGGGGAAAATAAAATTCTCAGTTAATAGAATGTTTTAGCATTTAGAATACCATGATTAATAAGCTTTTATGACTTAAAGGTTTTATGCAGCACATGCAATCTATAGTCTTAAGACAAATTTGTAAAGTAAGGCAAAACTCACTTTTGGTCATGTTCTTCTACCCTCTGTGGAATCAATCCCCTCCTTGCTCTCAGGTACTGAACCTAGTTGTTTCTTGCCCCAAACCTACTCTTGGAAAGGAACTGACTCTCACAATAGAGTTACATCACTCTTACATTTAATTTAAGCATGTTTAACTATTCTTTTTGTTTTTTTTTTTTGGGTCCGGTCGTGGGGCTTGAACTCTGGGCCTGGGCGCTGTCCCTCAGCTCTTCAGCTCAAGGCTTGTGTTCTACCACTTGAGCCACAGCGCCACTTCTAGCTTTTTTCTTTTTGTTTATGTGGTGCTGAGGAATCGAACCCAGGGCCTCAAGCATGCAAGGCAAGCGCTCCACCACTGAGCCACCTTCCCAGCCCCATGTTTAACTATTCTTGTTCTAATATGGTACTGAATATATTTTTAATGTAATTCTGTCCCACTCTCACTCAAGTAGCATATGCTCCCTGAATAAGTGAAATATGAAATAAACAGGAACCTGTTGTTTCCCTGTGGTATGGAGTTCTTGATTGCTTCCTGTGGTGACCAACTAATTGTGCTTTTTTTTTTTTTTTGGTCCGGTCGTGGGGCCTGAACTCTGGGCCTGGGTGCTGTCCCTCAGCTCTTCAGCTCAAGGCTAGCACTCTACCACTTGAGCCACAGTGCCACTTCTGGCTTTTTTTTTTTTGCTTATGTGGTGCTGGGGAATCGAACCCAGGGCCTCATGCATGCAAGGCAAGCGCTCTACCACTGAGCCACCTTCCCAGCCCCTAATTGTGCTTTTTAATACAAGACTTCTGAACATATGCCAATGACTCTAACTAGTACTAAAGCAATTAAAGTCATCTGTTCTAATGCTACAGGACAAAATATCTGCTTTGGGCTTACAAAGTGGTTGGTCAGTATATAGTTTTGTACCTTATAAAAGATTTTTAAGATTAATCTTACATGACTTCTTTGAATTCATTATATAGTTTAATCATTATCATAATCTATTTTGTGTTGGTATAACAAAATAACTGAGGCTGGATAACTTATTAAAGACCTTTATTTAGGTCTGGAGGTTAGATCATTGGTAGAGCACTTTCTTAGCATATGTGAAGCTCTGGATTCATCCTTCAGCATCATCACAGTATCTTTGTCATGCTTATGATTCTGTTGACTAGCAGGTACCCCTGGCTAAGGGGAAATAGAACAATTGGTAGTTGCAGAAGGGGACAAGGCATGGGATGGCTTCACATTTAACAGTCTGCTGTCATGAGAACTAATCTGGTCACAGGAAACCTGATCTACCCCTCAAAGTATTAATCCATTCATAAGGGCAAAGTCTTCATGACTTAATTCATCTCTTAAAGAAGCCAACTGCCATATTGGGAACCAGTCTTGTAGCATATTTAAATCATAGGAGTAGGGTTTTAATTTTACAAGATATTTGTTTTTTAGCAGAAGTCAATGGAATTAATATGCTTACAAAAACTATGGGCATTATTGAACATCCATATGGAAACGAAAGATGAGTAAGTATCATTCTTACTATTTTCATCCCTGACAAAGAATATGAGAGACAATTTTTATAATTTTCTTTTTTAGTAGTGTAATAGAAAATTATACTAAGCAAGAAGACATTTTAAAATTATTTGTATTGGCACATATTAATTGTACAGAATGAGGGGTTTCATAGAGTTATTTATTTATTTATTTATTGGGGTCCGGTCGTGGGGCCTGAACTCTGGGCCTAGGTGCTGTCCCTCAGCTCTTCAGCTCGAGGCTAGCACTCTACCACTTGAGCTACAGCACCACTTCTGTTTTTTTTTCTTTTTGCTTATGTGGTGCTGAGGAATCGAACCCAGGGCCTCATGCATGCAAGGCAAGCACTCTACCACTGAGCCACCTTCCCAGCCCTCATTGTGTTATTTATATACAACTGTGTTTTGTTTTGTTTTTGTTGTACTGAGATTCCAGGTGTATCCTAGCATACCTGACTTTAGCAAATTTTAAGGCCAGACCTGATTTTGTACCTGATTGTCCAAGTGAAAAATACGTTATTCCTAAGATTCTATGTTTTATTTCTGATTCTTAGTTTCTTTATCTGTAAAATGAGAATTTTCCTTTTTTTTTATTTTCTTTCCGGTCATGGGACCTGAACTCTGGGCCTGGGCGCTGTCCCTCAGCTCTTCAGCTCAAGGCTAGCACTCTACCACTTGAGCCACAGCGCCACTTCCGGCTTTTTTCTTTCTGCTTATGTGGTGCTGAGGAATCGAACCCAGGGCCTTGAGCATGCAAGGCAAGTGCTCTACCACTGAGCCACCTTCCCAGCCCCTAAAGTGAGAATTTTCATACTTAAGTATTCTGTGTTTTCTAGCCTCACCTAATTTATTTTACAATTATTTTAACTCTAAAATTCTTTAATTATTACATCATATACAAACTGTATGCTGCGTATAGTTTCATTGTTTATTTCAAGAGGATTTTAGCATCTTGGAGTATACCAGAATCTTCCCTATGAATTAATAATTGCAATGCAAAAATACCAATTAGGAGAGATTTTAAGGTTTCTAGAATCTAATGATGTGTCTAGATGAAATAAAAACACCTTTTCTGCATGCCATAAGTACAGTCTCAAAAGACAGGAAAAGAAAATTAGATTTTCAGAACCTCACTATATAATGCTTGATTTTAATGAAATTCTAATATACATTTTAATAGACAAAAATAGTGGAATATTATTGCATAATCTTAACTAACATGGTTCATACATGAGGTAAGTTGTTTTTCTGGACTTACGGCTCATTGAGAAAGGAAAGATTATGGCTTTAGAATGTTTTGTGCTTTTTTTTATGTTGTATCAGGCATATCACAAGAGTTACATTTGGACACATGTTATTGCCAAGGACCCCGTAGGAGAAAAAGAAGGCAAGAAAAAAAAATCTAAATTTCTTTCTTGAGTACTAAACTAAAGCTGAGGGAAGTTTTTAACAACTGTAAGCCTTTTTGTTAGTACTAATGGGGCAGTAAGCCTCTTTTCTGTCTCAAATTTATTTTGTTTCATTATTTTTAAAACATTTTTTAAAATGTACTAGAATTAAACTCATGTTTGCTTAGCTTGCTTGATTGGCTGGCACATTATCACTTGAACCATACCTCTAGCTGTTATTTTGGAAATAAGACTCTCTCAAACTTTTCATTTTTAGGCTGGCTTTTGAACCTCAATTCTTAGATTATCAGCCTTTTGAATAGGTTTACAGGTGTGAGCCACCAGCACCTGTCTAAAAGCATTTTTATTAAGTTAGAAAGAAAAGTATAAGTGAACATACAATACTTTAGTAATAGAGAAAGGCAGAAATTGAACCCCTTTTTAAAAAAACTATTTTTTTTAAATCTGCTGGGTGCCAGTGTCGCAGTCCTGCAGTCCTAGGAGGCTGAGATCTGAAGACCATGGTTTAAGGCAGCCCAGGCAGGAAAGTCCATGAGACACTTATCTCCAGTTAACCACCAAAAGACCAGAAGTAGAGCTATTGCTCAAGTGGTAGAGTGCCAACCCTGAGCAAAATAAGCTTAAGAGACAGTGACAAGACCTTGAGTTCAAGTGTACGCACACACACACACACACACACACACACACACACACACACACACACACACAGAGCAGAGAATAATAGCTCAACTGGAAATGGTGGTAGCAGTTCCTTCATGTATTTAATTTCAGCAGAATTGTCTGAAAGTTTACAGGAAAAGAAACTACTTATCAAGTGTTAAAACCAAAATTTAAGAAAAAAATCAGATTGTCATATCTAAATATTAAGAACCTCATCTCACAGTCAAATTGTTTAGTAGTATTTAGTAAGTTCACTTCCCTCAAATCAAAGATAAAAACAAAAGTACTAGGTCACAGCAAAAGTCATCAGTTTCTTTTTTATTCTCTTGAGGCATATGTCACACTAGCAGTGGCATCTTTACAATAAACAAACAAAAATGATGCTTAAGCTTTCTGTGACTCACAAATATTAGTCATTTGAAACTCAGATTACTTTTTCAGGCAAGTCCTAAAACTAACCCACAAACGCTGATTTTAATTGCAAAGGCTACTGAACAGCGGGCAGCGGAAATGAACATATCCATTCTACAGAATCTCCTTTTGCCTCAGGGACCAGATCTTCAGATGTAACTTGTTAGTAGAGAACTTATTTTCCTTACATGTGCAAGGCCCCTGGGTCTGATCCCCAGTACTGAATGAAAAGGAAAAGGACAGCCAATCCAATTTTTTTAATGGTAAAACCATAGTGAATAGGCTTCAGGTATAGGTCAGTGGTAGAACACTTGGCTAGCATGCTGTGAGGCCCTGTTTTATCCTCAGCACCATGGGAGGGAAAAAGAGTATTATACCAGGATTCCTCATCATTAGCACTTGATACATTGAATCACATAATTCTTTGCTATGGGGACTGTATCTTCCTACCGCCAGATGTGAAAAGCAGAAATGTATGTAGACATTGTCAAATGTCCTCTAGAGGATAAAATCAACTAGGTTCTCCTACTTGAGAATCATGGTACTATACTGATTAGATCTGAATAAATAAATCTTAAATTGATGAGTCTGTTAGTGAAGATGTATAACACGGAGAACTCTCATACATTGCTCTTAAGAATGTGAAATGGAGCCAGCCACCAGTGGTTCCAAATGTAATCCTAGCTACTGAGGAAGCTGAGATCTTCCAGATCTCAATTTGAAGCCAGCATAGGCAGAAAAGAACATGAGAATCCTACTCCAATTAACCAGCAAAATGCTGGACTAGAGGCATGGCTCAAGTAGTAGAACGCCAACTACACAAGCAGGCTAAGATCTTGAGTTCAAGAGCTGTACCAACCTATGTGTGTGTATGTATGACTGCATGTATGTATGTATATACACATACATATAGTATGTATATGCACGTACCTATTTTATATATACACATGTAATATGAATGTCTATACATATATACATATATGGAATGTGGAAAAATAGATTACATTTCCTTTAAAAAGTTAAATGTATGACTGTTATACATAATCTAGCCATTCTACTCCAAACCAAGAAAAACAAAACTATATTCACAGAAAGCTATTCAGATGCCTTTAAGAGATAATATTTTTCTGAGCTTATACTTCATTTTGTTGTTGTTGTTGGTTGAGGGGCTTGAACTCTGGGTTTGGGTGCTGTCTCTGTGCTCTTAAGCTCAAAGCGAGCACTCTACCGCTTGAGCCATAGCATCATTTCTGGTTTTTCTAGTGGTTTATTGGAGATAAGAGTCTCATAAACTTTACTGCCTGGCTGACTTTGAAGGATGATCTTCAGATCTCAGCCTCCTGAGTAGTTAGGATTACAGTGTGAGCCACTGGCGCCCAGCTTGGACTTTATTTTTAAACCCTTAAAACCTGTTTTCTTTGCTTTCTTGATATTCTTATATGATATAAACTTACAAATAGCCATTTTCTCTCAATTTTTTAAGTACACTTCCATTTTTGAAAATTAGGATGTCAGTTTAGTTTTTCCATTTTAGGTAGTGCTTTTCTCTCTCATAGACTTCACAATTACTCTTTTTCTTCTTTTAGTTTTACCATATGTCAAGGAATGAATTTAATTCCAGTTATCTTTCATGGTATTCATTGTGCATCATGAAAAAAAAATGAGGTTTGGTTTCTGTAATCAGTTCCATAAAACTTTCTCTCATCATCTTTTTTTGTTTTGTTTTGTCAGTTGTGGTGTGCACTCAAGGCCTGGTCTCTCCCTGAGCTCTTTTAATCAAGCCTAATATTTTACCACTTTGAGCCACAGCTCCACTTCTTGTTTTCGGGTGGTTAATTAAAGATAAGAGTCTCCTGGACTTTACTGCCTGGCCTGACTTTGAATCATAATCCTTAGATCTCAGCTTCCTGAGTAGCTAGGATTACAGCCATGAGCCACTAGTGCCCAGTTCTCATCTGTTAGATATTGCCTTTTCTATTCTATTTTCTTTTTCCAAGTAGATTGACATTAGGCCTTCTAATTTGCCATCCATTCTAGACTATATCTTCACATTCATTTATTTTCTAGTTTACTAATGATTTTCTCTTTAGCTATGCTAGATATTCTGCTTGTCCATTGAATTTTCTCTATCATTTTTCTTGTTCTTTACCTATACTTTCCATTTCTTTTAAAAATTGAAACATAAAGCGGTATTCTGTATGTAATAATTCTGTTTGAAACCTTTGTAGGCCTGAGTCAGGTGATTTTTATTTCATATTACATTTTATGATTATAAGCTCACATTTATTAGATTTTTTGGCTCCTTTACAGAAAATTTATATTAATTTTGGACTGAAATTTAAAAGGCAGTACCAGCCCACTTTATTTATTTATTTGTTTGTTTTTATTTTTTTGCCAGTCGTGAGGCTTGAACTCTAGGCTTGGGTGCTGTCCTTGCGCTCTTCAGCTCAAGGCGAGCGCTCTACCACTTGAGCCACAGCTCCACTTTCGGTTTTCTAGTGGTTTATTGGAGATAAGAGTCTCACAGACTTTCCTGCTGGCTTTGAACTGTGATTCTCAGATCTCAGCCTCCTGAGTAGCTAGGATTACAGGTGTGAGCCACCAGCGCCCAGCCCTCCCACTTTAAATCACTGTCCTTTCTTTCATTTATTTTTGCTTGTTTTTGTTTTAAGACCAGTGGGTAATAAGGAAATCAGTAGCCAACTCTTCACAATGTATGTTTATGAATATCCAACAAGATGTTTTTCCTCCCTCTACCCAGAATAAAATTTAAAACGAGCAGTTTTCCATTGTCTTATGTAGATGGAACATTTTTTTCTAATTCATTATTTTATTCAGTGTTTAGCCCTTTGGAGTTTGGCTTTATGATGGTGCTGGTGGTCTGCCTCCCATTTCTCAAATCCTGGAATTGGTCATCTGTTCCTTATGCTGCTTCTCTAGCTAGATTACCAGGGATCCATACATAGCTGCCAGGCTTCAGTGCCCATTACCTCCCTGATTTCTTCTGTTGATCATTTTTGTCCTCTGAGAACTTCTATTGCTTTGCTAGTCCACCCATTCTAAATTCTATTTCTTGCTTTGGTTTGTTTTTTGCAGTGCTGAGGACTGAACTCAGAGCATCACACTTCCTAGGTAAATATTGTACCATTTGTAGCCCTAGAAATTTATTTTGGTATTTTCCCAACATGAGTAGGAAGCTCTATAATGTGGGTCAGTTTTTAAGTAATCTGTGGAAGAGACATTCTTATAGGAGTATTTCTCTTTATAATTAAGGTTCTTTGGCTAATGTGCTACCTAAGATTTTTCTGCGTTTTAGAATTTTACTGATTCTTTCCTCATAATTAAATACTTTGTATCGATTTCTTTACAGCTATCAGTTTGACAATAGTCTCAATTCCCTTCTAAATTTCCTTGGACTTAGAAAGCAGATAAACAAGCTTATTAAAGTTTCTTACCAAATAGGAGTAACTTGTCTCCAAGAAAGGTAGGCCAAGTATTTTCCACTTTGGTACATAAATTCTGTGAATCTATTTTGAGTCTGACTTATACCTGCGCACTAGACTATTCTGAAACTCTCAAAAGAAAGTCAATTCTGGTATATACCTGAATATATTGACTCTATAAATAGTCAACAACTATTGATGTTTGGTTAATATTACTGAGCTTTAAAGGAAAATACTTCAAGGGGTGTGTGTATATATGTGTACACTTGTGCTAAATGGATTTACTTTAATCAAAAGAATCACATTGAATTTATGTATTATTTTTAAGTAGACAATAACATATTTATATACTAAGAAAAATCTTCAGTGTTTTCTCATGTTTTAAATCTGTGAAAATGACTTAAGTGATTATTTCTAATTTGTTGTCTTCTATATTTTTATTTTTCCTTTTATGTAAGATATTTCATTTTCTTTAAACTAAAAGATAATTTTATTTCATTAAATGTGACGTTTTGATAAACCCAAGACTATTGTTTTCTCGCTAGTGTTTTATGTACAACATCTATAATAAAATGAAAATGTATTTTAAAGTACTTACTTGGATAAGGTAGGCTGGTTGTTACTATTTCAAAGCAAGATAGACATATATCCACAAACATACTTCCCCAAATTGTCACATCTGAAACAGAATGTACTCTCAGTGTGGATCAAAGTTGACTTATAAATAAATACTCTGGGCTTGTACCTTAAAACTGCAACAACATAAGCACATCCACACATATTAAGTGTAACTATATCTAAGTTATAGTAAATAGTATGGTAAACTGTCAGTTGGTGCTTTTATATTCCTCAAACAGTGTGGTAAAATTTATAAACTTTTATGCAAGAAAGGAAAATTTTAGTAGACATTTAGGGAAAGTTAGGATAATATATCTTTAGTGAAACTTTAAAAAGAATGTTAAGTGTTATGGAAAATTTTAAAAAATTTAGAGGGAATCCACAAGGTAAATAGAATAAAAGGAAATTGGATGGAATTAACATGTATGAAGAAGGTAATAGCTAAGAAAAACTATTGCGAGTTGTTACAGAGCATTTTAAATTTTGACAAAGGCTCAGTGTGGAGCCAGTCCTGATTTCCTGAAGAGGAATGGTAAGCTAATGATTTGGGTGCAGTGAATGGTGATCCAGAAAAAAAAAAAAAATGCATGGAAAAATAATACAGGAAAAATGGGGAAGAGTGATGGGATGAGATTAAGATTTCTTCACCTTTCTCTTGAAGGGTACACAAATATTTGGGACCAACTTACTAAAATAGTAGAAAGAACATGCCTTTGAGTCAGAGTTGCTTGAGTTTTTTCCTTTACTCGGGCCTCCTGATGGCTATGTGGATTTGACCATACAGTTTTCCATTTCTGTAATGAAGTTAGCATCTACCAGAAGGATTATAATGACAGGTAAATGAAATAAAACGTATGTTAAATGTCTAACAGTGCCTGGTACCTACTAACTATAATATGTTTTAAGTGTTCTGTTGATATTATAAATCCGAAATAATAGAATATAACACATATTAATGTCTAAATTAAACATTATCCTAAAAATCATTTTCCTAACTGCTACAATATCAGTCTCCTTTTTTATCATAACAGCTTTTTGCCAGTTCTCTAAGTCAAGGTTTACTTACAGGACAAAAAACTTGAAGTAAGTTGATCATTATAGGAAATTATAAAAAGGAAAAGAAAGGAAAAAAATACTGATGTTATTCTTAAAGAATCTAAATTGGGGAGAAATGATTCCTGGCCTATAGTAGGTGCCTAATTAACATTTGATACTGTTGAATATATTGGACTAATTAGGACCATATATGAAGAAGTTTGCAAATTTAACCAATCCTTCATATATAGATACTATGTTAGAGAAACATTATTATTTGAAAAATGTCCTAAATTACTAATGTATAAGAGCCCAAAGAAAATATGAACTTGAAAAAAAAAGAAAATACTAACAATGTAGAGTATCTGTTTACCAGGTAATGTAGTCAGTTTTAAATTAACATAACAGTATCTGTGATAATTAAGGAGAAGGAATAAAGCAAAGATCTCACCTATCAATAAAATCTAAAACTAGTGTCCAAAGATTATTTCTTCTCTCCACTCTTGGCAGTCTACAGAATACTATAAAATATTGAGGGAAAATATACATACATTTTAAGTGTATGGTGGGTTTAGGAGATGGTTTATGATGACAAGTCAATCTGATCCACACAAATCATGGTGGGGGAGTGTTGCTGGGAACCAAGGCCTCACACATGCTAGATAAGCTCTCTACCAAGCTACATCTCCAGCTCTAACTTAGCATTTAAGCAGTACTTGAGGAAAAAACTAAAGATGGTTCTTGAAGATTTTCTTAGAAAATATTGAAAATGTATTTCAAATACATTATAAATTTGGTAAGGCAAATGGACAAAAAAATTAACATTTGTTTCACGGTGTTTTCTATTTATTTTGTCAGATGCTATCAATTTGAACAAACACAGATTTGCACTTAACATGACAACAGTGAAATCTGTGGCACTTCGAAGAGCTTCTGGGTCCTTAGGAAACCTTTCAAAGAATATGTACTGTGAGTGATAGGAAGAGGAAAAATGAAATGAAATTGAACTGTACACAGTTCATTCAGTTTGCTTGCTCCTATGCTTATTTTGAAAGTACATAGTTGCTTCTACTCATATTTTGCCCTTTTGGATTTGGATTGTAGCATTAATTTCAAAGTTGATCTTCCCCTTCTGATACTCCTCCATGAATGAGTTGACATACTAAATTAGCAAATTTAAAAACAGAAGAATCTTCTTATAGACATTCATACTCTTATTATCTATCTCCAGAAAGGAAAAAAACAGTGCAAATTTTTAATTAAAATTACTCTAATATTTTAATGGTAACCATGTATGTGTATGCATATGCATGTAAAAATGAAGTAAGTTATTGCCTCATTGTTAATATCTGCTAAATTTTTGTTAAGGATAGGAGATATTACCCTTTATCAGTTACTTGTAACCTGGGACAGTATATCCTGTTTTATAAGTTGCTGAGTTCTGTTCTGACACTATAATTAAAAAAAAAAAAAATTGAAGGTTGGACCTCATTGGTATCTGGAGCAGTTGAGGCCTTACTTGTTTGTCTCCTTTATGATTGGCTGAACCCTGTTGCTAAGCTTGATTTTTTGTTCTTAAGGAAAGTTAAAAGTTAAGAGAGCCCTCTTTGAATTGCATCCAGCTGCTTTTGACTGTGCTCTGCTCCTTCCCAGGTTTTTGGGTTTTTTTTAATTGTTTTTTTGTTTTCTTTTTGCATCTCTTAGATTGAGATTTTTTTAGTTTCTTTTTTAGGTTTATATTTTTAACCCTATTTGTAAATTTAGTGTGCAATATTTTAAGATTTTTAAAGTTTTAATTATGTATTTGTGGTACACAAATTAAAGTACTGTAATTTAAATATTTGAAGGTGATTGAATACTTGAAAGTTGACTGACACAAAACAAGGTTTGAATTGTAGAGTGCAAATACATTTTTTAAAACCTGCCCATTATAAGCACTAAATATGATCTGTAATCAAATATTAATAAGAATGAATCTAGAGTACTTAAAATTTTTCAGCAGAAATGAAATGTGAAATATAATAGTTAATAGATCATGTTTTTAACAATTTAAAAACTATTATTGATCATACTTGCATTTTTGTTACTAAAGGATATTAGTGATACTGTTTTGTCTCTAAAGTATATTTGAGATTAACTTTGTTGACTGGGCACCCCGTGGCTCACAGCTGTTAATCCTAACTACTCAGGAGTCTGAGATCTGCAGATTGTGGTTTGAAGCCAGCCGGGACAGGAAAGTCTGTGAGACTCTTATTTCCAATTAACTACCAGGAAAGTCAAAAGTGGAGCTGTGGCAGTGCCTGTGCCCTTAGTTCAAGCCCCAGAACCCACACAAGAAAAAAAAATAATAAAGATTAACTTTGTTGCAAGTTTTTTTGAGTAGGTCTAATTTGATATTCTTTTTAATTGTACACAAAATCTCAGGACTGGCTAGACAAAAATTCTGTTGGGATATGAGTTTGGTTTGTAATTCCATAGACCATTATGAACAGTTGTGACTCTCTTTCCACCTCTATTTAACAGTTATGGGAATAAGATTAGATTCTTCTAGTGCTCTGCAGGAACCAATAGAAATTCTTCGAGTATTCTTTATACCTTAAATCCTTACACAAGCCTTAATAAAGAGCTACAGATAGCTTAGGTTCTCCAAAATTACTCTGAGTTCTAGAGTACAGATCATAAGATGTAGATATAAAAAAGTGATATTCAAATTTATTTTTAAATTGTCAGCATAGTCTTTAAACACTAGTACCATAATTCTGATATAACATCTTAAAGTGGCATTTTATTAACAAGTGATTTCGATTAAAAATAAATTATTAAACCAATTAGAACAGTGAGGCTTATTTATAATTTAGGCAAATTTGAATCTTGAGGGCTTATGGATGGTAGTTGCAGAATTATGTGTTTCCCTATATTCATAGTGTCAAGAATATTGGATTCATACAGATAAGTAGTTTTGAATAAAACTTTCTGGTGTGTATGTAGGGGTGCACGTGCGTGTGTGCATGTGTATATGCATTCATGCTTGCATGCATGCTAAGCAAGCACACTACCAAGAAGCTACATCCCAGCTCCCAAAACTAAAAAAATAAATACCACAAACAAAAACAGCTTCCCTTGCTGTGCAGGGCACTAGTTAAACTGGCCCAGAAGCTTGAGAGAAAAATAATTAAAAGAAGTACAGATTTCAAAGAACTACTTGTGTTTTCATAAATATAAAAGTTAAACCAAAAAGTTCCCAGAATGTATAATATGCCTAAAACTAAGAATCATGATATAAGATATGCAGTCCATTCCTTTTACATTACAAAAGTTTGATACCCTTTTAGGAGCCCAGCAGATGTGACTAAGTCTCTCATGGCTTTTTTCTTTCTTTCTTTCTTCCTTCCTTCCTTCCTTCCTTCCTTTCTTTCTTTCTTTCTTTCTTTCTTTCTTTCTTTCTTTCTTTCTTTCTTTCTTTCTTTCTTTCTTTCTTTTTCTTTCTTTCTTTCTGTGTGTGTGTTCGCGCGTGTGCATGCGTGCGTGCTAGGCCTGGGCGCTGTGCCTGAGCATTTTTGCTCAAGGCTAGTGCTCTGCTACTTGAGCCATAGCTCCACAACTCGACTTTCAGCTTTTTACTAGGTTTATATATATATATACACAGCATGTGTATTCACATGCATATATGTGCACACATATATATACACATAAACATATGTACATATTTGTATACATATACACATGTGTGTTGTGTGTTTATAAACTTTGAAAACCACTGACTATGTTATATACAAAGAAGCCTGGAATAGCAGTAGAAGAACAGGTTCTGTCTAGTTTAAGGCTTATAACGCTTGGTAAAATCAGAAATAATGGTAGAATTTCAGTGTTGAAATAAAGTTTGAGAGATCATAAAGTTC
Organism: Dipodomys spectabilis; assembly: GCF_019054845.1. Taxonomy (NCBI): domain Eukaryota; kingdom Metazoa; phylum Chordata; class Mammalia; order Rodentia; family Heteromyidae; genus Dipodomys; species Dipodomys spectabilis. The sequence goes on along the minus strand of NW_024870678.1, from coordinate 3,049,376 downwards.
AGTTCTTATTTTGAATTGGTAGAAGGAGAGGAGTACAACTTGAAGAGTTAACTAAGATTTCCAGAGGACTGGAGCACCTGCCTAAGAAGCATGAGGCCCTGAGTTCAAACTCCAAAAAACAATGAACAGGCTGGACACAGGTGACTTACACCTGTAATCCTAGCTACTCAGGAGGCTGAGTCCCCCCACAGTCCTTATAAGACTGTGGTTCAAAGCCAGTCTGGACAGGAAAGTCTGTGAGACTCTTATCTCTACTAAAAACTACCCAAAAAGCTGATAGTAAAGAAATGACTCAGGTGATAGAGTGCTAGTCTTGAGCAAAAGATGCTCAGAGATAGAGCCCAAGCCCTGAGGTTAAGCCCCAGACTTAAGAAACAAAGAACTCCCGCTCATCTGGTTGAACCACTACTAAATATCCTCATGCTGCTGATCACAAATATGGCATATAACATGTGAACACTGTTATATATTACAGACTGTGGTAGACAATTTGCTCCAGGAAAGTTAGAATGAACTTGTGACTTTGAAATTATGTAATCATTTAATCACAATCAAAAAAAAAAAGAACCTCGGGGAAGGGAGGGAGGGAGGGGATGGTAGGGGGAAAACAATGGAGGGGGTAACAATGTTCAAGAGGAAGTGTACTCATAACCTCACTCATGTAACTGTAACCCTCTGTATAGTAGCTTTACAATAAAAAAAAAAAAAAATGGGTAGTTTCCACGCTGTTGAGTTTTCCTTGCTTTTCCTTTCCCTTTCCTTTCTTGTTGCTTGATTCTTCCTTCCTTTCTTAGAATTTTTCTTTTTCCCTAGCAGAGTTGGGTAGTAAAATAATTCCCCTTAATACTCCCTAACACAATCCCAAGCTATATACTATCTCTGACTTACATGAGAGATTAAGTCTGAATCTAACATTACATTCCCATCTCAAGATATTTCTGTTTACTCAGAGAATGTAAGAAATTAAATGCATATATCTGTTATTCAGAAATATTTCTATATAATGGAATTACTGAATGCTAAAATGTTACATTATATCAAGATTTCTTTGATTTGTGAAATAATAACATTGGTATCATACATAAATTTATATCAAAATGTATTTTTAGCCAGATGAGGTGGCTTAAGCCTATAATATCAGCTTCTTGGAGAAAGATAGCAAGACAGGAGAGATATTATTTGGGGCCAACCTGAGCTAAAAGTTCAAAACCCTATCAACACAAAATGCTTAAGGGCATGGTTAGCAAGTATAAAAACCCAAGTTTAAACCCCAATACTACAAAAAAAAAAAGTATTTTTCAAATTAGAGTTTTAACAAACTAGGAAAAAATATTATCTTTTCCAGTTTCTATTGTTTAAATTTAAAAAAACACAAGAATCAGGGAAATCAGATTTTCTACAGATTACTACAAATGAAGTAATCTTGAATTTCAAATTTGAGTACATGTAAAAATTATAATTATAAATGGCAATAGCTCTTTTTTTCTCTTGAGCATGTAATTTACCTAAGCTAGTAGTGATAAGAGGGGGGAAAATACACACACACACACACACACACACACACACACACACACACACACACACACACACACACACACACACACACACACACACACACACACACACACACACACACACACACACACACACACACACACACACACACACACACACCCCCTTTTGGATAAAGCAGAAGACAAGTTTTATTGCAGCAAGGAGGATTTTGAAGAGCAGAAAAACAGAGGGGAAAGTTCAGTGAGTGGTTTGTTTTTAAAAATGTGTAACATAGTCTGCAGTTCCATAGAAGTTTCCAGATGTGGCCTTGTACTTTGTACCCAAGTTAAGAATCTACTACTTAATACCCTCTAGGAAAACAAAGATATCTCTTAAGAAGGTAAATAAAAGTATTTTAAAGGATTAGAGACCAACAACTAAAGATTTTCACAATGGAAGAGAGGGAGGTTCTTTAAGCTGTGTAATTAAAGCATATATGACAGAATTCTTTTTACCACCTCACAGTGATAATCATGAGGGTAGATGTGCATGGGAGATCAAGATAGTTGTTAGAATGCAATTAGATTTAAAATTTTAGAATGTTGTGTGAATCAAAATTATCTTTAGAATGAATAAGATTTAAAATTTTGTTATGATTAAAGATCATTAATAGGCATTTACTGCAACTTTGCAAAGACTTATTCTATGAAATGAAAATAATTTAAGAGTTTAATTCCACCAAGTATTTGGGGTCAGGATTATTTAAGTAGGCTTGGTTTTAATTGCATTAAAAGATTTTTTGAATAGTCTACCTGAGTAATTCCTTGTGTTTAAAATTATGTTATAGATTAAGCCAGTTCTTGGCTTGTCTTCACAAACAGAAGACAGAAGCGTGATGAGAATTTAAAAAATTTTTAACATATTTTCACATTTTTTAAGGTATAAATGAAATCCAGCAACTTAAAAAAAATTTTTAAAGGCTTGCAAGTTACCATAATTTGTGTATTTGTTTTACAAATTTATAAAATATTAATAGTGATCACCATTTTTTTCATGTAAAATGCTCAGTGACTGATACACAAGAGTTGGTAAGTTACTATCTCTTTTATCATTAGCTTTATCATTACCACACACTTTTAGTACACTGAATTTGCAGTGTAAAAATGACTTTCTAATTTAAAACCACTGACACTTTTTGGAATACTGCTTATTTCCAACTATGGATAGTGGCCCATATTTCTAAATCCTGTGTAAAATACTGTGTATGTTTAAAAGAAGAAACTCTGAATCACAGAAGAAAAACAGCAACAGCAAAGATTTGCCCACATTCTTGTTCCTTTAATTCTAAAAATTGAAGAAGTGAAAAAAGTACGGAGCAACTAAAAACAATTTTAAAGTTCAATGTTAAAGGGATCTTATTGTACCGAAAACATGATGTTGAAAAGGAAAAAAGTGCTTAGCAGACAAGCTATATATATAAAAACAGGAAGATATGAGCTGGAGGAGACAGATCTTGATAAAATTAGTAAGCAGAAGTTATCTTTATAAACCAGCATTTATTCTAAATGAAATGTTTTAAATGACAATAGGGTTTTATTTCCCCCCCCCCCCCCCCAAGAAAGCTTAAACCATATAAATCTAACAAAGCCCACTCCCATACTTAGCCATGTTCTCTGGCTTAAAAGCTGAAACATTGCTGGTTCCCTAACTAATTATTGAATATATTTCTGTTTCAATGTGTAAATTTAAAAGTTGATATTACTTTAACCTTTTGGAAGAAGCTTCAAGGTTTAATATAGAACTAATCTTTCTATTAAAATATTCCTATTCTTGATTATAATTTTAAAAGACCCAAAGGCTTCATGGAAGAGATACTTGGCAAAAAGACATTAATTTGAGAATTATCTCCTAAATTTCAAAACCTTGTCTATAGGAAGTGGCGTTGTGGTAGAGTGCTCACCTTGAGCTGAAGAACTCAGGGACAGCGCCCAGGCTTAGAGTTCAAGCCTCATGACTGACCAAAAACAAAAACCAAAAAACTTGTCTACAATGAAACTTGTCTCAAAAACCTTTAATTACCTTGTTTTGGACAAACAAAATTTGCTATCTTCCCTAACACTTTTCTCCTTTCTCACTGCTCTCAGACCATCCTGTTGCTTTGCCAAGATTGTCTTAACAGCCTTGCTTTTCTTTTCTCTTTTCTTTTCTTTTCCTTTCTCTCCTTTTCTTTTTTCCTTAACCGGCTTTCTAACTCATCTCCCTGCCTCTGGTTTTGCCCCCTTCTAAGAATATATTTTTTCTAAACATTAGCTGAAATTGTCACTATTATCATATAGTATCCTTAAAGAATGAAATTCATATTTCTTAATGAAGTTTGAAGATCCTTCTTTCCCTTCCTACAGTTTATCTTGTACCTAAATTTCTTCCATTAATCTTCTCCCTCTCTGCTACAGACCCAGTGAATTTATTTTGTTTTCCTCGTTTCTGTTCCTAGGCCCTTTTCACAAGCTGAGTTCTTTGGTAAGGACTGTCTCCACCCTCCCTCCCAAATCCTTCTCTGAATTTTCTTGCCAAGGCTTCTACTAATACTCTTAAGTTCCAGCTCACATGTCTCTTCCTTCAGGAAGCCTGTTTTGAACCACCATTCCAAGTCTGGACTCCCTTAATGTTTCATAGTTTTATGCCAAGACCAAGTCATTTGGCCTTCCTCTGCTTTTACCAGGGTGTTCAGCTTGTTTTTGAGGAAAAGAAGGCTGAAAGTAAGTCTGCTAAGAACAGATGCAGAGGCAGTAAATCTCACTTTGACACAGCTGAGTAAGTTGACCAAACATCAAGTTGACCAAAAAGTCAGATTTGCTATTACTTCTCTGATCAGATTCCAGGATTCTTCCAAACAAATACAATATGTTTTAATAGCAGACTTTGTAAAATATGTGCTGGCCTGAACTAATAACCTGTGGTAGATTTCCAAAACATTGTCCTTTGTAATCATTGTTCTGTGCTCAAGATGATCATCTTTTCAGCACATGGTTATTACATGCCTATAGGTGTCCTGTACTGGATACCTTCAGTACCCAGTAAAGTTCTTGGAAAAACTCAAGCGTTTTACTATGTTGAACAAAACATCTCCAGGGGGCTGGGAATGTAGCTCAGTGGTAGAGTGCTTGCCTTGAATGCATTAGGCTCTGGGTTTGGTTCCTGGGCACCACATAAGCAGAAAAAAAAAAGCCGGAAGTGGTGCTATGGCTCAAGTGGTAGCATGCTAGCCTTGAACTGAAGAGCTGAGGGACAGCGCCCAGGCCCAGAGTTCAGGCCCCACGACCGGACTTCCCCCCCCCCAAAAAAAATCTCCAGAAGTGAAGCTATGCAATGATAAATGATAACACGGAGGCCAATTGATATATGGGTTGGAACTCTTCTTGGACATTAAATATTTATTTTGTGGCAATTTTGTGTGTGTTGGAAGGTAAAGAGACTTAATTCTCCAGTACTGTTCTATGCAAGAGAGCAGAAATTAATACTCTTTGAAGTATTTAAATCAGTCTTTATGGAGACCATAAAAATTAACTGTGTTAAAAGGTGCTCAGTAAATGAGAATGTTAAAAATATTTTTCTTTTTATATAAGGTGGCATTAAAAATAGATCTCAAATTTTTTTGGGAGGAGGAGGAAATCTTCACTTAAGATTCCTAATTAATTTCAACATATCTGTAATATTTCTTTAATAAGTATCAAACTGTAAATACCAGTTAATAAATGTATGCAATTTGAAGTTTAAACTTACATTTTAATTACTTTAATTCATTGGGGTCTACTAAATGTACTTTTTTCCCTTGTCTCGCCTAGAAAATAGTAAGCACTGGAGAATAATTTTTATGTTACAAACACGAGGATAATAACTGCCGAATAACTGTTATAACTTCAGAAAAAAGAATCATAGTGCAACTTCCCTGAACCAAAGTTGTCTTTTTTTCTTGTACTTCCCTCATTTTAAAACCAGCTTTTATATCTCACAACTCTATATGCCAAGTGGTTTATGTATCCAAATTATTCAATTTCTTGGATGCTATCTCCTATTGCTGCAAATTGAATGACTTTAGTAGGTTTGTTTTGTTTGTGGTTGAGTGAGCATTTGGTTATGCTGTTTACTTCTGTGGTTTTGCTTAGTGGAAGAGAGCCTAGAAACCTCTGCAGCCTTTTTTTTTCTGTTCATTAATCCCCAACTACTTCTTGACCAATAAAAACTACATGCTGTGTTGTGCTTTTATGTATTTTTTAAAGCAGCTTATGAGAGCATACAAATTTATTTGGAGATAATAAATAAAAAGTAACTATTTTGAACCTGTGACTTTTAAAACATCATGACTGAAAAAACCAGAAGTGGTGCTTTGGCTCAAGTGGTAGAGCTCTAGCCTTGAGCTGAAGAGCTGAGGGACAGTACCTAGGCCCAGAGTTCAGGCCCCAGGACCGACAAAAATAAATAAATAAAAATCATAGCTTAAGAGTTATAAAAGTAATTTAGTGATATTGGCACCTCACTTGTAATACTAAAACCTATTTTCATTTAGTACCCCTAGTTCTGTATCTGTCCATGATGTCCCAACATTTCCCTCCTTAACCTAAGCATGTAACGCATGGGCAAACACAAAAACAAACATGGAAAAAGATCTAATTTAGCAGTTGATTAAAAAAATATAGCTATGAAAGGAAGGAAATTATATTAACATAGGACCTCACAGATTTGGGTTCTGGACCCAACAAGATTAAGTGCTCCTTTGTAACCTCATTCTCCTCAAGTTCCTCATTGATTTCAAAGAAGGGATTTTTTTTTTTCTTTTAAACAAGAGTGCTTAGGAGAGACCATTAGAATTACAAAGCCTTCACACATATTTGGGAAGAGAAAGATAATTCAGATGTTTGCCACCAAGGTTTATTATCTGTGTAGACAAGTACGTAGCTTGCCAAAAATAGATTTTTCATTGAATATAGGCCATGATCTCATACTTGTTTCTGCATTCTGCTGCCTAGTCAGAGTTGTTTGGGCATTATTGGAAAGGGAGAAGGGAAATTTCCATCGTTTATAAGATGTAAAGAGAACTCCATTCCTCTTCTTGCCGTATGGGTCATTCCAGAGATTTGTATGCCTTTGCCCCTAGGTAAATGGCCTAAGTAGAAGAGGGAGGGTTGGCCCTCATCTTACAGCATCAGCACATGCTCACATCCCGGCCCAGCCCACCAAGCCTGTTCTTGACCTCAGAATTAGCTCATCCGGCTTGTTTTTCGCCTGGGCGTGCAGGGCCCCGCTTCCCCCAGCCTCTGCGCTTAGGGGGCGGGACTCTGCGGCAACGCGGGCTGGCATTGGTGTGTGTGCCCGCCAGGGCAGTGGAGAGACAGGCCCAAGGCGGGGCCTGCCGGCTTGTTTGTCGGCGCGGCCCCGCCCCTGCCGTCCGCGCTGTCCGGAGGAGCGCTGCGGTGAAGAGCCTCGGCGTCCGGCCAGCGCTCGCTCACTCTCTCGTCTCCTCGCGCTCCGCAGCCGTCCCGCGCCGACATGCGCTTGGCCTCCGCGGCGAACGAAGCGTACACTGCCTCGCTAGCCGTCTCGGAGCTGCTGGGCTGCAAGCAGTGCGGCGGGGGCCGCGGCCAGGACGAGGTACCCGGGCGAGGGGCTGGGCGGGCGGGCGGGTTACCTGGCCGAGCCGCGGCGCTGCGCGGAGGTCGTGCCGCCCCCAGCATTCTCACGCTAACAGCGCTCGAAAACGCTCCCCGGGAGGGGGCGTCAGCGCGGCGGGCCCCGCTCCCCTTCCGGAGACCCGCAGGTAAAGGGCGGCAGGTGTTGAGCGGGAGACCCATCCTAACGCGTCGACCCTGGGCGGAAAGGGTTGAGAGGCAGCGGTCTGGGTGGTGTAAATGAAGTCCCGAAGCGTGAATAGCTCTAGAGCTGGGGTAAAACAGCCTGTGGATTTCCCCACTGGCGGCTTGTCAGAACAGATTATTCAGTCACCCTCGCCTCCAGCCCCTCGTACTTTAAAAAAGAAAAGGAAATGCATTTGAATCAGTTAAAAGATTACATTGCCTGAATAAACTGTGTTCTGCAAGCTCTATGACGTGATGCTCTGCGATTCCCTGTTCACTAAAGCATCTCTCCCTGTTGTTTCTGAACGTTCAGAAACAACTTTGTCATTTTAACATTTTATTTTTCCGAGTGCAATTACGATGCTATTTGAAAATTATTGATATGAGCTCAGTTAAAATATAAACCTTCAAAAGGCTTTCATTCGAAAAGTGATGATGAAGGGAAAAAATGAATTTCAATTGAAATCAGAATGAAATCTAAAGAAATAATTTCTCTGCAGCTTTACCTATTAAAATGACTCAGGTTTAGTAGTTATATCTTTTTATAAATGGTGTCTGTGTTATCAGTACACTGTATATTCATAAAGACTGAAATGAATCAATCTCATGTGGATTGTAGAACACCAAATATTTTTGTCTAGATTTTTACATTTGTGTATATTATTACATGTTCCTTGTTTACAGATGACAGAACAGCCTTTAAAAATCTTACAAGAGCTGAGGATGTAGCTCAGTAGAAGAGCATCTGCTTAGTATGTAGAGACTCAGCATTTGATCTCCAACATGCATAAACAAATGTCTTATACTATTGCCTGAGAAACTTACCAAAGAGAGAAAATTGAAGTAGCATAAGAGGTTATTTCTATTTTGTGTAGAAATGAGCCCCAATCATCTTGCCTAAACAGCTCTTTCATTTCTGGGTATGGTTATGTGCAGATTCCTGGTTCTTGCCTCATCTAGAATTTCTAAATATAGCCATGTAAACTAGAAGATAGACTTATTAGCGTGTACAGTGATTATAAAATATGTAGATGGTTGGTGTAGTCATTTCATTTTTAATAAATCTAACATGGGAAGATAAGTTAGGCAGTATTGTTTTACAGAAAAACTAGATATTTTACAAAAAAATGACATAATTATCTCAACTAGCAAGTTTCCATAATGCTTTTGAAAACTTTATAGGAATGGAACTCCTGAGCATAAGTGTAGAGCTTGCATAAGGCCAAGTCAGTCTTCTAAATTTTATCTATTTACTTGTTTATTTTGATGCTAGGCATTAAATCCAGGACTAGAACATGTTGGGCAAGTGCTCTACTACTGAACCACATCCCAGCCCCAATACAATACTTTTGAGTAAGTTTTTGTTTTTCTGAAATATAGTTCATAAAAATCACACCTGTAATCTTACAGGCTCACACCTGTAATCTTATCTACTCAGGAGGCTGAGATCTGAGGATCATGTTTGAAAACCAGCCCAGGCAGGAAAGTCTATGAGACTCTTCAGTTAACCACCAGAAAACCGGAAGTGGCATTGTGGCTCAAGTGGTAGAGTGCTTGCCTTGAGCTGAAATGCTCAGGGACAGCACCCAGACCAGAGTTCAAGCCCCACGACTGACCCCCTCTCCCCCCCAAAAAAGTCACAATTTCCTGAACTCCAAATACCCTGGTAGTGTTCTTGACGATTTTAGAAGTACTAGTACATTTTGCTGTAATCACGGTGTTTCTTTCTAAGGCTTCTAGATCTCATTTCTAATTAAGTTTTTTGAACATCAAAAGGCCAGTGCCCAATTATAGGCACTGTGTAACATCTTTTACTTTCTGTGTAACATCTTTTACTTTGTTGAAATGAGTTTCAAAAAGTATACATTGCTTTATAAAAGCTTTTTGGTTGGTTGGTTGGTTGGTTGACTGACTGATGTCTTTCTTTCCTCTCCCTCTCTCCCCCCCAACCCCCCCAACTCAACTTTCTCTACTCTCCTCTCCTTTTTTTTCTCCCCCTCTCTGGTGCTGGTCCTGGAGCTTGAACTCAGGGCCTAGGCCACTGTACCTGACTTTTTTTGCTCAAGGACAGCACTCTACCACTTGAGCCACAGTTCTACTTCCCTGTTTTTGGTAGTTAATTGGAAATAAGAGTCTCATGGACTTTCCTGTCTTGGCTGGTTTTAAACTGTGATTCTCAGATCTCAGCCTCCTGGGTAGCTAGGATTACATGCATGAGTCACCAGCACCAGGTGGTTGGTTGATTCTTAGGCCTGCCTGGACCTCACTGTGTATCCCAGACTGGCCTGAACTATAGACCCTTAGCCTCCCAAGTACTAGTAGGTAGGTGGTGTGTGCCACCAGCCCAAATTAATTTTTAATTTTTAAAAATAAGATTAATGGGCTAGGAAGGTGGCTCAGTGGTAGAGCGCTTGCCTTGCATGCATGAGGCCCTGGGTTCGATTCCTCAGTACCATATAAGCAAAAACAAAAAAGCCGGAAGTGGCGCTGTGGCTCAAGTGGTAGAGCACTGGCCTTGAGCTGAAGAGCTGAGGGACAGCACTCAGGCCCAGAGTTCAGGCCCCACGACTGGACCAAAAATAAATAAATAAATAAAATAAGATTAATACCAATGCTGTGATTATCAGTCCTATACATAAAACATCCAGGCAAGAGTAAAAAAAAAATACAGGTATTAAGTACAGATAAATACAATGACTCAAATGATTTACTTTATTTTCAAATAGTTATGAGCTTTATTTCATTGTGTATGTATAGAAAAATCAGTCTTTCACTTAGAGATACAGATTCATAAATGTCTTTAACATTTTGAAACAACTGATTAGAATAGTCCTTTCAGTCTGCAAATACTGATTTTTTTCCCCCCAGAACTGATATTTGAACCCAGGACGTCATACTTGCAGCCATGCTCCAGTCCTTTTGTTTCAGTTTTCATTTGTAAATAGTTTTAGTTTTTTAAAAGCTTTCAAATAGGGCTTTGAATGTTTTGCCCAAGTCAGACTCAACCTTGATCCTCATTTTTCTGCCTTGCAAGTAGCTGGGATTGCAAGCTTGTACTACATGCCCGGTCCCATATTGATTCATGTAGTGATACCATATATATATATAGTCTTTCAGTGACACTATCAGCAGCCACTAGATTTTCATATTCTGAAAATGGGTGGTTGTTATTATACACACACTGATGAGAAAACATATCAACATTTGAAGCAACCTTGTAATGGTGGCGGCTATGGTCATCTCTTTCAAAAGACAGTAATTAGCACTGTTGAAGGGAGGGGACTTTTCTTCTCATATTTAGTTTGCCTAGCCACACCCTCACAGAAAATCTGTGAGGGTTATACTGTGATTAACATTACATCTGTTTTCAAAAAGGGCATTTGCTGTTAGAAATTCTGCTTCCTGGGATTGACCAAAATTTGTTGAGTTAAATTGAGTTTCTCATCACTACAGGTGGATAAATAATTGAAGTAACCTAAATTGGAAGTTATGAAATAAATGCATATAGTATGGCTTATGATCACTCCATGAGCATAGTATCTGCTTCACAGGCTGATAACAGGGTCATTCTAAGACTGATTTTTATTTTTTTCAGGAAGATCACCAAGTATTCACTTCATGTGTAGCTAACAGAACAATACTGAAGGCTGCAGGCACTATAGTTCAGGTGGTAAAGTGTTGCTCACACTCATACAAACAACTAAAAAGTACATTGATTCTTACTGATAATATTATGGTGTGTATAATTTGTAAACTATAGTTATATAACACGAGATATTGGGAGCAGTGATACTATTGTTACTTTATTATTAAAATCATCATCCCTCTTTCACAAATTAGATCCTATAATTTAGTCAGTTGCATTTACTAAAAAGTAGAGATGTGATTTTAGCCCATACCTTACTGTTCTGTACTTTTCCCTTATTACCTAGGGAGATGGTACATAGTGGTATTTATTTTATTTTGTGCTATTAAAAAAAAAACATTTATAAAAATTCCAGTGAGAATTAGTTCAATTGGGTCACCTGTTTACTTTTCCCAGAAGTGTGTTTGTGTACAATGGAAGGCTGGTTGGAGTGACTCCACTTCCTGTCAGTATCAATCCCAGAGCTCATCCATAACATTTCAGACATAACATTTCAGATTAGCTTTTTGTCTTGTGTTGGACATGAGATTAAGCAGAAAAGATCTTGTCATGTTCTTATGTCCCTGTCATGTACACAGTCCACTAGCCTCCAAATAAGTACATTTTTGTGGTATTCGAATTGGAATAATTGTTTCTTCTTATGTCAGTCCTAGCTAACCTTTTCTGTTTAGGAATTCATCTCCCTTTCTTCCTCATCTAATCTCTTCCCTTCTGCTTTCCTCCAATTTTCTCCCCTCCCCCATACTCCACAACCTCTTCAATTTATCTGGAATATGGTTTTGGCAATACAAGTGTACAAGTGTGAGCTGAGCAAAATTGTGTTTCACCTAAAATTAGAATTAAGATGGTAAAAGGAGATTTTTGAATGCCAGGGACTCCTTTCAGTTTTGCCATTCTTCTGACACAGCTCTCTTGCTATATTGATACCTCATCAAAAAACAAATATAATCTCAACGCTAAGAGGATTGAATAATGTGTCTCTAATCCATACCAAAGAACATTTGCTTCTTTCTTTTTTGGCCTTTTGTGATTATCTATCTTTATCTTCACGTTATAGTGTTGACAGACATAGTGATATCAAAAAGAATATATTTCTAACGATAATGGAGATGCTTCTTTGATCATTGAAGGCTTGAGGAAAAGGGCCTCTGAGTTTGGCAATGTTGGTGGGTTTATAAGTATTTGAGAACTACTTATGACCACTAGGAAAGACTTGTTATGCTTGTAAGAAAAATCCCCACTTCTGGAGCAACCATATCTACCTTCTTGAGATTGTAAAATTATTTTGTAATAATTGGAGTATAAAGTATGTATTTGATATTGAAATAATTCCAGAATATTATAATTTGGCCTAATTGTTTAATACCCATGTGGTATTAATTTGGGCACATTTAAACAAATGCCACCCACAAGCTGCTAATATATTTATAGGATAAAGTCCTAGAAATGAAATTTCTAAGACCTTTTCTTTCTCTTTACAAATAACATATACATATCCTGCCCTTTTTTCTATCCCTTCCCCAAGAAAATACTGTGAAGATCTTTGAAAATATAAATATGTATATATATATTTGTATATTCCATATATAGAATTGCTTTATTCTTTGTAAGAACAGCATGCTATTTTACTTCATTGAAACAGTGCTCTTGATGATCACTTAGCTTATTTTCAAGTCTTATATTATTAGGAACAATGTTGCAGTGTTGACACTTTGAATAGAGTTGTGATTCAAGGAGTATATGACAAGTTTTGATCAATATTGCAACTGTAGAGGTATTGAAGTGTTTATATTGCTTGTGTCTTTATTAGCATATATTAGTTGTACAGGGAGTTCCATTGTTACACAGGTGTATACAATGTATCCTCTCTATCACTTTCCCTTTCCCACCCCCCTTCTTAAGGCAATTTCATCAGGTTTCTTTGTTATATTTTCTACATACAAATAAACTACATAGACCATATTCATCCTCATCATTCATCCTCTTTCTTAGCACCCACTGGTGCCCCCACCCCAATAGGAACTCATGTTACTTTCCTGTCATGCATTTTTTTAGTGTGCATTAGTTGCACAAAGGGATTTCACTATGGTAGTTCAGATATGCATATATTATGTATTGCTCAGAATAACTCCACCCCCATCAATCCTCTGTTGATTAACAACTTTCACGCTGCCTTCATACACAGTTCTGTTTCACAATGACCCTCCATCTTTCCTTTTCCTCTCCACTTATAATAAATAATCCCATATTGAGAATCATGTGTGTGTTTGTATTCTTATGTATGTGGGCATATGTATGTATATACATGTTCATGAGTATGTATGTCGTTTAGTTCTAGTTTCTACATAAGAGCAAAAACATACAATATTTGGCATTTTCCCTCTCACTGAAAAAGCACTCCCATCAGCAATGTATAAGTAATAAATGATTATTTTTCCATTCTACCCATCCTGAACAGAGCCGGTAAGGACTTCTTTTTAATCTTAAGCAGTCTTTTTGTATTCTTTTTAAAAGGTATATCTATATAATTAACTTAGATATTTCATTGTGAATGTTGAGCTTTTTTTTTTTTTTTTTTTGGTTGTGGGGCTTGAACTCTGGATCTGGGCACTGTCCCTCAGCTCTTCAGCTCAAGGCTAACGCTCTACCACTTGAGCCACAGTACCACTTCTGGTTTTCTGGTGGTTAATTGGGAGATAAGAGTCTCATGGACATTCCTGTCCAGGCTGGCTTTGAAGGATGATCCTTAGATCTCAGCCTCCCGAGTAGCTAGGATTACAGGTGTGAGCTACTGGCGCCCTGCTATGTTGAGCATTTTTAAAGCCAGTCTTTACTTTACTTTTACTTTTCTTTGAATTTTCTTTGTTATTTCCTGTAAGAACATTGGTGTTTTCTTATTGATTTGTATTTTGTTTTTTTTTGTTTTTTTTTTCTCCAGTCTTGCGGCTTGAACTCTGTCCTTGAGCTTCTTTTGCTCAAGGCTAGCACACTACCACTTGAGCCATGGCACCGCTTCTGACTTTTTCTGATTATGTGGTACTTAGGAATTGAACCCAGGGCTTCATGCATGCTAAGCAAGCACTGTACTATTAAGCCACATTCCCAGACCTATATTTTGTATTTTTTTTAATATTTAGACATTTGTTTTGTGAATTGTAAATATCTCCCAATTTTCTGTTCATATTGACTCATTTTTTTTTCACATGTGCAAGTATTTTTCATCAGATTTATCAATAGGATTCTTAGACCTACTGTTTTTTCCTAGTATTATAATTTCTTTGTTTTGTTTTGTTTTTTACATTTAGCACTGATTTGTTGTGGAATAAACTATGGCTTAGGGTTCATTTTTTTTAATGAGTGGCTATTCAGTTGTCCCTAAATCTCTTGTCAAATCCATTTTTCCCATATTTGAAGTGATACCCTTTCATAGACTAAAGTCCTAAGTATATCTTAGTTATGAAATGAGTAATAAAACCTTAAGACTGAAATGCATTTTAAGATAATTTTCAGAGATTAAAGAAATGAGAAAGGATAAATGTTGATTTATATACTTTTATACTTTTTAACCACTAAAATTTGTTTAAAAATATATACCACCCAAATTTGTTTAAAATATATATATGTGCTAGATCAGAGATTCAGCAATTAGAAAGGCTAATGGAGTCATCCTTCATATAAAAGGTTGCTAAGTTGATATATTGAACAACAGGAGCATGTTTCCTTCCACCATTTATTATAGGCTATTGATACACATACATGACTAGTGAATTTAGTGTCTCTTAATGAAGTGCTGTCATATACTATAACCATATACTAATAACCAGACTAAGAAATCACTAACCTCTAGTATAAGATTAGACATATTATAGGTTCAGTTGGCAAATATATACCCTACTTTGAATCTAAATCTTGATTTCTCCTGCTAAAAAAAATCAGTTTTGTCATGCAGACTTAATTATTTTCATCTATTCTGCTCAAAAGATTTTCATTCAATTGGAACAAATTTCTGGACCCACTGCTCCCTCTTTTTTTTCTTTAAATGGAAAACATGTGGTTCATATCATGAAGATCTTCTTGAAACAGTAGGAAAAGAATAGAAATAATATTTGCATGTAATGTGAAAAGCAGGGGGTTAATGTTTAGTTGTATAAGCTCTAGAAGTTGTTTTGTTTTTGGTGGTGGTGGTGGTGTGTGTGTGTGTGTGTCCATCCATCTGTCCATCTTGGGGCTTAAACTAAGGACCTAAGCACTGTCCTTGAGCTTTTTAGCTCAAAGCTAGTGAGTCGTGGCTCTTCTTCCAATTTTTTTGGTAGTTAATTGAAGATAAGGGTCTCATGGACTTTCCTGCCTGGGCTGGCTTTGAACTGCAGTCCTCAGATCTCAGCCTTCATAGTAGCTAGAATTAGAAGCATCAGCCACTAGTGCCTGGGCATCCAAAACCTTTTTTTTTTTTTTTTAATGAGACTAGATTAATAAGATATGACTTTGCTAAGGGAATGAGATATTGTTATGCCTTTATTTCTGAAGTACACTGTGTTGGAAAGGAAAGGATCTAACCTAGGTAGTTACTATGTTAATCATGCTACATATAAAATTCTAGATTCACTATGCCAAAAAGGGGGAAAACCATTTCTTTCAGATTTACTTGAGCTCTCTACATACATTATAGGCAAGATGCATAGCATCCCATAAATAAAAAGTTTGAAAGCAAGCCTAGACACAAATTTCTCTAAAAGTTATTTTAATCTTTCTCTTTTGCACTGAACTAGCTAATTTTTATTTCTCATATTTCTGTGCTTACTGTGAGGTGTTATTCTAGATGCAATAATGATTATACTTCCTTTTTAAGGCATCTGTGTGGAACTATGGCCTTTTCATTTCCTGACAAGATGCATGGGGATTGATATTTTGGTTGAATTTTGGATGTACAAACACATCGGTCTTATTTTGTATCACTAACAGCCCACAGGGTTGGCTGCTATGTACTGAACTTTCTGTTCTAGACTTTCTGCCAAGTACTTTATGCAAAACTCTGGTTTTAGTGAAACAGGTTTTATTGTTTTTAGTCAGAGACATATTATAAGATGTTAGCTGTGTCGTGCAAACAGAAGAGTTGGTATGTATATATAGCCATGAAAACAAATTACCACAACGGTCCTGACTTTGTTCAAGTGGTTGTTTTTCCTCCCATTCCTATATCTCAGTTCATGTTGTTTACTGCTACAGGCCTGAGATGGTGTCATTTTCTTTTCTAGGAACTTGGAATTAGAATTCCTCGACCACTAGGACACGGACCAAGCAGATTCATCCCAGAAAAGGAGGTATGTTGTTTGTGAAAGTAGACAGTGAACTGCATGCTTTTAAGGAAATGTTTTCATGACCTACATCTTGGTATTTGAATGATTATTGGTCAACAAAGTGTTTTTTTGCAGTTGATGACAGTTAATCATACTTTGGCAGTGAGTTTATGGGATTAGAAAGCTGTTGTAGACATGTTGATTTCTAGTATGTCATAATGTTTTTTAAACACCCATATTTTTAATCAAATAAAGCTGAGACTTGTTTTTGACTGATAATATTCCACCTGCTTATATTTAGATCTTGCTTAATTAGGTGTGCCTGTAAACTGAATTACTTGTTCTTGACCATCTTCACAGGCTATTTTGAACTCTAAGTCAGGTCTTTAATTCTGCATATGTAAAAGGGTTTATGCTTTGTTTTCATACAGATTGTTGCTATTAGTTAATTTTGGTTCTCTTTAAATGTAATGAAAGTGGGCACTATTATAAGAAAAAGCTTTCATGTCTGCTTGCAAGCTCTGCAAATTTGATAATCTAAATCTGCTTCTTTGTCTGGACTCTGGCCAACTCTGCAAGCAGCCGATCTTGATGGCCTTTAACATTCAGCCTTGGTTGTTTATTCCCTACTGTATAATGTGTCTTCTGTTTTGCTACAAGTTTAAATTCATAACCCCTCTCTTAAGCCAAATTTAATTTGCTTCTAAATGACACAATGCAGCTAATGCACATTATCTTTAACACCAATTTATAATTTACATAACCCTGGCTTTCTTCTCATTTATACAGATTCTCCAAGTGGGGAGAGAAGACGCACAGATGCATGCTTTATTTGCAGATTCTTTTGCTGCTTTGGGTCGTTTGGATAACATTACATTAGTGATGGTTTTCCACCCACAATATTTAGAAAGTTTCCTTAAAACTCAACACTATCTACTGCAAATGGATGGGCCATTACCCCTACATTATCGGCACTACATTGGAATAATGGTTTGTAAACATTTGATGAAAAATCCTGCATGCCTGAAATCTCTAAGAGATAGTTAATTGCTTTAAACATAGGGATAAATACTTACATTCTGACTTGTAATTGGATTCCTATAAGGAAATATCTATTTGGGCTAGAAATGTGGCTTAGTGGTAGAGTGCTTGACTAGCATGCATGAAGCCCTGGCTTCAATTCCTCAGTACCACATAGACACAAAAAGCCAGAAGTGGTGCTATTGCTCAAATGGTAAAGTGCTAGCCTTGAGCTAAAGAAGCTCAGGGACAGTGCCCAGAACTAGAAAAAAAAAAAATCGCTATTTCCTGTTTTTATAACTTTGAACTCAAGTCCAAAAAAAATTCTAACATATTTATACTATGCTGAGAGCCATTTTTATGTTCAATAAAGTTGAACATAAGACCTATCTTATTCTAAATACTTAACATGACACAAGTAGTGTTAAACCTGATCAGTTTGTAAGTTATATTCCATTTTTATGCTCGGCAACTTAATCGAATTTTCTTAAACTGAACTTCTAAAATTTTTTTTTTTTTTTTTTTTTGTCTGTCGTGGGGCTTGAACTCTGGGCCTGGGCGCTGTCCCTCAGCTCTTCAGCTCAAGGCGAGCGCTCTACCACTTGAGCTACAGCGCCACTTCCGGTTTTCTGGTGGTTTATTGGAGATAGGAGTCTCACGGTCTCTCCTGCCCGGGCTGGCTTTGAACCACGATCCTCAGATCTCAGCCTCCTGAGTAGCTAGGATTACAGGCGTGAGCCACCAGCGCCCGGCTTGAACTTCTAAAATTTGTATGTCGGTAAAATTTCTATAGTTCAGATTTATTTTTTTAACAAATATTTGTTCTTGGAATAATTCTGAAGTATTTCCTATGAAGTAGTTGGACCTTTTAGTTTCTACATGAAAACTGTATCTCTGTAGTACACAGAAAAGTTTAAAAGATACTAATTAAAAACAACTTTGATATTGAAACAGATTGGTAATACTTCAAGATTTTCATACCTATAGTTAGAATATCTTTTTGCTTTCTCTTAAGGCTGCAGCAAGACATCAGTGCTCCTACTTGGTGAACCTGCACGTAAATGATTTCCTTCATGTTGGTGGGGACCCCAAATGGCTCAATGGTCTAGAGAATGCTCCTCAAAAACTACAGAATTTGGGAGAACTCAACAAAGTATTAGCCCATAGACCTTGGCTTATTACCAAAGAACACATTGAGGTATGTAGTAATGTATCTTGAGCATCATTTAAAAATTTTTAAAGATAGGCTTACTGACAAAGTGCACATAAAGTACAGAGTTTCCATTTTTCAGCTCCCTCTCAGAGATACATTTTCCTACTATTATCAGCATCTGGGATTTTCTATGGTACATTTGTTGATCAATGTTGATTTGTTGCTATTAGGTGCATCCTTCACAATGGGTTCACTCTTCGTGTTGTAAAATTCCAGAGTTTTTACAAGTGCATGTCATCATAATATGATTGCTATAGAATATAAAGGAGCAAATAAATAGTCATATCCCTGTGCTTCCCCCTAAATGCATACAACTGCTGGTTTTTTCCCTTTCTCGAAAAAGTTTTGCTACATTTTAGAATGTCATATATTCAGATTGGCCTTTATTTATCAAAATGCATTTGATGTTCTTCCTTATTTTTTGATAACCTGAGAGAGCATTTATTTCTGTTTTACTCCAGTGTATGGATATACCATATTTTATCCATTCACCTATTAAAAGGACATCTTGATTACTGCCAGTTTTGGCCAATTATAAATAAAACTGTTACAACATTCATGGGTTAATATTTTAGTAGACAAAAGTTTTTAGCTCACTTGAGCAAATTACTGTTAGGTCTTACAATGAGCTAATTTTCAGCTTTGTAAGAAAACTGTGCCATACCTAAACTATGCCATTCCAGTCTGCATGCCAATAATGGTGAAGAAGCATTCCTTTGCCAGCATTGGTATTGGTGTTTTAAATTTTAGCCATTCTAACTGACACTGCATTGTTAGTAAAAAAATAAATAAATAAATAAAGATGCCTAACAATGTCATCTTAAACTAATTCCTTCTGGTTCTACAGTAAATGACTAATTTTTTGGTTTACTCTTTCTTTAAACATCTACAATAATAGATGATGTCAAAAGGGATATAAGTATTTTATTAATCATATTCAAATTGTATTATATTGTCAAGGAGAAATTGCACAAGATTATAATGTAACGATAAAGACTTATAGGACTTATGCCTGACTTTTTTCCCCCTTCAGGGATTTATGCTTGCTTAGGCAGGTGCTCTACTACTTGAGCTACACCTCTTGCCATTTTTGCTTGGATTATTTTTGAGATAAGGTCTCAGTTTTTTCCCCTGGGCCAATCTGGACTGTGATCCCCTTATTTACATTTCCCATGTAGGGCTGACATGTATACTACCTCACCCAACTTACTGTTGAGATGGAGCCTTGAGGAGCATTGGCAGAATGGCTCAAGTGGTAGAGTACCTGCTTAACAAATTTGAGGCCCTAAACTCAAATCTCAATACCACTACCAAAAATTAAAAACAGAGATGAATCTCATGCACTGGGCTGGCCTTGAACTGTGATTCTCCTGATATTGTCTTCCTGTGTAGCTGGGACAACCCAGTCTGACCTGTCAACACCCAACCTTAATTTATAACTTGTACATAAGTATAATTTGATGATTAAATAGTATTGAAGCCACTTCAGATTATTGAAGTTACTCTCTTACATTTTTTTGAGGAGACTTGATAACAAAACACAACATTTTACACAGTAGCTTCCACTTGAAACATATAAATATTGTTTGAGGGGCTGGGAAGGTGGCTCAGTGGCAGAGCGCTTGCCTTGCATGCATGAGGCCCTGGGTTCGAATCCTTAGCACCACATAAGCAAAAAGAAACAAGCCGGAAGTGGTGCTGTGGCTCAAGTGGTAGAGCGCTAGCCTTGAGCTGAAGAGCTGAGGGACAGTGCCCAGGCCCAGGCCCACGACCGGACCCAAAAAATAAATAAATAAATAAAAATATTGTTTGAACTAATAACAGTATAATTTGTTATCTAACATCTGAAATACAACATATTTCTTTAAAAATGGATTTTGTAACCTGATGCTAGTGGTTCAGACCTATTATCCTAGTTACTCAGGAAGCTGAGATCTGAGGATTACTGTTCAAAGCCAGCCAGGGCAGGAACACTTATCTTCAAATAACCACCAAAAAAACAGAAGTGGAGCTGTGGCTTAAGTGATAGAGTGCTGGCATTAAGCAAACAATCTTAGAGACATCATCCAGGCCCTGAGTTTAAACCACCTGGCACCAAAAAACAAATTGTACTGTTTTTAAATCAATATTCAAAAAATAAAATAAAATCCCAGCCAGGCACTGGTGCTCACACCTGTGATCCTAACTACTCAAGAGTCTCAGGTTTGAGGCTCATGACTCAAAGCCAACACTTTTACCTCCAATTTACTGCCAAAAAGTTGGAACTAGAGCTGTGGTTCAAAGTGTAGAGAACTAGCCTTGAGAACCAAAGCTCAATGCCCAGGTCCTGAGTTTAAACTCCAGGACTGGTGCACTGGCGCACACACACACATACACAAACAACTAATGTGTTATTAGCAGATGTTCTATTTACAAATATATTTTCATAAACATTTAAATTGTAGGTTCTACATATACAAAATTGTTCTACAAATTTCATGTTGAAACTCTACCTTAAGTTTTATGTGGAATCCTGTTTTCAATGGATGATAAACTCTTCATTATTGTTTGTTTTGTACTAGTGTGGTCTTAAACTCCGGGCCTCCCACTCTCACTGAGCTTTCTTGTTCATGACTGGTGTGCTACCACTGAAGCTATATTTATCTCAGATTTTAATGCCAGGGATGTCTTCAAACCCAAATCTTCCAGGTCTCAGCTTCCTGAGTAGTTAGGATTATAGGCATGAGCCAAAGATACTCAAGCTAAGCCATATAATTTTACTGATACCTCCAAGTATAAGATGTTCCTTAATTTCTTTTTCCCTCCTCCCTTTCCTAAGGAGCTTTTAAAAGCTGAGGAGCACAGCTGGTCTCTGGCAGAATTGGTGCATGCCGTAGTTCTACTCACACACTATCATTCTCTGGCCTCATTCACATTTGGTTGTGGAATCAGTCCAGAAATTCACTGTGATGGTGGCCACACGTTCAGACCTCCTTCTGTTAGTAACTACTGCATCTGTGACATTACAAATGGCAATCACAACATGGATGAGATGCAAGTCAACTCAGCAGGAAATATTACGGTAGGTGTCTATTATTATGGGACTGTAATGAGACTATAATCACAATAATTGTTACATTTTCATTTGGCTCTTAGAAAATCCACCTTGTTAAGTCAACTAGACACCTATTCATTCATTAAGGACCTGTCTACATGTTAAGGTATATACAAAGATATAAGCCCCTCAAGGAGATTGCCCAAATGTAATTTTAGGGTCAGGAACCATCAGCATGTACTTCATCAATGCCAGCTAACCTGAATGTCTACAATAGTGAGATAAGGAGAAGCTGAAAATAATGTGGTCTGTTAGTACACACTTCCTGGTGCCAAAACAACCTTTTCTGCAAAACAAACAAGTTGGCTTCTTATTTGCTCAGCTTTTAAAGATTTAGTCAGTACTGATCTGGACATTTCTCCCCTTAAAAAATTATTTGGCCAGGCACTGGTGGCTCACACCTATAATCCTAGCTACTCAGGAGTCTGAGATCTGAGGACCACGGTTCAAAGCCAGCCCGGGCAGGAAAGGTCCATGAGACTCTTATCTCCAATAAACAACTCAGAAAACCAGAAGTGGCACTGTGGCTCGAGTGGTAGAGTGCTAGCCTTGAGCTGAAGAGCACAGGGACAGCGCCCAGGCCCAGAGTTTAAGCCCCACGACCAACCAAAAAATATACATATATTTTTTTTTTTTCCAGGGCTGGGAAGGTGGCTCAGTAGTAGAGTGCTTGTCTTGCATGAATAAGGCCCTGGGTTTGATTCCTTATACCATATAAGCAGAAAAAGCGGTGCTGTGGATCAAGTGGTAGAGCACTACCCTCGAGCTGAAGAGCTGAGGGACAGCACCCAGGTCCAGATCGACAAAAAAAAAAAAATTCTTTTTCATGACTAACTTTATAGAAACATACAAAAGGCATATGGATTGTAAATTTTGTTAATGCTTTCCACCTTTGTTCTTACCATCTTGTATTTTGTTCTTTTTTTAAAACAGATAAGAATGGGGCTGGGAATGTGGCTTAGTGGTAGAGTGCTTGCCTACTATGCATGAATCTCTGGGTTCGATTCTTCAGTACCACATAAACAGAAAAAGCCAGAAGTGGTACTGTGGCTCAAGTGGTAGATTGCTAGCCTTGAGCAAAAGAAGCTCAGGAACAGTGCCTAGGCCATGATTTGAAGCCCCAGGACTGGCAAAAAAAAAAATAAAAAATGAGTTAAGAAAAGTCTTGAGCTATCTGTATGTTTATAATATATTATATATAAATGTATTAAATATAGGTATTGGTGGTGGTCCTAGAATTGGCAAATAAGTACTCTTACTCTCCAGTCACACCCATGTTTTATTATGTTTTTAAAACTTCCATTCTATGAACCATCCTAATTTTTTTTACCATATTTTTGTGTGGCTACTGACATCTCAAAAACAAATATAGAAATGCATCTACCAGAATTTTCAGTTTCATCATAAATATATGTTCCATCATGGAATTACTAAAGAGTTTAATATAGGGTATTTGGCCTGTACAAAGCATATGAAAATCACAGTACAAGTAAGTAGATTATCTTTTAATATAACATTATCCTGACAGTCATTCTGTAACAAATATTTTTCAAATATCTGTTGTATACAGTTACTGTGCTAGATTCTGGATATATTCGAATAAATTGAACAAGTCCCCCATCCTGGGGGAAAGCTGGCTCCTGACAAACTTCATACAAATAACAATTATAAGTTGTGACTGGTTCTATGCAAGATTAATTACAGGTTAAGAAGTAGGAAATAGTTGATTAGAAGAAACATGTAACCTGATACATAAAGGATCAGTCAGTAGAAGCCAGGAAAAGTTGGAAGATAGAACTAAAAACCTTCCTGGCAAAAGAAAGGAAATTTATAAAGGGGGAATTACTAATATTATATCTGAACTTTGAGAGTTGATACTTTGAGACTTACTTGTTTTATAAAGTATATATGCCATAGATTTGATCCAATGTTTAGAGTAAGGATGCAATAAAGTATAGAAGTACAAATCATTTGTCTACTTGGCTACTCTTTATGTGCCAAGACCCTTCATTGTAGATGTGATACTGCTAGTCATCACAGCAAGTAACAGCTGCTAGCCCCATTTGCAGAGGTCAGGTGGCCAACTCCAGCCATGTGAGGACAAGTTTCACTTTTAACTGGTAAATTGTATAAATGGACAGTTACTATTTTAAAGATCATTAGAGGTAGACATGTTGACAATATGTGCAGTATACAGTTGATACAAAAACTATTATATAATACAAAACTATTAAACTTTGTGTAGCTTATTTAACTAATTGAGCAACTAGAAGTTAACTTTTTAAACATTCAGAATTTTTTTTTTTTGCCAGTCCTGGGACTTGAACTCAAGGCCTAGGCACTGTCCCTGAGTTTTTTGTTGTTGTTTTTGCTCAAATAGCACTTTTTCACTTGAGCCACAGCACCATTTCCAGCTTTTACTCTTTATGTAGTACTAAGGAATCAAACCCAGGGCTTCCTGCATGCTAGGCAATCACTCTACCATTAAGCCACATTCCCAGTACATCAGATCTATTTTAATATTTAAAACAACATGAATAGTAATGGCTATTATTGACTTTTAAAGCAATTGATAAAGATCATTTTCTCTTATATTTTAAAATCAGAATATATATATATGTCTGTGTGTGTGTGTGTGTATATATATATATATATATATATATATATATATATGTGTGCGCCCAGTAGGCTAATTAGTATTCTAATTATTTATGCATGTACAATAAAATTATGAGGAAATCTATCTTTACTATATTCTGGTAGGACAATTTTTGGGGGGTGGAGAGCCTTTTACCAGTACCAGTGTTTGAACTCCCAGCCTCATGCTCTTGCTCAGCTTTCTAGCTCAAGACTGAAGCTCATCCACATCTCCAGTCCAGAATTTTGTTGGAGATGAGTTTTGTAGACCTTTCTGCCTGACTTGATCCTCCCAGTTTCAGCATCCTGAATAGCTAGGATTGCAGGTGTGAGCCACCAGCATCTGGCAAGATACAAATTCTTAAGAGACAGACTTAATAAAATTCCATTCTACAACTGCCCTGTGTAACATTGTATTTGTTCTGTCTTCAGGTAAGTGATTCCTTCTTTGAGGTCGAAGCCCTCATGGAGAAGATGAAGCAGTTACAGGAATGTCGAGATGAAGAAGAGGCAAGTCAAGAGGAGATGGCTTCACGTTTTGAAATAGAAAAGAGAGAGAGCATGTTTGTATTCTCTTCAGGTAAAAGCAACATGAACACAGTGGATATAATTTATATTGCAAACCCTTTTTAATTGAAGTAACTAATTTACTTAATTTCAGTAAGTTTTAAAACATCCATCTAAATATCTCTTTCCTTTTAGGGAGGCTACTGCATTAGGTATTCCTTCTTTGAGATAATTTTTAAAGCAGGCAACTAAGGAAAGGTTATATGGGAAAATAGCACTAGACATTAGGTTTGGTTTCTGGCATTAAAATCACTGCTAATAAGCTTTGTGAAGTAAGTCACTTAACATGTGAATGTCCCCTTTAATTCTTTTAAAACGAAGACACTGAATTAATAAGGCCTCAAAATTGTTTTGAGCTTTTCTATGATTTGGAAAAGGAGCTGTTTATTAAATTATCAATAACATTAGTCCTTTGTGCTTAACCTTTATATGCACGCCTTAGAATGTAATATGTAAACCATGTAATTTTAAAAGCTTATGAATGTTCTCTAAATATATTTTGACAAGCACGGAGAAGGAGAATGTGTTACAAACATCAAGTTTTATAGCAAAGAAAAGAAAAAATGTACAAAGAGAGTTGATTGCTAACCTATTGTTCTTAAGGGAAAGTTTTTATTTCTATTCATGCCTGAAGATGTAGAATTTTCATAAATATTGTATTTACTTAAAAACTGTAATCTTACCAGGCACTGGTAGCTCACGCCTATAATCCTAGCTACTCAGGAGGTTGAGAACTGAGGATCATGGTCCAAAGCTAGCCTGGGCAAGAAAGTCCAGTCCATGAGACTTAACCTCCAAACAACCACCAAGAAACTGGAAGTAGAGCAGGGGGTCAAAGTGGTAGAGCCATAGCCTGGAACAAAAAAGCTCAAGGACAGCACCCAGACACCTGAGTTCAAGTCCCATGGCAAAAAAAAAAAAAATACCTAATCTCATAAACTCTTCAACATAATTAAAGGAAAAAGGCTTGCAGATACCACAGGAACTTTTAGATGATAACTGGTTTTAATAGTTATTATCACTTTAAAGATTGGCCAAGGCCAGGTGAATCTGATGGAGGTGCATTGTATGCACAGCCATTTGGACAACCAGTTGTCTTGTGTAACCAATTAATGCAATAAAAAATGTGAGGTGAAAAGATTCTATTTCAAAATGTGAAGCCGTGTCTTCTTGACTTGCTTCTTTATTTAGCCAAGTGGTTGTTCAGACATTGAACTTTAAGCTTACTTATTAAGCTTTAATAAAACCAATATATTAGGGTGGGGACACAGAATGGAAGGAGGAATGAAAACATTAAAAATTCAACTATGAATGTTTTATTCATTCTGGCAGAACTTGGATTTGAACTCAGGGCGTTATGCTTACTTGGCAAGCATACCTCCCTCAGCTTGCGCCATATCTCCAGCCCTATTTGCTTTAGATTATTTTTCAGTGTCTCGCTTTTTGTCCAAAGCCAGTCTCCTATTTATGGCTGGGGCACTACCATGCCTGGATTTTTGGTTCAGGTAGAATTTTGCTAACCTTTTGCCTGGGCTGGCCTCAGACTACCACAGTCCCAGTTTCTTTCTCTGAGTAGCTAATATTACTACAAGTTTGAGCTAGCACACCCAGTATGAATGTTTATAACAAAAAAAAAAATCTGGGGCTGGGAAGGTGGCTCAGTGGTAGAGTGCTTGCCTTGCATGCATGAGGCCCTGGGTTTGATTCCTCAGCACCACATAAGCAAAAAGAAAAAAGCTGGAAGTGGCGCTGTGGCTCAAGTGGTAGAGTGCTAGCCTTGAGCTGAAGAGCTGAGGGACAGCGCCCAGGCCCAGAGTTCAGGCTCCATGACTGGACCCAAAAAAAATAAATAAATAATCTTATTTTACCGCTTCCTATTTACTGATAAGCTACTACTTGATATTGTTTTAAGCCTCCCTCATTTTCTCATTTTGATTGATAGCACTTTTTTTCCAAGAACATGTTATCCCATTTTTATATGTTAGGAGTAAAATGAATCTTAATCAGTATCCTGACTTTTAAAACCTTTCAGTGGCATTTTTTAAAAAATTATTTCAGATGATGAAGAAGTTACACCAGCAAGAGATGTGTCTCGTCACTTTGAAGATACTAGTTATGGATATAAGGATTTCTCAAGACATGGAATGCATGTTCCAACATTTCGTGTCCAGGTAAAAAGTGCAACTTGTTTATGTGCACGATTAGAAAAACTCAGATTTGAGAAAAAGTGACCTAGATTTGAAAATTGCTTCATAAGCATTATCTAAGAAGCAGGACCAGCTATGGCCTCTAGTTCCTGAAAAGAAAACTTGAAACAGTTGAACTGTAAGATTTTTGTTTCTTTGCTTAAAAAGCTAAGTTACTGTTTGAAAGGAATTTTTTTAGGCATTAGGAAGAATTAAACTTGCTGTGAAACAATAGATTAGAAATCATGAAATATAATAGGTTAGAAATCAAAGAAGTTTTTATGAAGGGAGTTAAAGTTTAAAGGATTTGGATGGTCAAAACAAAGGGTAGGTAGATTATAGCTCAGCGGTAGATGACTTGCTTAAACTTGATATTTAAGACCCTGGGTTTGGTCCTCAGCACTGCCAAAAGGTAGAGGAGGGAATAAGCAAAGGATTGTAAGAAGTAATTTGGCTTCCGTTTAGGAATCAGAGACTGGGTTGTACCTACTTCTATGTTAGTGGGAAATTAATTTAAAATTAGATGTGACTGAAATATCAAAACAGTTTGAACGAGGGTTGGAAGTTTTGACCAGAGAGATGCTTTAGAAAAAATAAACAGGGAACAACATAATACTAGGAGCTTATTAGGTTTTGTTTGAAGTAGAAGGGAGGTAAAGAGACTTTTTGTAGGGAAATGAATTAGAAGCTTCATTAATAAGGCTGAAAGGGTGGTTAGGGCTAGGAGAATGAGTGATGAGTATATTGAATTAGAAATTCACTTTTTTATTGTTGACATATATTGAGAGAAGATGTTGCTATGTCACTCAGGCTGGCCTTAAACTCTAGATCCTCCTGCCTTGTCCCCTTCCCACCACCATCGCCAGTGCTGAGATCACAAGCATGAGCTGCTGTGACTGGCTTAGAAATTCACTAAGTTTAAAAGGACTATTTGATTGGCTTCGGTGGGGGAAAATGAGAGGACTGTCAAACTAGGTCACCTCAATAGCCTGAGTGGAAAGACTTGGGGAAGCTAAAATTCAGTAGCTTATAAGTAAGAGGAAAAGACTGCCTTTATTGGTTCTTAAACTCATTGTTACAAAATATAACCTTTTACATGTTGCAGTATGGAAATGGAGATCATCATATTGGAATACAGATTGCTAGGCGCTCCAGGTGAAAGACAGTGAGTTGCAACTCCCAGCAATCTCACCACACTGCAGAGCTGGGGATACATAACTATTTGGCCACATTTTAATTATTTGTATGTGTTCTATTTCTATTATTTAGGACTATTGCTGGGAAGACCACGGCTATTCTTTGGTAAATCGACTTTATCCAGATGTGGGACAGTTGATTGATGAAAAGTTTCACATTGCTTACAATCTTACTTATAATACAATGGCAATGCACAAAGATGTTGATACCTCAATGCTTAGACGGGCTATTTGGAACTATATTCACTGCATGTTTGGAATACGGTTAGTCTGTTTATGTTTAAAAAGATACTTTCCTCTACACCTAAATTACTTGGGTGTCTGGAATGTACCCAAACACAGATAACCATCCTCTCTCCCAGGAACTTATTTTTATGCTTCTTATGCTTCACAGAACAACTTTATTGCAGCTTCAGTTTTCTCCCTCTGTTCTAGCAAGGAAGAGTGACTGGAAGGGAAAAGAAATGACAGATACCTCCAGGGAATGGGGGGGCGGCAAGTAAGATGGTCCCAGAACATAGATGAGAAGAAGCAGTTTGTCACCAAACATCTGGGTCTAATCTCTGTGATCTTCTACCTCTTGGCCCTATGGCTGTTCTCAAGATCCTTTGAAGAGTCCTAATCCCATTAATACTTCATCTAATGGAAAGCTTATGTTCTTACTGTTAGGTTTCAGTAACACGATGTTTTACAGAAAATGCAGTCAGCATACACTCACAAGTGCACACAAACCCCATGCTCTATTGCTTTCTGGTTATTTTAGCTGTAAAACCAGCTTTCACTTATCCCTCAGTTTTATCTATGACTCTGGTCAAAATATACTAGTCCTCTTTAATTTATCTAAACCGCTCAGGCCTTTAAGGCATATCTGACCAGTTTTAAACTAATTTCTACAAATGTGTGGCAGACTGTTGGTTTGAGCTTCTTAAGATAGTTGTAGTGCCGGCTTTGCCCAATACTCTTTTCCTCTGAAAACTCAATAGGCAGTGCCTGTGTGATCTGTAATGTATTGCCTTTGATTTATTGGAGATACTTGTGAGACCATGTATAAGCCAGCCCTCTGCTCCACCCACCTTCCTGCTGTTTTTCTTGTCTGACCTCAGAAACTGCTTTTTACAGTTTTATAACATAATAGTACCAATAACAAATGTAATTGCTGAATTTCTTAACTTCCTCACTGGTTTTTCAGATTTAGTTCCTCACAGTATGGTTGCCTGTTCACTGTAAATATATACTCTTGCTAAATGCCCAGTGTTATTATGTTAATATTGTCATTTTTCAGGAATTGTTTTCTTGAGTAATAGAACATTTTCTCTTCCTCTCCCAAAGTTTACCTTTATGTTTACCTACCACCCCCAGGTGAACGTTATAAAGTTGTCATTTAGGGGGATCAGCTGCACACACAGAGGGAATACAGCATATACTACTACTGTATACTATTGTAAAAAGAGAGCAGATTATACAGCAGATTAAACAGATTATCCTTCTCAACTATGTCTTTTAACAGATATGATGACTATGACTATGGTGAAATTAACCAGTTATTGGATCGTAGCTTTAAAGTTTATATCAAAACAGTTGTTTGCACTCCTGAAAAGGTTACCAAAAGAATGTATGATAGCTTCTGGAGGCAGTTCAAGCACTCTGAGAAGGTATGTACCTACTGGGGTTGTTTACTCTAGTTCAGCATTGATTCTTACTTTCCTTTACCTAATTTAGTGGCTCTCAAACCAAAGAGCATTCCAGGACAGTTGTCTCAGGTACTCCTTAGTCAGGGGAGGGAGCCTCATTTTGACAGAGTAAAAGAATAAAGGCAGGAAGGTGAGTGCAGTTCTGGCATAGCTATCACCACATAGAAGAAAGAAGACTATTTGGCAGGAGCTCCTTTCAGTCATAGTGTACAGGTAGAAATGTCTGTTCTCCTTGAAGCATTCTTATAAAAATTAATGAAAATTTGGCAGGGGGTACTGGTGTTTTGCTAAATCAATATCTAGATTGTTTTTGAAGTATAACACAAAACATCTATCCATAAAGAAATCAGGGAGTTTTCTTTTGAGAAATTAATATCCTGTTCAGCAAACCCAGACTTCTAAGCTATTTGGTGCCCCATACAAAATGTAGTTATTATATATTTGATTCATATAACCACGAATCAGATATTAAGAAAAAGTTGTCTTTGCATTGACTATGTAGACTTTTGCCATTGTTCACTATATTTACATAGCATTATAAATAATGTAGAGATGGGTTGCAATGTGCATGAGGATATTCCACAAATACTGTCTTGGAACTCCAAGAACATCCTAGAACCAGTCATCCATGGGATATTAAGAGCCAACTGTTTGTGATGTTTATTAAATGATTGGAAAAGCTGTGCTCATGAGTGTTTGTAACTCTCCTTTACCTGATGTTGTATTTTATATTCAGGTTCATGTTAATCTGCTTCTTATAGAAGCTAGGATGCAAGCAGAACTCCTTTACGCTCTGAGAGCCATTACTCGCTATATGACCTGATGCCTTTCCTCCATTAAAGATGATTCTGGAATGCTCAGCAAATATAGTCTGCAAGGGGAAGGTACCAAGCCCCAGGACCAATGGTAGATAAAAGAATTCAGAATCCATTGTGCCATGATTCCTTTAGTTTCTGCTATTCTACTGTGGAAATGCCACTGCTGGCACAAGCAGTGAGTGCTTGGCAGCTTAAGGTTTAGAGCCATGAAGAAGGGCTGCTGTTCACAGTATTTTGCTTCTTGACAGTACAAGATGCTGAATAATTGTTATAATACAGCAACTAGTAATTCTCCAAATCCTGTTGCTTTTATGTTAAATAAGATAACAAGAATTGGAGCATGCAGAGAATGGGACTTCGATAATGACTAAGATTTACACAAAGAATTTTAGAAGAACTTGGTGCTGCTATCCTGGCTGGTGGAATGAATTAGATGGCTGTTACAGTTAAGCCAGTAGTGACTCAAGTGAATACTGCTATTATCTGAGCCTACGTACAGAATTTGTGTGGTTTCCAATTAAACTTGCGTACATGAGGGTGGGGGTGCATCTAAAAAAACTATAGAATTATTACAGCTAAGACTGTTTTGATGATAACATATCATTTCTTTCATTGTAGTTTTTAAATTCAGTTATTGGATGATACTAAATTACAGAGGCATTGTTAAATTTTTCTTCAAAAAGCAATCTTAAATGAAATTGTGTGAATTGTAGAAAAACTGGCTGTGTTTTGTTAAGCTGTTTCACAAGATTCTCCAACATTGGAGCAGCTGTCTGTGGGAAATGTCACTGTGGACTGCCGTGCAGTCCCAGGTGCCATGCATCCCTGTGCTCCTCCACCGAATGGTCCCTACTTTAAAGGATGTGCAGCTCCTTAAATAATAAAAGCTGGAAAATATTTTTAGTCAGGTTATCACATTTGATTTACAAAACTGCTAGTCAGGTTATCACATTTGATTTACAAAACTGCTAACTTTGAAATACAAACAGGTTTGAAAAAAATGTATTAAGTACTTTGTATTCTGGAAGCGTGAATTTGCTTTTGAAGTCTGTCAGTATTACTGGTATTTTTCAATAAAGAATAATTTTCTCCAATTTTCTTTGTTGTCTCAATTTCTTAGTCTTAGCTTCATAATTAGTAACAATTCTGGGATTCTATTTACTTTCAGAAAAGCCAAGTAGATTCACATTAACACTGTAATCAGACAAGAGACTGCTATTAAATGACAAAAAGTCCTGAGACCATTTTGGAGAAACAAAGAAGAGTTGACCCTTTTTAGGGTCTTATAAGACGATTTATATTTTGAAAGTGACTGTTGTAGTCCCATGTCTGATCCATACCATACTCAATCAGAATATTTAGTTCCATTTTAGGGTGGAAGGGAGAGGATAGGGAAATACAACTTTGAATAGACAAGGTACTTTCAACTCAAGGATACTGTATTAGTCCATTTTCTGTAGGTGTTAGTAGAATACATAAGAATGGGTAATGAGATTTGATTTGTCTCACGGTTCTGGAGAAGATCCAGATTGGTAAAGCACATCTGATTAGGACCGCATGCTGCTTCAGCTCATTGTAGTAAAACAGAAGAGGAAGCAGGTGCCTGTGAAAGAAAAGGGGGGCCAAACTCTTGCAGTAGCCAGCTCATTCTTGTATGAAAAGTAACTCAATCATAGGATGTACCCCCATAAAACGTCCCCCCACCAAGCTGCACATCTCATCATGCCAATACATGGAACTTTCAAGGGACACAGTCAAGTCATAGTTAATAGACCCTTGAGAGAAGACTATAACCTTAGAAATACCTTCAGTATATACTTAAAGAAATGTATGTGTCTTTCTAGTTAGCTAACTGATACATACATGGTCCTACCCACTGAGTTGGCATCATGCCTATGCCTCTGTTGTCTTTCCATAGCAATACAAAGTGAGCTCAGTAAATAAGACTGCACTGGATATAATTTAGATTTTACTTATTCTTCCATTCATTATTTGCATGTTAATGGAAAATACAAAATTTCTACTACGGGATATTAGCATAAATAAAACAATTATTTAGATTGATCAATCATTGAAGCAAATTTTTAATGAGTAAAATATGTTTATATCTAAAGTAGTATGAGTGCATGTGTGGCAAGAATTCCAGGGAAAAGAAAGCCTTACACTTCTTGGTGAGATTGTAAATCAGTCTGGCCACTATGGAAACCAATCAGTATGGTATTTCCTCAAAAAGAATATAAACCTGCAGGAATGTAAATCACACAGTAGCAATATCTGCACAGCATGTATATAGTAATGCTATTCACAATAGCCAAGTGATGGAATCAGTCTATGATATATATAGACAATGTTCAGCCATAAAGAACAAAATGCCATTTGCAGGACAATGGATGGAAGTGGAGATGATCATGTTAAATAAGCCAAATACAGACTACATCTGGATTTTCTTTTTAAGATGGGAGGAGGGAAGGGAATAGAAGAGGGTAATTGAAGGATAAATATGTTCCAAAGTTCCATTATATACATACAGTATTTGAAATGTCATAAGCCCATTAAAGATGTACAAAAGAAAGACAAAAAAGGAACAGTGTGATACAAAGCTGATGTCTCAATGCTTTTCATTTTCCTGTTACTTGTTTTCTATAAACACAGGATTTTAGTGTCACTAAGTCATGTATATATGGTCATGGGGCCTAACTCTGGGTCTGGGTGCTGTCCCTCAGCTCTTCAGCTCAAGGCTAGTGCTCTACCACTTGAGCCACAGTGCCACTTCCAGCTTTTTCCGCTTATTTGGTGCTGAGGAATCAAACCCAGGGCCTCATGCATGCAAGGCAAGCACTCTACCACTAAGCCACCTTCCCAGCCCCAACTAAGTCATTCTTTAAATGGATAGCTTCCATAAAATAACTGGGGAGGGTAGTATATTCTAAAGGGCATCTAAAAATTCCTTTTTCTAAAATAACCATAAAAAGATTCCTAGTTGTTTTCAGGACTCAATTTTTTTAAGATCTGAGGGGCTTTGCATTAAAATTTAAGGAACTTTATTAGGGCAAACTTAAGTATCTCATACTTAAGAATGGATTAAGTTTCAAACATTTCTATATTCACAGTTATTGAGGTCAACTATGCAAAGGCTGATATTTCTTAAAGGCCAATTCTTAATCTTTTTTGGGGGGGTCCATCATGGGGTTGAACTCTAGGCCTAGCCACTGTCCCTGAGCTCTTCAGCTCAATGCTGCTCTACCACTTGAGCCACAGCACCACTTCAGTTAATTGGTGGTTAATTGGTGGTTAATTGGAGATAAGAGTCTCATGGACATTCCTGCCTGGGCTGGCTTTGAACCATGATCCTCAGATCTCAGCTTCTTCAGTAGCTATGATTACAGGGGTGAGCCACTGGTGATGCCCAGCAGGCCAATTCTTCTAATAATTTAGCTATTGTAGATTTTCTGCTCATGGTGACTCATACCTGTAATCCTAGCTCTTGGGAGGTGAAGAGCAGAAGGATTGAGGTTCAGGGCTAGCCTAGGCAAAAAGTGAACAGGACCTCATCTCCAATTATCTGGGTGCTATTAAAGATAGAGCCGGTTGAACATGATTAGGTCAAGAAGGCTTGATTTCATAAATGGGATTCGGGCCTGTATAAAAGATTTCTGAAGAAGTTTGCCCCTCCACCCTGTGAAGTCACTTCTCAATAGTGTTATCCCTCACCAAACACCGAAACCTTGATTTAATCTTTACCAGCCTCTCAAATTGTGAATAAATGTGTTATATGTCATTACCTAAAAGAATTTTGTTAAAGTATCTTGAACAAATAGAGACAAGATGAAAGAGTTGTACACTGTCAGAAATTCGGAAAGACAGGGATTGAATGACTTACTACAATGTTAATGTTATGTACTCAGCCCAGCCTAAAGATCCAATGCAATCCCTATGAAAATTTCAATGGCATTTTTTTTTTGCAGTAGAAAATGGCATCCTAAAATTTAAACCTCCAAAGACCTTTAAAAAGAAAGGAAGAGTCTCACAACTTTCTGATTTCAAAACATTACAAAACATGCGTAATCAAACCAAGGCAGATATAATGTGGCATAAATACAAACATAATGAGCATAATGATACACACTTGTAATCCCAGCAGTCAGGAGACTGAAACTGTTCATGAATTGGAGGCCAGTCTAGGCTATTACATAGCAAGACCCTGTCAAACTAACTGGCAAACACATAGACCAATGGAATAGAATGAAGAGCCAAAAAAATTAATCCTTATATGGTCAAGGATGCCAAGACTGCTCCGTGAGGAAAGGCAATCTCTTCAACAAATGGAATTGAGGAAAGTAGACATCCATATGCAAAAAAAAAAATCTTTCCTGAAGTCATATACTAAAATTCATCCAATGCCTTGGCAAATCATATATTTTGTAAGAATATTCATATTATAAGTATATTCTTAGAATATTTTACAAGTGACCAGCAAACAAAAGAGATGAAACAAAAAGTATGAAAAGATGTTAACTATAAGAAATTCAAATCAATGCCACAATGAGGTGTTACTTCATACCGTCTAGTTATGATACATAATAAAATGTGTTGAAAAAGACTAGAGAAACTGGAACCACTGTGTACTTTTTTTTACATAGTGGTATTGCCACCATGGAAAACAGGATGTTGGGAGATTTAGTTGTTTGGGTTTAAGGTTTTATTGTTTTGTTTTTGGTCTGTCATGGGCCTGAACTCTGGGCCTGGTCGCTGTCCCTCAGCTCTTCAGCTCAAGGCTAGTGCTCTACCATTTGAGTCACAGTGCCACTTCCGGCTTCTTTCTGTTTATGTGGTGCTGAGGAATCAAACTCAGGGCCTCATGCATGCAAGGCAAGTGCTCTACCACTGAGCCACTTTCCTAGCTCCTCCCTGAGCTGCTTTTGTTCAAGGCTTGCACAATATCACTTAAGCCACAGCACCGCTTCCAACTTTTTTCTGAGAAGTTTATTGGAGATAGTAGTATCACAGACTTTCCTGCCGAGACTGGTTTTGAACCATGAGCCTCAGATCTCAGCCTCCTGAGTAGCTAGGATTATAGCTGTGAACCACCGGTACACCTATCATGCTATGGAGATTTTGTTTTTAAATTAAAAGTTCTATGATCCAGCATTTTACGTGCTATGAGTTGAATGTTTCTCCTCAAAATTAACATGTTGAAGCACTAATGAAGTCTCTAGGAGGTAATTACGTCATTAGGGCAGAGCTCTTATGAGTGGGATTAATATCCTTAAGAGTCTCTCTCATATTCATTCATTCTCTCCCTCATTCTCCCTGCACCTTGTGAGCACTCAGCAGGAAGGCACTTCTGCAAATGAGGAAGAGGCCCTTACCAGGAACTGAATTAGCTAGTACCTTGATCTTAGACTTTACAGCCTCCAGAACTATAAGGAATAAACTTCAGTTGCTAATTCACCCAAAGTATCATGTATTTGTCATTACAGCCCAAAGTAACACTCGTGTGTGTGTGTGTGTGTGTGTGTGTGTGTGTGTGTGTGTGTGTAGAAAAGGCTATCAAGGAACTATTCAAATACCCATATTCACAGCAGCATTATCCACAATAGCTACCTGGACACAACTCAAATGTCTAACAAGAGATGAATAGACAAACAAAATGTGACAAGAGTAGAGGGAGGGAAAGATAGACAAAGGGTGGCAGGGAAGAAGAATGGAGATAGACAGATAACAACTCTGCCCTTAAAGGGAAGGAAATCCTGTCACAAGCTATAACACAGTTGAACCTTGAAGACATTAGGCTAAGTGAAATATGCCAGTTACAGAAGGACAAATACTATGTGGTTCCACTTGTGAGATCTAAAGTAGTCAAATTCATAGAACCAGAAAGTAGACTGGTGGCTGCCAGGCTGGGAAGAAGTGCAGGAGTTATTGTTTAATGAGTATAGAGTTTCTGTTTACATGAAAAATTTCTAGAGACCTATTGCAGAATAATGTGAGTTAACACTATTGAACGAAACGTACCATTGTACTACTTAAGATGTAATATATATGGAGAGAAAGTACTATTTTTTGTACTATGTATATAGTACAAAAGCAAGTAGATGATTTCAAATAGTGCATCTTGCATGAATCTAAAGGGAAAGATTTGATGTTAGAAAATAAGTATAATGCAAAAAAATAAGTATAATGCATTCAAAAAGAAAATAAGTATAATGCATTCTACCATGAGTTGATTATAAATACTGAGGGAGGAGTATGCTTTAGATGAAGACTTTGATTTTTTCCTCACTGAAAGTAAACTATATATACCTTTCTGTGGATAAAATATAAACTTACATTCTTACATATGTGGGAGAGATTAGCCCCTCAGGAGGATTAAGCTATTTCATCTTAGACTGAACCCACTCACATGTACTTATGGTTTGTGGGCTACAGTGAAGTCAGTGTCCATATGGATTGGCAGAGCCCTGACCAGTGATGAGTCCCAGATGATGCACCAGCGTGAAGTCCTATGCAGAAATGTAGGTTACTCTAATGGGCTTCTACAGCCCATCCACCCTGGGATAATAACCCCATGGTTATTTTTAAGGTGAAATATAAGCTGTTAACAGCTTTTTTCCAAGCAGAGAACTAAGCATGCTGTTATTTCTAAATCTTCATTGGACTAGTATAGGATAAAAATAGTAATCTCAATTTCTTTGTCTTTTTAAGTCCTTTATTTGAAGGGAAACATATCCCACAAAGAATGACAGGCTAATTGCCATCATAATATTATTATTTACTGAATACCTACTACAAATCATACACTGGACAACCTAAGTATTTAATATTTTGCCCTAAACTACACTGTAATAAAATAGATAATGTTCTCATTTGAAGTGTAAAGTCCAGATATTAAGTTATTTCCATAAGGCCCACATAGCTAGCAAGGGGAAAGTCTGCCATAAACCCAAGCTTAAACTCTTTTCTGATGTCATCTCTGATAGACACAGAGTAAGAATTAAAAGGACTGAGTCCAGTTATTTTATTTCAAAACAAAAGTAAAATACTCTTTCATCTATTATACTTAATAAAAATAGCTGACCCAAAGCAGAGTTTGTCTATGTATTTCTTCTAACTTAAGGACCAAAAAACTACTGGTACCTAGTCAGAAATTTTATTTGTAGATGTACTAAGAATTAGTACAGTTGTTAAAATAGTTACATATATATGGCACCTCCCTACCATTCTTCCCATGAATAAAATCTAAGTCTTTACTTACATACTTAATGTAACTAATACACTAGTACATGCTTAAATTCTAAAACTTTTAAATTAGGATTTTAAGACCACCACTAATTTATCAGAGAATAAAAAGTCTTTAACTTAAAAATGCATATATTTTCATCGTATACTCCTCATAGCAGAAAATACAACATGGATTTATTTTCCCAAAATACCTAAAAAGAGGAAATGCTTATTTCTTTTAAAATATTTAGGTTACTCACTAAAATCAGTACTTTAAAAACTTTCAATATTTGTTAATACTGAAAAAATGTTCATGTTTGTTACCACTTCTTAAGAACCAAGAAGACCTGATTTCCTGCTCTGCTGGTGATTTGCATCGTGTTAAAAAGAAGGAATAGGTAGAGGCTCCAGGAAGGTGTGGTGACTCTGAATTCGGTGTAGAAGCTGCTTTGCCACAGGTTTGAATTCGGTTTCCCAGTGGATTTTGTGATAGTTTTTTAGGTCCTGATCAGAACTGCCATCCAGTGCTAGTTCTTCATCTATATCAGAAAAATTGAAATTATAGTATTTAGAAATGGAATCCTGCTGAATAGTTTACATTTTGATGATGTGTTAAACTCATCATGAATTTAATAATACCAACAAGATGCACCTAGTATTTGGGATTCAAAGGTTCTTAGGCCAGGCAGGTGCCAGTGGTTCATGCCTATAATCCTAGCTACTCAGGAAGCTGAGACCTGAGGATGGCAGTTCAAAGCCAGCCCAAGCAAGAAAATCTGTGAGACTCTTATCTCCACTAAGCTAAAAAAACAAACAAACCTGGAAGTGGAAAGTGGACCTGTGGCTCAGGTGGTAGAATACTAGCCTTGAGCACAAAAGCTCAGAGATAACGCCTGTACCCACAATTCAAGCCCCAGGACTGGCCAAAAAATAAAAGGGATTCTGTTTTTGTTGTTGACTCTGTGTGTGTGTGTGTGTGTGTGTGTGTGTGTGTGTGTGTGTGTGTGTGTGTGTGTGTGTGTGTGTGTGTGTGTGTACACATACCTACATACATATGATAGGTATTGGTTCTCAGGCTTGAGCTTTTTTGCTTGAGGCTAACACTCTACCACTTGAACCATAATTCCACTTCCCAAATTTTGGTGGCTAATTGGAGTCTCTCAAACTTTCCTGACCAGGCTGGCTTCAAGCCACGATCCTCAGGTCTCAGCCTCCTGCTTAGCTAGGATTGCAGGTGTGAGCCACTGGTACACAGCTAAAAAGCTTTTTATTCTACCAGTCCATTTCCTTTTTTTCTGACTAGTAAGATAGGGTCTTCACAATGTTATCCAGACTGGTCTTGAATTCCTAGGCTCACAAAATCCTCCCACCTCAGCCTCCTAAGTAGGAAATGACCATATGCTGTAAAAGTAAGAAAATAAAAATAAAAAAGTCTTCTTTTTCCTTTTAGTGGTTCTGGGAAGTGAACAGGACTTCACACTTACAAGGCAGGCACTCTACCACTTAAGCCACTCTACCACCTCCTTCAACTCCCTTTTCATAGGTTATTTTTGAAGTAAGGTTTTGCTTTATGCCCAGGCCAGACAGGACTTCAATCCTACTACTTGTGCTTACTTTTCCATGTTGCTGGGATAAGAGACAGATGCACAGCCATTGTGCTTCCCCTGTAGTTGTACACTGTTACACACAACTACTAGATGAGATGGGGGTCTCTCACACTGTTTTGCCTAGGCTGGCTTTGAACCTCAATCCACTTGCCAAGTAGCTAAGATTACATGCTTGAACAACTAGACTGGATTCAAAACACTTTTAATGGTTGTTTTTTAATACCAAGTTTTGAACTCAGGGCCTCAAACTTGCTAGACTTGCTAACTTAGCAGGCACTCTACTACTTGAGCCATGCACCCAGCCCCGGTTTTGTTTGATTGTTAGTGAGATGAAGTTTTGAAGGCTTTTCGGCCTGGGCTGACTTCAAACCATGATTCTTTGGATCTCAGCCACCTGTTATAGGCATGAACCACCAGCACCTGGCAAAAAAGGCTTCATTAAAGGAGTTATTTATTGTCTTTTATTCTTTACAAATATTTTAAAACAAGACTTCTTGTTTAGGCTGTATTTTTCTGAGATGGGATTTTGCTAAACAATAGTCCAAACTAGCCTCAAACTTAAGATCTCCTCCTCTGCCTCTCAAATACTGGAATTTCAGGCATGTACTGACTACTCAGCAAAACAGATTTTAGTCTCTTAAGAAGGCAGTCATTGCCTTTAAAGGGGCGGGGGGAGAGGCTGGGAAGGTGGCTCAATGGTAGAGTGCTTGCCCTGGGTTTGATTCCTCAGCACCGCATAAGCAGAAAAAGCCGGAAGTGGCACTGTGGCTCAAGTGGTAGAGCACTAGCCTTGAGCTGAAGAGCTGAGGAACAGCACCCAGGCTCAGAGTTCAGGACCCACAACCAACCAAAAACAAATTAAAAAAAAAAGGAAAAAAAAAGCCAACTTAAGATTGACTTCTTTTTTTTGGTCCGGTCGTGGGGCCTGAACTCTGGGCCTGGGCACTGTCCCTCAGCTCTGGGCCTGGGCACTGTCCTTCAGCTCTTCAGCTCAAGGCTAGCGCTCTACCACTTGAGTCACAGCGCCACTTCCGGCTTTTTTCTTTTTGCTTATGTGGTGCTGAGGAATCGAACTCAGGGCCTCAGGCATGCAAGGCAAACGCTCTACCACTGAGCCAACTTCCCAGCCCAAGATTGACTTCTTTTAATAATTAATTGAATTTGTACACAAATTTATATCCAAAAGTTGGATTATAATTTCATTTACCAAAGGATTAATAAATAACTTCTTTATATGCATAGTAGAAAAGTTAGTTATTTCGATGACTTACAGAAAAAGGAATCAGGAAATATTTTGGGAAAGTAGGTAATCTAAATTTGACACTTAACTGAAGGGCAGGAATGTAGCTCAGTGGTAGAGCATTGGTCTAGCTTGTGAAGCCCTGAGTTATAGATCCCTAACACTATAAGAAAATAAAAACAAACCTAGCACTGCTGGCTCATGCCTATAATCCTAGCAATTCTGTAGCCTGAGATCAGAGGGTTTGAAACCAGCCTGGGCAGAAAAATCTATGAAAATCAAATATCTTTGTCTCTAATTAACCAGCAAAAAAGCTCAAAGTGAGGGTATGACTCAAGTGGCAGAATAGCAGCCTTGAGTGAAAAACTAAGGCCTAAAACCAGCACGTGTGCGCAAAAGTAAAAAAACAACAACTGCAAATTGGGAATTGAGTGTGGCTTTTAAACTATCAGAATCATATCCCCCTCCACTTCCTCCTCCTCCTGCTCTCTTCCTCTTCTTCCTCTTTTTCTTCTGTCCTGGGCTTGAACTCAAGGCCTGAGTACTATCCCTGGGCTTCTTTTACATAACTCTAGCACTCTACTACATCTTTTACATAACTCTAGCACTCTACTACATGAGCCACAGCACCACTTCTGGCTTTTTCAGTTGATGTGGTACTGAGGAATCGAACCCAAGGCCTCATGCATGCTAGACAAGCACTCTACCATTGAACCATATTCCCAGCTCCCAGAATATACTTCTTTGAAATGCCAACCAACCCTTTAAGGACGGAAATGTAGTTCAGTAGTGGAACATTTATCTAATATAAGATGCCTAGGTGCTGTCCTTGAGCTTGTTTTGCTCAAGGCCAGTGCTCTACCACTCTGAGTCACAGCTTCACTTCTGGTTTTCTTTTGGTTAATTGGAGTTAATTACACTGTCCTGCCTGGGATGGCTTTGAACCACGATCCTCAGATCTTATTAGCCTCCTGAGTAGCTGGGATTACAGATGTGAGGCACCAGCACCTGACTTTTAATTTCATTTTTTTTTTTTTTTTTTTGTCGGTCGTGGGGCTTGAACTCTGGGTCTGGGCGCTGTCCCTCAGCTCTTCAGCTCAAGGCGAGCGCTCTACCACTTGAGCTACAACGCCACTTCCGGTTTTCTGGTGGTTTATTGGAGATCGGAGTCTCACGGTCTCTCCTGCCCAGGCTGGCTTTGAACCGCGATCCTCAGATCTCAGCCTCCTGAGTAGCTAGGATTACAGGCGTGAGCCACCAGCGCCCGGCTTTAATTTCATTTTTAATGCCAGGATACTCTTGAATTCTGTGAATACCATAAACATATCTAATTCAAGCAGAAAGATGAGTGACCACTGAAGTTTCTGTTTATGGTGGGCCTCACCTCCCAACCCAGGTAACAGACTTTCGGAAGGGGCACCAGCGTGCCAGTCAGAAGATTGGCTCTGCCATTTCCTTCCTAGGTCTGTGACCTGAGACAGACTGCTTAGTGCAACCACTAAAATGACCACAAATGTTGCTACTTACATAATTTGCAAACTTTTTTTCATAGGGGCAATTAATATCCTATTATGAAATGCTACATTATTCTGCTTACATCAGATTTTCTACCCTGACTATTTGTGAACGCACCCTGTGTACTTCAGCACTCTGGGTATTAAGGTTACCACCCAAGATAAGGAAGTGTGGAATCCCAGTGTGTACCTTCCCCACCCACCCTCCCCTCACGAGCAAGTAGACAGCTCTGCAGCTCTAAGATAAGTTCCAGGCAGACCCAAACACTTCACAAACCACTCCACAAAGACACTGTAAGCAAGCAAACCTGGCTTTCCCCTCTCCCTCCAGAGATAACCAGAAGGGAGTACAGGGAAGGGAATACTATGTTTGATGACTTCAAAACTCTTCTGTTTGGCTACTGCTTCTGGATAAGAAGAGCCTGCTAGACTCTGAGTGACTTCAGATTTCTACATCATCTTCTGGTTCACCCCTCAAGATATTTTTGGGAGCACTAGAAATTGCTTAAGAAAGGAATTCCCAAGCCAGCCATTGGTAGCTCACACCAGTAATCCTAGCTACTCAGGAAGCAGAGATCTGAGGATCAAGGTTGAACTAGACCAACTGGGCAGGAAAGGCTGTGAGACTCTTATCTCCAGCAAAAAGCCAAAAGTGGAGCTGTGGTTCAAGTGGTAGAATGCTAGACTTAAGCAAAAAGTTCAGAGATAGTGCCCAGGTCCTGAGTTCAAGCTCAGGACTAACACAAAAAGAAAAGAAAGGGAAAAGAAGAAAGGAGAGAAACAGAAGAAAGAAAGCAGCTAGGGCACAGGCTCATGCCTGTAATCCTAGCTACTCAGGAGGCTGAGAGCTGAGGATCGTGGCTCAAAGCCAACATGGGCAGGAAAGTCTCTGAGACTTTTATCTCCAATTCACCACCAGAAAACCAGAAGTGGTGCTGTGGCTCAAGTGGTAGAGCATTAGCCTTGAGCTGAAGAGGTCAGGTACAGTGCCCAGGCCCAGCCCGACAACTGGCAAAAAAAAAAAAAAAAAAAGGAAGGAAGGAATTTCCTTGTTTACGCCCTTCTTTCTACTTAGGGTTTGTGCAGCCACATAATAGTTTTTTGTTTTTTGTTTTTTTTGTTTTTTGCTATAGCTTAGATGAATTTGTTGGTCTAGAATATTTTCTGGTTATTGCTGTTATTTTGCTTTTAATCTAATATTAAAACTTTCTTACCTTCCTTGAGATCCAGCTTGTTCAGAAATTAGTTAATCCATAGTCAGACCACACTCAGTCTAATGGTTAAACTAGATAATAGCCAAATAAATTATAAGTGAAATGAAGTCTGAAGTTTCTAAGAAAAGATAGTGACTATAGAAAAGGTTCCATGTTACACTGTGTATCAAAAATTTGACCTTGTACTGCAGAATAGCAAATGCTGACTCAGTTATAATTTCTACCTGTATTGTTCACAGTAAGGAATACATTTTATATTATGATTCACTGTGTCCATACACAACCTTAGAAATTTATATACACTTTTTTTTTTGCCACTCATGGGGCAATTTCAGGGCCTGGGCACTGTCCCTGAGCTTCTTTTGTGCAAGGCTAGCGCTCTACCATCTGAGCCATAGCACCACTTCTAGCTTTTTCTGTTTATGTGGTACTGAGGAATCAAACCCAGGGTTTCGTGCATGCTAGGCAAGGATTCTACTACTGAGCCACATTCCCAGCCCTACATAAAAAACAATTTTTTTAAGTCAAGCATTGCACATGAAGAAACCTACCTTTACTGCATATAACCTATACCAGGATTTTTTCCTTTGCTATCTTATCTTTAAAAGATATTGGTAATAGTCAACTAAATTGATTTCATAGCCCACAGGTGAAAAAAAAAAAAGCCCTTGATTCTTAGATGACCAACAATTCTTCAGCTTTCTTTATTCAGTGAATGCTTTCAAATACCTAGATTTGAGGTAAGGTATTATAAAGGATTGTAAGACTCAGAACACTGAATCTACCCTAACCATAATAAAATGATCTTCATTATAGTTCCAGAGTCCTACAGCACCTAGAAAAGCTTCTCCTGCTTTGCCCGCTCTCCTGGCAAGGCCAACCCACTGCTGGAGGATCTGTCGTCAACCAGGCCTTCTTGTCTAAGGCACAGGTCTGGTAACTCTGGCAGAGGCTTGATGCTGCGCTTCTCCAGCTGGAACATCAGGCCCCATGGTCCTCCTCACAGAACCCAAGTGCCAGGTCCCACGCAC
The DNA here is from genome assembly GCF_019054845.1 of Dipodomys spectabilis. Taxonomy (NCBI): domain Eukaryota; kingdom Metazoa; phylum Chordata; class Mammalia; order Rodentia; family Heteromyidae; genus Dipodomys; species Dipodomys spectabilis. The sequence goes on along the minus strand of NW_024870678.1, from coordinate 3,004,838 downwards.
ATCACCATGAGCCTACAATAGCCTAGTGTTCTTTATGTTCAAAACACTCAACCGCACACACCCATCTCCATTCGCCAGCTTCCTGAGGGGTACATGGTGGAGGACTAGTGTGCCAGAGCACAATAATGAGCTTGGAAGAATTGCCTACAGCATGCCAGGAACCTTTAGATCATATCCCCCCCCCCCTCCCCTTTCTCTCTCTCTCTCCCCTCCCCCACCTTGTCCTGGGGCTTGAAGCCTGAGCTTCTTGTGGTCTGGGCTAGCACTCTATCACTTGAGCCACAGCTCTGCTTTTGGTGTTTTTGGAAGTGTTTTTGGACATAAGAGTCTCAAGGACTTCTTGCCTGGCCTGGTTTCAAACCGTGATCCTTAGATCTCAGCCTCTTGAGTAGTTAGGATTACAGGTATAAGCCCAACTAGACCATATTTTTTTTATAACACCTTTCCAGAAAGAAGGTCAACATCTCAACCACGCTGAAGACCACAACCCCTTTTCCCCAGTCACTCAGCAAGAAGAAGCTAGGTAACTTTTATTACTATGCCAAATATTATGCCATTATTTCCAAAAACAGCTATCATACTCCATCGTGGGCCGATGTGATTTCATATTTTACTCTGTTCTCAAAAGATCTTGGCTATTTCTTCATTTTTATTCTGAGTTATCATTGCCAAAGAATTGAAATTCAAGTGTACTCTCCTACATTCTCATTTCTTTCCCAAGAATACTGAGTAAACATTTCATTTTCATTTTTAAAATGTTTAAATAGTTGAACAAAGGGGTTTCGACTCAACATGTCAGTGTACAACTCCATTTCACTTCATCTGTACACAGCCATGACCATGGCAGAGGTAAAGGGCAGGCCAGACACCATGGCTGACATGCATGATCCAAGCTACTTGAGAGGTAGAATTAGCAAGATTCTATCTCAACCAGTAAGATGAGCTGCAATGTGTCAGTAATCCTAGCTATACCAGAGGCTATAGGTAGGTCTGAACAAACCCTGGACAGAAAAACAATCTTTATCATAGCTGGAGGCGTGATTCAAGTGGTAGAGCTCCTACCTGGCAAGCACTAGATTCTGCATCATAAGGGTCTTAGAGAGTCTTTTATTGATAGAAAAGCCAAGAAGCAGTATAAACCATATAAACCACAAGGCCCAGTCCTCATTTTTGTTTTGTTTTTTTTTGCCAGACCTGGGGCTTGAACTCAGGGCCTGGGTACTGTCCCTGAGCTTTTGCTCAAGGATAGCACTCTACCTACCACTAGAGCCACAGCTCCACTTCCAGCTTTTTCTGTTTATGTGGTGTTAAGGAATCAAACCCAGGGCTTCATGCATGCTAGGCAAGCACTCTACCACTGAGCCACATTCCCAGCTCATAATTCTTAAGAAATCACCTCTCCCTCCCTTATTTAGCACAATTGTACAAAGGAGTTCCACTGTGGTATTTCAGCGCACACCATAACGTACTTTGATTAAGTTCACCACCTCGACTGAGAGACATCTTGGTTTGCATGAGAAATCTGTCATGTTGTACGTTTGTAACTTGTTTATTTTTATCCTTGTCACCATCTACTCAGGGTGGAGTTAGGGCCTATCAGGTAACAGAACAGCAGCTGAACACAGGCTAGATGTTTATCTTCTGATGGAAAGTCCAGACTTTGTTAGGACTCTAGGCAAATCATTTAACCCTTCTCAACGGACTTTTCTCCTCTTTCTTACATTTAGCTAATGACCTCAGAGACATCTTGTTAGGGTAGAATGAACATTTTGTTTGAAGTACAGCTGGGCATGGTGGTGCCCACTTGTAATTCTTACTCTAAGGAGGAGGCTGAGGCAGGAGGAACAGAAGTTTGAGGCCAGCTTGAGCCACATAGCAAGACATTGTCTCAAATAAATAAACCATAAATGAAAGTATACAGCTGTACTAAAACAAAGGTACCACTGTTAGCTGGATCCATAGCACGGGGAAAGTACCTAGTTTGTATGAGGCAATACCCTGTCTCTAAATAGTGGCTCAGAATAAGTGGGAAAATAAAAGTTATAAAACGGTAGTACAGGAGAAAGCACACAGGCCATAATTAATGGCTAGATAAGAACTATAGGTTTCCTGTGACTATAACCATGGTCTTTGAAAGCTTTAGAAGGGCTTGTGAGGACAGAAACACGCATGGGCATGTGTGAAGGCCAGGGGTGGCCACAAGGGAAAGTTGGGAATGGAGTCTTAGGTGTAGGCCAGCTACAAAGAAATGCCTTCAGGGTATACTGGCCCAGTGGAGAAGATGGCCCCGCCCACAGCCTTGTCTGATTGGTCCTGATGCTGTGTGGCACCACCATCCTTGTTATTTATGGCTGATTGCCTCAGCTAGGTAACAAAGGAAGCCACAGATAGCCTCTCACGGAGGCATATAAAATCTTCATGCCACTGGAGTGACTCACTGAGCCAATCACATCTTCTCCCCAAACAGGAGACACAGAAAAGTGTGCCAGCAACAGAGATGCAGAAAGACAAACACTGAGTGCACCCAGGGGGAGGCCCAAGCTGCAGAAACTATGGCCAAACAGAAGCCTAGAGAGAGAAAAAACATCTTCCACCCCAGTGGATGCAGGGCTGGGCTGGGGCTCTGTTGCTCCCTGCTTTGAGGATTCTGGCTTCTGAGAGCATCACTGGGAGCCTTTAGGTGACCTCTTGTTTCCGGACTTCCTCCTCCCCTGCAAATCTTTAAACCCCTTCATGAACCTCAGTCCTAGCTACCTATCAGCCTCACCTGAGGAACTTTTCAGACCACAGATTCTCAAGCTCACTCCTGGGCTCCTGAATTTGAACGCCTAAGCCTGGGTTAAGACAGGTGTTTTTAATTCCACGGCTGATTTTAATGCTTCCTCTCCCCCAGCCCAGAACCAGATTAAGGCAATCTGAACAGGCACTTTTTGCTTCCTGCAACCAGACAAAGCTTAATGGTCACAAAAGGGCTACAGATGTCAATCATTTACAATCATGCTTAAAACCATTCTTATTCGTACACAAAAGTGTATGTACCTGAGAAAAGCAAACTTCATAACAACCTAGCAACTCTGACTCCTTCCAACACCTTCTGAATCTTGGTTCCTATTCAAAAATGTTTTCATACAACACTTTGAAAAGCACTGTAGCCATCTTTTGAGGTCTTGCTAGATGTCAGGTGCAGTCTACTAGACTGTCAATAGCGGCTCATATACCATCCTCACAACCCTGCAGGGTAGACACCCATTATTCCTAACTTCAACATAATGAAATGTAAATCCAAAGAGTCTAAGCCCGAGGTCTAAACATATGTAAGGGATATAGGCAAAGAGGCAAACTCAACCATCTGACTACAAGCCTACTGAGTTTTCCATTATGTCCTCAGAATGCTTGCTTGTTTGGGCCTCACAATTATCTCCCCCAGGGAAAGTCAGAGCTTATCATATCCATATTTGAGATGGAAACTCAGGTTATCAAAATTTCTCTTGTCCAAATCACAAGCCAAGAGGACTTGAGCACATAGCTACTAAATCACACCGACCCTTTCTAAACAGCCTTGCCAATCCAATGCCATGGCTAGGCACTCCACTCTTAACCAAGGCAGGAAAGAAATTATCCTAAAATGAGGATACTTTTAAACGTGAGAAGTATTCCTCTTCAGTTTGTAAGCCTTTGCTTTCTACTACTTCAGGATATGGAGCCTACTAGGGTGAAAACTAGTTTCACAGCCCTTTTGCCACATGGCAATTACCATAACTACTAATTAAATCATATACATCCATTTAAAAACACGACTTGATGCAAAGTAGCATTTAACCATATTTCCTCAAAGTTATGACAGTGTCTGTATCTTTAAGCAACAAAAAGAGGTTCTTGCTGAAGTCTATTTATGCAGCTAAAAAAACTGGGAGAGGGGGTTAGTTTCCAAGTTTCCAAGGAGTTAAACATTTTTGTTGTCTCCATTGTGAATAAATAACATTCAGGCTCTTCCAGAGAATTTCCAATCATAGTAATCCTAAACATTTTATTTTTTGTTTATAGAAAAAATACCCCAATATATATACCAGTCTTTATCCAAATGGGTCACAGAACAAATTTTGCTTATCTCACTTTGATAAAAACTCACAGATTCACAGTGAAGAATCTTACCTAAAAATGATGACAACAGGGCTAAGAGAGTGTTGGTATCTTCATCTCCAAAACACGAGGAAGCATTTGTGATGTTCTCACTGAAATTCCATAGAGTCTTGCAAACTAAGCAAGCCAGCTGCCAATCATTAGGACCAAAATCTCTTAAACAGTCCACTAACCTGAGTGAGAAAAAGGCAAATTGAAATATTACTCACTTGTACTCTGTCTTTTATTTTTGTATTTTTATAGCATGATGGTTGGTTATCCTTCCACAATATGTGTGAGGTATAACGGAACAATCATTTAAAATAATTTCCTATTTCCAACTTCAAGTGGCAAAATAACTCCTGAATTATTTTGTGTTCAATAGAATCTAAATTCCCTTTTTTTGTGTGCTAGACTAGGACTTTCCAAATGTTGAAATACCTTTGCTTAATTTGAATGAACTAAGGGGTGGGTCAAAATTCTCAGGAAAAACTATATCCTCTTGACTCAGTCAGGACACTGTGCCTTAAACTTACTTTTTAATTCCACCTCCTTCTTTCAGGATGACGCGTTTGTCCTTGTCCACGGTGAGATTTAGGAGAACACCACAGGCAGAAAAGCAGATGTCCTGATGCTTAGCGTCCAGCAGTGCGATCATGAACTTGTGTACTGCGAGGACAGAGAACAAATGCGGACCAGCCAAAGCTCTGAGGCAGGGGCCCCAGATGTATCTTGTTTCCCAAATGGCATATGGGACGTGGGAGGGAGTAGCTTACAAAGCTAGAAGCCTCATTGATGGACTTCACCCATCCTTCCTAGGTCTTTATCCCTCTTCCAGCAATCGGTGTCCCAACACCTATCTCCTAAGTGCCTAGTCTTGGCTTCCCACATCTTCTGCTCCAATATTATCACCAACTCCAGCAGTTCTGTCTCCAGAGCTGCAATAGAGACTCTGGGGGTGAAAAGAAGGAACACAGGAGATATTCATCCCTATTTCGGGTTGTTCTCAAGGGCCTTTGGAACTTCTGGAAACAACTCTTCAGTACATGCTGGTGTGTGGGAGGAGAGAGTCAGTTCCTGATGTAGTCTTACCTGAAGCCTCCCAGGCCTGGCTTGCCCCGGGGGGCAAGGCACCCCGGGGATCAGTTCCCTTCACTCCTAGGAAACAGACCTGGGAACCCTTTGCCCTGTTTTCTCATCCCCCACACCAGAGGATGGAGAATTAACTTAAGGTTTAAGAGAGAGGAAAAGAGGTGAGCTCCGCCTGTGCCTGAGGGTGATGGCTGCCAGGCTCTAGCCTCGGCCCTATTGATTGGGTTGGTCAAATGAGCTCAGCAAAGGCCACATTACATGCAAATATTCTGAACACTCTGAAGAACACATTCCAAAATGTTAGCAGTTCTCGCTGGGGCAGTGGGATCATGGCAGTTTGCTGCTGGGGTCATTGATCTTAAAACTATACTTGTCGGGCTGGGAATGTGGCTCAGTGGTAGAGCACTTGCCTTGCATGCCTGAGGCCCTGGGTTCGATTCCTCGGCACCACATAAGCAGAAAAAGAAAAAAAAGCCAGAAGTGGCGCTGTGGCTCAAGTGGTATAGTGTTAACCTTGAGCTGAAGAGCTGAGGGACAGCGCCCAGGCGCAGAGTTCAAGCCCCACGACTGGACCCAAAATAAAATAAAATAGAAGATCTCAAAAAAAAAAAAAAAAAAAAAAAAACTATACTTGTCATTGTTTTGGAAGTACTGGGGTTTGAATTCAGGGCCTCACACTCTAGGCTAGCAATGATACTGCTGAGCCACACCTCTAGCCCTGTTTGTCACTGGCTATTTTTAGGACAGAGTCTTGCCTCCTGCCTGGGGTCTGCCTGAGCCATGATCTGCCTACTTCCTGAAAGTAGAAATCACAGGCACACATTACTGCATCCATTTCCCTTCTGTTTCACAGACTTTACTGTGTAGGCTGGCCTGATACCATGATCCACCCAAACTGCAGCCCCCGTGTAGCTCGGTTTGACAGGCACACACCATAGCACCCCCACACCATGATTCCCCCATTCTCTTGTAGCTAGGATGATAGGCGTGAGCCACTGGCACCTGGCCAAAATTATTACTTTGACACAAAAGATGTGAGACATATCAAAAGTATGATTAATATAAACACTTGGGTGCATGCTGCCCACCTAAGTTAAGAAATAAATTATATTCAAAGCATCATGTTGTGCCTGACAGATATATACAATTCTTATTTGTCATTAAAATTAATAAGCAAAACCTTATGGATGTGCTTTACATCTTTGACAACCCTTCCAAAAATAAATTGTCTCAGACATACAGCATTCATTTCCAAACATCCTACATATACCAGCCAGGCGTCAGTGGCTCACACCTGTAATCCTAGCAACTCAGGAGTCTGAGATCTGAGGATCAAAGCCAGTCCAGGCAGGAAAGTCTGTGAGACTCATCTCCAATAAACTGCCAGGAAACCAGAAGTGGCACTGTGGCTCAAGTGGCAGAGCACTTGCCTTGAGCTGAAGAGCTCAAGCGTAGGCCCAGAGTTCAAGTCCCACAAACGAAAGACATAAGAAAAAAAGTACACCAGTGGCATCATTCTCTCTCTATTCTCCTATCTCTAGTTTTTTGCTCCCCCTGCACATTTAGGCTTGATCCATGTTGACATACAAACATCTAATTTATTTAAATTGCCATACAACATTTCGTTACACAAGCATACATATTTATACACCAAAATACATTACACATAATTATCATCTAGTCTGGTGGACACTTAGGTCATTTCCAATTCTTGCAATTACAAGCAAAGTCTGACAGACATTCTAGTATGTGTTGGAAAATGTCTCGAGTCCATTCTCCTGGGCAGAAATAATGAATGCAGATTATTTGTTTCCATTTAACACACACACACACACACACACACACACACACACCATTCCTCTACTCAAGGCCATACAGGAGGGAGGGGAACACTGCCTGCTCTACTTCAGGATCCTGAATTCTCATACCCAGAACAGAAAGTAAAAGCCTAACTTAGGTGAAACTACTGAGCCAATTATTACTATCAAGAAGTGCGTGCTTATGAATTTGCCATTAACTTACCATTGTTATGCACAATAAAGTTGCAGACGTCATGGTCCTGGGAGAGATTTCCAAACACACGCACAGCCTCCAGGATTCCGTCCATGTTGTTGCTCACAAGAAGCTTTAAGAGCACTCGATTGGGTAAGCAGAAAAGACAGTCAGTGCCAGTTAAGTTTTAAGTGAATGAACTTGGCCTCATATTAAATACTGACAACTTAAAAATTAAAAGATGATAATAAAATGCAAACTGAAAGGAACATAAACAACAACTAGTAAACTAATTTTTCCCATATTGTAATTTCCTAGAGAGAGACTACTCTCTCAGATATTTGTGGCACAAGTCAGGGGATAGAAATATATCCAGTTATGCATGTCAGTTAATAAAATCAAGTGCTGAAGCACTCAAGGACCCACACTAACTCTGAATCTTACATTCAGCAATATAGAGCTTTTTGTCGTGGATAATGGAATTCTTCACTTGGTAGAAGGACAAATTGTTGATCGTTGCTGTCGTATTGATCACCAGCTCCTCACAGTCATCAAGTGACTTGTATTCTGAAACACAAATGATCAGGGGGTCAGGGACATAATTCAGAAGAAGAACCAATGATACCAAATATCATTAATAGGGTCAGGCAAGATCTTGACCCAGGCAAGATCCCATGCAAAGGGATCGGGAGTACTGTTCGCCACTTTATTTCCTGGGACTCTGCCCACAGGAAAATGCACCATCCCTGGCTAGGGGAGACCTCACACTAAGTTACTCAGTCCCTGAAGTCAGGAGGTCTGGATGCTAGTGGCCCATTTCTGTAATCCTAGGTACTCAGGATGCTGAGATCAGAAGACTTTCAACTCCAGGCCTGCCCCTTGTATGAAACTAGAGTTCCTCAGGTAACAAGTAGAAGGACCATTAGCCATGATGGGGACTGTCTAGCTCCTACATTTTCTGATTTAATGGTCATTCTTTAGCCTTCTTTTTCTTCATCTTTCTTTTGCTTTTCATTAAGGGAGAGAGCCTTTGTGACAAATCTCATTCTAAGAAAACTCAGTCATTTGTTAAACCACAGAAGGCATAGTAGGGCCTTCAGCCTGTGGTCCCCTCATCCTCAGCAACCAAGACACTACAAAGCACACACTTCAGAAATATGGGGGAAATCCCAAAAGGAGATGAGGCCCTAGCTGCCTTCTTTGTAGCCTGAATACATAGAAAATGGAGACATAAATTATCATGGTTTTTGATATTCCTTAGCAAGGAAATACTCTGGGAGGCTCAAGATTTTAGGACCTATGAAGGAATGTCCCCTGTCTTGGGAAAGATAAGGTAAAAGAAGAGAAAGAGGACCCCGGATATATCTCTGCTTATTTGGACCTTGACCTTGAAGTAAGAACTCTGGTGCTTCCCCTCTTCATTCTGTGGCTTTGCTTAACTTACTTAACTTCCCTGGGCTTCAGCTTTCTTGATTGTAAAGCCGAGGTGATGTCTGAATGCTTGCTGAAGAATTGCTATAAACTTTACATGTGTTCATATTCAAAAAAGGACTTAAAATAGTGCATGGCACCCAGTGTGTGTTAGGGATTTGTTGAGTAAATAGATGAAACATCTAGAAGGGCAATTCCTGGGGGAGAGGGGTACTTCAGGAGAATGATCCAATGCCAGGAAGGTCTGCAGCCTGGGTTCCCTTATTTCCCAGTTAATAACACTAGATCTAGGGCTGTACATAGGGATTTGTTGCTTTGTCTTAGAAGAATTCATTACTAGCATACATACATACATACATAGCACTAGGGGGACTCCACCTCTCCTTGGACCACACATTTGAACAGCCAGAAATGGCATCACAGTTACTGAGTAGCCATCCTGAACAACACCGGGCACTTTACATGCATTCACCTGCACTAAAGTTAATTGCGAATCAGGCTTCACATGCATTTATAAGCATTTCAGTTCACAATAGTTATTCTCTAAATGTAATCTCAGACTGCCATCAAAATATACCATGAACTAAGTGGCTTGAGAAATTAATTTTTCCCACAGTTCTGGGGATAGGAAGTCCAAATCCAGGGTGGCAGCACAGTCAAGGCCTAGCATGGGCCTGCTTCCCTGACTTCCTGATGGCCCGACCTTTCTCCCCACCATATCCTCACATACACAGACAGATGGAAACCCAGGGTGTCTTCTCGGTATGAGGGGCCCACCTTGTAACCTTGTCTAGACCCAAAGGGCCCATCTCCAAAAATGATCATACTAGGAATTAGGGACTTTGACAGATGAATTACATTCACAGTGGTATCCTGACATCCCCGTTTTATAGAAGAGAACCACGACATAGAGATGAAATAATTCGCTGGTTTTCACTAATGCGGACATCTAAATCCAGGGCTGCCTGGGCTCCACTGTCCTCCTCTTCACATAGCACCCTGTGTAGGCCAAGACTCTAATTGCTGAGCTCCCATTAGAGCTCTTTGGATGATGATCTGTTTCCAACAAGTGGAGGAATACCATCCTGCCCGCTATCACTAACTCAGGGATGTGAGGGGCTCTGCCATTTGATCTGTTGTCCAGGCACAAATTTCTGATTCTGATTCAGCACTCTTGATGAGAAAGCTTGTTCCTGACTAGATAGGTTGATCATTCTGAAAATGAGACTGGTCTTAATCAGTAAGAGTGACCAGGAGAGGTTAGTCCTGGGGTATAAGCAACTCCTCTGGGAGGATATTAGAGGTGGGGTGAAAGGATAGGACCATGGGAAACCCTGTGACTGACTGTGAGCAGTCAGGCTGACCTCAGGTTGGTGGGCACAACAGGACTGTCCCAGAGTCAAAGGCCACAAGACTTTGGAGGGTTCAGAAAGCCCTCAGCATATGAGCCCCACAAAGGGAAGATGTCAAAGGTGACTCTAGGGAGGTAAAATCTTTCAAGAGACAGAACAGACAAGAGTTCACAATCTGCCAAGACAAGGAAGGTTCAGGAGTCCTGGGCTAGCCACAGAGAACATGTTCCCCACCATCACCTGCCTTGAAGCTTGGACATTATAGACTGAAGCATCCCCAAGGGAGAAGGCCCCACACCTGCCAGAGGGATGGATGAGTTACAACCTCTGAGGGCAGCCCCACGTATATGCATGGGTTTTGTTGCTGTCATTTCCTATGTTTGACACAGGTCTTTCTATAAAGTCAAGGTTGGCCATGAATTTGAGATCCTTTAGAAGACAGGGCTTTTAGAAATAGGTATGGTTAAATGAGGCCATAAAGACAGGAATTTAATTCACTAATCCTAGTGACTTGATAAGAGGCAGAGAAACGACTAAGGGATATAGCTCAGTGATGGTGCATTTGCCTAGCTTGTGCAAGGGCCTGGATCTGATCTCCAGTACTTGGGGGTGGAGTAAAGGGGGGAGGAGGGAGAGAGAGAGAGAGTTCCTATCCCAAGGGCTCCCACAAGGAAGGACATGAGGACTTGCAGCATATTGATCTTCACCTTTTCAGCCTCCAGATGTGTGAGAAATAAATTTCAGTTGTGATCTATGTATTTTGTTGTGGCAGTCCACGCCAACTACTAATACAGGGAGAAGGATGGAACGTGAAGGACTGGGAGGTGTTCCCAGATCATTTAAGAATTGAAAGAAGAAAAAAGAAATCAACTTTAATCATGTGGATTACCCAAAGAAAAATGTAGGGTTTTTAAAACCTTTTGTGGTTAGTTTGGCCAACTTTTGCCCATGTGATTGATAGGATTGTTTTGAGTTGAAATATAATTCACTACCCATAAAATTTACCCTTTGAAAGGGCACGGTTCCATGGACTTTAGTAATGATCTACATTCTTTATTATTTGTTTTTTTTTTCTTTTTAAAGGAACCTGGGTTATATTTGAGGTGGTTGTGAAACAGAAGAGGAATTCTCCTTTATGCAGCTAAGAACGTTTGTTATAGTTGGTCAAATTGTCCTACGCCCCAGCCACAGAACTGTCTTGGGGCCCTGGGATCTTACCCAGCATAGTCAGCAGCAGTTCCACGACTTGTTGGTTGGCAGCTAGCCCGGGGCCAATGCGAGGGTGAATGGCCATATTGGCAAGCACGCGGGTCAGCTTGATGAGCACATCCTCAGCCTCCGAGGGTGGCCCCTGTGGGGGGGGCTGCCCACCTCCAGCACACGCTGGCCTGGGGGATTGCAAATCCAATTGATAGAACATCTGGAACAATGATAACAGAGTTTGGATGCTCCCTTTCTCTTTGAAAAAGTGTTCCCGAGCCTGGTTATTTTTTGCTGTCAGGTTGCCAAGAATAAAAACAATCCGAATGACTAAATCCTGCAAGAAGTGAAAGATTGAAAAAGAAGAAGAAGAAGAAAAGAGTTATAAGTGCAAAGAGGCTGGAGCAAGTACTTGGAAAGAATACAGTTACACTTAATTTATTTGTCATTTAATTGAGAGTAAAATGGAACACATCTGGCTTCTACCAATGCATACAGTGTTTGATTCCCAAGATGGGCACATATTGAAAGAGGAGATTAAATGCAGTTGGGGGAATCTGAAACAGTAACTGATTGATGTGATCAGCGAAGTCTTTTAACTTCAGATCTTCCATTTGAAATTCTGGGTGGCCTTTCTTACTATTTTTTTTTTTAATTCCCAAGAATAACTAGTTGAGTGGTCTCAATGTGTTATGTAAATTTAAATTTTGACACTAACAGATTTCTTAAGTATCCATATCTTTTCCTCAAAAGCTACTTTCTATTGAAGTATTATGTCTAAAAATCAGATATTTCCCAATAGTGGGTTGCATTACAGTAGGGTTTCTTGATTTCAACACCACTGACTTTTATAGCTTGAAAACTCTTGTTTTTTTGTTTGCTTGAGACAGGCTCCCCTTATGAAGCCCAACCTCCCAAGTGTGAGCATTAGAGGCATGACCCATCACATCTGGCTCAGCTAATTCTTTGTTGTAGATAGCTGTCTTGTGTACTATACCATCCAGGGCCTTTACCTATTGGAGTCCAGTAGCATCTCTCCAGATGTCTAAATCTCTCCTAGGGTAATAATTCCCTAGCTGAGCACGACTGTTCCATACCAACACGACATGAAAACAGCAGCAGTCAGTTTTGTTTTTTTTTTTTATCTGAGTGATGTGTACAAGACCAATCTTTGCTACAGTGTGCATCTGAGATTTTTGCATTTCTCTGTACATAATATTTCACAGTAAAATTAGTGTTTTTTGTTTTTGTTTGCTTGTTTTGCCAGTTCTGGGGCTTGAACTCTGGGCCCGGGTGCTGTCCCATAGCCTCTTTGTGTTCAGGTAAAGAATAGCACTCTACCACTTGAACCACAGTGCCACTTCCAGCTTTTTCTGAGTCATTTATTGGAGATAGAGTCTCATGGACTTTCCTGCCCAACCTGGCTTTGAACTGTGATTCTCAGATCTCAGCCTTCTGGGTAGCTAGGATTATAGGCATGAGCCAATGATTTAAAAATATTTTTTAAAACCCAAGCTGAGAGCATTTCTAAAATTAAAAACATGAAGACAATTAGGTTCTTCACTGGACAACAGAGCACAGACATGGGTTGAGATGAGTCTTACAATGGTGGATTAATTCACCTGGGAGGAGATGTTAAAGGAATATTCACTGAGAGCCACAACCCGCCTGGGTGCTGGTGTTTGTCATGCTAGGTACTGTGCCCTTTTACAGACAAGAAAGTGGGTCCCAAGAAAGCTGTTCAGGTCATATGGCGGGTGCAGGTGGAGGAGGACTTGAACCCAGGATTGCCAAGACTCTGGAGTCCTTTCTACACCAGGCTTGGCCTCCCACATAGAGTATCATTTAGCTGGTCTCCTCTTCTGGCTCTCTTGCTTGCTTGAAGAACAGCTAAGGAATTGTCTTCTTTTAAAATACAAATGTGCTACCCAAAGGAATTACCATGGACTTAAGTCTGTTGATCAGATCAATAGTCAGGAGCAGCCTCAAGGAGAGAAGGGCAAAGTACTGGGGACATTTTCATCTAGGTACAGCAGGAGCAGAGGGCCCATTGCAAGGTATTCAGTGTGGAAAGAAACTATGGAGGCTTAAGGGTAAAGGACGACTTTTAGCTTTGCCTAGGACTTCTCTGCCAATACCAACTTGTTCCTGCTTGTTCGTAAAAGAAATTTTCCCTGACACTCACTGGCATGGAAGCATCGAGGCTGCTGTGTGTGCAGCTGGGAGCCATTTGCCAACATTTACATAGGACAGAGCCTCCCACCATGGCAAGAACTGGAGCCAGGCCAAGAGAAACTGTTTTCCAGAACAGGGCATCTCGAAGCCTTCTGCCAAACAATCCAGCTAGGAAAACCTGCTCCTTACTCACCCCACACCCCAGAAAGAGCAATTGCCTAGATAATGCTTGGGTCAGGGAAGGAGTTAGGGGTGACACACATATAAACTAGGAAGAGACACAGTGTGCAGAGGAGTTAACAATGTATTTTAGGAGACAGGGCTAACCTCTGTGAAGAAATAGCCAAGACTGAACTGGTTCCCCACAGAACAAGACAGCAAAGAGGATTAGGCATTCCAGCGGAAGAGCCTGGTAGTCTGGATTCCCATAAGGGATTTAGCTTCTCTGGGCTTTTAAGAACTCACTTGCAAAAAGGGGAAAATACTGTATTGTGAGGTTGAGTGAGGAAAAAATAAAAGACAATGCTCAGGTTGTATTGTGAAATGATTCAGGCATTGCATCCAGCCTTTTTCATGCATTGTCAACAAAACGTTACTAATAGCTAATGGAACAGTCTTAGAAAAATACAGAAAAAGGGGTGCTCAGTGAGCAGAAAAGGATGAGCATAGTTATCAAGCATGAACTTAAGCTAGGTGCCAGTGGCTCATGCCTGTAATCCTCAGGAGGCTGAGATCTGAGGATCAAGATCTGAAGCCAGCCAGGAAAATCTGTGAGATTCTTATCTCCAACTAATCACCCCAAAGCTGGAAATGGAGCTGTAGTTTGAATGGTAGAACGTCACCCTTGAGTTTAAAAAAAAAAAAGCTAAAGGATAGCATCTAGGCCCTGAATTCAAGACCCAGCATACTCTCTCTCTCTTCTTTTCTCTCTCTCGCTCTCTCTCACACACACCACACACACACACACACACACACACACACACACACACACACACACACACACACACAAAATGACAAGTTCATAATTGGAAACAAAGTGCGGAAGGACTCACTAGAAGATATATTTAGGATAATCTTCCTAAGCCTTGTGGTCACCTTGTCCTTATTTGATCACATGGACTCTTCCCCAAAGAACTTGTGGCCTATAAGCCTTAAATCCAAAACAGCACACACACAGTTTATGATACTCAAATCCCATTTCACAGAAAACCAATAGTTACTTTCCCAAAGCAAAGACCCTGCCATGGGCTCTGGAAGGAGGAAAACTTGAAGGCAGTTCACCCAAGTCAGACCTAACAGAAAAGCAACTTTCCAACAGGACAGAGGATTTATAAGAACTAAGCTCCTAATGGAAAATTCTATCTCACATTTTTCCTTCCTCCCTTCCTTCCTTCCTTCCTTCCTTCCTTCCTTCCTTCCTTCCTTCCTCCCTCCCTCCCTCCTTCTTTCCTTCCTTCCTTCCTTCCTTCCTTCCTTCCTTCCTTCCTTCCTTCCTTCCTTCCTTCCTTCCTTCCTTCCTTCCTTCCTTCCTTTTACTTTCTTTCTACAAGTTCTGGGGTTTGAACTTGGGACTTCACACTTGCTAGGCAGGTATTCTACTATTTGAGCACCTCCTCCAGCCCTTTTTGTTTGGTTGTTTTTGAAACAGGGTCTAACCTAGACAGTGATCCTTCCACTTACACTCTGGCCAGAGTTGGGATAATAGGCATGTGCTACCATGCCTAGTTGGTTTCTGATGAGAAGGAGGGGCTCTAAGGCTATCCTGGAATTTTGATCCTCTGGATCTTACCTTCCCAGCTGGGATGAGCTCTGTCAGTCACCATGCTCTGTTATTGGTAGAGAGAGGAGTCTCATGAACTTTTTCTCAGACTGGACCTGAACCACATTCCAAAAGTCAGATCACCAAAATTCACATTCCTACCGGCATCAGTCTCCTAAGTAGCTGGGATTACAGGCATAATCTACCATTCCCAGCTCTGTTCATGTTTTCTGAGGACTATAAGCAAAGTTTTGTGCAAACTTTGGTGTTTTTTTCATTTAGACACCCTATACCAGACTACTTCTGGAAACTGTTCATAGTTATTAGTAATAGTAATATCATCTAACACCGAGAATGTAGCAATATGGCAGCACTGTTCTAAGGCTTTGCATGCACATATTAACTAATTCACTAAAAGGAAAGACAACTTGCACTCTGACATCTGAACACCACCATTGCCAACATCCAAAGCCAAACAGCACATCTGATGGCACTTTTAGGTTAACAGGTTTGTGACTTCACTGCATTCCCTACATTGTGGGGATTTCACTTTCACAAAAGGCAGGAAAGCCATTGGGAGTGATTTTAATTGCCTTCTGAAGGAATTTTGTAAATAGCCAACAGAACTGATCAGTTTACCCCATTCGGAAGGATGCTGGGCTATTTTGCTTTTCTCTTAGTAAACCCAGCAGACTCCTCCAGCCCTGAACCTCCTCCTTCTGCACTGTTGATCTGCCTGAGTCTGGGGACTTTTCCCTGGCTTTAGGAAGAAGCAGGTTTTCTTAGTGGTCACTGTTCTTCAGTTCTCCTCTACCCACTGTCATGTGTGGTCTAATCAGGGAAGACTAAGTGCTTACTTTTCTTTCCCTGAAAGTTCTCTCAGGCTTGTCCACATGTCTGATTCTTTGTCACATCTCTGTGGTTCCTTTGTGGTAGTGTAACTAAGCCTAAAGTGGGGGTGGGGAGGAGGAGTCTGGGCTGTAGGGCAGGAAGAGTTAACACTGTCACCATACCTCCCTCTCCCTGCCTTCAGATGGAGAAAGGAGGGGGTGGTTCCTGGCAGCAGCCGTGCCAACTGAAGGATGGCATGCGAAATCAACAAATGGAAATGGCAGATTGCACTGTTCGCAGCGCCCAGCTTCCAGCAACTGCTCTGCTCACTGTGTCTGTCCTCTTCTTCGGGGTTGGCTAAGGCCTCTTTTCTCTCTCCCTTCTCATTCTCCACAGATCTGGGGAGTGTGAAATGGCCCAAAATAGAAGAGATGGTGTTCCTTTGTTCCCTTGCATGTGCTCGCCTTGGCTCACCTGGAATTCTGAGGCAGGAGGCTGGGCAAAGGGGCTGTGCAAGGCAGGCACCTCACCCCAGGTGGCCTTGGCTTCCACTCCTGAACAAAGTGTCCCCACAGAACCCAGGCCTGGCTTGGGTATTATTATGGAGAGATGATCTATTGTTCCACAGCCTTATCCACCTCGGGTCGACAAAGTGTAATTCAGTTTAAATATCCTGAGGATTTATAGAGATTAAAACTAAGACGAGAATTTCTGATTTAGAGAGACCACCAATTTCAGAGCAGAAAAGTACATTAACATACAATTCTCCATTCCTCTATTTTTACACATCCATAAATCAACATGTACTTTTATACTGTTTTTATTCAATTGAATACAAAGTTGCACATTCACACCACAGCTATGTGGTTTTTGAAAGAACAAAATGAAGATGAATCAGGAGAGGTCCGCCCCGCCCCCAAAGGCAATCTAGCATAACCAGTGCACACTGGCTTTCTAACTTTGCTTAAAACTGAATAGCTTAGCAACAGCTACAGCCAATCAGAACTCAGACAAACAAGTTCATCTATTGTAAGAGCCCTGACCTCAAGTGAGCATGCCAGTTCTAGCCTGTGGGATCTCTGCCTGAGGTTAACAGGCTCTGCCCAGTAATCACGCATGTTACTAAGTGTTACGGCCCCACAAGCCTGAAAATAAAATTACTTTAACTGCAACGAATCAAGGAGCAGAACTCTGCTGGGCAGATTAGTTTATGCCAAGTTCTAGGAACAGCAGCAACTATTGAAGTCACACTTCATATAAGAGGTGTTGGCCTAAAGCCAACTTCACAGAAAAGACCTCATCTCTCCTCAGAGATGTGGAAACTGAGGCTTTAAGAGACTCAGTAACTCCGAAGTCACACCCTGGAGAAGAGGCAGGACTTCCAATAATCGCTTCTGAATGTGTACTCCGTTCTGAATGTGTACTCAGTTTCCAAAGTTGTCCTCAACCCCACTTCTTATTCCTAGTGACTCTCACCTTCCCACTTCTCCAGCCCTGGGACATCTCTCTTCCTCTGGATCTTGCCTTGTCTCCCCCACCTCCAATCACTCCTGAGCCCGTTCAATTCTGTCATCTCAAAATCTCCCTGAAATCCCTTCTTTCCCTGGAGAGAGGCACTGGCTATCTGGGACCTGTCTGTAGATGCTGTCAGTGAGCCTGTGATGAACAGCAACACTACTTCCTAAAGCACAGCTTAGCTCATCCCTCTGCTCAGAGATACTTCCCACCTAGGTAGGTGCCAAAGGCAGTGTCTAATTTGCCACCTGGGCCTGTAGGACCACTTTGGCATTACTTCACAGTGCTTCCCACCCAGGGCCGCCCAAAGCGAACATGTTCCTCCCCAGCTCACACACCCTTCTACCACCTTAAAATAGCTGAGGTGTGATGTTGACCACAGCAATGGATGATATCCAGATGACACAGACCCAGTAAACTCCCTCTGCAGACTCCACTTATTTAGGTAGGAGAGGCCAACCTCTACCCAGCAAAGCAAAACATTGGTGAAAGATTTTTCAAGAATGGATTAAACCTGAAGTGGTTGTAAATGGGTCTAACGTGTGAACCCTTTGTGTAGGGGGGGGGTTGGGGGTTGAACTCAAGGCCTTGCACACTAACTTGGCTTTTTTGTTCAAGGCTGGCACTCTACCACTTGAGACACACCTCTGCTTCTAGCTTTTTGCTAGTTAACTGGTGATAGGAGTCTTGGCTTCAAATCTCAATCCTTAGATCTCAGCCTCTTAAGTAGCTAATTACAGGTGTGAGCTACCAGCATTTGGCTTGAACCCTCTCTTAAACAGAAAATGAAATTCATCAGAATGTCTTCTTTAAACTTGGGTGAGAAACCTCTTGCCTCTGAGAGTTGAGCCAGGTTTTGCAATTTGCATAATATATCCGACTTCCTGCCTATCAGCAAAACTCACAGCTTAGTGATAGGTGGCTTGAAGAACAGATAAATCTGACCAACCCAGAAGACAGACTGTGCACCTCTGGGGAAAATACCATTTCACCTAAGAGCACTAAAGGTCAAGCAATTAATTGCCTAGCTATGTAGCTCTCAGATGTGGGAGGTTCAGAATTGGCTTATTTAAGAAGGTCACTTGAGAACTAGAAGAAGCTATACTGAGTTCCTCTATCCATCTATCCATGCTAGCAGCAACCATTGAGGACCTGCTCTCTGACTGTGATGACCCCTGAACAAGTACCAAGACAATGCCACAATGCCATTATGCTCAGTTCTTCTGTATGTCTCAGACATCAGTCAGGCATTGAGGTTCTGTACTGAGTTCAGGAAGAGCCAGTTCCACAAGGGCAAAGCAGCAGGAGTGAGAAAGGAGGAAACAAATCCAGGGCTTAGAGTGTGTCTGCCTGGTCAGGGGTGCGGAGCGAGGCCAAGGGGGAAATTCAGCCAAGTGCTCTTGGCATCCACTGGGAATGTGCCTTGCAGAGGGACTGGGAAAACAGCCACTGCTCCCTGCCAGAGAGGAGGCAGAGAGCAGCGGGCCAAGCTGCTATACAAAGGCACCAGGGAAGGGGTGGAGGCGCCTTCCTAACCAATCCTCTGACCCCCTGAGAAGATGGAGGGGAAAGAAAGGTCACAAGTTATCTCCAGACTGCCAAAAGACTGGGGTTGCATTAAGGATGAAGAGCTAGAAAATCAGGGTGGTATTGTGATCTGAGCTCAACATGCCGCAGGGCTGAAGGAAGCCCCTCACCCCCAGTTACCCTAAAAGAAGTTGCAATGGTATGAAGGAGGAGGGACTTTAAAAATAGCACAAGCAAGGATGGGGCTGGCAATTCCTAGTGTTTGCAAAGCTCCAGTGATGGTCCTGCCTCTGGAACAAAGAAATTCACCATATCCAAAAAAAAAAAGAAAGTGGAGCCATAGAGTTCAAGAGACAGAGGATCGATGACCATTTGCAGGAAATAAGGATCCACAGAGGATCGATGACCATTTGCAGGAAATAAGGATCCACAGAAGACCGATGACCATTTGCAGGAAATAAGGATCCACAGAGGATCGATGACCATTTGCAGGAAATAAGGATCCACAGAGGATCGATGACCATTTGCAGGAAATAAGGATCCACAGAGGATCGATGACCATTTGCAGGAAATAAGGATCCACAGAGGACCGATGACCATTTGCAGGAAATAAGGATCCACAGAGGATCGATGACCATTTGCAGGAAATAAGGATCCACAGAGGATCGATGACCATTTGCAGGAAATAAGGATCCACAGAGGATCGATGAACATTTGCTGGAAAAAAAGGATCCTCAGAGGATCGATGAACAGTTGCTGGAAATAAGGATCCTTTTTTTTTTTTTTTTTTTTTTGGACCATGTGTGACATTTTGCAAACAACAAAAAAAAAGTTGCCAGTCTTACATAAGTCTTATTTGAGGAGTTTTTAGTAGATCTCTTGCCCAGTAGATATTTACAGAAGAAATGAGGAAAATCCCTTCATGTTCTTCCAAAAAACAAACCCACACGGATTTCGCTGAGCTGCTAAAAATGTAGCAAGGCTGACGTCAGAGGCCCCTGGAAGGAAGGCCGCCCAGCCTCCTCAGCTGATAGCGAGCTGCTCTCCACTCCTCCCTGATTAAGCCCATCTGGCCGCACATTTGGTTTGTACCAAATGTAGTTTACAACATAAAGCAGACAATATGTGCATATTTCTTAAATGAGATTTGTCATTTAATTGAATTTTGGTCAGCGTTTTTTACTTAACTCTTTGAACGTTAGCTTGTAGACTGAAATGCTGTCACAGTTTGAGTTTTTGTGCCAACAGGGACTGGAGTCGTTTCTTGGGACATGGAGTTTGGACAAATGAGCTGCTTTAGATGGAAGCCAAAGAAACTTCCTGTAAAAGTCTCTTATTCTCACTATGGAAGTCCATTATAAAACTGTGAGGACCATTCTTCTTCATGGAGACTGTTGATGAGCCAGAAACCCTGATCAGTAGTAGCTAGCCATGAGCAATGGGGAAATGCAGAGGGAACCTAGAATGGAGGATGAGATTGCAAGGTCTCTGAGAGAAGATACTGAATTAAACCTCTATTGATGCACAAGTCACCTCCGCCCTGTAGACCTGACTTAGGATAGGAACTTCTCCCAGTCAATTCCAATAAGTTCTCAAACCCAAAGGCTCATGGATTTATTCTGACCCTAGAGACACACTTTCAGTATATCGAAAGTATATTTGTAACAGGTACTTAAATTCTTTTTTGCTGCCATGAATTAACTAGAAGCAAGGAGGAAAGCCTGGCATCTGCGCCTCTATTTTGTGTTTGTCATTGTTCTAAGCTGTTCTCTCCATAGCCACTCTGCAATTCCCTTGGGCTCCAGAAAAGACAGAATTGATCAGTAACATCTTTATGATTAAGGACTAAAACTACCCCTAAAGCACAGCCTTGCAGGATCAGATCGCCCCTGAATGGGGGCAGTTACCAATAATGATCAGGTTGCTCCTTGGAGCTGAAGACATCAGCTCATGGAAACCAGATTGCTTCCTTCCAGAGAAGACAGCAATAACTCCTCAGGAAGCTGAGAGAACCACAACTGGGATAATGACTAATCATGTCAAACCAGAACCTGGGACTCTTAACTATGCACATCTTTGCCCCCTGCCCCTAATTCTTCCTGTATCTAAACCTAATGCTCATGACTGTTCCTTGAAGATGGTTGGAAGAAGAACTGCAGTATCATCTTCCTGGGGTATCAAACTATATAACAATCTTCTTTCTTTGGTAGATTTCTTTCCTAATAAACTTTCCTATCACTTTCACAACACTTTGAGTCTAGCCTGAATTCTCTTGCTAGAGGCCAGGACTGAGAAGGACAGCTGTGCTATCTTTTTAGTAAACAAAACGACAAGTATCACATGCAGACTGAAGGCCCACTTTGTCGAGGGCCATGGGCAAAAGGGATTTATAAACTGTGCTAATGAACTCATCACTTTCATGTTGAATTGTCGCAAACTTGTGAAGTTTATACTGGGTATATGCTGCACTTTTTCAGAACAGGAATACTGCCTCAGCCTTCCAAGAGTTAATGTTATAGGCATGCACTATCATAACTGGTACTAGGTAGTTGTTTTAATAATAAAACTTGGTGGCTGTGTTTAACATGCCTTCTCCTGTCGTAGACAGGAAGTTTTGTGGGTCCCAAGGGCCTGTGCTCATTCCTCCTTGAATAGGGTCTCAGACAAGGTAATTTGGGGTAGAGGCTAACATACTGTTTTCTTTAGCTAAGGAATTTGTCTTTCTGGCTGGGTTACAGCTTAGTGATAGAGCACTTATCCAGCTTAAAAGCCCTTGGTTAGATCCCTAGTACTGCAAAAATCAAGAACAACCACACAAAAATAACCTTCCCCAAACTGACATCAGAGACTGTCTTGAGCTGCTGGTTACCACCCGCCACTTACTGGGGAAAATTATCTGGATACCTAGGTTGGTCTTGTCAACTTGTTTCCTACTTAGTCAGACTGAAAATGTTTTTAAAATCTCTTGAGGCTTTGTGGGAAACTCACTGCTATCAACGCTGGAGGAAAGTGTTTTAAGAAGCCACCTTAGTAACACACAGGATAGGTTTCCTAACCTGGTGCTCATTTGAATCCTCTGAGAAGTATTTTAAACATAGGTTCTTGGGCCACACCTCAGCTCTGGATCAGGATCTCCCAGGGTAGGTCCTGAGAACCTACACTTCTAAAGCTCCCCCAACCGATTCTGAAAATAAGACAAGCATGGGAACCATGGATTTAAATCAAGAAAACAATTAGAAATTGTATCACTTAAACAGATAGGTGTGGTGTCACTCCTGTAATCCCAGAACTCAGAAGGCTGAGGCAGGAAGACCTCAAGTTCAAGGCCAAAATGAGCTCCCAAGGGAAATTCTGACAAAAATAAAAACAAAAACAAACAAACTCTCATACAAAAGAAAATCTTATTGCTTTAAAACCCACAATCTGCTTTTAAAATAATGCTTTAGGGCTGGGAATGTGGCTTAGTGGTAGAGTGCTTGCCTAGCATGCATGAAGCCCTGGGTTTGATTCCTCAGTATAAATAGAAAAAGCCAGAAATGGCGCTGTAGATCAAGTGGTAGAGTGCTAGCCTTAAGCACAGAGAGGTTCAAGGACAGTGCCCAGGCCGAGTTCAAGCTCCAGGACTGGCAAAATAATAATAATAATGCTTTAAAAACTAAATAAATGCACATTTTTAGAAAATAAATCTACCCCTCATTACTGATGGACTTGCTACAGGCATATTAAATATATTCAAACAGATAGCTTCTTGTGTGTTGAAATCAGACTTGACCTTAAATAATATAAAACAATGGGAAAGTCTCTTTTGGTAGTTTCTCATCATTTCTTTCTCTTTTTCTGTCCCCCCTTTAATGGAAAACAGCAGCAGAGGGAGAGGAAATACTTTATTTTCCCCAACAGAAGTTGGCCCTGGTGCTACCTGATTCTAAGCAGGATTCCACCTTCCCACCCCCAGAACTGTGGAAGTGACTGGCCACCATTTCCTGTGCAGCTCCCTGACTGGTCTGATGAGATCACTCTAGAGCTGTGTGTGTGTGTGTGTGTGTGTGTGTGTGTGTGTGTGTGTGTGTGTGTGTGTGTGTGTGTTGGTGACATTTTATTTATCAGCATAAAGGGAGTTTTCAATTTCCTTTTTTTTTAATGCTATGTATTCCAGGCTGTCTTTGAACTCTTAATGGTCCTACCTCAGTCTCCTGAGTAGTAGGATTCTAGATGTGTACTGGCTTTTTCTTTTTCTCTCTTTCCTTTTTTTTCTCCTCACATTTTTTTTATTCTTTGTCATTTAAAAACACAGCAAAAAGATCAGGAGTTTGAGGCCAGCCTGGCCTCTATAACCAGCCTGGCCTGTAGCAAAACAAAAGAACAAAACCAAAACCAAGAACAACCATCCTTAACAACAACAAAGCCTGTTGGATTTGTCTGCCTAGGCTGGCTTCAAATCCTGATTCTCAGATCTCAGCCTCCTGAATAAGCTAGGATTATAGATGTGAGCCACTGGTGTCTGGCTACAAAAAGATTTAATTTTAACCCAAGTCTCAGTGATAGGCTGAGGCCTACTTGGAAGCATAGAGTGCGCAGTTTGTCCCAGCTGCACACAGAGTTAGCAGTGGATATGCAGAAGGACATTAGATGCTCAAAGCAGTAGCCAACGATGTCATCTGAGGGAGACTGTCACACAGAAAGTGAAATCAGATCTGGGATCCAATCACATGTCTAGGATGGATACAGATACAGAGTATTGTACATGGAAAGGACAAAAAAAAGTTGGCTTTAAAATGTTTTGTTTTTTTCTGGTGCTAGAAATTGGACTTGTGGCCTTTCCTATGTGAAACATGGTTCCACCATGTGAATATGGTTCTACCTCGTGAAACATGGCTCTACTTCCCTGGAGATACCTTAGTGATTTTTGATGCTCATGAAACATTGTAGTTTAGGGAAATGTCTTCATCTGTACTTGGACTTATCTTGCTAATATTTCTCATTGTTTAGAGCTTTTGATTTATCATATGGACCTTTGGAATACAAGTAAATACATATGATTTCATTTTCAAAGACACATTATACTTAGGTATCTGTTGACACTTTGCATAACAATATTTTTTGTTCAAGTACATGACTTTTAGTTTAATTTTATTAGATATGTAATCTGTCACAGGGAAAGTTAAACTTGCTTCTCCAAACCATGGTTACAATCAAATCCGAAAATCATCTAGGGTTCTTGTTAAAAAAAAAAATTGAAGGTTTCACCAGTGGTTCATGCCTTTAATCCTAGCTACTCAGAAAGCTGAGGCCTGGAGGATAGAGGTTCAGAGCCATCCAGGGAAGAAATGTTTGCTAGACTCTATCTCTAAAACAACAAACAAAAAACGGGTTGGAAGCATAGCTAAAGTGGTAGAAAGCCAGTCTAGAATGCACAAGTCCTAATCCAAAACTCTAGTTCTACCAATGAAAAAAAAAAAACTTAAGTAAGCTTTAGAGCTCTTTGATAGTTTTAAGTTCCTTTGGAACAGAACACACACACAAAAAAAGAGTCTAAAGGTAGAGTCTAAAGGTAGTTCCCAGGATTTAAAGGTAATGCTCTACAGGAAGTTTTACAGACCAGAGATATGGCCTTCAGTTCTTTATGATATCACTTGGTGATAGCTGTGTACATTAAGGACTCCAAAAACTTCAAAGTATATTTCTACAACACAAGTTCATCTTGTAGAAGCATTTCCTAGAGCTGAAACAAAAATTATTGTGGGAAGTATAATTCTATTTAAGCAAGTTCCTGGGGGTAGGAATTTTTGAATTACGATTCAAAAATCAAGTTCTAAACGTCAATGTCTAAGTCAATCTCAGTCAGAGTAAAATGTTTTTAAGCACTGCAGATCAATACCACCACCCCCATCAAAGTGTAGTCTGGGATTTCTGGACATTTTTTTTTTTTTCAAAGAAAAGGAAGGTAAACAAATCACACTTAACTAGCTACCTGGACCCAGGGATACAAGCTGTGGTTTCTGTTTTGCTGTTGTTTATGGCAGCTCATCCAAGTGAAAAGTATGGGGAAAATTCTCCTCATTTCCTCCTCCAAACTAGGAAGAGGAAAGTAAATACAGAAGGAAGAATACTTGAATATTGGGGGAGGGGGCATTTAATAACACTTTACAGATTCCAAAGCATTTTTACATGCTTTAAATTCTTTCTTCCAGGACCTCAAAGTCTATTCTGGTCAGAATCACTCAGGTTTCTCAAGACGAAGTCTGAGTCCCTTAGGAATGCCCAAGAGCGCGTGAGGTGACTGCCGAAAAACTGACCGCTTGCAGAACCACAAAGAAGATACTTTTACATGGATGTATGGGAGTTTTGGTTATGATTTTAGGAAGTAGTCAGGACACATAATTACCACCTTGTAGCCTGAACTCTCTCTGCTCCTCCAAAGTATTTTGGTTTTGAGGGAAATACTACAAGAGAAATCAAAGTGATTGCTGCAAACCATTAACATTTTTAGAAAATGTCTAATGCTCTGTCGAGATATAGCTCAAACTGCATGTAAAATACAATGAGTTTGCCTCTCCAAAACAAAAACAAAACCTTGTGACATTTTAATCTTTCATATAAGCAAAAGAACAGAGTCAAAATTTTATTTAGGCTAAAAATATGCCCCCTATTAAGATAAAATCAACACATTTAATATTATCTATCTCATTAAGGAGAAACTCAATGTGATAACAAAATTGACTCCAAAAACAGCTGTAGTCATGGATACACTACTTAGGTTTTGGTGCTCGGTCTCCATTCAAGTCCTTAGGGATCACTGTATATTTTTGTTTGTGTGCCCTAATCGTTAAAATGAAACCAGTGCACCCCAACTTCACCCCAGATGACTCATGTAGGTGATCTGTAGACCACCAAGAGGAACAACACTGGCAGTCTTGTCCCTCCATCCCGAAATCAGGACTGGATGCTAGGTCCTCTCCATCCCAGGCAGGAACCTCATTCTGGACCCCAGTAGCTGCCTGTTGGGCAAGCCATTTATATCCAATAACAGCTTCTACTATCACTACCAGATGAGGATTTTCACCACAATGATGATAACACATAAAATCAACCAGCAGCGGCTTGCACGGACACCAGGGCAACCACACTGAAGACGCCCAAGCGTTAAATACAAAGGGGAACTGACCTGCTTCTTCTGGTGTGTGTTTAATAGAGTCAGAAACAAGGCATAACATCTGGAGTAGCTGGCCAGGGCTGCGCAGCAGTCACGGTAAGAAGTTAGCTTGCTGCCGAAATGCCAAATGAGAAACAAAATGTTATTTTTCTACAAAATTCAAATACACAGTATGATTTAATGCGAAACTTCAAAGCACTGCCCAGTTCATGGAAAGGGATCCGGAAATACAATTCCAGCCTAGAGAGGCTGCAGAGGGGCTTGCTGTCAACTCTGAGGCTGGTGGGTGGGGAGGGAAGATAAGAGAATTCAAAATAAAAATCCTCTGTAGCTGGGGGTGTAGCTTAGTGGCAGAGAGCTTGCCTAGCACGTACAAGGCTCTGGGTTTGATTCCTGCCCAAACAATCATTCACTCAATCAATCGAACAAGCAAAGGAATAAACACTTTTTTTTTGGGGGGGGGAGTAGGGGGTCGGCACTTAGCTCAGTGGGAAAGTGCCTGCCTATCGAGCCCTGAGTCTGGTAATGGTGTTGGTGGTATCCTTTGAAAAATAGAAACTTTTAGGCTGTAATACATTTGATGCTGTAAATTTACACTATCCCATAAAGGCTCAGAAAACAGAAGCTAAGAAATTTACACACTATCCATTGGATGACAGTGAATTCCCAACTGTATCAGAAGGAAATGTAAAACTGTTTTTGTGTTCAGTGGAGCTCATAGCTTTATATGTACTTGCCTGGCAGGTGCTTTACTGCTTTTGAATTGTGTCCCAGCGGAAACTGTTCTAACATAGCGGGCTAACCACGCTACCCAAATATCAGGAGAAATGAACATTAGGGCAAACAGTTTCAAAATGTGGAGCGCAGGCAAAGAAACCAGACCTAAAGGCAATACTGACAATAAGGAGATGGCCATCACCTTTTATTAATTAGTAGACCAAAAGGTAAAACATTCCAAATAGCTTTAAAATCTGACCATGTGGCAGGCCACAAATAAGCCTCCATACATTTTCAGAGAGCTGATCTTCCTCAGCTGGGAAGATGTCTTGAACTCAGGAGCTTGAAATTAGCCTGAGCAGCATAGTGAGAAATTACTTCAAAAAATAGATAAATACATTAAAAAGCAACTAAACTAGACACTAATTTAAAAAATTAGTTTAAAATGTATCTTTAGGGCTGGGAAGGTGGCTCAGTGGTAGAGTGCTTGCGTTGCATGCATGAAGCCCTGGGTTCGATTTCTCAGCACCACATAAGCAGAAAAAGCTGGAAGTGGGGCTGAAGCTCAAGTAGTAGAGCGCTAGCCTTGAGCTGAAGCACTGTGGGACAGCGCCCAGGCCCAGAGTTCAGGCCCCATGACCAACAAAAAATTAATCAATTAATTTTAAAAATTCATACACACACATATCTTTTGAAAATTAAACATACCTATTTTATGGGTCACAAAATAAGAAAAATCTAAAAAATATTTAATCTGAATAATAACAAAAAGACTTCAAATGAAAACTTACAGGGCACAGCTAATGCAGTATTTAGAGGATTTTTTTTTTTCAATTGTGGGGCTTGAACTTAGGGCCATGGCTCTGTCCCTGAGCTCTTCTGCTCACATTGAACTATGTGCCACTTCCAGTTTTTGAATGGTTAATTGGAGATAAGAGTCTCACAGAGACTTTTCTGCCTGGGCTGGCCTCAAACCACGATCCTCAGATCTTAGCTTCCATAGTAGCGAGGATTACAGGCATGAGCCACTGGCGCCTGGCTAGAGGGAAATTTGTAGCCTTAAGAATACCAGAAAGAAGGGCTGGGAAGGTGGCTCAGTGGTAGAGCGCTTGCCTTGCATGCATGAGGCCCTGGGTTCGATTCCTCAGCACCACATAAGCCAAAAGAAAAAAGCCTGAAGTAGCGCTGTGGCTCAAGTGGTAGAGCACTAGCCTTGAACTGAAGAGCTGAGAGATAGTGCCCAGGCCCAGAGTTCAGGCCCCACGACCAGACCCCCCAAAAAATAAATAAATAAAAGAATACCAGAAAGAAAAGAGTTGAGTTTCTAACTAAAGAAGATAGAAGGAAAATATAAAATACAGAGAGCAGAAGAAAGTAATAAAGATAAGAACAGAAGGAATAAGAAAACAGACACACAATGAAGTTTATTAATAAATCTGTTGGTTCTTTGCAAAAACTAATAAAATGGGCAACTTTGGTAAGAGTTTTTAAGCGATAGAGAATGTTCATAAATAATTCAAATTAGGAATGAAAACCAGTATCAGAAGGACATGAACATAGTGATTAAAAGAATGAATTCTGAAGTCATAATGTCTGATTTGAACAGTAGCTCTCTGAATTACTTATAATCTTAGGAAAACTACTAAACTATTCTATGTCTCAGTTTCCTCACATGTCAAACAAAGATGATTCTAATCTTAAAAAGTTGTTATAAGGATTAAATGAATTAGTATTTGCAAAGTACCTAGAATAGTGCCCAGCATAGAGTAAGTATTGCACCAGTATTTAAGTAAGTAAAATAAATAAAATAGAACATAAAAATACAACAGAGGCTGGAAAGGTGGCTCAGTGCTAGAGTGCTTGCCTTGCATACATGAGGCCTTGGGTTCGATTTCTTAGCACCACATAAGCAGAAAAAGCCAGAAGTGGCGCTGTGGCTCAAGTGGTAGAGCCTTGAGCTGAAGAGCTGAGGGACAGTGGCCAGGCTCAGAGTTCAGGCCCCATGACTGACCAAAAACAAACAAAAAAAAAACAAAAAAACAACCAATAACAACAACAAAAAACCAACAGAGCTAAGTGCCGGTGGCTCATACTTGTATTTCTAGCTACTGAAAAGGGTAAGCTCTGAGGATCAAGGTTTGAAGCCAGCCCGGGCAGACTTTTAACTCTAATTAACCACCAAAAAGCTGGAAATAAAGCTGTGGCTCAAGTGATATCCTTAGCTTAAAAACTCAAGAGACAGTGCCAAGGCTCTGAGTTCAGGACAGGCACAATAGAAAAATAAAAGTACAAGAGAGGTTGAAAAGATAATATGAGAACATCTGGAATAATTAAGTTATTTAGCTCTTTTGTTGTCGTTGTTAGTCATGGCGCTTGAACTCAGGGGCCTACGGGCTGTTTCTGAGCTCTTTATTACTCAAGGCTAGCACTCTTACCACTTCGCACCACAGTGCCACTTTGGTTTTCTTGGCGATTAATTGGAGATAAGAGTCTCATGGACTTTCCTGCCCTGGCTGGCTTTGAACCATGATCCTCAAATCTGAGCCTCCTGAGTAGCTAGGATTACAGGCCTGACCTACGGGCACTGGCTTTTGTTTACTGTTTTTTAAAGACAAGGTTTCACTATGTAGCCTAGGGTTTCCTTATATTCTCCACCTGCCTGGCACAGCCTCCTGGCATGGAACATATGCTGTTTGAAAACTTAGAAAATGTTTGAAGTTCCTGCAAAAGAACAACTTTTGAAACAAAAATGCAAACTTTTGAAATATGACTAAACATACAATTATTAAAGAACATGATTAGCCAGGCATAGTGGCATGTGCCTGCAATCCGAACTACTCAGGAGGCTGGGGTAGAAGTCCAAAAAGTTTGGGGTCAGTCTGCATAGCATAGACTGGTGAAAGAAAGGAGGGAGAGAGAAGAGAGGGAGAAGGGAGGAGGGAGAGAGGAAAGGAAAGGAAAGAAACAAAGGGAAAAGAAATTAAACAGGAGCCAACAACAAAATACATAGAGAATAAAAACGCACTCATAGGTAGAGGGGAGGGAAAGTAGGAGAAAAATGAGGGAAAGAGTAACAAGTTTGACAAGAAATGTACTTCTTTCTTATGTACCTGTTACCCCTCTGTACATCACGTTAACACACACACACACACACACACACACACACACACACAACACACACACACACACACACAATAAGAATAACTTTGAAGCTGAGTGCCAGTGGCTCATACCTGTAATCCTAGCTACTCAGGAAGCTGAGATCTGAGAATCATGGTTTGAGGCCAGCCCAGGCAGAAAAGTCCCTGTGAGTCTCTTATCTCAAATAAATTACTCAAAAAAGCTGGAAGTTGGGGTAGGATTGTGGCTTTGTGGTAGAGCACTTGCCTAGCCTTCATGAAGCCCTGGGTTTGATTCTTCAGTACCACATACACAGAAAAAGCCAGAAGTGGCACTGTGGCTCAATTGGTGGAGTGCTGGGAAGTGCCCAGGCCCTGAATTCAAGCACCAGGACTGGCAAAAAGAAAGAAAGAAAAAAAAAAGAAACTGGAAGTGGTGCTGTGGCTCAAGTGGTAGAAAGATAGCCTTGAGAATAAAAAAAGCTCAGTTATAGCACCCAGGCCCTGAGTTCAAGCCTTCAAGTCTCAGGACTAGTGCACACGCACACATACACACACACACACACACACACACACACACAACACACACACACACACACACAACATTGTGTGAACTTTACCTACTTTTAAAAAATAGATACATTTACTGTAGTTTTCAAAAACTCTTCTAAGAAAACAAAAAAGTTTGAATACTTCCTAACTCATTTTATGAGGCTGGTATAAAGTTTACACTAAAACCACACAAAGACAATAGGAGAAAGAAAAGGAAAGGTCAATGTAACTATGACCAAAGATGAAAAATCCTAACAATATACTGAGTAACCAGATTTAGCCATGAAAAATTGTTCATGTAATTTGCCACAGTAATGGACTGAAAAAGTTAGTTCATATAACCAAAAGAGATCCAAGGCCAGCATATGAGATAGTAACCCTGCTTCATGACAGAGAATCACTTTCTAAATGGTATCTATAAAAATCTACAATAAATATTGTTTTTGACAAATGGCCATAAAAGTAATTTAAAGTCAGGAGAAAGCATACTCAACCTTCTCCCAATTTTGTATTAAATTGCTAATCAATGTGACTGCAAAAAAGATGGAGATAGGTGGGTATGAGTTTCACCACTGGGGAAAATAAATCTTATTTGCAGCCGGAGGATTGTGGTTTGAGGCCAGACCAGGCAGAAAAATTAGTAATGATTCCATCTCCAAAATAATCAGCAAGAAGTTGACTGGAGGTATGGCTCAAGTGGTCGAGTATCAGTGTATCAGCCCAGCAAAGGAGAGACTCTAACTTCAAACCCCAGTACAAAAACAAAAACACAACAACAACAACAAAAACCACTCACAAAACCAAAGGTTCCCAGATACAAAGTTAATAGGTAAATATTGATACTATTAAAATACATTAGTAACAAGCTGTGAAAAAATAACTCTTTTTTTTGGTGCTGGCACCAGGGCTTGAACTCAGGCCCTTGCGATTTTGCTCAGCTTTTTCACTCACAGCTGGCACTCTACTACTACTTCAGCTGCATTCCCCATCAAGCATTTTTGGTGATTAGCTGTAAGTAAGAGTCTTGAGGGCTTTTCTGCCTCAGCTTGCCTTAAACCTCATTAGATCTCCGGAGTAGCTAGTATTATAGGCAGTATTATAACCAGTGCCTGGCTGAGAAAAAATATTTTTGTAAAGATCTGCATTCATAATTGCAGCAAATACCATGTAAGATCTAGGAATTTGTCTAGAATATATGTGCAAAATCTTTATGGGGATAATTATAAAATTGTATAAAAGGGCATAAAAATTAAAAAGGCCAAGTATGGTATCCAGCAACTCGGGAATCTAAGGCAGGAGGATCTCAAGTTCAAGACCAGTCTACACTACAAATTGAGACTGTTTTAAAGAAGAAAAAGCTGGGTGCAATGGCTCAAGCCTATAATCTTAGCTACTTGAGAGGCAGAGATGTAGGCAATCACAGCTTCAGGCCAGAATTGGTCAAAAGAAGTTTGTGAGACACCATCTCAGCCAATGGCTGCAAGCTCAGTGACACGGGAAAGCATAAGCAGGGAACTCACAGCCCAGACCAGTTAAGCATGAAGCAAGACACTACCTCAAAAACAACACCACAAAAGGGGGTTAGAGGCCTAGTTCAGGTGGTAGAGCTCCTGCCTAGCAAGCACCCTTTAACGAGCAGTAAGCAAGAAATATAAATGCATAATTTAAAGACAGCTCTAAACTTTAACAACATCTTGCTTTGAGGCAACCTAGGTCTAAATGATCATTTCTTCTAGAAGAAAGTATTAGAATGATTTGTGAGTATGTGAGCCCAAGTTCAAACAATAGAACTAACTAAATCTCTTACTAACTAAATCTGACCAATGATCGATCTTGGTTAAAACTCTTACATCCTGCTTCTGAGTCTACCACAGAGTTTCCTATATGACGCTTTATCTCCAGGGAGCTGAAAAAGAAAATGGAAACAAACAATCAAACCCTCTAGGTTAGTTCACCGCTGGCCTAAGAAATAAGGTGGCTTACAAGTGTATGAATTTGGAGTTGTCATACAATCACACAGGAAATGAAATCTGTTTAAATCATGTTCTTTACCCTGGGGCCACTGGATTTAAAACATTTTCTATGACACAAAGTAAAGAGCAAAAATGAATAAGTAAATAATAAAAGAATTCCTAGTCAGTTACCCAAAGGAACTCCAAAGGGAAGCATTAGCACTTTTCTCAGGTTCCTGCATGCCCGCCATCTACCCACCTGAATATTCTGGCAATATTAGTACACACGTCCTTGTCTCCCATGTACTGGCCAAGCACCATGCAGAGCTGGGGCAGGGCGCTGACACTGAGCATCTTACTTCTCACTAGCGACGAATCGACCATGTTTCTCAGTGTAGCAGTGATCTGCGGTAAAAGCAAGTATGTGTGTCAATTTTTGAGAGTTTCTTTGTTTTTTACTCATATACATATATATTTTACTCCAATATGGTAGGTGTATAAAGGGGCATGTGTGCACGTGCATATAATGTATCCTGATGAACCTCGCCCTCTCTATCATCCTCCCCTATTCCACTCCTCTCTTCCCTAGACATGGCGCTGTTTTTTAAGCTGGAGGATATAGCCATGCCAGGCTACACACCACAGTTCACCCCATCACCCCCATAACTCCATCAGTAAATCAAACCCCTTATGATTCTCTCACAGGAGAATACATCCCCGCACAAGTAACATGAAATGAAAAGACAGAAAGCCTATTTGGGTTCAAAGGTAAAGAATGGAATAATAAATAGCCACAAATGCTGCGACCATGGGATATGTAACATTTTTCTTCTAGTCTCATTGTCTTTGGAGGAGGCAAGACTTGAGATCTTACACACTTGTGCTACTTTGGGGTTTTTTTTTTTTTTTTAATTAAACAGGAAAGCTATCAACTTTAACCTTTGTCCAAGAGAACAATTTAGAGCCAGGCACATGGTTGCTCAGGCCTGTCATCCTAGTACTGAGATGGGAGGATCCCTGTTCCAAGCCCACCTCCCTGGGCAGTCTGTGAGACTCCATTCACGGAGGAAAGTTGGTCGTCACACTGTGAGCCCAGCAGTGCCCCGGAGACTAAAGACGGGATTGCAGCTCAGGTGCGCCCCCTGGTGGGGAGCTAGATCCCATCCTAATATCAGTGCAAAACAGGGTCAATATCTGCCTGCCTAGCAAAAACAAGTCCTTTACCAGTTCTAACACGAGTACTGCTAAGAGAGAAGAGGAAGGAAGGGAAGAGAAAGGCAAAATGGGCTTTAAGATGCTTTTGAAAAAAGCAGACTAAGGAAATAATGCTGCATGAAAGAAACACGAACTTTCTGAAGGGGTCCTGGTGGCCTGTGTGTTTATACCCTGTTCTGTTTCATTCAAGACTGCAGCTCCTTCTCAGGCTCTGAACTCCACACCTGCTCCTTCCACACCTGATTGATCTCCTGTCTGTCTCTTCTCTCCATCACCACGTCCCTGCAACTTCATCTCTTCCCCAGACCCTACAGAGTCCCTGGAAGAACTTCTACAGTCTCTCTCTCATCCCCCCCAGGGCTGCTCGCTGCTGCTGCAGAGGGCTTTGGAAACCCAGCCTTCCTGCTCAAAGGCCAGTGAGATAAGACTTAGGCAAAGAATTCAAAACTGGTGTGTTGTGGACACTGACAGAAGGACCTAAGACATACAGTACAGTCTTGCCAACTTGCAGCTCTCTAAGCCTATGGGAAATGACAGGCTTTGGTTTGACCATGCCAGGCCAAAGGCTCCCGAATCTGATGTGTGAGAGGAATTGGTTATGTTTATTTGAATATCTGGCACTTCATGATTCATAACCTAGTTTTCCAGGAATGACCACCTACAAGTCTGTAGTCTCCAATAAAGGCTTGAGGTCTTGGGACCAGCAACCTAGGCTGCTCCTTCCTGAATCTGCCCCTTATGTGGAAGATGAACTTTTGCTTTGCTTTCACTTTGCTTTGCCTTAATAAACTTTCTCTTTCAAGACTAAGAACCTTCTGCGTAAAATCCAGGAAGCACAGGATTAGGAGGCAACACTCATGTAAAGCTCCTTACTCTTTTTCATTTTGCTTTGTTTTGTTTTGCTTTGCTTTTATACTAGTAGTGGGATTTGAACTCAGAGCCTGGGTCACTGTCCCTTAGATGTTTTGTTTAAAGCTGCCACTTTGCCATGTGATCTACACTTATACTTCCAACTTTTTGGTGGTTAATTGGAGATAAGAGTCTCACAGACTGTTCTGCCCAGGCTGGCTTTGAACTAGGATGCTCAGATCTCTGCATTCTGAGAAGATAGGATTACAAGCATGTGCCACCAGTGCCCAGCTTCATCCGTGTTGACATCCATCCTGCCTCTCCCATCCTACCACAGGATCATCATCACTGATTTATTATGTGTATGTACTGGTCCTGGGGCTGAATTCAATGCCTGGGCGCTGTCCTTGAGCTTTTTTGCTCAAAGCTACTGCTTTACCACTTTGAGCCACAGCTCCACTTCTAGCTTTCTGCAGTTTAATTGGAGATAAGAGTCTCGTGGACTTTCCTGTCCAGGCTGGCTTCGAACCATGATCCTCAGATCACAGCTAGGATGACAGGGGTGAGCCACTGATGCCCAGCATCATCACTGTTCTCATCCCCCTTCATGGCAAACCTCTTTAGTCTACACAGCACTTCTTCCTCCAACTACTCAGAAGCAATAAAATGTGCAAGCAAAAACTCTTCAGTGTTCAGTTACTCACTGGCTGAAGCTAGAGGGAGAAGGGGATGGAGCACGGCAGTGGGGAGGAGGAAGATGAAAAGGAGAAGGGACAAGCAAGGATTTTCTCTTTAAGAAACCTAACAACAGGCTGGGAAGGTGGCTCAGTGGTAGAGCGCTTGCCTTGCATGCCTGAGGCCCTGGGTTCGATTCCTCAGCACCACATAAGCAAAAAGAAAAAAGCCAGAAGTGGTGCTGTGGCTCAAGTGGTAGAGTGCCTTGAGCAAAAAAGCCAAGCAAGAGCACAGGCCCTGAGTTTAAACCTCAGTACCAGCATACGCGCGTGTGCACTTGCGCACGCATGCACGTGCGCGCGCGCGCGCGCACACACACACACACACACACACACACACACACACACACCTTGAATTTAAAAAGTTCAATGGGCTGGGATGTAGCTCAGTGACAAAGCACTGGCCTAGCAAGGGCAATGTCTTTGATTTAACCCCTAGTACCAAAAAAAAAAGACAAAAAGTACAATAAACAAATAAAAAGAAAATTTATTCATAACTGCTGGGCACTGGAGGCTCACACCTGTAATCCTAGCTACTCAGGAGGCTGAGATCTGAGGACTGTGTTTCAAAGCCAGCCTGGGCAGGAAAGTCCATGAAACTGATATCTTCAATGAGTCACCAGAAAAACCCAAAGTGACCCCGTAGCTTAAAGTGGTAGAGTGCTAGCCTTGAGCAAAATAGCTCAGTGATAGCACCCAGGACCAACTTGAAAAAAAAAAAAGTTCAAGGAATTGGCAGACATCTTGGTGAACCAGTACTTAATACCTTGAGACAAAAAAGTCTGGAAGAGGCTACCGGGCAGATGCAGCTATAAAGATTCCCGACCTTGTGAGCAGCCTCCAGTCTTTGGGAGCCTCTGGCAGCCAAGATGAGGGGGAGGGGTGCTGAATGCTTGGACTAATAATTTTCTCAGGGAAAAATGCAGAAAGCTGAGTGGGATGAGAGAAGGTACAAAGTAGAGAGGAAAGGCATTCATGTACCCCAAACTTGAGATGAGGAAATAGAGTCAGAAAGCCTAGGAGCTCCCAGGTGGGCTGACATTTCTTTTATTTCTCCATCATCTGGAATAGCCACAGCCAAACTCCCTGGGGCTTTGTCTCAACTGAACTGCCAATGGCAGAATGGTTCACATCTCACTGATGATGTGAAAGAAGAAATACAGCCACCAGAGACCACAGACAGTATCAAATGATTGAAAACCAAAGCCACACCATTTTCCAACCTCAGTGAAACCTTCTCCTTCTAGTAATAAAAGCAAGTTTCAGGGGTTTTTTTTTGGATTTGTGCCCAGATGAGACCACATATGTGCCCAAATCACAGCCGATGTGGTAACCCAAGAAGTTTCATATTGGCTTAACTATGATTAGTGCCATTCTGCACACATGAAATGAATGGTATCAAAAATGCCAAGGTGCTTTGTTTTTATTGGGATCTACTAAGATATATGCTATGAATGCATTATTCATTCGTAATTTTTGATAATACTCGGTACCTGGCTCCTGAGGTCTCTTTGGCACATTTCAGACCGTGGGTGTCCTATTTCAGCAGGAAATGGTGCTAGCCTCAAGCCGGATGTCCTACTTTGAGCCTCAAACACTTGCCTGCTCATTGTTCTCTTCATATTCTGCCTATATGCCAGTTACCTTAGTAAAACTAGGAGAAAGCTACTATATATTTTAACACAGAAGCAATCTTGAATGGCATATAAACTATATAGAATGCCAAAAAGAAAAGGAATGTAATGAGGGTTTATAAGATCTATCAAGGTGCTGGTGGCTCACGCCTGTAATCCTACCTACTCAGGAGGCTGAGATCTGAGGATCGGATTCAAAGCCAGCCTGGGCAGACAAGTCTGAGAGACTCAGCTCCAATTAACTGGCAAAGAAAAAAGAGAGAGCAAAAAACAAGACAACAAGAAGAACAGAAATGGAGCTACAGCTCAAATGGTAGAGTGCTAGCCTTGAGCAGAGCAAAACAAAACAAAACAAAGTCAAAAGCCTGGGACTTGAATTGAAGTCTGGCTGGCGCACACACACACACACACACACACACACACACACACACACACACACGTCCACACACACATAAGAACTATCAAGTGGTAGAACACTTGCCTAGTATGTGTGAGGCCCAGGGCTGAATCCCAGCACTACAAGAAAATTTAAAAAAAAAAAATGAGCTAACTTAATCACAGGGATTTTCACAACTATCCATTAAAGTTAGTGATATCTATTCATTGTACAATGCATAACGTCCCCAGTTCTGTGAAGAGATGAGGCTGAGCAGACAGAAGTGATGAAAACTAGGGAGACCTAGTTCCTATGCTTGATCTTCCTGTAAGGAGACATCATTAGCATAATCCACCCTTCTAGCTTCCTTATTGGTGAGTGAGGATTGCTTAAGCATCGCATCCCAGCCCTTCCTCCAGCTCTCTTCTCCCTTCCTCTTGCAGGGTGTTTTCTTCTGTCCCTCCAGGGACCAGGGACAGACAACCTGTGACTTTTGATTCAGGATTGGAAAACAAGCTGGCCCTCACCTCCTCTAACCTCAGTGACAACCTCTCCATTCCCACATCCCTTCCTAGTCCATTGTTTCCAAGTTCACCTCCCAAAGGCATTGCCTGCTTAGGGCTCTGGGTCTCCCCACGGCTTCAGATCTGTTGTCTCTGGAGAATCTGGGGCAATCATGAGTTTCCCAAAAAAGGGCAGAGAAGGGAGAAGGAAGAGCTTGGGCTCTGAATGCCTACTTTCCCATGATAACTGTGAGTGGTTAGGATTTGATTTTTTTTATTATGCTGTTTACTGAGATTTGAACTCATGGCCTCAAGAGCTCTTGGGCCACAGTTCCATGCTTAGCTTTTTATTGGTTAACTGGTGATAAGAATCGCGCACAGCCTTCTTCTTCTTCTTCTTTTGGTGGGGGAGGGGAAGATGTTGGGGCTGGCTTTGAACTGTGAGCCTCAGCTCTCAGCTTCCTGAAGTAGGTAGAATTACAGGCATGAACCACCAGTAACTGGTTAGTTTTGCTGCTGGGTTTGGCATTTCTTTATAGGAAGGACAGTTCCTGAAAATAGTTGTCTCCTTCCAGTCAACAAACACATCATTAAAATTGTTTGTGCCATGAAAAAATTAGCAAGCTTAGTAACCAATGCCATGCATTGTGACCATCCAACCTCAGGAACGGTTCACTAAGCAAAATAAACTAGACAGTACTTGTATTAACTCTATTCTTTGCGTATCTATTTCTTGGTTTTGATAACTCCTAGAGTTATGTAAGTTGTAACCATCATGAGACCTCTCTGTACTATTTTTGCAACATTTTGTGAATTTGTACTTAGTTTGAAATAAAAGCTTAAGAAAAATAAAGGGCCAGCCACAAAAGCACCCTGTATATTCCATTTGTATTATGCAGTAGAACAGGAAGAGCTTTCAGTGTGGTGAAAGAGATCAGAAAACTGGCTCTCTTTGGGGGACAGAGAAGTGGGGATTCCTGGGGAGATGTGGGGGGAAGGTTTCTGAGGTAATATGTATCTTGTGTGCCTTGATGAGGATGTCGGCCAGTCACATGACAGTGTACTTTCGTCAAACAGTGTACTTTTGCCAAACAGGCCAGATTTAAGCATTTCACTATATGCCAATTTCTACTCAGTCAAAACTGAAAGAAATCCTCACCTGCTGCCTCCTCTTCAACCCTTCAAAAGAAATATCTCCTTTTTTGTGGTTTAACTGTTAAGTCTCCAATAATCTTATTTTCCAAAAATTATAAAATCAGAATGAAGGAACAGAACTAGAACCCAGGGAGTAGGAAGACTGGCCTTCCTGAAAACTTTGAGAAACCGAGGGGAAAATGACATTGGGATAGAAGGGAGAGAGTGGGACAAGGACTTGGGTTGGGGTGAGTCTCTAGGTTGATGCTTGAAGGCTTAGAGCCAGAGAAGCAGAACAGGATGAGAGGAAAAGAACTCCAGCCAACCATGCTCTGACACAATGCGCCTAACTTCCAAAATGGCCTATTAAAAGCAGGAAGAATTAGACGTTTCTCTAAGGATTGAATTCAAAACAAGAAACAACACAAAACCTTCCAAGACAATACTTGAGTGTTTTCCTCTATGCAATCTCAAGCCATCTGCTATGAAGGAGCTTTCTATCTACACCCATTCCTTCATCTCTATTAGAATCAGTCTAAAAAAACAAAAACAAAAACAAAAAAAACGATAGCAACATCTCTCACTGCATCTGAGATCTGGACTCTCCAATCTCTCTGGCCACAAACACATTCTCCTCCCATCACTTTTCAGCTGTTTGGGCTTGATGATTTAGGATCCTCTAATCATCTTGCTGCCATTCTGATCTCATCTGGTCCTTCCTCGTATTGATCCCAATGGCTCTTACTGCCTTGAGGCCACATTCTGCTGCCTGGCATTTGAGACCCATCATCATGATACCTTCTGCCTCCCTCCCATGACTCCCTACACAGCATGAGGCCCTCAGCATCTCCCAAGACACTATTTATTCCTAAATTAAATATTCCTTTCCCACCTTGTCAGTTTCCCAAAGCCTACGCAGCCTTCAGCCTCCATCCAGCTGCAAATGCTTTCCATCCGTGAAACTCTAACAGGCAGCTGGAGGAAACAGGATGGTGCTTGCCCTAGCCAGATGTTGAAAGTTATTAGGAGGACCCCAGAAAATGCACCAAAACTATTGAGTTCTCTGAGTTGCTGTCATAAAAGATAGCCCATCATCATAACACATAGTGTGGCCTGTTTGTATGTATGTATGTGTCATAGGGCTTAAACTTAGGGCCTGGGCTTTGTCCCTGAGCTTTTTTTGCTCAAGGCTAGCAGTCCACCCTCTTTGAGCCACAGCTCCACTTCTGGTTTTCTGGTGCTTAATTGGAGATCAGAGTCTCACAGCCTTTCCTGCCTGGGCTGGCTTTGAACCTAGCTCCTCAGATTTCAGCCTCCTGAGTAGCAAGGATTATAGGTGTGAGCCATCAGTGCTGGGCTTGTTTTTTTTTAAATCTTTGTAATGTTCTCTTTCTCTCTGGCTTGAAGATATTGACTAATACAACCTCAAGTAATTTTTTTTCGTTTTTTCTTTTTTTTTGGTTGGTTGTGGGGCTTGAACTCTGGGCCTGGGCGCTGTCCCTCAGCTGTTCAGCTCAAGGCTAGCATTCTACCACTTGAGCCACAGCGCCACTTCTGGCTTTTTCTGCTTATGTGATGCTAGAGGAATCAAACCCAGGGCCTCATGCATGCAAGGCAAGCACTCTACCACTGAGCCACCTTAGCCACCAGTAATTTATTTTTTTCTAATTGAACAAGATTGCTTTTTAAAATGTCCTATGGCTGGGACTTAGCAGGTTCTGGAGGGTATAAACAAAGAATTGTGGTTCTGCCCAGGACTTGCTAGTGATACACAGTCCCAAGAACCCTCCAAATCTCTCCTTCCTGTCCTCTCTCCCTTTTCCCCTCCTTTTCATCCTTCATTTCATTCTTTTAGATCTCTCCTTCCCTCCTTCCCCCCCTCCTTCCCTTCCTTCTTTCTTTCCTTCTTCCTTCGTTGTTTTGAGTCTTGCTACATAGCCCAGGCTGGCCTCAAACTCATGATCCTCCTGCTTCAGACTCCCAAGTGATGGGATTAGAAATGTTCCATCTCAGTTGCAGCAGTTTTTATACTCTTCCCTATACTCTTTTACATTTTAACAGAAATGATGATCATTATGTAATGAGCAATAACAATTGTTAATAAGGAAAAATTTGAATCTGACTCAAAACACTGGCAGCTAGAGAATAGTATTTTCTTAAGTTTTCTTAGCCAAAACATAGCACGCCAATAGAACTATGCATCATCCATGAACACAAGAGGTTTTTACCATCTTCTTTAAAATAGATAAAGACCAAAATCCAAAATTAATAATCCTCATAAATATTTTTAAGCATCTTGAAGTCAGGGTGTAAATCTAATTCTGAACATTTTTCTAATGGCTTAGAGCACTCTGAATGCTCAATCAATCATCATTAATTGACAAGCACATTTCAAATAGCATGAGTTATTATATCAAGAATGCTATTTTTCTATATACAAATGCTATTAAGAGTAAAATCTCATCTAAAAGAGAAGATGAGAGCCAGAGCAGCTCCAGTGAAAATAATTGAACTATGAAATTTAATCTGTCGTAAAAGCAGTAATAAAACTCCAACACATAACAAGATTTTCCTTCTTGCTCTGGTCATATTAAATGTATCTAGTTTTGTTCCCTGTGTGCCATTTACATGCCCCGGGCCCGCTCTCTCCGGGGTGTCATTTGCTTCTGCTTCTTGTTGTAGGTAGAAGCGTCATAGCCTCAGCTACCAGTCATCTTAGACGATCTTAGGCCATTCTCATTTCAAAACTCTAAGCACTCAACTCTTTCGCAAAGAGTTGCAACTTTTTCATTCAGACTTGCCTTCTTCTTAGGGCAGTGGAAATAGATGTCCACAAGCTGTGTGAAGGGCTCTATAAGAGCCACGAGTTAGCTTGAAAGGGCACATGGGTGCCCAAGCACATGCTGGGCAGAGGTGGGACAGTGGCTGCCATCCTTGTTCCTTGAGGCTTGGGGCCATTGTTTTGAATGGTAACAGAAGGAGTCATTTTACATAGCTAACTGTGTGTGTGTGTGTGTGTGTGTGTGTGTGTGTATGTGTTGGTACTAGAATCTTGAACTTAAGGCCTCTGGCTCTTTCTTGGCTTTTTCACTCAAGGCTGACCTCTACCACTTGAGCCACATGTCCACTTCTGGCTTCCTGCTGATGAATTGGTGATAAGAGTCTCAGACTTTTCTGCTCCAACTGGCTTCCAACCATGATTTTCAGATCTCAGCATCAACAGGCATGAGGGATGACATGCAGCTACATAGTTAACATTTTTAAGCAAAGCACTTACCTGAACCAACAAGTGGTCCAAATTAGGCACACATGTGCCACATTGCGCAGTATGCTCATTCATTTGCTGGATCAGATTCAGCAATATTTCCACAGCACCTTTGCTGATCATTTCATTAAGGAATCTTGGATTTCCAGAAAGGAATTTGATTGTCCCCATGCAGTATAAAAAGGCTTCAGTGTTAGTTCGCAAGTCTTCACTTCTCAGTACCTCCAATAATGATTCTGTCAAAAACATGAATTACTGTGAGTGTCTAAGTTTTCTTCTAATAGCTGGAAGAGAATATATCAGAGCACTTGTATGTGAGCATCAAATATGATTTGGAAAATATGATCGTCCAAAGCTACATGCAAATGATTGTTACGGGTTACTTAATACACAAGAAAGTATTCTTTAAATTAAATGCTGTCCTCTGCCTCTTACTGATATTTTCTTACTTTGGTTACAAAAATTTTGAGTTATTAATTTAAATCATTACGGGAGTTTAAGAGTTAAATTTCAACAAACATAAGGGTATATTTGTTGCTATATTAAAGGAAAATAAATCAAGATAGGAACTTAAAAAAAAATCTCATTTGCCATAGAAAGGGATAAATGGAATATGACACTCATCCTTTCCTAAGACAACATAAGAACATCTACCCAAATGACATCCAACTACTAGAATAATCCCGGCAACTCTACTCAGGGTAAT
This sequence comes from Dipodomys spectabilis, assembly GCF_019054845.1. Lineage (NCBI taxonomy): Eukaryota > Metazoa > Chordata > Mammalia > Rodentia > Heteromyidae > Dipodomys > Dipodomys spectabilis. The sequence goes on along the minus strand of NW_024870678.1, from coordinate 2,961,936 downwards.
AAATAATCTCCTATTAAGTTTATCAATGTCAACATTATTGCTTGTTTTCAGTCTACAATTCTCAATTAGGTGACTCATTGACAGACATAGATTTTAGTACTGTTTGGTCTACTGATTATGAGGAGGAGGAGGAGGAGGAAGAGAGGTTGAGATAATTTATTCTGTAATCAAAAAAAAGGCAAAGTCTTTTTTCTTGTGGTGGACACTCAGAGCAGAAACATTAACTCACAGCTGTTCATTTAGGTAACTGTGTAAGCATACAAATTATTTAGGGTATGTCAAGAATTGGTATTCCTTACAATAAGTCTCCATCTATGTTGGCAGCATTTCGATGGCAAACATACAACAGAGCTGTCTCTTACATTTTAGTCATTTCTTGGACATCAAAATAAAATAATTTTTAAATTATATATATATATATATGTATATAGCATGTACACACACACTCTTCTATACTGTCTACTGAAGAAAGGCAGGGAAGATAGGAACTAAGCACTATCACCTACAGTTTTAGGGTGGTTGGGCAGAAAACAAATGGGAGTGATAGAGGGTGAGCCATATTTCTCCAAGTATATATTTTTGTCTATTTTTCTAGCATCTTCATCAATGAAGAAAAGAAATTTGACAATGTCAAAAAGTGACTGCTTTGGGCTGGGAAGGCGGCTCAGTGGTAGAGCGCTTGCCTTACATGCTTGAGGCCCTGGGTTCGATTCCTCAGCACCCATAAACAAAAAAAAAAAAGCTGGAAGTGGCGCTGTGGCTCAAGTGGTAGAGCGCTAGCCTTGAGCTGAAGAGCTGAGGGACAGCGCCCAGGCCCAGAGTTCAGGGCCACGACGGACCCAAAACAAAACAAAACAAAAAAGTGACTGCTTTGTTTTTTTTCTAATAGGAAATGCACAGTTGTGGTTGTTTTTACTATCAATCTGTAAAGCCACTTAAGCATTATAAAAGGCACCTGCATGAATTTTAGAAACAAAAACAAAAGAAAACAACAACAAAGCAACTTGTCACACTGGACTCCACATGAGGCATTAAAGTGAATGTTAGAAACAGAGGAGGGTCAAAAGTCATCCCTACAGCGTCTGCATTTCACTAGAAAATAAAATATCCCTGCTGTTGATAGCTTTTTTTTTCTCAAAGTTTTCATCGTGCTCAGGTGCAACATTCACTCTGTAGCGGCACTGCCAAGACTCACCCAGAATGTTGTCATTGTGAAACAGAGAATCGTTCTTCTCATTCCTACTAATTTTAAATATAAGCTTGCAGATATTAAGCAGATTCTTTCTACTCACTTTAAGCTGCAGAGAAAGAAAACACTTTCATTTCTATCATAGAAGGAATAAAAACATGCCATTAAAAACACATCCTATCAAAAATGCAGCAAATATATTTTTAAGTATAAGTACAAGTTCTAAAGAAACAACTTTGAAAGTTTTAGGCTACATATTTGGCAGCTATAATGTCCAGTTAACCCAATTATACTTAGTACAATAACAAGTTTTGTTTTGTTTTTTGGTGGGTTGTAAGGCTTGAACTCTGGGCTTGGGTGCTGTTCCTGCTCTCTTCAGCTCAAGGCTAGGGCTCTACCATTTGAGCCACAGTGCCACTTCCGGTTTTCTAGTGGTTTTTATTGGAGATAGGAGTCTCACAGAGTTTCCTGCCCCAGCTGGCTTTGAACCGTGATCCTCAGATCTCAGCCTCCTGAGTAGCTAGGATAACAGGCATGAGCCACCAGCGCCCAGGTAATAACAAGTATTTATTTCTTCAAAATATTGTGTGTTTGGGGTAGGGGGGCAGTTACTGGGGCTTGCACAGTGGGTCTTGCATTCCTCACATGGCTTTTGTGCTTGAGGCTGGGGCTTACCACTTGAGCCATACCTTTACTTCCAGTTTTGGGTTTTTTTTCTGATTAGTTGGAGATAAGAGTCTGTCTGATTTGTTTGCCAGAGATGGTTTCAAACCCAGATTCTCAGGTATCAGTTTCTTGCATAGCTAGGAATACAGGCATGAGCCACTAGCACCTGGTTTCAAAAATGTCTTGTTTTAGGGCTGGGAATGTGGCTTAGATATAGAGTGCTTGCCTTGTATTCATGAAGTCCTGGGTTCGATTCCTCAGTACTACATAAACAGAAAAAGCTGGAAGTGGAGCTGTGGCTCAAGTGGTAGAATGCTAACCTTGAACAAAAGAAGCTCAGAGACAGTGTCCAGGCCCTCAGTTCAAGCCCCAAGACTGGCAAAAAAAGTTTTAAACATAAAGTTATTAATTATTTTTAGAAGAGCATATGGGAAAAAAGATCAAAAGCGTGCCAGGGAGAAAGGGAATAGGACATTGCTGATTGAATTGAACAGAGTCATTGCTTGAAAACACAAAATTAAAAAAAAATGAGAAACCAAAATTCCAGAGTAAACTGATTTAGAAAAGAACCCATGGCAGAGATGGGGAGAAAATAACAATGATATCATGTTCTCCTCTGTCATTTGCATTAAAGAGAAAAGGAACACTTTGATTAGATTATACACACATGTTTATTTTTAAGGCAATTCTGGGGTGCCTTATGATAATCATTAATGTTTAAAGTTGAAAATTACTTTCTAAGTCATGCAAAAAATCCAAGTAAACACAGAGCAATAAGGAAGTATACTTTCTTTTCAAGAAAAGCATGACTTGGATGATTAGCTGAATCAACGGTCTAAATTAGCTGAAGTAATAAAATAAACACACAAAAAATTAAAATGTCCAATGTTAGATAAACCATTACATTAAGCACACATTAAGGCACAAAGGCCTATCTTGAGATCCCTAAAGAGAACATCTTTCTCATTACTGTTAGAACAATATTGTTTAAACCTCAGAAAATAAGCTGACCTAATAGGAAAAATAAGCTGGTGTGGTGGTAGTCTGCAATCCCAAAGCTCTGGAGCCTGATTCAGGAAGATCATGAGTCTGTGTGTTTGTACATCCTAGGACTTGAACTCAGGGCCTGCATGCTGTCCCTGAACTTTTGTGCTCTAGGCTGATACTCTACCACTCGAGCTACAACTCTACTTCTGGCTTTCTGGTGGTTAATTTGAGATAAAGAATTTCACAGATTTTCCTGCCTGGGATGAGTTGGAACTGTGATCCTCACAAATTAGCCTCAGGAGCAGCTAGGATTACAGGCAAAAGCTACAAGGTTACAAGTTTAAGGCCATATTTAAGCTATATTATGAGACTCCATTAAAAAAATAAACATACAAACCTAAAAATAACCCCTTCTCCCCCAAATCATGTGATCACATGTATGACATGTGATATACTTCATCCATGAATGAATACAATGACCCAGTGCCCAAGCCTTACGCATCTAGTGAAAAGTGGCAAAGAAAATGAAAATGTTTGAGGTCAGCAATACAAGCAAAAACAGAAAAACAAAAGAAAAAAGGGAACAAAGAAAGAAGAAAGAGGGCTAGGAAGGTGGCTCACTGGTAGAGTGTTTGTCTTGCAAGCATGAAGCCCTGGGTTTGATTCCTCAGCATCACATAAACAGAAAAGACCAGAAGTGGCACTGTGGCTCAAGTGGTAGAGCACTAGCTCTTCAGTTCAAGGACAGCACCCAGTACTAGAGTTCAAGCCCCATGACCAACCAAAAAAAAAAAAAAAAGGAGAAGAAGAAGAAAGAAAAAAGGAAGGGAGAGAAAGAAGAAAGCAGAATGATAGCCTATGACAGTTTATATTCCAAAGCCAATTCCTATAACTTGATGTATTGATATCACAGGCTATTGAAAGCTTCTCATAACACGATGATGAAATTATATGTAAGGACTGTAGACTGAGTCATCCAATTCTGCCCCCCTTCCTTTTGTCCCCAGGGCTCCCTGGGCCCGCGGGCACTGCCGGTCCACTGCTTCTCCCTTCTCAGCCAGGCCCAGCCTATCACATTCAGTGTGTTCCCAGGGGGAGGCAGGATTCCTGACAAAGGTTTGCATGGCAGGGTGCTTTTCTTTTTATGTTAAAAATAAGACTTTATTTGAGTTAAAGCAAGTTTGGCAAAAGTAAGAAAGGTAAGAGAGGTTGACAAAGGGTTTCTAATATTATCTCTCTGTATAATCACAGTTGACATCAGGGCTCCTCTGCTTCTGTCTCTGTGTGAAAGCAGCTAATTTTTTTTTCCCCTCTGAATATCGTGGTATTCATACCCATACCGGATGATATATGTTCATTCTTCTGAAAAAAAAAATCTTAATACAGACTGACGTATTTTTGAAAGATTTCTTTTATGGATATAAAAGTTAAAATTAAGATGGCTTTCTAGAAATCACCATGTAACCGAAAAATATGAGAAATCAGAACAATGTTCACGGAATGCTTTTAACTACAAATATTTTTAAATGTCTGAATGATAATATTAAACTAGCAGCTAAGCTAACTAATGGCAGAAAAAAAAGAGACATAGAATCATAAAAACCAAAACAATAACAAGGAAAAAAATCCTTAAAGTTCCATTTGTCTTTCCTAGTTTTTCTTTACTAGTTCTTAGGCTAGGGTCTTTTGAAAATTTACATAGAACTCCATGACCAAAACCCACCCTAAACAGGATCTTGCCTGGAATGGCTTTGGACATTCAAGAACTAGATATAAAGTTGGATTTTGATGGTTTTGAAGAGCTTCTGGTTCTGTGGCTAACCAGAAGGCCCAGCCTACTTCAGTCTGTACCCTGCAATTTAACCCAGAGCCCTGCCTTGATTTCAGCAAGGCAGCTGATGTCCCCCACAGGGCTTTTCCTCTCACATAGCTTGTTCATCTCACGTGTCTTTGATGCTAGCAGATTATTTAGGCTTTTGCCCTAAAATAGTTAAATTGTGTTCTGTATATAATTAGCTTGAATGACCTTATCAATAGCCAAGGTAATATTTTCTCTGCAAAGCATTTGTGATTTCCTGCCTTGCTCTATCTTTTCTTTCTTTCTTTTTTGACTTGGTGCAGAACAAGATGTCTAGAATCTAGCTGGTAAAGCACAGTCAATTCTTGAGCTCTAGCTCAAGGGTCTTGCCTGGGGTGGCTAGCTACACCAGGAAAGTAAAATCATTTTTTTCTGGTGGTGCTGGGGATTGAACCCAGGGCTTTATGCATTTGAGGTGAGCTCTCTACCACTGAACTATACCCCCAGCCTAAAAGCTGGTATTTCAAATACATCTTGTACTCAGAGTCATAGATCTCAGTTTCTAAGAAGGGAATGTGAACAGTTTAGGATAACAGCTAAAGAAGAAGAATGTAGCCTCCACCCAAAATTGCATGGATTATGCTGTTAGTATATTCTGTTTTATGAAAGGCTTCATTATAAAAAATAAGACACAGTGGACACTTTGACTACACTATTAGTAAGCATGCCAACGCTCTCTTTCACTGTGTGCTTTACGATATGAATTATGGAGCACTAACATAAAGCTTTGATTTTCATGACACCACATAAACAAAGCTTCATTCATTAGTTTCTGTGGCTCTCTTAGAACATTCCATAATGATTAGGGCTTATCTCTTGGTTCCAACTGTTTATGGCTGTGACAACAAAGCGTTCCACTCAAACAATGATATTTTGTTCCAGGCAGTTTCTACAGACTTTTATTTGGTGTCCGGCCTTTTCTTCTAACACTTTATTGGGCCTTCCTGTGACCACATGCAGCTGGTTTCCTCATTCACACTGGTTCATAAAGCACCTGGCCTTTGTGTCTGTGACCCAAATTAAGTTATTTCTTTAATCACATGACAGAATTGGCAGCTAGCCAACTACAGGGCAGAGACCTTGCTTGTACCATCTCAGCCTGTGACCCCAATCAAGTCACTTTAGTAACTGTTCTGAGTAGATTTAGTGTTGTTGCTTTTTTCTTTCTTTTCTTGCCTTTTATTTTTCTTTCTTACTATCACTAGGAGCAGGTGGCTCACTGGTAATCACAGCTACTGAGGAGGCTGAGATCTGAGAATTGCAGTTTGAATTCAGCCTGGGCAGGAACATGGGTGTGATTCTTTATCTCCAATAAACTACTAAGAAATCAAGAAGTAGAAGCTGTGGTTCAAGGGGTAGAGCATTAGCCTTGAGCAAAAAGAAGCTCAAGGACAATGCCCAGGGCCTGAGTTCAAACCCCACGACCAGCAGGTAAGCGCGCGCACACACACACACACACACACACACACACACACACACACACACATTATCCATTTATAAGTTTACCTGAATATTTTCTATGCACTCAGCCTTAATTCTTTAGATAAAACTCTCTAGGTAAAATTCTGGGGTGCCAGTTTATCACCTTCCATTTTTGTTCAAGATTCTAAACAAATATACTGAACTTCCAATCCTTTTCTAAAATAAATACAGATAAAGCATTCAGTAAAACATGTCTGTTCTTTGGTCTACTGGACCAGAGAAAGGAAGAACTTACTGCTAGGATAAGTTTGGCAAGTTTAAGGCTGAGTGAGTCTGAGCCAACATCTACTAGTTTGTACAATGTCTTCAGCAGAATACTTCTTCTCTTAAACTTGTGTCCAAGCAGGTTTCCTTCCTCTAAAACATGATGGAGCTGTGTACAAGCAGCACACACTGTCCCAATGTCTTCTTCTGTCAGAGCAAAGAAAGCAAAGCAACACTTGCTCATTAGGTTCCAGTTCCCAGATGTGTCAAACTCAATTTAAGTAAAAGTAGAACATAACAATAACAATAAAAACAAAACAACCCAGTATTTCCCTGGACATTAAATTCCTGAACACTATTTTCCCTTTTCATATCACTTCTATTTACTTAGTTTTGGGTTGTTTTTTTTTTTTCATCTCTTTGATCCACCTCCTACCACATTGAGTTATTTACTAATCAGGCAGTTAAGGTATCTTGAACCCACAGAGCATATTAACGAATGTGACCTGCACCTATTTTGGTTGCTGCCATCTGTCTCCACCCGTGATCTGCATGGTCTCACAGAAATATTAACATTTGCATCTTCATCTCAACTCTAGTTCCATTAGTCTAGAATGTCCTCCTTACCTTTGTTCCTATTTTTATTGTTTTGGCTCCTCAAGAAAAGAGACATAATTCCACACTCAACACCAATATTTGCCCTGTACTGGTATTTACAGTGCAGGTGTAAATGTGTGTGCTGTTCTTTGTACCCAGTACCCACAAATTGTGCCATGCTAAGGGAGTGGGGACCCTATCTTAACTATCTTTGAATCAATGGCCCAAAATGTGGCAGAACTGCTACACAATCCATAACACAACCTCATGCATACTCATTTTTTAGTATATTGAGCAATGAACATAAGCAATGAACATAATCTCCCTAGGAGAACAATGATTGTCAGTGGAAAAAAGAGGGCCCTTTTTTGTGTGGAAAGCTCAAAAAGTCCCCAAACCCAAAAAGAAAGTTTTCATTAGGAAACGGGGAGATGGAGGACATTTTCTTTCATAGTTATGAATGTGAGGAGGGCAAATTTGAAGGGTGGTCATGATGAGAGTAGGCAGGCCTGGATAAGGAAGAACACAAAAGAGGAGGATGAGGAGAATAAAAGAAGTCAAAAGGTAGGTATCCTGTGTAAAAAAATATTATCTCTGCTAGATTTCCATCACACAATTTAAAACTAGGAAACCAATCTTAAATAAATATCATAATGCGCTCTTAGAAGCCCACATGGAGGAAGTGATGCCTGCGGGGGGAAGTGACTCAGGCCATTTTTAGCTCTGTTCAACAATAACATCTAAGACAAATATTTTAAACCTCAATAGTGAGGCCACCTTCAATGCCTTTCAGTTATACACTTAAATAAATGAATTGATGGGAAATGATTTAGACCAACCTCAAATAAAGGGAAAAGACTGAAGTCTATCGTATGAAACACTTTGGTTATGTCGTTTTGGTCTTGTGTGACTGGCAGTTTCTTCACAAGTCCCAGGTCCCGGGGCTCTGGGCCGGGCAGTGGTTGCAGTCAGTGATTGATCCTCAAGATATTTTTCTACCACTTTTCCTCACAAGAGTCTGCAGCTTACTAGGCTCTATGCAAGAGTGATTGTTTTAGCTTAAAATTAAAAGAGAAAGACTCCAGGGTCAAAATTTAAACTATGGGTCAAACAAACCTATACCAGTTTATCATTGGTTTAAGAGTGTATGGCTTGACAGATAACTTGGCAATACTAAGCTCTCAATGGGCCAATAAAAGTTTGGGGAATAAGCCAGGAGCCAGTGGCTCACATCTGTAATCCTAGTTCCTCAGAAGGCTGAATTCTGAGGATCTTAGTTTGAAGCCAGACCAGGCAGGAAAGTCCATGAGACTCTTATCTCCAATTAACCTCCAAAAAGCCAGAAGTAGAGCTGTGGTTCAAGTGGTAGAGTACCAGTCTTGAGTGAAAAAGCTAAAGGAAAGCATCCAGGCCCTGAGTTCAAGCCTCTCAGTACTAGAACATACACACAAAAAAATGTCTGAGAAATAATAGAGAATAATATAATCTCAGGGCAATTTTGCTTCACAAGCTCCTTAGTAATTATCAAGGGGAAAAGAGCAACTCTGTTACAGAGGATGAGGCTGGTACATACCACCTGGCCCAAGAGATCAAAGGTCACATCTCCAGGAAGATACTAGTCAGCATCAAGGCACTGAGAAGAACTCAGAATCTTCTTGCAGATGCTGACCCAAAGGCTTAGTCCAGGTCTCACTGTGAGAGAACACCAGACAAATCAGTTAATGGGCTGCTTTGTTCAATTAAATGGCCTGAATTCTTCAAGCATATCAAGATCATGAAGGAGATGTGACAAATGATTGGAACTTGTGACCAGGATTTTGTTGTTCTATCAAGGACCTCCATGGGGGCCTTCAGACAAATGGCTCAAGTAGTAGAATACCTGACTAGCAAGTATGAAGTTCTGAGTTCAAACACCAGTACTACCAGGGAAAAGAGAGAGAGTGAGTGACTTTAAAAGAAGTCACTGGCAAAATCTAATTAAGATTTATTTAATATTGCATGATAATTTCCAGGCATGGAAGAAAATGCTCCTGTTTCTACAAAACACAGGTCAAAGCACTTAGTATATCAGTAACTTGTTCTCAAAAGGTTTAAAGAAGACAATGTGGCTGGGAAGGAGGCAGAAAGAGAGGGGAAGAGAAAAGGGAGAGAAGAATGGTAAGAAACTAGGATTGGTATTGGTATTGGAGACTCTTTTGAAACCACTCTGCAACTTTTTTGTATGCCTAAAATTATGTCAAAAGAAGTTACACCTAATCCCATGGTGCCAAGTAATCCAGCCTTGCCATCATCTGTATTTCTTAAAGTCATTTGGGAAGAAAGGACATGTAGTCATGTTCCAAACCCCACCACGGGGCCCTAACTCCTCTCTATTTGGTGTCCAAGATGGGAAGAGCACTGGTAAGACACACATTTCCTAAATAAAGAGCCAAAGCTCACCCAGCACACTAACAGAAGGAGACAATGTAGACACACACATACTCTTAGGATGTGGGGATGCAAGAGACTTTGCAGGTGATCCAGTCTCATCTGCCTGTGGCCTGGCAGGTGAAGACACTACTGCACACAGAGTGTAGGTGACTCCCCACCGCCAACACCACATTAGGAGCAGCTCCAAGACCAGAGATCCTGTCCAGGACTCCAGCATTACTCTGAGCCCAGCCCAGCAGAAGCAGGATGCCCTCAAGGATGAGCCCTTGGGAGACTCAGGAAACAGGGCTACTGCATACCTCCTGGCCTACTTGGGGCAACCCTTCTCATAGGGCATCTGCCCATACCTGCCACTGGTTTGCATATCTACACAGCATTCACGCAACATTTACCATGCGTGGGGGGGGTACTGTGTGCCAGGGTACCAAGCACTGGGTTGGGGCCTGGGGCTGGGACTTGAGCTGGTTCATGTTCAGAGCTACAAAGAGGGAGGAGAGCGGGGAGCCATTCTCTGAGCAGCTTCCCATAACCATGTAGGGCCTTCACCCCAGGCCACTTCCTAGGCTGCCAGCTAGATCAAGAAAACTGTGGGCACAGCTGTGAACCTCCAGCGTCTGCCTTGAGATCTATTTGCAGCTTCCACTTTCTAGAATATGAATGGTCTCCTTAGAGAGGTGAAAGCAGCACTTCCTCCACAAAAGGAGAGATCATTAATGTGTGTCATAAGGGGAACCATAGAAGTGGTTCTCTGGGTGGAAAGTATAACTTGATTCACTAAAATTTTTGGTTTATATGCAATATTTAACTTTGTGCATATGTACTGGCAGTGGGACTTGAACTCAAGAGACTGAGCACTGTTCCTTAACTTTTTGTACTAAAAGCTGACATGTTACCACTCAAGCCATAGCTCTACTTCTGGCTTTTTTTTGGTGGTTAATTGAAGATAAAGTCTCATAAACTTTTCTTCCAGGGCTGTCTTTGAACTGTAATCCTCAGTTCTCAGCCTCCTGAGTAGCTAGGATAACAAGCATGAGCCTCCAGCACCTAGCTATAATGTAACATTTATTATACTAATTCTTGGGTAAATAAATAGATGCCGTCTCGGTGTGTGTGTGTATGTGTGCCCGTGCGCACATGTGTGTGTATATGTATTGTATGTGTATTGTGTACACATGTGCTCACAGGTCCTGGAACTCAGGGCCTGGGCACTGTCACTAAACTTCTTTTGCTGAAGGCTAGTGCTCTACCACTTAAGCCACAGCTCCACTTCTGGCTTTTTTTTTTTTTTCTTAAGATCCTCAAAACCTCAGCCTCCTGAGTAGCTAAGCTTACAATCATGACTCACTGGCATCTAGCAACTTCATTTGTTTTTTATTCCATCCACATGATACTCAATGGAAATTAAAACTATCAGGCTAATAGAGAACATACAAATAATCACAGATTTTTTAATTTAAAATAAGAACTGTTCTCTTACCCTTTTCTAATTCATGCAAAATCGGCACAACCCTTGTATTCCAAAAGAGTTCATCAACTTCTATTTCTGCATCCTTTTCTTTCAAGTTGGCTTTTGAGACTGTGAAAGAAACCCAGAGAAGAGAAAGTGAAATGAGAGAGAAGTGACGGTGGTTATGGACAAGGGCCTTTCCTACTTATTTCTAAAATCAACAAGGTAAACAGTTACATTTTACCTGGCCTTCTGCACCCTCCACCAAGCCTAACTAACTCTAATTATAGCTACAAGTCTTTTAGCCAAAGAACCCCAAATAAAACTCAGATGTTGCAAAGAGACTAGAACTTTAAAACATGCTAGTGCTTTGTGTTCATCAGTCACAGAAACTGTTTTGAGTTTTTAAAACATATTCCACGGAAATATAGTACAGATAAACTATAGATATATAAAGAATAAAGACTTTGAACATCTTTTTATTTTTTATATTATATTTTGGCAATATTGGTGTTTGAATTCAGAACCTCATGCTTGCTAGGCAGAATTCTACCACTGAGCACCAACCACAGCCCGTTCAGATAGGTTTTGCCCAGAGATGGCCTATGAACAAGATTGCCTTACCTACACTTCTCACATGGCTGGGATCACAGGCACAACACATTGTTCCCAATTAATTTGTTCAGATGCGGTCTGGCTAACTTTTTGCCCGGGCAGACCTCAAATCTTAATCCTCTAGAGCTCTGCCTCTTGTGTAGCTGGGATTACAGGTATGAACCACCTCACCTAGACAGATACTTTCAATACTTAATGAAATTTCTTCTAAAAGGACTGGAAAAAGAGCTTGTTTTCTTGTTTGTTTTTCCAGCCAGTAAAGCATAAATTTTAATCCATGCTATTTGCCCCTGATTTCGGTAAAAGGCATCAAGTTCTCTTAAAAATATTTTAGAGTTGCTTCTTGTGGGCCTAGTATTATGTCCGTTGTTTCATGCACTACTCCGATAGTAAGCTTTGGATTTTTTTTTTTTTTCTTTTCGGAAGATTTCAACACAAAACTTGTGTTAGGGCAGAGGTCTATGAAAAGTTTCTTTTCTTTCCGTGTGTGTGTGTGGGGGGGGTGCGTTGAAGCTTGAACTCAGGACTAAAGAGCTTATTTTCTATAGCAAATAAAAAGTCTAGATTAGCCTGACACTGGCTGGTGGCTCACGCCTGTTATTTTAACTACTCAGGAGGATCTGAGGATCGCAGTTCAAAGCCAGCCTGCACAGGAAAGTTCATGAGACTCTTATCTCCAATAAACCACCAAAAAACTGGAACTGGTGCTGTGGCTCAAGTGGTAGAGCTCTCTCCTTGAGCTGAAGAGCTCAGGGACAGCACCCAGGCCCGAGTTCAAGCCTCATGACCCAAAAAACAAGTCTAGATTATATTGGGCCTGTAACATCAAAGCAAGTAATTTCCTGTGGGGTATGGGGAAAAGCCTGGGTTTTCCCCCACCCCTTTCTGTCACTGGTGCATTGTGTGACTGAGGTCTAATCTCTGGTCCTTTCTGAGCCCTGGTTTCCTCATCAGCAAAACAGAAATGAGAACATTTGCCTTCAGGGTTATGAAAACTAGAAGATATGGTCAAGGTGAAAACTAGAAGACATGGTCTAGGTGAAATGCTGTGTCTGGGATCATGCAGCTAGCAACACTCAAGTTCCATGGAGTCCTTTTCCCTGGCTGGTCACTAACTACAATGTGCCACAGCTGTGACATGAGAAGTCCATGCTGCCAGTGCAAGAAGCTTCCAGAGCAATGCTGCCAGGCATGGCACCCACTGGGTGCTGCAGCCTCTATTCTACTTTTACAGACAAGGAAAGTGAAATCCAGACTATTGAGTTATCTGTCTGAGTTTATAATGCCCTGAAACTCTTGCATTAGGTCTCTAAGATATTGTACCCACACCAATCCAGCAAACGAGTATGTGGGAAATGTAAATCAATAAACTCCTAGTCATGATTACCATTCAGAAGAAACCCAAGATCCCAAACATTGCCTATGTCCTCTGCAGGGGGCGCTACTGGCTGATGTGCAGAGGATCCTCAGCAGTGAGAAGTGAATTCCAGTTCTTCAGCCATCTCTGAAATCCATTGGAAGCTCCTGGCCTGGCAACTAGTCTCTATTAGGGGGGAAGAATCTAGCACCTCTGAAAGTGAACCAGGTACCACAAAAACATCAGACAACGTTAGAAATCATAGGGGCAACCACAGAGTTAAACACAGACAGACATATAGACACACACACACACACACACACACACACACACACATCCCGGCATATTTTTAGTTTGACCAAGAAGTCTTGTTAAGAGCAGTGTCTGGGGGCTGGGAAGGTGGCTCAGTGGTAGAGTGCTTGCCTTGCATGCCTGAGGCCCTGGGTTCGATTCCTCAGCACCACATAAGCAAAAAGAAAAAAGCCGGAAGTGGCGCTGTGGCTCAAGTGGTAGAGAGCTAGCCTTCAGCTGAAGAGCTGAGGAACAGCGCCCAGGCCCAGAGTTCAGGCCTCACTACCGGACCCCTCCCAAAAAAAAAAAAGAAAAGAAAGAGCAGTGTCTGGATCTGAACCACAGCTGTGCTGTTTGACCTTGGTCAAGTGAAGCAACAATGATCTTAAGCATTGGGATTATGGGGTGTTAATTCTTTATGTGTTCCTCTGTATCTTCTAAAACTCTTGATGAGGAAAATAAAACATCAGCTATTAAAATATGTGTGCACATATCTTACCAAATATCCATATGAGAATTTCCTTAAGAGTTAAAATAAAATTGTCTGCAACAAGAAATCCCATAAAGTCCCTTCTCAATTATCTGTATAAATAGCAGAGAGACCCATAAAGGCACATATTAAAAATTCACTTGAATTCAGAGATGTCTGAGATGAGTTGCTATTCCATCAAATGAGAAATGTTCTACGCACAGAGTGCAGCTGTTTCCCAGGAAAATCAGGGAAGCTGTATGATTCCCTCCCGGTCAACACTCACCCCAAATCTGCTTCACCTCCCCACTGTGTTCTAGAGACAGCCACACCCCGTTGCAAGTCTAGGCTTGCCTCTTAGCAGATTTCTCTGTGCCAAGAGTGTCCAGCCACACCCAGCATGGAAGCAAGAGCACTAGGACAGCCAAGGTAAGTAGGAAGGACTTGCCAACGAAGCTGTAATTAAACCGTGAAGGAATTGTGAGTAGTCTTCTGCAGATCAAAATCAGTTCCTAGCAGCATAGGCTCACAATCCTCTATTCAAAACTTTTGGGAGCAATGTCTGGACTTTATATTAAAAAAACAACACTCCAATAGAATCTTCTGGGGAGAAGAGCCTATCACCTTATATTTGTAAATATTCATACTAACAAAACAAATGATTGGTTTCCCATCAGCTCAGATCTGGTATTGCCATTCAGTAAGACTGAAAGATACTTCAACCTCTAGAGCTCTGAGATTTCAGATTGCAGATGAAAGAAAATTACAGCCCAACTCTGTCACTCTCTTGGATCAGTATTTTTAATCACTCTATCTTAACTTTGGTATATGTGTGTGTGTGTGTTATTTTAAAAATAAATGTGAATATTCAGGCACTATAAAAGCATAGTTGCTCATACTCCTAGGGAGCCAACCAATTCAAAGTATGTTCTCAAGACAAGCCAAAAGCCAAAAGATAGCAAGTAAATAATAATCAATTTAATCAACACATACTTTGACCCACTTGAATTACTAGAAATACTGACTTTAGCCCCCAAAGTCCAAATCACCATTGTGTGTGTGTGTGTGTGCGTGTGTGTGTGTGTGTGTGTGTGTGTGTGTATGTGTGTGTGTGTGTGTGTGTGTGTGTGTGTGATGGTACCAGGATTTAAACTCAGGGTCTGGGTGCTGCCCCTTAGCTTTTTTGCTCAAGGCTGGTGCTCTACTATTTGAGCCATACCTCCACTTCCCACCTTTTGCTGCTTCACTGGAGATCAAAGCCTCACAGACTTTCCTATCTGAGCTGACTTCAAACCTTGATCCTAAGATCTCAGCCTCCTAAGATTGTAAGTGTGAGCACTGGTACTAGGCCCAAATTATTTTGATCTTTTCTGTAATATGTTCCTTGATAAAGAGTGCCAGGAAAGGCTGTGATCATCAACCTGTTTATCAAGACAATGGGACAGTCCAGAAAGAGTAGACCTCAGGCAGCCTTGTAGTAGAGGGGTGAGCCAGTATCACAAAACAGCAGATTTAACACTGCCAGGCCTTTGCAAAGTTGTATCAGGCTATGGCTTTTTACCTCTTTGCCTCCACCCCATGCATCTCCTCCTTGCAATCTCCTCCTGCACCTCACCTTCATTCCAGATACTGTCTCTCATACTTGCATGTATGCATGCATACACGTATATTCATATCCATGCATGCACACACACATACACACACACACTAGTAAGGTTTGTCTCGGTCTTAGGGAAGAACTCAATATTTTAGAAAGCACTTTCATCATGATTTACAGTTTGCTAAATATAAAAACTATGATTCAACAGGAAATTGAGTAAGTCAAGAAAAAAAAAATTCTGCCTGTGTTTGAAGGTTTTGCTGTCTAAGAGGTTATATCTGTTAACTGCAGCTCTGTGTTCTGAACACAAAAGCCTGACACAATGATAGGATTGGCTGATGTTTTTAGCATGTAAATGCCAGGTCCTTAGCAACAAATGCTGTCTTGGAAATCAGAATATTAGCTTCTTCCTGAGTATTAGAAGAATTCCTAGTAGTCACAAAAAGTATTTCATTAATATTTTAAAAGACATTTAACCAAGTACTACTTTTATATTATTACTGTTGTTGTTGAGACAACGTCTTGCTACCTAGCCCAAGCTGGCCTCATGATTCTCCTGCCGCAGCCTCCCGTGTGCTGGGATTATAGATGTGCCCCATAACGTTCAACATAAAGATTATCCGTACCATAAAAAGGAAAAAATCCGAGGAATATAAAAATATTTGTGTACCCTGATTAGTTTGGTCAGATATTAACATTTTGCCATATTTTTGTTGTTCCCCTCATTATAAAGAAATAATGCAGATATAAAGCTCTCTGCATACTTCCCTCTACACTTCTCCTGTAACCCCATGGGGTTATATTATTCTCAATCAGTGGTATTTGGGATTTTACATGGTTTCACAGGTTACCATATAGATCCATAACCCAGGATTTATGCCCTTGACTTTGAAACTTTTTTTAAATCTATGTCTTTAGTCATTACAGTCAATATTACAAACACACTTTTGTTCATTTTTCTACCTGCCTTATTTTGTTGTATGAACACATTTTGTATCATTTTTCTAGTCTATAGTTTATATTATGTATTTTTCCCAACTCTACAGTATTAAGCTCCCCAAACACTATCTTTTTATAGTTAATAGAGTTTCATTTAAGGAGCAATGTTTTTGAACTCAGGTGATGAACCTTAGAGCTACTTAATGTCAAGTCTGGCAACCTTCAGAATACTTTTGCTACATAATTTCTGTAAAATTGTTAAGACCATCATCAACCCACATTTGAGGCACCAGAGCTGGCTAATGGCAAGACTGTTATGAAACCACAAAAAACGGATCAAAGTAACTGTTGACCTTTGACCCTGCTGGACATGGTTGCTGGAATTTTCTTTCACAAGCCAGCCAACAGCAGACATCTTCCTGCACAAGTTTTTCCTACCAATGTAGATGCTGCAGCTGGCGTTTTGAGAACGTGGATGGAACAGGAGCTCCTCACCTGCTTTGATTTCCAACCTGCTCAGGTCTGAGCTGCTGGGGCATGAGGACGCCCTTGTGCGCCTCTTCCCTGGCTCCCTAGGAAAAAGCAGAATTCGTGTAACGCAGCACAAAACACCAAGGCTTCTGCAGTTTTGTAAATTATGTCTGTGTGGTCCGGTTTCTGAAGAAACCACAGAGAATTGGTTTCTAAAATGAGGTTTGATGCTCTGTTATCTTGCTTTCATCAACCTTTAGTTTCCTATGGAGATTTATCTTGGGAAAACAATTCATTGGCATTTCAGTATAGGAACTATGTTTGCTAGAAAGAACAAGAATCCAATCTTTGCAAAACAGAATTGGTTAAGGATATGGACCACAAGAGGTCACTGTTAGAATAAGAAAGAGCCCTGGTGGAAGATCTCAGGCCAGGCCAGCAGCCTCTGGGAGGTGGGAAAGCTAAACTCCCCTCTACAGTCAGGAGGGAAGGAGGCGGTGCTGAATCTCCAGATATGCCCAAGGTCACACAGCCGGCTCAGTTTTGGAATTCAGGTCTCTTAATTTCCCATTCTTTCCACTACATCACAGAATGTCCTGTTTCCATTTTAAAACTTAATTAAATTATTATTTTTCCAAAAAAATATTTTCTTAGGAATATTTTAAAAGTTAAAATATAAAAAACCCTAAAGGTACATTCCAACAGTCCCGGGTGGGCGAATATTTTGTGCTCCACATAAAGAGTTGTGCTGGCTAATGGCAGGTCTTAATGCTTATGGTTTTACAGATATAGTTCATGGAAAGCCTTTCTTGGGTGGATACTTCTCTTAGAGCTGATACTTAAAAGTACTTAGTTATAAATAGCTGCATCAAATTCCAAGATTAAAAAAGCACTGGAAGAATGTGAGTGAAAATTTTACAACAAGGCTTTTTTGCTGATGTAATATATGTGCGCACTCATAAAAGTGCACCCACAAATGGCCCGGGCCTGCACTCATTGTTCCTGCTTCACTGGGGAGCAGTCAGCAACCCAGAACATGTCATAGCCCTCTCCCTTTGCCGCTGTCCTAGAGTGCAGATTCACCAAGTTTGTTTTCCCCCCATTAACATGCCCTTTTAACGTACCTGATATTTTCTCTTGTTATAAAATATGGAAAAGTCAGGCACCTGGTGGCTCATGCCTGTAATCCCAGCTACTCAGGAGGCTGAGATCTGAGGATCAAAGTTCAAAGCCAGTTTGTGCAGAAAAGTCCATGAGACTATTAGCTCCAAGTAAGCAGCACAAAGACAGAACTGGAGCTGTGGCTCAAGTGGTAGAGTGCTAGCTTTGAGCAGTAGTAAAGCCAAGTGAGAGTAAAAGGCCTTGAGCTCAAGCCCCCAGTACCAGCATAAGCAAATAACAAGATTTAAAAAAAGATAAAAATATAAACAAATAAAAATATAAGTAAAGAGATACAGTAGTATCTACTTCTCTGAAGCAATTGCTTTATTGTTGTACATAATGAAAAACAGATCTGATAGTTAGATATACCTAGCCAACCAAAGAAAGAATGTGGGGACTGGATCCTCATGAAGGAACAGGTATAAAAAAAAACTCAACCTTCTGAAAAGATAAAATACTAAAACATCAATAGGATGTTAATGTTTTAGTATTCCCCTATTCCTTGAAAATACTAGGAAGAAGAATTTTCTTTCGATGTGTAGATCTGCCCTACACAACTGCCTAAAATGTCAAGCAAGCTAATTTTTAACAAGTGGCATTTCTGAGTCACTGGTCCATTCTCCCTATAGATACATGTGTCCATCCTCACTTCCTGGAAAATGAAAATTCACAAGGATCCTTATAAGATACAAAGGCTTGGGAGTGCCCTATCCTAGCAGTTCTCAGGGAGAGCACAGGAGATGTGTCACCCCTTCTGCAAATAATTAATTGATGAATCGTAGTGGTGATGGAGTAGGTGAACACACAGACAGACATCTGGGCGCTGGGCCCACCTGCTGTGTGTCCAACTCCTAGAGAAAACTCTTACCAGCTCTGTGACTTACTTAGTTTTGGTTTCCTCATCTTATAATGAGGGCAGAGCTTCTATTTTTATGCAATGATTGGCACATTCACTTAATAAATTGTCATTAGTGTGCTTCTTTTTCTTCTTAATCACCCAACACCTATCTGAGCAGTTTAGTACTAGACCTGAACATATATGGTCTTCTCTGATCAAGTTTCAAAGCTAATCTCAGAAATTACAAAACTCTATTTTTCTTGAGGCAATGGGAATTGAACCCAGGGACTTTGTGCATTCTAGGCAAGCATTCTACTGCTCAGTTATATCCCTAGCCTGTGAACTACTTTTAAAAATAATTCACTTTTTTTGCAAATAGACTTTGGGAGAAGAGTTCAATAAAACTCAAGGGAAGCTGACAGGAGAATGATTAGCAAATGGGAGAAATGGACCACAAATGTAAGCCTTAAAAGACTAAAAATCACTCTCTGAAGAGGAGCAGCATGAAGGAAGGAAAAGGACATGAGAAGCATAACCCTTAAGGCTGGGTTCAATTGCCTAGGTCTAGCAAGACAGGCACAGAGGTTTCGGCTGGGAAGAACTGGGAACAGCTTAAATTGGGTTGAGTAATGGACTCCATTTGCTGGACAGTAAGAAACTTCATAGGCTCTGATGCTAGGAAGTAGTGGGACTTAGAGTGAAGCAACAACAACAGTAAAAGGAGAGGTAAAGGGCACCAGTCTTTTAAGAATACAGTGGATCTCTGGGCTGGGAAGGTGGCTCAGTGGTAGAGCGCTTGCCTTGCATGCCTGAGGCCCTGGGTTCGATTCCTCAGCACCACATAATGCAAAAAGAAAAAAGCCGGAAGTGGCGCTGTGGCTCAAGTGGTAGAGCGCTAGCCTTGAGCTGAAGAGCTGAGGGACAGCGCCCAGGCCCAGAGTTCAGGCCCCACTACAGGACCCCCCCCCCCCCCACACACACACACAAAGAATACAGTGGATCTCATAAGTAAAAAGTTGACAGAGTGGTGGGTAATTTCAAGCCTCCACAGAATAGGGGGATGACCTGGACAAACAGGAGGCCAGGGTTGCTGCCAATTGAAATGGGATGGTGAGGTAGGGAGGGAGAAGAACCATTTGGAGGTTCAGGCAAATTTGGCATTTACCTAGCTGAGTTTCTGATGACCTAGGGAACAGCTGCAAATATGTAGAAATTGGTAAAAGGGGTCTGTGTGAGACTAAAATGGCACAGAGGGACCAGAAGGCTGGCTCTGAGACTTGGAACTCTTTAGATGCTCATGGGTAAAGACTAGGAAGGCACAAAAGAGGCCCAAAGGAGGAGAGAAGTAATCTATGCCCTCCCATAATCCAAGCCCTGCTGGAAGAGAGGGCACTGTACACAGGAGACAGCTGTTGGGGACTGGGGAAGGTCTAGCCTGGCCTAGCCAAGCAGCAGAGTCTCCATGGAATAGTATGGCTGAAATCCCACAATAGGAATAAGTAGGAAAGAGCTACCAAGAAAAGAAAATCCCTCCTTCGCTGGAGAGGGGGAAGAGCAGCCTTACGTATACCACAGAAATCCATCTCACGGGCCTTGTAAACAAATCTTTTATCCCTTTTCCGCTCTGACAGTTCTTCAACTTGCACTAAGACCCTGCCCACATCACCCGGTGACTAAATCACTTCCTATGGTTTATGTCCTGGGGCTCCAGCCTAGAGGGCTGTACGATCGCTGCTAAGTTTTAACCTAAGCTTTGGTTTTCTGTGCATGAGGGGGTGGTAAGTAATGGCACCCCACATAAGGTTGTTGTGAGGACATCATATGCCTGCTCGCTTACTCTGAGCAAGTGTCAGCTGGGATACTTGGACTAAGGCAGCTAGAAGCACTGGTGGTTCTAGGGTGATCACAGAGCCGGTCACATGCAGTGAAGGCAGGTGGTCTTCATCCAGGTTGGACCTTCGCTCATTCTTATTAAATTCCCGTTTTACATTGGCAACCAGTTCCTGCCTGTCTGATGTTTGCAGATTTCAATTCAGTCATCTAGTATAATTGTTCTCCCCAGCTTCCCGTTCCATGTTATTAGAGATGATAATTAAATTTTGTATGATTTTTTGATGTACTAAAAATAAAACAATTCTTGAAATGAGCTCTTTTCTGAAATTCATCTTAGAGGTGGAAGAACACTCTTTTGTTAGGATATTAGCTAGGAAGTCCCAATATACAAATACTAAAAACCTAATTCTCCTGGCTTTAAATGACAGAGAGAATCTATTGGTTGATATAACCCCAAAGTGGCCACGCAGCTGGCGAGGAGGGGGGGGGTGATGGGGGGGGGGGGGGAGAAGGGGCAGGACTTTAGGCCTGGCACGATCAAAGCTCTGGCTCTGGCCTCTGCAATTCTGTTCCCTCTAGCTTTCTTTTACCTCTGTCTGTAATCAGGCTGGAGTCCTGATGAAAGTAAAATGTAGGTAGGTAGGTGCTCCCAGGCTTCCCTTCTGTAGCCCTTGAGTCTCATGGAATAAGCAAAGTCTCTTCCCGTCACTGACCAGAGTCCCACATTTCAGTCCGAACATAGAATCAAGCTCAGTAGCCAAGGCAAACTACACTCCCGGTGATGGAATTACTACTGCCCATGAATCAGTCCATTATGTTGGCAATATTGACTACTCAGACATATATACTCAAAAGAAATAAATTTATAGTTCTTTAAAGATATTCTACAAGGTATATTTTGCTATATAATTCAGGTCGGTCTTGCAATGATTATGACTATGCTTCTTTAGCTAAGATTGACCAAAACTTTGATTTGGAATTAAGAATAAAACCAAACTAATTTTCATTTTGGAAAAATTTTAAGGGGTATTTATGGTAAGGAACTGTGTAGTGTAGCTCAATGGTAGGATGCTTGCCTGGCATGCATGAAGTCTTGGTTTCTGTCCCAGCACAACAATGCTTACCAAAAAAAATTAAGTTTTGGGCTGAACTTTTCTTTGTTCTAGGAAAAAGACATTTCATCTATTGGATACAAGTCGTACAGGCGTAAATCAGATAGTAAATATCTAGCCATTGCACCCATGTAGACTCAATCACAACTACTCTGCTCTGCTATCACTAGTGCAAATGCAGCCAGATTCCATAGGCAAATGAGTGCATGTGGCTGGGTTCCAGAAACACTTGATCTGTAAAAGCAAGCCACAAACTAGATTTGACTCTTGGGGTTTAGTTTGTTGATCTTTGTCCTCTTGATATTTTCATTCCAATTTGGGAACACCACCAAAATAGTGATAGTCTTTCTTATGTCTTCATGGTTTGGAGACATAGCTTCAAGACAAATTAACACTCTTTCCTAATAACTAATCGTCAAAACAGAATCCTGCTCAAATAGGAACACACAACACAATGAATTTAAAGGATATGATTTTAAAGGAATGTTCATAAGATCAAAAATTTAAGGAAGGCCTCTAAGTTACTCATAGTGTTGGGTTATAGCCCAAGATTAAAAATACACACACACACACACACACACCCCACTATAATAATTACTTCAGCAATTAGTACTGGCTATTATCCAAGTTGTTTCGATACAAATTTGATTAGAAGTTGCTTTGTAGATAACCATGCTAGCTTAATTTAGCTAACCATAAATTTCCTTAAGGTAGAACAAAATCTACAGATTCATGTTTCCCTTAACAGTCAAAGCTCCACAGTTTGATGACACCCCAGGTGAAAGGCCTTCATAACTGCTCAGTGGGACAGCTTTGAGGAAGGACTTCAGCCCAGGGAATAATTACCGTGAGACTGAAGCCCTAGTAACTTCCATGGCCAGTTGGAGTACTGGCTTTGCCTCACACATGGCCCTTGCGCACCTGAGAGGAGGCGGTTTACATGTGTCCTAGGGGCCTCCTATGTTCCAGGCTCCCTCTTCCAAAATTGTTGAAAACCTCTGACCCCCATGCCAACCACTCATCTGTCACATGTCCCTCACCTCCATCCAGGAATACCTCCAGGAATGTGCTCAGTGGCATACAGCTTGTGATACTTCCCAACACCTTATATCAAGTCCTCCCTCTGGCTGATGCTGCTTCTGATGAAAACTAGCCCACCAGAAGCACTACAAATCAAATGTACTCTTCAGGAAAAGTCATCTGACCCTCAGAACTATGAACCCTAAGCTCTAAACCTCCTACCCCCAGCCACTCTCTTTCAGTTCTCCTTTCATTCTTCCAGCATTCAAGTAAATCCCCCAAACCTGCTACCAACCTTTTTGTGTGCATTCAAATCACATGGAGATCTCATAAAGGGGGATTCAAATTCACAGCTCTGGGTTCTGCATTTCCTAACAGAAATGTAGCAAGGGCTGATAAGCTAAAGAGCTTCTCAAGGCCGGAGTCCATTCCTATATCCCCAATAGCCTCACTCAGGGCTTTGCTGACAAGAAATGGGGAACAAGGGTAAATGATCAAATTAGATGGGCTTTTACAAACTCATTCTGCCCAATGCTCCTGTCTTTTCCATATGACAAGTTTTGCCACCACATAATCCTTAATTTCTTTCTTTCCTTTTTTTTTAGCTGTGGGGCTTGAACTCGTGGGCTTGGACACTGTCCCTGCACTCTTCAGTTCAAGGTGAGCACTCTAGCACTTGAGCCTCAGTGCTACTTCTGGTTTTCTGGTGGTTAATTGGAGATGAAAGTCTCATGGACTTTCCTGCCCAGGCAGGCTTTGAACCATGATCCTCAGATCTCAGCCTCTTGAGTAGCTAGGATTATAGGATGAGCCACCAGCACTGGGCCTTAATTTCTTTTTTAAAATTAATTTACATTAGATATTGCTTGGGGATTAGAAGATTTCATCATGACCTTTCCACATATCACCCCCACCCCCCACACGCCTCTATTACTCTTATTTATTTATTTATTTATTGCCAGTCCTAGGGCTTGAACTCTAGGCCTCGAAGATATCTCTGAGCTTCCCTTAAGAGTACTCTACCAATTGAGCCACAACTCCACTTCTGGCTTTTTTGAGTAGTCTATTGGAGATAAGAGTCTCATGGACTTTCTTGGACAGGCTGGCTTCGACCCTTAATCCTCAGACCTCAGCCTCCTAAGTAGCTATGATTATAGGCATGAGTCACTGGCACCCGGCTTAATTTCTTTTTAATATTTTTAAGTAGTTGTACAAAAGAGTCTCAGTTCAACATATCAATTATGCGCATAATACGTCTTAATTTCTTTAAAAAAATGACTTCATTGTTTTTGAAAAATGACATATTTATTATTATTTCTTAAAGACTTGGTAATATAAGTACAAAGAAGTTGTTTTAAAAGTCATCCCACATCCCACCACCCTGAAATAAACATCATTAATATGTGTTAAACATCATTCCAGATGTTTTGTATATATTAGGTGGAAAGAGAGAATGAGAAACCGGAAGGAAGATCGGAGGAGGCAGGGAGGCCAGGTGAACCAATAGATATAAATGGAATCCTGCCACACACATTATTATAATGAAAAGTGTTAAGTATATATTTTACTTGATTTGAACAGAGAAACAGAAATAGAGATGAAACTGAAGAGATTGTAGGGCTTCAGATGAATGGGTCTTCACAAGGTATTAGTTCCTAACCGATCTCGCTGAAGTTAAGAAGAAAAATAATGAAAACATTAGGATGCTGAAACCATCACTTTTTAAACCATTTCCATTTCAGTCAGTAAACACTGAAAAAATCCATTCCTTATTATGAAAATGAAGAAATTAGTATTCACGTTTCCTCCCAAGTACTGGTTTTAGTAACTTATATTCAACTGCACTGTTGAGGTTTCTTTTCCTTAGTCATCATTTTCAAGAATTGTTCAGTTTTAATTTGCTATGAAAACAAAGCCAATACCGTGATGATTTTACAATAGACTTTCATTTCTGAGCTTTGAATTCTGATTCAGTTGTCTAAAGGTGTTCTAGAAGGTGCATGACTAGTGTGTTCCTTTAGTCTTGCCTCTTTGAAAGTGTCTACCTACTACCACTTGACTGGTGATATAATTTTTGGCTATTCCTTTTTATGCTGAGGATTTCAAAGACATTACTCCACTCTCTTCTGGAATTGAGAGATATTTTAATAAAGTAGGAGGCTAGCTTGCCTTTCTCCTTTTGTATGACTTGCTTTCATGGCCTGAATGGTCTTAGGATAATTTCTTTATATGACAAAAAAGCAATCTTTTCTGTCACACGAAAATGTTGCCATCTTATAACCAGTTACCATTCTGTCCTGACATTTCTTGGTACTGATAGTTCCTGGAATTATTTGCTTTTTGACTTTAATCATGACTATCATCTGTGTGTTCATAATAGTCAGCCATGTCAAGGGTATAAGTCTCCCCTAGAGTGGGAACTTTCCGCTGACTTTACCAAACTCCTCCAACTGTGACCATCAGCCAGCCTGTTCCCAGCTAGCTGTGATACAACAAACCCCATTTGAGAGGGCTAGAGTGCTATCTAACTTCCATGTATTGTCCTAACACCCTGGAAACCAATTCTAAAACAATAGGACCCTGACTCTTTGACAGGGTAGCTGGATAGCTTGGGTTAGGATAAAAGCCAAGCAGATCACTCCAGCAAGTGTGTCTCCCTAGCTCTGGGGAGAGTGACATTGTACCTTTCTGTGCAGAAGTAAAGTGCATTGATGAAATGTCCTATATCTCTTGTGGGTCTATTCACTTCTTGACATCAGAGGGTCCTGTGCTTCCAGTATCCAGATATTCACCCCTTCCACAGTCATTGACCATGTGTGGCATACTGGGTAGTGTTCCAGTGCTAAACACTGCTGGAAACATAACATCTTAGTGTAGATTATTCCATACCAAGTTTTGTTGGACACTGTATATTTAGGTGCTTTTGATATAAGGTCTTATTTCAGAAAGTTTTCTTCTAGTACATCTTAATATTTTTCTGTTTTGTTCTTGTTAATCTGACCTCTTCGAGTCTCCATTGGTTATTGTAATATTAAATGAGATAATATGTATAATCACTCAGAAGACTGCCTGCTCCTCAATTCCATATCAGTGCTAGGAAAGATTCCCTTCAGGAATTTGAATTTCATTCTTCCATATCTCTCCCAATCTCTCTTTCACAGCTGCTTTCTTATTCATTTCTTTTTGTGTATATCTTCTGCCTGTCCTCGTTACATTTTCAATTGATTTTTATCCTACTTAATGTCATTTTCTCCTCATATGCATATTGTTTTCTTTGATCTCTTTTTTGAGAACTGCAAGTTTATTTTGATCACCTGATATGGATTTATAGTCTCTAATTTGAGTTCCTGTAACCCAAAGAAGAGCTCTTATTCCTTTTCTGTAAAATGGAAGGTTCACATTACCTATGAGACCAAAGAGAACTGTTTTAACTCTTCTCACATTGTTTTGAGGATACTGTCTTTTGTGATATATTTTCTTCATCTGTCATTTGTCATACTATTTTTTCTTTTCTTTCTCTTTTTTAGGCAATTCTGGGGTTTGAATTCAGAGCCTTGCACTTGCTAGGTAGGTGATTTACTATTTATTTAAAGGCGTATTTCCAGGTCTTCTCTGCACATTTTTTTTTTTTTTTTGCTTTAGCTATTTTCCTAACAGGATCTTGTTTGCCTTAATCACAATCCAGCCACCACTCCAGCCTGTCTTTTGTAATATTCTTTACTTATCTAAGCTGAGTCTTAGTTTAGTTTTTTGGTTTTTTTTTTGGGTCCGGTCATGGGGCCTGAACTCTGGGCCTGGGTGCTGTCCTTCAGCTCTTCAGCTCAAGGCTAGCGCTCTACCGCTTGAGCCACAGCGCCACTTCCGGCTTTTTTCTTTTTGCTTATGTGGTGCTGAGGAATCGAACCCAGGACCTCAGGCATGCAAGGCAAGTGCTCTACCACTGAGCCACCTTCCCAGTTTAGTTTTTATCCTGATATAATTTGTCTTCATTTGTTGAAGTTGAATAAGATCCACAGAAAAAGAGAACTTGGGTACTGTGGAGGTGAAGTTTTTGAATATCCAATGATAAAATCTATTTTCTTTTACTCTGAGGAGTATTATGGAATAGAGTGTTGTGACTCACTAAAAAGCCACTTTACATGATGCACTGCTTGAATTCTAATCTGTTAACCCCTTCGCCAACACACACACATATACACACAAATTTGCCAGCTCACAGGCAATAAAGAGAACATGTCACCCTCAGCTCTACCATGTCCCCCAACATTTCATAATATGTATCTTGAACTGAATTCCTGTAGGCATCCTCTCTTTCTTTTAGGCTACCCACATCCTTAGATCTCATCTCTTTCAACAGGCTACTGGATATATTCATCTGAATGGAAAACTCTCTTTTTGTAAAATCTGTTTCTTGCTCAAAGTCTGAAAAGGTATGTATCAACTCTCAGATCACCCCTTATTTTCACAGTAAAGAAAATGAACTAGACTTTTTGATTGCCACATTCCAAGTAACAAAACTTAATCTGAAATACCATGACCAGAAAAGAGAGATGGAGGAGAGAGAGAGAAAGAGAGAGAGAGAGAGAGAGAGAGAAAGAGAGAGAGAGAACAAAACACAAAGAAATGGAGGAAGAAGAGAAGGAAGGAAGAAAAAGAAAAAAAGTAAAATATGGAGAGTAGTCTGCAATGCTGAAGTGGTAGCTTGAAGCACTGGATCTAGGACTTAATAACTATTCTTGAACTGGATTGCTCTGATTGTGTATTTCAGAGCCTCCCTCTACAAGGCAGGGAAAGGGCCTCTGTCAGCTGCAAGACTACATTATCTTTGCAGCCTGGAGAAAGACCCCATTTCCCAAAGGCCTTGGGGATAGTCCCAGGGAAGATCTCAGTCAGCCTCACTTGAACTATGAGCCCAGCCCTGAACCAGCCACTAAAGCTGGGTCACCTGGCCACCCCTGGTGAGAGACAGGAGGAGGGCGGGGTCAGACAGAGCAGCGTTTACTGCACATGTGAGAGGGCTGCTTCCCTGTATAGGGAAGTTTGCCAGGAAGATAAAAAACAATCAAACCCAGTACTGCAATATAAGCTTTACTCCATGTTTTATAGTCTGGATTGGAGCCATTTCTTCTGTTTCATTGACATTTATTTCTGTTTTTCATTCTTTGCTGTTTTCATTGGGTTTCTGCAGAGTGCTTGACTTTATCATCTTTAGTCAGAAGCTCACTTCCCTCATTTTTTATTTTAACCATATTAAAGGCCCTTGTTAGTTTACAAGTAAGGCTGCACAACCTGAGTGCTCATTCTACAACCTGCAATTGGGAAGGTAGAAGAGATAAAGGAGGGAGACGAGTCTTTTTATCTCCTAGGTTAGGAAAAAGCCCCTTAGGGGGAATTAGGAAACTTGGTAGAAGGCATACAACTAAATGGAGTGGCTGAGAGACAACCCAGAGATCTTGGCTCCTGGGTTGCCCTGAGACTCCCCTCCAGGTCTTAGATCCTAACTAGGGCATGTAGAATATTCACACAGAAAGCCTTAGTGGTATTTATGCAGATGTATAAAGGGCTCATCAGATAGGACCACTGGCTGGGCGGAGATGTACATACTCCTTTTTTATTCTTTCCTTTCTCATCCTTTCTTTCCCTCCCCTCCCCTTCCCTCCTCCCCTTCCTTTCCTTTCCTGTCATTCTTTTGTGCTAACACTGGCACTTGAACTCAGGGCTCACACGCTTGCTTAGCTTTTTCACTCAAGGCTGACCATTCTACAATTTGAGCTGCACCTCCACTTCAACTTTTTACTGATTAATTAGAGATAAGAGTCTTGGGGATTTTTCTACCCAGGGTAGCTTCAAACCATGCTTCTTAGGTCTCAGCTTCCTGAGTAGCTAGGAAGTAATCCACCAGCACTCAGCTCACCCTCCTTGTTAATGTCAGTGTTACTCTTTTCAATCATGTACTACAGAGTGAGAAATAGTGACGTGCTACCAAGGAATCAACTTTCCAAACTTCAAATTGATTCCTCAGTGGACACAGGATTGAGGATGGCAGCCTCATACAAGCTGGAGAATCTCTGGGGAAGTTACCTCATCCCTAATATCTCATTTGTAATGGCACTTTGCTTAGCGAATCTTCCCCCATCGTAACTGGTGTAAAGTTAAACTTCAGGCCATGCCATGTCTTAACTATCCGTATTTTAACAGGAAGGAAAGCCCACTAGACCCCACACTGGGAGCAAGCTTGTCAGCACATCACTTACTCTGTCTCCTGTCACTGTCCTCTCCTACCTCTACCCTCCCTCTGCCAGTCCAGCTTACTGCCAAGGGCCTTAATTTTCTATTTCGGGTCTCCTGATTGAGGGGGGGGAGGGAATGTTCATTGAGGGGAGGGCTTTTACATCAAAACTGGGAATAAGCCACCGCCTAGCAGAGATCATTTCTTGGAATTATTCCTTTAAATGTTTACAAGAAACAATTATCAAGTGTCCCTGACTGATTCCCAAATGTACTTGAAGGGAGAATTGCTAAGAGTTTCCATTTTCTGGTTTGTTTTAATCCTACGGCATAAACTTTTTTTTTTCTTTCTGGTTGTTGTTGTTGGAATTCCTTCAACAAAATTCCTCATAAAGATGAAAGGAGGGGAAAGCTTGTTACTGAAAGTTAAACTTCCCAGGGTGCACCACAGACTCCATGCCAGCCGTGGCTGTGTGACATGAAAGCTGTATTTCCAAAACAAAGGGACAATCAGCAGTGCTGCCACCAACACCTCCTCCCTTTGGATAGTCGGAAAGACTATGTC
Organism: Dipodomys spectabilis; assembly: GCF_019054845.1. Lineage (NCBI taxonomy): Eukaryota > Metazoa > Chordata > Mammalia > Rodentia > Heteromyidae > Dipodomys > Dipodomys spectabilis. The sequence goes on along the minus strand of NW_024870678.1, from coordinate 2,932,577 downwards.
CGGTCCCCTAAAAGAACCTGTTCTTTGCTGTGTGGGGGATAAAATCTTTAACTACCAAATGCCCTTGTTGTCCCTGAATGAAAAAGACGTGATGAACTCTGGCAGGGTCGGGTTGTTCTACAACATCTGAAGCTTTACAAAAATAAATAAACAAATTAAATAGCTTTTGTCTGGTTTGCCTCGTCAGCTTTCATTACTGTAAGGATGGATGCAGCAAAAGAAGTGTTTCCTTCTTTTACTCCAGGATGGAACGAAGCACAGCTTGTCCTCCTGCCCTCTATGGTTCAGGGCTGAGCTCTGTGGCCTATTCTTACTCACCCACTGGAAAAGATTCGACGGCAAAGGCTACTTTGATGGGCTCAACTCCCAGAGTCCCAATTTGAAGTTGTTCTTTTCCACTTAAGGAGACATTTCATCCCTCCCCCCACCTTTCATTTAAAAAAAATGTTTTGAATGCGAAGTGACATCACAAGGACCTCAAGGTAGCTTAATATATAAATTCTGCTAGTTGACACTCTAGGCTGTGTCAGCACACAAGGTCAGCTCAGCTAAACTAACCAGCTGCCAAACAACGACTTCAGGGAAACATTTTTGGATGTACATGTGGCTGAGCCAAAGGCAAACCCAAAAATCTCAAGTGAGAGCATAAGTACTTGGGCTTTAAAAAAAAAAAAATAGGCCATGGTATTTAATCTTGTTAAGCAAGTTTGAGCTGGGCATTTGTCCATGATGGACAATGGAGAATCCTAGAAAAAAGTATCTTTAACTGAGTGACCCTGCTTAGTCCAAGGCCTTGTGCTTATCTCAGCATCGCTACTGGCTGAGATTGGGAACCGACCTGCTCTCCCTGCTATCTTCATGCCTGCCTGTTCAGTAAGATACCAGGGAAAAGATGTATGCAGACCATAGAGAGAATGTTTGTCCTTCTTCAAGTCCTTCAAGCTGTAGGAAGCACACGTCTTGAAGAAGCCTGTAAGAAACTGCCAACATGAGGGGCTAGTGGAGGGCTGGCACAGATAGCTGAAATCTACAGATCTGCTGTGGAATTTACAATATAGTAACAATATATGCACTACCCCCAAGTATGTAGTAGGAGTTTCCAGGCCAGACAAGAGTCTCAAATAAGACACATACACAATGATCAGTCATCATTTGGGCAATGGCTGCCACAGCCTCATTGAATCTTGTTGTGACAGCCCCAAGGAGCAGTATGTTGGCAATTATTAATAAAATGGTCCCTGGGGATTACATAGAGAATGATCAAACATCTATCCAGCTGTGAAGGAAAAAATATCTCTTCTAGTCATGCATTCATTTAAAAATTGCTCCTATAAAAGGGAAATAGAACATGAATCTTCTACATACAATGGGAAAAAAACTCATAAATAACATAGTTACTCTACCAGAAAATTAAATGCAAAGTATACTGACCCTCCTCTTCTGAGATGAGATGGTATAGGTGGTGCTTCTTTGAACACTTCTTGGCCTTTGATTTCTCTGAAGCCTCCATCATAAGTTAGTTGGACAGGGTGACTTTTTAAGTGGTCAGTGGCATTTGGTTCTGTTAAATGAATCCCATTGATTTTCACCGTAGAGTTCCCCATCATAACTGCTTCTTTGTATTGTGTTATCTTCTTTGCTGTAATAACAAGAACATGTTTTCTCAAAGTATTTCTTATTTCAGGAATTAGTGCCTTCCAATGTTATTTTCTATCGTAATTTATAGAATTTTAAAGTTATTTGTTACTTATGTTTTATGGCCAAGCCTCCCTGAACACAAGACTGCACCACAATGACAAGTTTAAATCATCACTTCTGCAGCTAAAAATGAATAGGATCTTAACTCCATTGGCTTCATGTCTACTGGAAAGAAAACAGAATTTAGGGTATGGACTATTTAGTCTACCTACCTATTTCCATGTTCCCTAGTCATATCTTTTCTCATATGTTACATTGTTTCATCTTAAAATAGTTTATCAAGTGCCTCCTTGAGGTCAAACTCTGCCTTAGACACTTGGCTGAATTAGCGGCAAAACAGAGATATTTTGCCTCAAAAATAGTCCATCCTCATGGGTGTAAAAATACAACAGTAATACACCATAATAAATAAGATTTATGGTCTGCTATAACATAATAAGCATGACCAAAGAAAGCAAAAATAGCAGAGAGTAGAAAAGGGTAAAAGGAAGTAGGAAGAGGGGCAATAAGGGGTCATGGGAGCACAAGGGATGTTAATATGGAGGCTGGATGGCAAAAGAGTACCTGGGCTGGGACAGGAACAGCAGGAAAGCAGTGTGGGAGGGGAAGGGGAAAGAGGTGGTCAGAGGGGCCCAGAATGGTACGGCTGGGACTTATTTATAAAGTTTTCTAGTGAGGCCTGAGGTAAAGTTGCACGAAGACATTCTACTTCTGAAACAAAACACAATGAGTTTATAAACACAGACTCTTAGACTTAAAATACCACACTTTTATCATCAGTCAATTGACCATCGAAGTTTTGTCTGGGCTGCTACTGGATTCTATCTAGTCTGTGATAAAATATTTTGTCGAAGGAGAAGAGAAAGTAAATCTGCAGTATGGCAGGAAGGCAGGGGCTTGGGGAGTGAAATGAGCTGCATATAGGAAAATAGTATTTTGCAAGTTTTTCCAAAATGACTCAAGGTTTCTTTTTCTGTACTTATTTAGAAACCAACAAACCCATAAAAGCTAACAATAACAAAACCACCTATTGCAGACTGACCAAGTTCGCAGCTTTCAAAACACTAAACTTTAAACCTAAAGTGAGCCCAGCCCTCATTTTGATGATGAGAAAATTAAGAACTCAAAAGACTAAATGACCCATCTGAGGGCACAGAGAAAGCCAGGCCTACAAGGCAGAATGAACACACACTTCCAAACCCATCAGTTATGGGGTGGAGCAGGTATCTGAACACCACTCAGTAATGTGGGCAAGCTGCTTAACTTTTCTCTCACCTCTTCAATGGCCCATCCCTTCTCTTGTGCCCCATTCTTGGGAATAAAATAAGGATTAAATGATGTGGCCTAGCTGGGCATCAGTGGCTCACACCTGTATCCTAGCTACTCAGGAGACTGAGATCTGAGGATTATGGTTCAAAGCCAGCCCAGGCAGAAAAGTCTATGAGACTTTTATTTCTAATTAACTAAACACACACAAAAAGAGCCAGAAGTAGAGCTATGGCTCAAGTGGTAGAGTGCTAACCTTGAATGAAAAAGCTAAGGGACAGTGCTCAGGCCCTGAGTACAAACCCTAGTACCAACACACACACACACACACACACACACACACACACACACACACTTTGGAGATGTTGTCATTGTTATTGGAACTTTGTCTTCTGGTCCAGGTCCCTGTAACCACACCACTGTACACAACTGTACTACTAAATTACTCAGCACACATATTGTTTTGATTACAAAGCACTTTTAGTCTATTGCTCTTTTAGCATTTCTTTCACTCGTATTTATTAAACACTACCATGTGCCAGGTGCTGTTCTGTACACGAACAATCCTATAGAGAACAAGATGTCCTAGCCATCATAGAACTTCTAGAAGGGGAAACAGAACCATATGTTCTATTCTTCCAGCTACTGGGGTGAGCAGTGGATCATTGCTAACATAGAGCACTACCCTGGGCCCATTCAGACTCCTGATGGAGGGACATCAGTAAAATAAGCATGTATGACAAAGCTTGGTGTCAAAGCTTGTGCACATATATGTAGCACAATGTGGTAATTCTGTCATGGATGTTATGGACATGTCCAAAGGAGACAGCTACGTGCAGCACTGCCACATGGAAACACTGACCTACAGACATTTCTTTCATATCTGCTATATGCCACAACCTGTTTTAGGTTCTTGGGCTACAAGTAGAGAAGTACACATTTCCTTCTGAAATTGCTCAGTGCCGTCACGGAGACAGAGAGGGCAGACGAGAAAAGGGATGAGTGCAGTACAGTGTGGACCCAGCCAGGTAACAAGGAGGTAGAGAGTAGAGAAGATGGGAGTTGATCAGGGAAAGATGTGTGAAAGAGCTGCAGCCTGAGCAGCGGCATCTGGATGGTGAATGGGAGGCAAACAGAAGGGAATGGAGCAGAGTCCAGGTAGCTGCAAGGGCTATTTTGAAATTCTTACTGTCTAAACAAAGAAGTCCACATTTTTCACTGAGCCCAGCAAATTATACAGTGGGTCCTGTCTAAATCTTGAGGTAGAAATGTGGGTGTGGGAACTACAAGGGCTTCCACAGTGCTAGTGGCCCCCTCTGGGTAAGGGGACAGAAGGAGACGGGAGAGAAGGGCTTGGAATTCAAGGCTGGAACCAGGTACCCATAGAGCTGAGCAAGCAACAGAACTGGGACCTCACCCCTTCAACCAGGGGTGAGAAAACTACTGAACCAGCAAATCTAGCCTGCCTCATATTTTTATAAAACTAGGAACTAAAAATGGTTTTTACATTTTTGATTAAAAAAATCAGATGAAGAGCAATGATTTATGACAAGTGAAAATTACATGAAGTTCAAGATTCAGTGGCCAAAAATCAGCAATGGCTGCTTCTATTCTCTACTGCAGTGTTCAATGTGCTGGAGAGAGACTACATGCTCATAGGGGCTTAAGATGATTACAATCTGACTCTTCACAGAAAAATGGTGCTGTCTTCTATGGTTTTCCAAACTGTGTTCTCAAGAGACAGATCCTTCAGTCAAGCAGGTTTGGGAAATGTGGGTTGGACTTAAAGTAAATGGATTTCTTCCCTGGATGGTTTTTCATACCCTTTAATGTGTTTTGGAAGGCCAGGAATGGCCGGTGTTTCCATGACTGATTTAAATGCTGGATCCTTTCCCAAGGAAAATCTGTCCACATTTTGCCTACACTGTTCCGAGATTTCTCTGGAACTCAGTTTGGCAAGCATTCCTGGAGCCATGGGGTGGGGAAGGGGTTGAAAGGTGTTCAACAATGGGCTGCGAAGGTGGCTCAGTGGTAGAGTGCTTGCCTTGATGCATGAGGCCCTGGGTTCGATTCCTTAGCACCATATAAGCAAAAAGAAAAAAAGCCAGAAGTGGCACTGTGGCTCAAGTGGTAGAGCGCTAGTCTTGAGCTGAAGAGCTGAGAAACAGCGCCCAGGCCCAGAGTTCAGGCCCCACGACTTGACACCCCCCCCCCCCAAAAAAAAGGTGTTCAGCAAGGGGATGATGGCATGTGGGTTATTTCCTTCATGACCTCTTATGCTTCATGGGAGACAGAACATGCTCATTTTTCATGGCCACATCTGGTTGGATGCTCAACTTCCCTAGGCTCTGCTTGTAGCTAGCTCCAAAGGCTGCAGACAGGGAAGAGGTAAAAAGAGACACAGGGCAGTGGTGAGGAAGGAGAATGCAGACTGTGAGAAGTAGAAGAGGCCTTGATGACTGAAAGTGTGACAGGCAGGTCCTGAGGTCTCTCTGCAGCTTGAATAACAGGGAATACATTAGCCACAATATCATATCCAGTTTACAAGCAGTTCTGAATTCAAAGCCATACAACTGTGGGCCTAATTGAGATGATTGCCCCATCCTTTCCCCTTCCCCTTTTCAAACCAGAAGGTCCAAACCTGCCCCCACACCCTATGCCCGCCCTTATCTACTGACTTTCAACTACAAAGAACTTTACACTAAGGGCAAGGCTAGGCCCTTTCTCTCCAGGCATAGATGACTTTGGGGCCTTGGTGTGAACAGAACACTTTTTAGACAATAGTGCCTTGGAAATAAAATCCACACAGCTTGTACACAAATGACAGATTCCAAGGCACAGAGCGCCAGTATTTACTTTAAATTGATGTGTGCTTTTAAAACGGCAATGACTATTTTACTGCTGTTATTTCCTGTGTAGAGCCATTGGCCTTTAGGGATGTGAGTTCACTGCTAACAGGTGGATTAGAAGAACCACATTGAAGATATGTTTCACTGCATGTAGGCACGTAGGTGGCGGCTGGCCTCTGTACTGTGACTATTAATGGAGGGAGGGAGGGAACTGAGCTGGGGAAGGAGGGCCTGAGGTTGAGTGGGGGGGAGTGGGGGGGGGGCAGACATTCATCATCCAGTCACTTTCCCATCACCAGGAACTTTTTGGACTCATAGTTTAAAAAAATCTATTTATAATTTGACCCTGAACATAAACTGACAGCTGAAGTGACGTTTCTTGAAGCAATACTTACCATTATGGTGTACCCTAATATTTTCCATTATTTCTATTTTTTAAACAATGCTCATATGGTCTGCCAAATTGTTTTTTATTCTACTAACAGATCTTTCCCTGCAGCTTGGAAAACTCTGTGCATGATCCCACCCATGGCAGGCAGTCTTTAGAACATGGAGTCTCCTGGATTAAGCTCCAGACAACACTGCTGTGGCAGGAGGAAAAATCCCATTCAAGTTTATTTGTTTGTTTGCTTGGTTTTTAACAATAAAATAGGGGCTGGGAATGTGACTTAGTTGTAGAGTGCTTGCCTAGCATGCATGAAGCCCTGGGTTCCATTCCTCAATACCACATACACAGAAAAAGCTGGAAGTGGTGCTGTGGCTCAAGTGGTAGAGTGCTAGCCTTGAGCAAAAGAAGCTCAGGAACAGTGCCCAGGCCCTGAGTTCAAGCCCCAGGACTGGCAAAATAAATTAAGTAAGTAAGAAAGTAAATAAAGTTCTGTTTTAATTTACTGATTCAGATCATTGTAAATATTCAACAATAAATAAGACAGAAGGGGCTGAGGGTGGAAACCTCGCTAATGTCATTCAAAATACAACCCGATCATTTGATACTTGGCTATAAAATAAACATGGGGAGAGAAAGCAAATTTTAAATCATCACCAACCAACCAAAGGAGATGGCAGAGAGAAAGAAGAAAGAAGAAAAAGTGCTCCAGTAACTGGCTTTGGAGGGGATTGCGATGCTGGAGAGTGAGCCACACCCACTCTCTCATGTGGTGGGGGGAGGGGGCTGACACACTCGGGTTTAAAGCTTAACCCTGCTCTGGGAACTTGGCAGGAGCAGCCTGTAGTGGGGAGGAGTCCTGACCCTTAACCTGGAAGGAAAAGGAAGCTTGGAAGCAAGGCCTGGCTGCTTGGTCACAGGGTTAAGCAGCCCCATACATGGCAAGGGACCCATTCAAGTTTTGCTTATGCAGTTTCAGGAACAAGAAAGGTATTAAATCAGAGGATTAGTGTTCATGATAAGAATCTTATCATTCTCATTCATTTTTTAATTGCAATTAATTGTGTGTGTGTGTGTGTGTGTGTGTGTGCACGCGCGCTCAGGTGTGCCAGTCATGGGACTTGATCTCAGGATCTGGGGGCTGACCTTGAGCTTTTGTACTCAAGGCCTAATGCTCTACTACTTGAGCTACAGCTCTACTTTCAGTTTTTTTGTTTTTTTTTTTTTTGGATAGCTAATTGGAGATAAGAGTCTCATGAACTTTCCTGCCTGGGCTGGCTTTGAATCATAATCCTCAGATCTCAAGACTCTGGAATAGCTGGGATTATAGGTAGGAGCCAATGGCATCTGGCTCTCAAATAGACAACTTTTCAAATTCTAAACATTATTCCTTCCTGACGTATGCGAACCAAGTCTTTGGAAATATTTCTCCTAATATCCTTTTACTACACAGAAATGTTTATTTTAAATAAAACTCTGTGTTATTTAGATATTCTTTGTAAACACCTGGGGAAAATACATAAACTACATAATGCCAACTTTTACCCAACATTAACTCTTAGTTTATATGTTAAAAAAACCCCAAAGTTATGGAAAATCACATAAAAATAACTTTTGTAGCAAACTTAAGCAGCATGTCTGTCCCCAGGGTTGAAAGGACATGGCACGGCTTACACTCAGCTGGAGGAAGGGATCTGTCGGGCAGAAGAGCCCCCTGGGAGGCTGCCCGGAACAAGCGTGCCCGGGCACTGCTTATTTTTCGAATCTTTGCAGGGTCCAGTGGGGGCTTAGGCAGGCAGAGGTCCTCTTCTGTGGTGTAAGATGGTGGAGCCTTTGGTTTCTGAAAAGAGAATTTAAAAACCAAAAAGATCGGCATCAGTCTCTGCCTCTCAAGGCTCATTCACTGGAACTAACCTCCTGCTTTCAGGGGGGCACAGGGCTTTGTTTCTTTCTTTCTTTTCCTTCTGGCATCATAGTGGATCCTTAGCTCTACTAGCTCATTAGCCATCAAAATTACCAGGCATCTTTTAAAGTTCCTAAATCTACTTCCATACACTTCCATAAACACTTGAACACTCGTGAGATTATCCATATAGATAGGCCTGTCATCGTTAATTGTTTTTGTCAATTATTTGAATAGACCATTCTGCTACATTGCTTAGCCTATTTGAAAGACACAAGTTACTCAGGCTTGCAAACAAACATGAGCTTTATGAGACGATGAAATTAATATAGTCAACTAGCTTTGTAAAGTACTATGTTCAATTTAGTTCAGAAAAATATGTATTGGACACCTATATTAGCCAAGACTTATGTGAACTATGAATACCAATTTTAGATACCATAGATTCCACTAAAGTTAGGGGTTTTTTGTTTGTTTGTTTGAGATAAGGTCTCTGCAGCCTAGCCTGGCCTTGAGCTCACAGTTCTGTTTTAGCTTCCTGAGTGCTGGATTTTAAGTATGTTACCACTATGCCTCCCTTCAAAGAAGTATTTTTTAAATGATATTAAGAAATTTTAAAGCAAATAGCCTATTTGCGATAAGCCTATTAACCCTAGCCATCATGGACTGCAATCCTCATATTTAGGCTTCCTGCCATATGTGGGATGACAGGTGCATACCACCTGAGAAGCTAGGATTATAGGCATGACCCACTAGCGCCTAGCTTTTTATAATAGACAAGCATCCTTGTATTGAAGCCCAGTAAATGCTAGTTCCCTTCCTTACACACTCAGTTCACTCCCTATTATCAGATTTGGTTCTCAGTCCCTTTGAACTCTTCCCACAAATCAAGACCCTGGCCTATGACATGACTCTAAGGAGGGTACACTAATTTGTCTACACAAATACTGCCACACTTGCTCAGGGCACAGTTGCTTTACTTTGTACTCTCCCCAGTTTGTTGAAAAATAGTTATGAGTGTGACTTGCCCATGAAGCTAATAGTAACAGAAAAGCAAAGAGTATCATATAGGGAAGTAAGTACTTTATATAGTTACGAAAAACAAAATTCATAATTTCAATACTGAAGGTGCAATATAAGGTTTCCTGCACTCTGCAGCTGTGATGTGTCGTCTTCATTGATGGGATTGAGAAGGCTGAGGAGATTAGATTAGTAAAACACAGCTCTGGGCATATCAGTGAAGCTGCTTCCAGTGAGGACTCATTAAAGGAGGTGCCCTATCCCAAATGTGAACAATACAGTCCCATACCATAAGCTGGAGACCGATGGAATATAAGCAAGAAATAGAGGGAGCCCTCTAGCTCAGGCACTCTGACTCCCTGTCTCTCAGGAGCTGAGATACTTCATTCTATCATGAGTTCCTGCCAAGACATTCTTCTACAGCACCAGCCTAGAAGCCACCAAGCGTAGAAACCTCTGAAACTTTGAGCCACACAAATTCTCCCTCCTTTAGGTAGTTTTGCTCAGGTATTTTGTGTGCCACAGCAATGAATAGCTGACCAACAAAGCAGCATATAAAACAAAACAAGTTTATGAAGTTTGCCACATAATAATGTCAATATAGCAAACGGTCTATTTTACAGATACTGAAACTGTTATAAATGTGTTTGGTAGTAAATAAAAGAACTTATTAAAAGGAAAATTATGGTCTGGAGGGTTAATTTTTCCCCAAAAGACGGTAACCAAATTATCTCTGGTGAGCAATATAGTATAACTAACTGTTCCTTGACCAAAAGCATTATTTGCCTGGCACAAAATTACTGTTTATAATAAAATTCATTATGTATCTCACTAGATTGGACTATAAACTAATATGTGTAAGGCATTTTTAATTCCTCAAGAGAAAACTACAAGTCTGCAAATGTGTTTGTGTGCATGTGTGTGTGTGTGTGTGTGTGTGTGTGTGTGTCTGTGTGTCTGTGTGTGTCACTGGGAATTGAACACAGGGCTTTACATGTGTGTCTACCCCTTAAGCCATGCACTGAGCCTTACTCTTTTTTTTTTTTTTGTCAGTCATGGGGCTTGAACTCTGGGCCTGAGCGCTGCCCCTCAGCTCTTCAGCTCAAGGCTAGCCCTCTACCACTTGAGCCATAGTATCACTTCCAGTTTTCTGATGGTTAACTGTAGATAAGAGTCTCGTGGACTTTCATGCCAGGCTGGCTTTGAACCGCCATCCTCAGACCTCAACCTCCTGTGTAGCTAGGATTGTAGGCATGAGCCACCGGCGCCTGGCTGTATTTTACTTCTGAGATCAGGTCCCTAACTTAGCCTGGACTGCCATCAATTTCAAGATCTTACTGTCTCTGCCTGCTGAGTAGCTGGGATTGTACACATTATCACCATGCTCAGCTAAAACTTTATGAGATTTTTTTTTCTTATGAAGTGCAAATAATCTTAGAAATCAGAGAATGTTGTAAATAACTACTAATCTTCACTTGAGAATCTCTCCTCACGGGGTTTTCCTTCTCACTAAACAAACCAACAACTTAAGTAAAATCAAGTACACTGGGAAGGCCAGATTTTAAGACTTGATTTGGCCAATGGAACTCCAGATTCACTGAAGATACAAAGCCAGATTCATTGAAGACACATAGACCATTTTGATGCAACAAACTAGACAAGGAAGGTGTAATTCATAGTTCACTTAAAGGATTAAGCTGGCCTTGATTCATCCTAGAGCCTGAGCCCTTGACTAATCTCTGCCCTTGATTCCTCAGATCCAGAGACTGAAGGCAGGGTCTCCCCAACTCTGCATAAAGGCTGGAAAGCAATTAATGACGTTCCACTCAGAAAGTTGATAATGATGTAATTTATGAGGCAACAGAATGCACACATAGAGTATAAGACCTCTTAGAAGTCAAAAATTAAAATTCTCCTTAGACTAATTTTGTTGTTGTTGGTCATGGGGCTTGAACTCTGGGTCTGGGTGCTGTCCCTCAGCTCTCAACTCATGGCGAGTGCTCGACCACTTGAGCCACAGCGCCACTTCTGGTTTTCTGGTGGTTTATTGGAGACAAGAGCCTCACAGAGTTTTCTGCTCAGGCTGGCTTTGAACTGGGATCCTCAGATCTCAGCCTCTTGAGTAGCTAGGATTCCAAACATGAGCCACTAGTGCCCAGCTAAGATTAATTTTTTGAGGTGTCAGTTCTGTGTGCATTTCTATCACTAAAATTTTCTCCACAGATTTTCTGGATTCCCATCACCTAAAGCCTGTGACTTGCTACTGTATAGTTGCCACACCGTTCAGAAACGGAAGGAAGGAAGGAAGGAAGGAAGGAGAGGAGAAGGAAGAAACAACAATGATCCACAATGACAACATAGGGCTGGGAAGGTGGCTCAGTGGTAGAGCGCTTGCCTTGCATGCATGAGGCCCTGGGTTCGATTCCCCAGCACCACATAAGCAAAAAGAAAAAAAAGCTGGAAGTGGTGCTGTGGTTCAAGTGGTAGAGCACTAGCCTTGAGCTGAAGAGCTGAGAGAGAGTGCCCAGGCCCAGAGTTCAGGCCCCACAACCAGACCCCCCAAAAAACAAACAAACAATGACAACATAGCACGGTAGTTATTCTGGGGAGGCAGTGGTTGGGTGAGGGTAGGGTCAAAGGCTACAAATGATCTCATAGATAGTGTTATAGACTCCATTTTCTTTCTGAATTGCTGACTTCTGAGTGCTTACTTTGTAAATGCATCATGTTGCCTTTTCATGATCTGTGTCTTTTCCGCCAGTCGAAAAGTGGCTAAAAATATTAACTGGGCTTGGTCAGTTTAGGAAACAAGTGGACTGATTCGATGATGGTAAAGATAAAATACCATTTCTCTAATTATTCTCATGATCACATTTCTGTCAATGTTATCCACTAGAAAATAAGAGAACAATTATTTCTATGTATCTAAATTTGAATGCCAGTTAATAAAGCAGAGAAATAAGCCAGGCGCCAGTGGCTCATGCCTATAATCCTAGCTACTAAGGAGGCTGAGATCTGAGGATCATGGTTCAAAGCCAGCCCGGGCAGGAATGTTCCTGAGACTCTTATCTCCAATAAACCACCAGAAAACTGGAAGTGGCATTGTGGCTCAAGTGGTAGAGCGCTAGCCTTGAGCTGAAGAGCTGAGGAACAATGCCCAGGCCCAGAGTTCAAGCCCCATGACCAACAAAAACAAAAAACAAAATAAAGCAGAGAAATAGAAACTGGAATAATCACCCTTCCTATGCATCCTGTCTCACAAAGCTATGGAAGGGAATGGTCCACTAAAACATGTGTGAGTCAAGAAAGAGAAGGACCTGGGATATAGGAAAGAGGAAGAAGCCACAGAGGGGCTGGAGCTGCCTCCTGGGATGATGGCGAACCGTTCCCAGGACAAGTGGTTGGGCTGAAGTTGGAGAGCTTCCAAATGAGGTAAATTCATAGGACACCTCTGGTACCTGAACACACAAAGGCAATTTAGATTTCCAGTAAGAAAGTTGATGACTAGCTGGGAAGGTGGCTCAGTGGTAGAGTACTCGCTTTGCATGCATGAGGCCCTGGGTTCAATTCCTCAGCACCACTTAAGCAGAAAAAGCAGGAAGTGGCGCTGTGGCTCAAGTGGTAGAGCGCTAGCCTTGAGTTGAAGAGCTGAGGGACAGCATCCAGGCCCAGAGTTCAGGCCCCATGACAAAAAGAAAAAAGAAAAAAAAAGAACGTTGATGAATGAAAATCCTGAAAGCAATACAATTAACACCCTAGGGAAAAAACATTGGTGAAGGTAAGAATAAAAAGAGAGAAGCATTATTAGTTATCATCAATTCAAAGCTCAGCTATGAACAGGTTTTATATAATTACTGCCCAAAAAAACTGATCTAACCAGTTATCATCCACTTATATTGGAAAGACAGCAGTGGGGAAGAAGAAGGGTAAATGTGTGGTGACAGGAAATGAGAAGACATACAAGAGTGGGATTCCTATTGTCCTTCAAAGTCATAATTCTTCTAGCTCATAAGTCAGAGAACAGCAAGACAACGTGCTATTTAAAACCTGGACACACACACACACACACACACACACACACTGAAAAAAAATACCAAGAGACTGTGAGAATGTGTTAAAAGAAGTCAAAAGAAGAAAAAATGAAGAATTAGGGACCAGGAGACTGCTTGATTTGCTTTTTGTTTTTTTTTATAACAGGTCTCTCTCTTTCTCTCTTTCTCTCTCTCTCTCTCACACACACACATACACTTAAAGAGTACATGTACAATTTTCACAAATTTTACATATAATATGTATACATAACTGTTAAAAAAAAGGAAATAATATGTATAGAACTGTTTCAAAAACAAAAATATTGTGAATTATTTGTTTACCAAATGACTTTAAAATTCTTTATTATCAGGTAGGTGCCAGTGGCTCATGCCTATAACCCTAGCTACTCAGGAGGCTGAGATCTGAGGACCACGGTTCAAAGCCAACCTGGGCAGGAAAGTCCATAAGACTAATCTCCAATTAATCACCACAAAGCTGGAAATGGAATTGTGGCTCAAGTAGTAGAGCACAAAAGCTCATAGTTAGTGCCGAGACCCTGAGCTAAAGCCCCAGGACAAGTACATGCAAAATAATTATTATCAAGGTATAGGTAAGCTCTAGAAGTGTTTCCCGAGCTATTAGCCATTATATTTGAAAAAACATAAGAATATGCTTTCATATTAAATTATTACTCCATGTAGGCCTAGGTGATACTTTTCTTCTATGCACTTCTATGTGCCAACTGCCAGTGTTTTTGGAAGCCACTTTGCAACAGTGGTGGGGATGTGCAGTACTCACCAGCTCCAGTGGACTGAGACGAGCACTTGAGATAGGCCTGGAGTCAGGTAACTCAAAACTGGATGCATGAAGGCTGGCATGAGAGATGGTGCAGTTATTAGTTTGGGATGAATTCTACCTTTTGTTTCTAATATATGTTAGTAAACTCTAGTTGAAAAGCAAGTATTCAATACATAAACCTTAAGAAGAAAAAGCAATTTAAAATTTTACAATACATGTTTTATTGACAGTTCTTTTTATTACCTAAATATATTGAATAATTAAGTATATACAGTGATTTTTTTCAAAAGCTTTGTTCATATCATTTTATAAAGTTGGTAGAACAATCACTATTAAAATTTTTATTCTAAGGTAGCTGCTGGAACTCAAGGACTAAAATTGTTTTTAAGAATCTTGAACAAGGGCTGGGAAGGTGGCTCAGTGGTAGAGCGCTTGCCTTGCATGCCTGAGGCCCTGGGTTCGATTCCTCAGCACCACATAAGCAAAAAGAAAAAAGCCAGAAGTGGTGCTGTGGCTCAAGTGGTAGAGCACTAGCCTTGAGCTGAAGAGCTGAGGGACAGCGCCCAGGCCCAGAGTTCAGGCCCCATGACTGGACCCCCCCCCCCTCAAAAAAAAAAAAAGAATCTTGAACAAAAGTCAAACTTTAAAAAGTAACTATTGCCAGGCGCTGGTGGCTCACACCTGTAATCCTAGCTACTCAAGAGGCTGAGATCTGAGGACTGCAGATCAAAGTCAGCCTGGGCAGGAAAAGTCTGTGAGACTCTGATCTCCAATAAACTACTCAGAAAACACGAAGTAGCACTGTGGCTCAAGTGGTAGACGGCTAGCCTTGAGCTGAAGAGCTGAGGGACAACACCCAGGCCCAGAGTTCAAGCCCCACAACTGACCCTCCCCCACAAAAAAGTAGCTATTGAGGATGGTTATGATCTAGAAGCACTGTGTACATAAATACTCCTGTTCAAATAAAACCCCCTTTTACAACTACTTGATATCAATAAAAATAAAGAAGTATCTACCTTAGAAGAACAACCCTCCCAACTATCTTGAAAATCAATTAGAAAATCTATCACACCAACAAACTAAAGAAGAAAAATTTTAACCAGGTGCTGGTGGCTCATGCCTCTAATCCTAGCCTGTCCCGAGGCTGAGATCTGAGGATTGAAGTTCAAAGCCAGCCCAAGCAGAAAAGTCTGTGAGACTCTTGTCTCCAATTAACAACCAGAAAACCAGAAGTGGCACTGTGGCACACAGTGATAGAGCACTAGCCTTAAGCAAAACAAGCTCAGGGCCCATGCCCAGGCCCTGAGTTCAAGTCCCATGACCTACAAAAAAAAAAAGGGAAAAAAAGAAGAAAAATCTATGATTTTATCAATACATTATGCAAAGGAAGAAAATGAGCATTTGTAAATTCCAATACCCATTCATGGCAAAAGCTCTTAGTAAACTAGGGCTACAGTGAAACTTCTCCAACTTCAAAAAGAATATCTACAAAAATCCTACAGGTAACATCATACTTTATGATGAAAAACTTGAAACTTACTCACTAAGGTCAAGAACAAGGCAAGGATATTCCTTTCCATCATTGGTTCTTAACATCATACTAGGTATCCTAGCTAATGCACTAAGACAAGCAAAGGTATGAAAAGGTGTACAGATTGAGAATGAATGAAGAAATAAAACTATCACTGGGTGGGGTGTCATTTGCCTGTAGTCCTAGAACTTGGGCCATATAGCAAGGCCTTGTTTTAACACTCCCCCCATACCCAAAAAAAGAAAAAGAAAAAATGAAAATCATTTTTGCAAATGATATGATCATCTATGTGGAAAAATCCTAAAGAATGGACATAAACAAAACTAAGAAGCTCCTGGAATGAATAGCTGATTATAGCAGGTTACAGGATAGAAGATTAATACAAAGCCAATGCCTTCCTTATATGTCAGTAATGAGCAGCAGAAACTGAAATGAAAACACAACAGCATTTAAATTAGCTATTCCTATAAAAAGAAACACCCAGTTATAAATATGACAATATATATACTATCTATGAGGAAATTTTATGAGCCAATGGAAAAAAATCAAAGGAAAACTAAATGGACAGACATTCCATTTCCATGGATAGGAAAACTAAATGTTGTCAAAATAGGAGTTATTCCTAGCTTGATGTATAGATCCAATGCAATCTTGTCCAAAATTTTGTCAAGTTATTTTGTTGATACCAATAAACTGATTCTAAAGTTAATATGGAGACAAAAGATCCAGAATAGCCAATGTAACATTGGAGAAGAACAACAACTGTAATGATATAGTAATCAAGCACTATGATTCTGGCGAGAGAAGCAGATCAATGGAACAGAGCCCAGATAGATCCATAAAAGTCCCCGTCTTTGACAGAGGAGGAAAGACAGTACAGGTGTTCCTTGACTCACGGTGGAGTTAGGTGCCAACAAACCTATCGGAACTTAAAAATGTATTCAATCTATGTAACCTAGCTAGACCATAACTTAGTAACCCAGTTATTTGCTCTCATGATCCTGTGCCTGACTAGAAGTTATATCTTGCCAGTGCTGATCTCTAGCTCAGAAAAAGATTAGACTTCAAAATTCAATAGCCCAATTTCTACTAAACAAACATCACTTTCACATTATTGTCAAGTAAAAAAAAACACCTCATAATTGAACTACTAAGTCAGGAACTTTTCAGTGCAAAAAGATACATGCTGCTCAGACAACTGGATATATGCAAAAAATAAGGGAAGAGGGAGGAACTAGATAGACTTTACATGCTTTACAAAAAGTAGCTCAAGTCAGGCACCGGTGGCTCATGCCTGTAATCCTAGCTACTCAGGAGGCTGAGATCTGAGGATCACGGTTCAGAGCCAGCCCGGGCAGGAAAGTCTGTGAGACTCTTTTTTTTTTTTTTTAATTTTTTTTAATTGTGAAAATACCATACAGAGGGGTTACAATTACACGGGCAAGATAATGAGTACATTTCTTATCAAGCATTGTTGCTTCCTCCTTTGTTTCCTCTTCCCATCCCTTCCCATCACCCCTCCCCCCACCCCCCCAAAGTTATAAAGTTCATTTTTCAACATAATGATTTGTACATCTCATTGTTGCAATGGGTCCACCTGTATCCCTATTTAAACAATTTGTTTTTTCCTTCCCCACCACAAATTATACCAACATCAAATACAGTGAAAGCAGGGGTTATAATAAAAACCACTAGAAAACCGGAAGTGGTGCTGTGGCTCAAGTGGTAGAGCGTTTGCCTTGAGCTGAAGAGCTCAGGGACAGGGCCCAAACCCAGAGTTCAAGCCCCACAACTGACCAAAAAAAAAAAAAAGTAGCTCAAATTTATTCACAGATCTAAATGTAAGAGTGAAAACTATAAAATCTGACAAGATAACACAGGAGAAAGTCTAGATGACCTTAGATTTGGATAAGGTATGACCCATATATAGTACCAAAGGCATGATCCATGAAAGGATTGCTAAGCTAAACTTCATTAAAATTAAAAGTGTCTTCTCTGTAAGTAAAAACAACACTAACAGAAACAACCCCGTTAAAATAGCAGAAAGAATAACCATAGTCTGATAGAAAATATTTGCAAAGCATATAGGATAAAGGATTGTTATCCAAAATACCCCCAAATACTTGAGACTCGACCACAAGAAAACAAACAACCCAAAACAACCCAATTTAAAAATAAAATGGACTGCAGACCTTAACATATGCCTGACTGAAGAAGACATGCTTAAAAAAAAAAAAAAAAGCGTATGTAAAGATGCTCCAAACCGCATAGCATCAGGGAAGTGCAGATTAGAGCAAGAGATACCATTAGAATGGACCAAATCCAGAACACTGACAATGCCAAGTATGAATAAGGGGATGTAGAGGAACAGGAACTCTCGTTCATTGCCAATGGGGATATAAAATGGTATGGTCATTTTGGAAGACAATTTGGATTTTTTTTTGGTTTGTTTGTGTTTTACCACATAACCTAGAAATCATGCTCATTAGTTGTCATCCAAAAGAGCAGAAAACTTCCACCCACCTAAAAATTGGTTCATAGTTATTCATAGTATCCATGTATATGCCGCAAATCTATGTAACTGCCCAAACTTGAAAGCAAGTGAAGTACCCTTCAGTAGGTAAATGGATAGACTGTGGTATATTCAAGTAACGCAAGTGCTAAAATGAATCAAGCTGCCAGGCTATGGAAAACCATGATGGAAGCTTAAATGCATGTTACTCAATGAAAGAAGCCAATGTGAAAAGACGACATGACTCTTCCTGTATGACATCCAACATGACAAAAGTATAGAGATAGTAATAAGATCAGTGGTTGGAGAAAGGAGAACTACTAAATAGGTAGAGTAGAATGAAGGGGAGATGTAAGCTGGCGGTTAGAACACCTGAGTGTACACAAAAGGGAAGTGTCTATACCTGAAGGTGGAAGGAGGTCTGTTTTCTTGTGTTCTTGATGAGGAAGATCCAAATAGTTTCCTCTGGTCTTCCTGAGGTGTAAATGGTCGTTGGGTTTTCAGGGTTCTTAACGCATTCCGAGCTTCACTTATAATTTCTGCACTGGTCTTCAGCTTGGCCACTGAAGGTTGATAAAATGGATCCAGTTTTTCTAACTTTTTATCACTTGAAGATAGCATCTTTCCTTTTAAAGTAAAATATTCTTCAGCTAGACACGACACCCTGCAAATATATGGTACAATAAACAAACACCAACTGTTTTGTGTGTGTGTGTGTGTGTGCCAGTAGTGGGGCTTGAACTCAGGGGCTGGTCACTGTCCAGCTTTTTGCTCAAAGATGGCACACTACTACTTGAGCCACAGCTCTACTTCTGGATTTTTTTTTTCTGGTAATTAGAAGTAAAGAGATAAGATGTTGCATGGATTTACCTGTCTGGGCTGATTTTGAACTATGAACCTTAGATCTCAGCCTCCTGAATAGCTCACAGTCATAAGTCACCTGTATCTGGCTAACACCAACAGTTTTTACTCAATAGTTCAGAAAGGAGTGCTGAAACCCGTATGTATGTACCAAACAATTCCTCTATGGCAAGCTTGAAAAATATAATGAGCAATTTGTAGGTAACAATACGAGCATATATAGGGCAAAGATGAGAGAGCAGCTCTCAAATGATGGGCTGTAAAGTTGTGTCCATATTCCATTGAGAGAAAGATATGTACAGGGAACAATCAAACTCACACATGCTGGGCAAATGCTCTACCACTGAGCGCTGCTCTCAGCCCTCGTCTCATAGTCTTCAACCTATAGGAAAACACTGATGGGTATCTGTTAAAACCTTCTAAATTTTCCTTTTCTTTCCCACTGTCCTGCTCAAAACATGCTAGTGTAAGGCTAAATTTTAGATAGGGCCTACTTTGAAACCACATTTGTCTTTACTCTGAAAGGTTTAGTTCCACAGTTGTCCACATTTATGAATGAATTGATCCAAATCACCTTCATTTTGTGATCATATCCTAGATGAATGAATACCAAAGCTCAATAGCAAATGTTTCTTTGCCCACCCATTTTGCTCAGCTGAAATCACATGTAAAGAGCCATGAGGATGCAGATCCTGTTCAAGTACTATTGTAGCCTACAATCACAAACTAATTTGGAAATGGTCCAGATTTTTGCTTTGCTTTTGCTTTGTGGTTCCAGGGCTCAAACCCAGGGCTTTACACATGCCAGGCAAATAATCTACTAGTGAGCTGCATCTCCAACCCTTTTTTCAAAACTTCATTCTAATTGGTGTAATTTTTTTTTGGGGGGGGGAGTCCAGTCGTGGGGCCTGAACTCTGGGCCTAGGGGCTGTTCCTCAGCTCTTCAGCTCAAGGCTAGCAACTCCACCACTTCTGGCTTTTTTCTTTTTGTTTATGTGATGCTGAGGAATGGAACCCAGGGCCTCAGGCATACAAGGCAAGCGCTCTACCACTGAACCACCTTCCCAGCCCTCTAATTGGTATAATTTTAATACACTAAATTAGTATAAATAATGGGACTGCTAGGGGAAAGACTTCACCAACAGGAGAAATTTTAAAGCTGAAGTTTTGGGGGTTTTTTCTTCCTAGTTTGGGGAAAAGTTCAGCCATAATTTCATGAAATTTATACTTAATTGAAAATGACAATCACCTGGTGCCAGTAGCTGACACCTGCAATGCTAGCTACTCAATAGGCCAAGGTTCAAAGTCAGCCAGGTAGGCAAGTCTGTGAGAGACTTGTCTCCAATTAACTTTCAAAAAGCCAGAAGCAGAACTGGGGCTCAAGTGGTAGAGTGCTAGCTTTAAGGAATAAAGCTCAAGGACAGTGCCCAGGCCCTGAGTTCAAGCCCCAGGACCAGCACAAAAAATAAATAGCAACAAAACATTTGTCTTTTTCTTTGCTAATACTCGCCTGAACCAGATCCTTCTTGCTGAATGCAATACTGAGCTATGAGGGTATGACAGGGGAAAAGGCTGGGCACTGCACACTTGTACTAGGCAAATGAAATTCTCAGGACTCTTTCCATGACTGAATTTCTTTGGTGTTAATACAAGCATCTAAACAGGCCACTTGTAGCTCTGTGACCTTGAATAAGACCTTGAACATCTCTAAACCTGTTTCCTCCTCTATAAAACATGGACAGGGGGCTGGGAAGGTGGCTCAGTGGTAGAGTGCTTGCCTTACATGCATGAGGCCCTGGGTTCGATTCCTCAGCACCACATAAGCAGAAAAAAAAGCTGGAAGTGGCACTGTGGCTCAAGTGGTAGAGCGCTAGCCTTGAGCTGAAGAGCAGAGGGACAGCGCCCAGGCCCAGAGCTCAGGCCCCACGACCGGACCCCAAAAAAAATAAAATAAAACATGGACAGTAATAATAATACTCTCAAGATCTGTTTTGAGAATCAAACGAAATGATTCAAGCAAAGTGCTTTACCATAGTGCCTGATCCTCAGAAAACATTAACAATTCCTGCCCAAGTGATAGCTGATAAAGGATGCAGACAATTTTCTCCCATGCCTGCAAAGTGCATTTTAAAAAACAAGAAATGGCAGAAGATAATGACAGGTTAAGTGTTTCACGTATTTTGTTAAGTTTTAAATTTTAAATACAGGTGTTTTCCTCTCCGAAATCAGTGATATTTTATTAAGTATTTTATTGATATCAGCTATGCCAAATTAACACCAACAACGAATCAGATTCACAAAAACAGGATACAAAAGAAGTAAAGTGTAAAAGTTAAAAGAAATCTGAGGCAGGGTGGGAAGACCTGCTGTTACGGTAACTCGTGGCAAGTTACTCACAGATATTTTAATGTATGGTAAATATTGTCACAATGCACTTCACTGAGGTTCTACCCGCGGCATAAGAGAGCCTAGGCGCGATCGTGTGACCTCGGTCGCCGGCGTGACAAAGCCCAGTCTACCACACTCTCACGGGGCAAACACTACGGAACTGTTACATACCGGGCATGAGACTCGGGACCAGGGTCTACAAATCGCTGCCCGCACCCAACCGCACGTGGAGACCCCGCACGGCCCAGCTCTCCCGCTCCGAGCACAGGAGGGGTCCCCGGTGAACCCGCGGGGGTCGCCTCACCTCCCGCGCGGACAGTGGCACCTCACTCCTCACTCGGGGCAATGGCCGCTCCTCCAGGGGTCCAGGCCAGGGCCGAGCGCCCCAGCATCCTAACCCCGCCCGCCCCGGGCCCCCGCAGCGCTCCGGCTCTGCCCCGCTGGGCACGGTCTCCATGGTAACGTACACAAACCACCTCTTGGAGACGCCCGGGCGGCCCAGGCTGCACGGTGAGGCCACCCTGGGCAGGCGAAGGGGCCGGGGAATGAATCTGGGAGTGGGTACAAGAAAAGGGGCTTCTAACCTGACCCAGAGCACCTGTGATGAGCACTGAAGACAGGGACACCAGCCGGGATCAGCTCATCCACCCGCTTTCCGAAAGCCGCCAAGCACCCGCAGGGCTGGAACAGGTGTGGTGGGGCGGGGCGGGGCGAGGGTGCAACCCCTCCCTCTGGGCCTGCGCCAGTCCCAGTCCCGCCATCCCAACGCATGCGTAGAGGTGCCAAGGCGCCCCCCCCCCGCGGGGGGAGATGCAAGGGGAGGGGGAGGGGTGCGGGAGTGAAAGCCTAGGGCACCAAGCACAAGAGCTGGTCTTCCAAATGAGCAGTTTTCCCCAGTTCGTTAATCCTCGGCGAGATTCTCCGCACCTTGATTGAACAACTGGGGGACGACAGCTTAGGGTTTAGGAAATAGAATTTACTGGTTACAATTAAGCCTCTGGGTATCCCCAGACCCAGATCCTTAACAGCTCCGTTTCCTCTTCTGTAAAGTGGAGGGCAATATGTAATAGTGCCTCCCTAGGTCTTAAGACTGCTACACAGATTGAATGAGAAAATAAATATAAAGCAGTATGGACGTGGCAATCCATGCATATTAACTGTTATTAAGCCTCGGCATTTGTGCAACAAAGTGCATTAACCCATCTCTTAGAGAATCTCTGCCCCTGGAGGTGGGCAGCCTGTGTTCCCCCTCATAGGAGAGGAGCTCTCAGGGAAGCGTCAGAGATTGGGGTGTAGGTCCCCCGGGGTCCAGTCATTTTTGTTGGGACTGCAATGTCATAAGAACCCCCACTTATATGTTATGTCATTTGAATTCTGTTCAACAACACTTTACAGTGCTAAGTACAAGTGAGACCATAATCACTCCCCATTCAGGTTTGCACCGCATTTTATAAATATAAAGTAGTGTTGTCAACATTGGAAAAATGCCACATCCCTTGGTGATAAATATATTGTAAAGAATAATTAAATTGAAAATAGTTTTGAACACATACTACGTGCACAGTGGGAAAGGATACCTTAACTAAAGGTTATGTAAAAATTCTTCAAAATACCCAATAGGATTTTCACCATCATAGACAAAAAGAATACTTGATTAATTGTAGGATCACAAATAAAATATCCATGCTTTAGGTGGTTGAAATGTTTTCTTTGTTTCCCTCTTTTTTGTTGTTTGAAACCTTCTCTAATGACTCAACGTGAATTATCATGTATCAACAGCAATACACTGGCCACTCCATTGGACAATGTGACTGTTACCCGTTTGACATATAGGCAATATTTTAATATATAGCTAGTATTGTAAGATCACATTTTGTGAGATGTAATTCTTCTGTGTATCTTCTGTCCCCAGATGGAGAGTTAAGTAGAGCCCTAGACTTTTTTGCTTATTTTTAGATAGTTGACAGACTGATAGTATCTACGTTTCAGCCACAGCTTCAGTCCAACTTATGTTGTATTCAAAACATAACAAATATGTCAAACTTCACTTGAATTACAGGCAACTCAATCTGCATCTCCAAGGCTTAACGTCTATGACCTTCCTTCCCAGAAGAGATGCAGTTGGCTTAGGCTGAGCCTCCCCTAGTCCCTAGAGGATCTTTAAGACCCAAGAAGGCAAGGAAGAAGAAGGAGGAAAGTAAGGAGGTGAAGCACTTCCTTTCAGAGTTGACTGGCTTGGAGCTCACTGTGCTGGACCATGATGGTTCAATGAACTCATGTGGGTCTGTTCTGGGCTCTTGGTAGTTTTCAGGGAGGAGAATTTCCTGGAGACTCTTTGTTCTGGTAGATGCTTTGGACTTCTAAAAATCTAAATTTCATTCCATCTTCCACTGCCCTCTAAGATGAAACCCAAGGAAAAGTCTATACAACCTTTGCTGTCTGGCCTCTCAGCATGCAGGCTTATCCTACCCCACCCCCTGCAGCCATAGGAAATTGATGTCTGCAGGTCCACCCAAAAAGCCTTTCTCACTGGTTTGAGACGAGCTAGGGAGCACACACACACACACACACACACACACACACACACACACACACACACACACACACACACACACACACACACACCTTTTCCCCAAGGGATTCCTCATCAATCCTCACTCTCTGAGACCTTATTTTCAGCCTCAGTTGTGCTAAGGGGTGGTCTCTATAGCCTTGCCTTCATTTGGAATTGGAATTGATGATTATACAATTATCATCTCAGTTGAAACAAGTTTTAAAAAAAAAACAACTCGGACAACAAGTTATTAGTGATGGTCTTGTACCTAGAATTTGGGGCTACATTGCATCTCATAAATCCACTGAAATCTGAAGCTATCCAGATGAGTAGATCAGAAGATGTCTGCCAGACAAGTTATAACAGTTAAAAAAAAAAAAAAAAGACAAGGACAGAATGATAGGAAGCAGTTATTTGAAGCAATAAAGCTTTGTGACTTTGCTCACTGAAGGACACTGTAGGGAAAATATTTATGTTATAACAGCAATGGCCCATTAAACTGAGATGGCTGTTACTCCAGCTACATGATGGCGATTGAACAGATTTTTCCACTTGTGGGCTTTGTAATTAGAATTATATCAGAAACATGATTGTTGATGTGTTTCATATACCTTAGACAAACAACATTTATGATATGAATTTGATATTTATAAAGTATTTCAGGGTTTCCAAATGGATTTCATTCAGAACACTTTATTTCTCTTGCTTGACTTAGAGTTTATAATAAGCCTGAAAGGTTTGTTCAAGGATTATTATCCCAATTTGAAAGTGGAGCTTCAGAGAAGTTAAGTGATCTGTGTACAAGTACATGACTAATAAGAGGGTCTGAGACCTGGTGTTCTTGATACCCAAGTCCAGTGCTGTGCTGCCATTGGAGGTGAAGGCTTCCATTCCTCATAGTGAGGAGCCACCTCCCCCCACCCCAGGCTGTGTAGAACTATGGAAGAACTTCAGGCTCTCTAAAGTCACTTGAAAATACCTGTAGGATTTCTGGATTTTGAGCAAACAAGCCCAATTATGTGGGAAGTAGATTATGCAATGAGATATATATATATCTTAGTCACAAATGCAAAAATACAACAAAATGATAATATTGTAGGTGCTTTTTTTTGGGGGGGGGGAGGTCCAGTCGTGGGGCCTGAACTCTGGGCCTGGGCGCTGTCCCTCAGCTCTTCAGCTCAAGGCTAGTGCTCTACCACTTGAGCCACACCACCATGTCCGGCTTTTTTCTTTTTGTTTATGTGGTGCTGAGGAATCGAACCCAGGGCCTCATGCATGCAAGGCAAGCGCTCTACCAGTGAGCCACCTTCCCAGACCCACCCCAGTGATTTTTATGGCTATAACAAATATGTGACTTACAGGAATAAAAACCACTAATTTATCATTTAAATATTCACTTCAAGATATTCTTTCTCAATATGAAATTTCAGTGCTTTAATCATGTTTATCATATAATCCCTGTGAGAAGTTCATCAATTGATAGCCCATGAAAGCTTTGCATACAATTTTAAAAAGCACAAAAATCCCATTCGAATGCAACCTTCAATGCAAGTGGAAATTTACCGTGCAATGAAAACAACTTCCTAAGACACAGACTATGGAACTGAACTAAAACATCAGCTGAAAAAGAGACCTGAGCAGGTCACTTCTTTTTTTTTTTTTATTGTGAAAATAGTGTACAGAGGGGTTACAATTACATGGGCAAGATAATGAGTACATTTCCCATCAAGCATTGTAGCCTCTTCCTTTGTTTCCCCTTCCCATCCCTTCCCATCCTCCCCCTGCTCCCCTACCCAACCAGGTCACTTCTTATCTCTAATTCATAACCAAAAAGCTGGAAGTGAGCTGTGGCTCAAGTCATAGAGTGCCAGCCTTGAGTGACAAAAGCTAAGGGACAGCACCTAGGCCCTGAGTTCAAGCTCCAGTACCAACACACACACATTCACACAAAGAAGTGACATGAAAAGTAATGGCTGAGAGGCTTCGCTGTTACCTCTGTACTTAAAACCATTTTACTGTTAAGCACATTTTATCCCTCCCACCTCCATCAACTCTACCAGCCCACATTGCACTCTCATTCTGCTCCAAAACCATCCTCTACTCAACCAAGCAAGTGCTACAGCATTTGAACATGCCCTCTCAGCCGCATTTCTCAGGTGTTCTCAGTGTCAGCCTGTGGGCCTCCAAATTCAGTCTCAGATCCTCACATTCTGCATGAGAGCACATGTTTGCACCTTGGAAGAATGACAAGCATTTCTCTGGGGGTTATGTGCAATAGGCCCCATGTTAAGATCTTTGCTTACTTTAAATCAGTCATTTTTCTTACTCTAAGCTACTAGAATTCTCATTTTACAGGTCTAGAAATTGAGACTGAATTTCTTTTGTCTCTTTCTTTCTTTCCTTCCTTCCTTCCTTCTTTCCCCCTTCTCTTTCTTTTTCTTTCTTTTTCTTTCTTTCTCTTTCCTTTTTTCTTTTTCTTGCTTTCTTTCTTTCCTTCCTTCCTTCCTTCCTTCCTTCTTCCTCCCTTCTCTTTTTCTTTCTTTCTTTCTTTCTTTCTTTCTTTCTTTCTTTCTCTCTCTCTCTCTCTCTCTCTCTCTCTCTCTCTCTCTCTCTCTCTCTTTTTGCCAGTCTTGGGACTTGAACTTAGGGCCTGTGCACCTGTCCCTGAGCTTCTTTTGCTCAAGGCTAGCACTCTACCACTTAGCCACAGTGCCACTTCTGGCCTTTTCTCTTTATGTGGTACTGCAGAATCAAACCTAGGGCTTCATGCATGTAAGCCACATTCCCAACCCGAAATTGAATTTTTTTATCCAAGCCACACAAGTGATAAAACTGGATCTGGTATCCCAGGTCAGATCACTGGAGATCATGCTCCTACCAATAGCTCACACTCAGCTAATGTGAACAGCCATGGTTCCCTGGACACTCCCTGTGTTTCCTCTTCCACCCTGTCAATGCACACCCCACACCCTTTGTGCTTTGGCTGGTCCCAGATCCAGCATACTCAGCAACAAGGTCTACTCAGTGCTGGCCATCTGGAAGAGTTGCAAAGAGGAACTTCCCCACCCCCACTCCACCCCCCAATAGTGCACAGGAGAAAAGGGAAGAACAATGTTATCTGCCATTCGCTCTGAGGAAATGCCTCCCAGTTTCCCACTGAGTAAATTTATGGGGAATCCAGCTGACATTCACCTTTCAGTACTTTATGTAGCGATGTTCTGTGACTCAGGAGGAAGAGCAGAAGTATATTGCATGTGTGAGAAAGACAGACAGACAGAGACAGAGACAGACCAGAACTGGTGATAACTGAAGAACAAGGTCTGAAGTGGCAAGCTACAAGGCTAGGCTAGATGGGGAAGTAAAGGAGAGGAAGCGATGGCCTGAGAGGTTAGAAGGAGGCTTAAAGGGTCATACAAGGTCACCTAAGGGCACAGGGCGCATGAGGCATGTTGAGAAAGGGAAGTGAGAAGTGTAGTTAGTGGAAAGAGCCCTGGACAAGAACCCAGAAGACTTTAATTTAAATGCTCTCTCTGTGTCTCTGTCTCTTGCCCATTAGCTACAGCTGTCTTGAGAGATGTGAAAGTTGAACTAAATGGCTGTCAAAGCTCAGCTGAGCTCTAGAATACCATGAAAAGGGGATTCTAGTCAGAGAAGGAGGTGGCTCAGTTGTAGGGCTGATAATGTGCATCAAGGGGGCAGCCTGGCTCTTCTAGGAAAGCAAAGGCAGAAACCCAAGGAGGGGGGTGGCCTGCCTGCTGCTGATACCACAAGACAGTTGTACTGTGCAGATAACAGCAGTGTGTAGAAAGCCCTGTGAATGTCACCCCACAACTTGGCAGCCACAGAGAAAGCTGTGTGCCCTTATTTTCCTGGGTCATGATAACTGTGAATTGCCCCTAGAAGGAGCCCCCCCTAAGCTGTCTGGGACTTAGAACTTGTAGGGGGCTCCCCAGGGTACTTATTTGTGTCTCCTTAGCACTCTCATCTTTTTTCTTCTCTCCAAAAATGTGCTAATGTACTGCTGAGTTACTAGTCCAGGAATATATTACCTTAGCAATAGGACAAGAAGGGAAATTTAAATAGAGAAAAGAAAGGTTGAGTCTAACTACAATCACTCAAGGAATTGTAGAATTCTGTTTCAGGTTTAAATCCTCATACAGGGCTGGGAAGGTGGCTCAGTGGTAGAGAGCTTGCCTTGCATGCCTGAGGCCCTGGGTTCGATTCCTCAGCACCACATAAGCAAAAAGAAAAAAGCCAGAAGTGGCGCTGTGGCTCAAGTGGTAGAGCGCTAGCCTTGAGCTGAAGAGCTGAGGGACAGCGCCTAGGCCTAGAGTTCAGGTCCCACAACCAGACCAAAAACAAAACAAAACAAAAATCCTCATACAAAAGGAATCTCAGCAGACCTCAGATCTGGCTGAACGAATCTATTGGTAAGATCATTCAGATTCAAAGATATGAAGCACACATGTATCCAAAGAAATTTAAGTCAGTGTACCAAGAGATGTTTGCACACCCATGATTATAGCAGCACTATTCACTTAATAGCTAAGCAAATGGAATCAACCTAGGTGCCCACCAACCAATGGATGGATGAAAATACCACACACACAGATATAAATCCACAGGCCTACAGCCAGCTGATATTTGACAAAGGAGCCAAAGACATACAATGGAAGAAACACAGCCTCTTCAACCGCTGGTGCTGGGAAAACTGGGCAGCCACATGCAGAAAACTAAAAGTGGACTCCAGCCTATCACCATGCACCAACATCAACTCAAAATGGATTAAAGACCTTAACATTAAACCTGAATCTTTGAAACTACTGCAGGACAGAGTAGGAGAGACACTTGAACTAATAGGCACAGGAAGGAACTTCCTGAACAGAGTCCCAGGGTCACAACAAGTTGGAGAGAGACTCGACAAATGGGACTACCTTAAAATAAAAAGCTTCTGCACAGCTAAATCTATCGCAACTAAGCTAGAAAGACAACCAACTAATTGGGAAAAAATATTTACCAGCAATATATCAGACAAGGGGTTAACATCCTGTATATACAGGGAACTCAAGAAACTAATCCCTCCCAAACCTAACAAACCAATTACTAAATGGGCAAGGGAACTAAAGAGGGACTTCTCAAATGAAGAAATAAAAATGGCAAAGAAACACATGAGGAAATGTTCATCATCCCTGGTGGTGAAGGAAATGCAAATAAAGACAACCCTGAGATACCACCTTACCCCAGTCAGAATGTCCCACATCCACAAATCAGCCAACGACAAATGCTGGAGGGGATGTGGAGAAAGAGGAACCCTATTACACTGCTGGTGGGAATGTACACTTATACAACCACTTTGGAAAGCAGTCTGGAGGGTCCTTAGAAAGCTAAAGATTGACCTCCCTTACGACCCAGTCATACCACTTCTAGGCATCTACCCTGAACAACAGGAACCAATATACAAGGACACGTGCACCTCCATGTTTATTGCAGCACTGTTCGCAATAGCTAGGATATGGAAACAACCTAGATGCCCCACCACAGATGAATGGATCCAAAAATTGTGGTATCTATACACAATGGAATATTATGCAGCCATTAGAAATGACAAAATAATGGCATTTGCAGGGAAATGGATGGAGCTAGAAGGAATCATGTTGAGCGAGGTAAGCCAAGAACGAAGAGACAAACGGTACATGGTCTCCCTCATAAGTGGATGCTAAATCCAAAAGGTTAGGTGATACGACAAAACTAACAGGACTTAAGAAACAAAGAACTCCCGCTCATCTGGTTGAACCACTACTAAATATCCCCATGCTGCTGATCACAAACATGGTATATAACATGTGAACACTGTTATATATTACAGACTGTGGTAGACAATTTGCTCCAGGGAAGTTAGAATGAACTTGTGACTTTGAAATTATGTAATCATTTAATCACAATCAAAAAAAAAAAAGAACCTCGGGGAAGGGAGGGAGGGAGGGGATGGTAGGGGGAAAACAATGGAGGGGGTAACAATGTTCAAGAGGAAGTGTACTCATTACCTCACTCATGTAACTGTAACCCTCTGTATAGTAGCTTTACAATAAAATAAAATTAAAAAAAAATACCACACACACAGACACACACACACAGACACACACACACAAACACACACACACACACACACACACACACACACACACACACACACCCAAAACAGTACTATTGTGCCATAAAGAAGAATGAAATTAAATATTTGTAGATCAATGACTGGGGATCATCATGTTAAGTGAAATAAATCAGAATCAGAAAAGCAAATATGTTTTTTTCTCATATGAAAATTTTTATTTACATATATAGGTACATGTATGTGTATATGCATATGTATATTATATGTTTATATATGTATTTTTACCACATGAATACATATATTGTCTATGACATGAATGTGAAATGGAGACTGTTTTGGAAGGAGAACCATTGGGATGGGTGGAGAGAAGAGAGAAGGTAATGGAGGTGAATATATCTGAAGTTCATTATTGAATATATGAAAATAACATAAACTCATTTACAAAGGAGGGGTGAGGCAGGAGGGAGCATAAGGAATAATGGAGACTGGTGGTCTATACCTGTAATCTAGCTACATGGGAGACTGAGAATGACAACATTAAGGTTTGAGGCCAGCCCTGGCACAAAAATTTGCAAGACCCCTTTTCCACCCATAGCCATGTGCAATGGCACGTGCCTGCCATCCTATAAGCTACATAGGAGGCTGAGATCCGGAGGATCAAGTTTCCAGGACAATCTGGGGCAGAAAACTTAATAAGGCAAAATCATAACAGAGGTAAGCTGGATCCAAGGGGGTTTTCCTACCTTAAAAAGGCAGGAAATTAAAGTAAGACTCTATCTTAAACTATCAAGAGCTGAGCACCAGTAGTTCAAGCCTGTAATCTTAGGAGGCTGAGATATGAGGATCCAGGAATCAACCAAGGCAGGAAAGTCTGTGAGACTCTTATCTCCAATTAATTGTCAAAAAGCTGGAAATGGAACTATAGATCAAGTGTTAGGGCACCAGCCTTGAGCACAAAAGCTCAGAGACAGTGCCCAGGCCCTGCATTCAAGCCCTAGGACCAGCACACACATCCCTAAAATAACCTCCAAAAAGCAGAGCTGGTGGTATGGGTTCAATGGTAGAGGACCTGCTTACTAAGCGTATTTGAATAGCAAGCCAGAGGCCCAGAGTTCAAATCCCAGTATTTAAAAAAAAGAGGATGGGAATTTGATCATAGTATATTGTTTGTATGCTTGTATGGATATACCATAAGCCTCAGTACCAGCTGAAAAAATAAGTTATTTCATAAATAGAGTACATAATACCTTTAACAAGAATGCAAAAGTGATTGCCAAAGAAGATTAAGACCTCATGATCATCTCTGTGTAGTAGCAAAGCACTTTTCTTCATGGAGCTCAAAACATCTCATAGTTCAGAGAACTAAATACATAACACACAAGAAGCAGGAAGATCTGAAGAGGTGTGGGTTGCATGCATGGTATTCTGCCCGTGCTTGGGCACTGCGGCTCTTCAAGGAACTGGGCCGCTCAGGACACTTCTCTGTTTTTTCTTACAATTGCACATTAATATTCAATGATCTCAAAGTAAAGAAAACCTCACTCTCGACAAGGCTCATAGGTGCAGGGTTGTGACGCAAACACAGAGGAAAGATCATTTCAGGAATAAAGAACATGCTACTCCTCCCATGCAGTATGCATGAGTAAGTTTCTCGCTAAGACCTAAGAGTCAATAGTCTGGCCTGAACTATCAGAATAAAATGACTTTCCATTCTGAAAGTCATTCTGTCAAATCATTCTTTTTAGGCTTTTATGTATTTTTTTAATTTTTTTCACATTCAGACACTCAACACTACTAGGGATAACAGTTTTTATTAGCACATGAGAGCAAATAATTTTTTTCCTGTTTTCATTTTGATTTTGAGAGCTCAATTCAAATTCAGAATGTCTTGGCACAGGCAGCAAGTGTCCAAATGTCCAAAGCAACTCCCTTTCTCTCAGAAGTGAAGAGGCCCTGGCCTGGCTGGCTCCTTGCTGCAGTCCATTGGGGGCTGCAGCTGCCCCAAACCACTCTCTCCTCTTCGCCCTGCCCTCTGATGACGTGACAGGGCCACACTCTATCACCTACTGTGGCACAACCCACCACAGCCCAGTCAGTACCCATTGGAAAAGCTCGGTTCTGAGGAAGCTGCAGGATTATGTCTGTGACCAGCAGGCCTCCCAAGTGGATCCCCAGCACATACAGGTCCCCCTTCCTCCCCCTCCCCCCCCCCCTCCGCGGGGAGCCAACCTAAGATCCAGGTCAGCAAAGGGAAATTCAAAGCTTTTCTCTGAGGTCCTAGGCAGAGGCTTAAGCCTGGCTCTCCAGAACCTGGGCTAGAAGAAAGAGACGTGTCTCTGGAGGCATTTTCCAAAGCTGCCCCGCACCATCCTCCTGTCATTGTGTTTCCACTGTGTGTCACATTTCTCTTCCCTTTGCGTCAAAGTGGAAAACTGGGGAAGAGTCCAGACGCGCACAGCTATGCACCAAGGGGACACCTTGGGAGCAAGATGAGATCTTGTGGTCCTTGTTCTGTATTCGGGGTCACGGTCTCACAGACAGCCCTGGGTGCTGGGGCGCAGCTGCGTGGGCACTCATGGCCGCTCCCTCCCCACCCCACCCCTGCAGTGTGATCCAAGGTGGGGGGTGCCTGGACTCAGGATGGCAGCGCCCGCCCCAGGGTGCACGCCTGTCCTCAGCGCACGGCCTGCCGCGGGGCGGGCGCCACCACTGCCCCTCACATTTTCTAATCTCTCCATCCATGTCTTTCTCTGGCCACCAACAAACTCCCTGCTTTCCCCTCTGTCGGAATCTCTCCGGACAGACACCTGCAGGGGTCACCAGTCCCCCAGATGTGAAAGGTAGCTAGGCTCCCAGGGGTGGGGAAGGGAGGAAGCCTGGGATCCCAGGGGAGCCTTAGTCCCTGCTACCCCTTTAGAGAAGTCGGTGGTGCACGTGGGTTTCAGGAATGGCCTGCGGTTCCCTAAGATCAAGAGAAGGGAGTGGCAAGAAGCAGGGGCGACAGATCAAAGATGGGCCACCGAAAACACAAGGGCTCCGGGCACCGCACCGGAGGGAGGAGGAAAGGGCAGCCGACTCACCCAAGCTGAAGGGTGGACACATAGCCAAGGCCAGGGAGAGACCCAAGTGTCTCAGGCTACCAGAAAAGAAAGACTCGGGCAGAACTGTTGGCTTCCTCTCTAGTTCCGGCGGTAAAACGCAGCCGTGAGTTTTGGCACAGTTTTCCAGTTTGATGTAGAATTGAGACCTAGCTTTGTTGGCATGAGGGAGGGGAGAAACTGAAGTTGGGGTGACCCTCTTAGCAGGACAGACTACCGGCAAAAGTTTAAGGGCTTAAGAAGGAGCTTTGAGTCATCCCTTCCTCTCCCCTTCCTTCTCTCTTTCCCTCCCTCCTCTTCCCTGTCTCTATCCCTCCCTCTTTTCCTGTCCAGTCCTTCTCTTTCTGCTTCTTAGTTTCTCTTCTACCCTCTTCCCCTTCCTGCTTAATGAAAAATGTAGCCCAAACCGCACACTTGACTTTCTGTTCCGATCATTCATCCTTAGCTATTTCCCTAGATATATAAACCCTCCATTTTGGATTATTTTTCTCATAATATGAAGAGACATTTTCCTGCCTCTTTGATTGTTTTGCCTTTTTGAGACAAGGTCTTGCAGCTTGGAGAAGCTCTCTAGATCCTGGCCTCTAGGTTTTCATGAAGACTGGGTCTTCATACATAGGCAGGGTCCCTGGGGGAGCATTTCGGCCTCTCAAGTAGCTAAGGGTACAGCCTTGAGCTCCTGGGCCTGACTTTATACTTAACATCTTAGAGAACCATCAAACTCTTCCACAGTGGTGATCAGCAATGCATGAAGCTCTGATGTTTCCACATGACTTTGACTACTGTTATAGCAGTGGGTGTGAAATAGGATCTGAATGTCATCTTAGTTTGTATTTTCTTAGTGACTTGTGATGCTGAGCTTCTCCTCATGCAACCAAAGAGTTTTAAATTTCTATGAAGTCAGATTTGCCCTTTCTTCTCCAAGTGCTGTTTGAAATTTTGACTTTGTTTCCAAGAATCTATTACCAAATCCAAAATTATAAAGTTTTCTCCTAAAAGTTGTATAGTTTTACTCTTACAAGTAAGTCTTTGAACCATTTTGAGTTCTATATATGGTATGCGGAATGGTGAAGCTTTTTGTTTGTTTGAGGATGTTGAGAGTTGTCTCAGCTATTTGAAATAAAAGGAGAAATAACTTTGAGACAATACACTCCTAAATGTCCTAAGTGTCCTTTGTTGCAGGTCCAGGGGATCTGGAGTAGTTATTTTCAGGTAAAGAGCCTGGGATATGAGTTTCTGAGACAGTGGCTGTATGGCACTTTGTGTGACAGGCTGAAGAAACAAAGCCCTCCCCTCCTCTGCTTGGGCAGTGCCAGCAGAGGTCTGGCATGAGGGTGGGACAATGGCCTGAGCCACTGAGAAGTGGCTCTTTAACATCAAGGTCAAATTATGCTCAGGCAGGCAGCAGCAATGAGAGCCTAGGACCACTAGGGGGCGGACCAGAGACAGGTACCAAGTGGAGAAACATTAAATGGCCACTTGAGTACACAATGAAACCAGAGGGGTGTCTTTCTCTACCAGGAATAAAAAGGACTTAGAGGCCGAGGGGGTCCGTGTGTGCAAGGGTGGATGCTTAGAGACCAAAACTATTCTGTTACTTTTTGCTTGTCTTCCACCAGGAAGGAAGGCATAGCCTGGAAAAGCAAATGTTACAATTAATTTCTCTTTTCAAAAATGCAGTTAAAAAAATAAAAGAACATTCCGTTTCTAGGTTCCAGCTTTCTGTGAGAAATTCTACACCAGCTTTCAAAATTAAGCCATGTTTGCCAAAATGTAAATTATTTCAATGACTCCTTTTTTTTTTTAAGTGACTGCTTATATTTGTAACAGGGAAAGTGTGAGAAGAAAGGAGGAGTAATTTATTTGAACAAAAATTAGCTATTTTATTTATGGGAAGAGATGCCACCAAGAACCAGTATAGTTCTGTAATATTAATCTATTTCCAATTTTTCAAATGTCAGGACTACAGTTTACATTTACGCAGGCACATTTGGTGGACATTTTTCATTATGCACTAAGCAGAAAATCTGAAATTAAATGCTCAGCAAGGTTCAGACAAATGAAGAAATCCCCTCCCCCAGGCCTTCCGTTGACATAACTAGGACAATCCAATATAATAACCCTCTAAAAGGATTAATTCTGCCTAAAACCAGCTTCCGAAGAAAACCACATGGTGCTTTCTGAAACATTCTTGATAACACATCTTTATTACATGACAGCCCCTGAGCTTGGTGCTTTCTGTCTCTGAATGGCAGAGAATGACGGTGCCACCACTTGGCAATGTTGTAGTAGGGTGTGTTTCTAGTCAGGATCAACAGAAAACTTCAACAACAATACGAATTCATCAGATAAAACAGTATTAAAGATGGTGTTGTTGTTGTTGTTGTTCATGGGGCTTGAACTCTTGGCCTGGGTGCTGTCCCTGTAAGCTATCACTTGAGCCTGAGCAACCACTTCCAATTTTCTGGTGGTTAATTGACGATAAGAGTCTCATGGACTTTCCTGCCCGGACTGGCTTTGAACTGCAATCCTCAGATCTCAGCCTCCTGAGTAGCTAGGATTACAGGTGTGAGCCACTGACACCCTGATTAAAGCTGTTTTTACTTGAAAACTATTCTTTGCTTGCAATGATCTAGTGAAACTGGTCAGTATACATTGTTGAAAGAATACAAAGCAAACCCATTAGAAATAGTTGGATGTTTCAGTGGTTAGCATCATCCAAAAGAGTGAAGTTTTATGTCCATTTAATTAAAAACTTAATAAATGAAGGTTTGTAAGCCAGAAGTTTCCTTAATATCTACAGTGAAGGTGGTGGCATTAGGGTAAAATATATTTTACTCACTTAGGGAAGATAGAATCAAGAAGAATTGCTAACAAGAGGCAGGAGATGCCCCACTGAGTCAGGTGGTGAGCAGAATTGCAAATGTGGTCTTTCCTTCTGCCATGTCAAGTGCCATAATGTTGCATAATTTTTGTTATGTTTAATGAAAATGCAGTTATCTGTAAGAGGATACCAAGTCAAACCTATACATATTCCACTTTTAAAATTTTTTAGATTGAATTTGGCTGGCTTGTGATATACCTAACCACATCTACACCTAACCACATCTACTCCTAACCACAGGGTCAGGGGCCTTGGGGTGTCAAGCTATTCATTGAAAAAGCATAGGGAGAGAGACAGGAAGGGCAAGCCTCCAGAGGAACGACTTAGAGCCATCACAAAGAATGCAGTTATAGAACAGATGCTGAATTCAGCAATAGAAAACTACTTAAGTGGCAACTTTCTCATACTCTGTAACTGGACACTGTGGACACTGGTGACAACCCAACGGGAGATGCCCTGGAGATGATGATCGCTCTTGGTGTTTGTCTCGTGCTAACTGATCCTCTATGGTCGTAAACAGTTTTCCCCTTCTTCCTTGTAGAATTTCTGCTAATGGACAGCGGAATCTTCTCAGGCTAATTTAAGCCAGAAGAGGATTTATTCATGGACACAGGGAGCTTAGAAGTCTCTGGAAATAAACACACTAGCTGGGAAATAATGACTCAATGGGTTGGAACTATATCTAAACAATCCCAGAAGAGGCTCATGTCTACTGTCACTCACAACACAGAATCTATGCCTGGGACGTCACCACTCAGCTGCCTGTGAAAAGTGCCCTTCCTCCACCTTCTCTTTATTTCCTCTGTAAAGTGGATTGTACCTGGCACCTAAATCTTCACTTTGGTCCAACCTGTATTTAAGCCTTATGTAGGCGCATTGGATTGACATACCTGCAAAGGTAAGTTCTTCTTTATGATTAGTAAGCCTGCTCATAATGTAGGAAATTCCTCAAAAGAGGAAGCCACAAATGTGACAAATACCAACAACTACAAACTAAACCTTATCCCACTTGGTCCAGTTGTCCAATTTACTGCCGCATGGCCATGAGCTTTGTGGAGGCTGGCCCCATTCCCAGCTGTCTGGATTAAGCCAGCTGTAGAAATTCCCTTCCCCCTGATAGAAACTCATAATAAAAGAGGCATGTGACCCAGTTGTGACCAATGAGTCATGAAGGCATATCACTGAGGGATTTCCCAGGGAAGCTTCTTAGTTGTTTCAAAGATCTGTAAAGACACAATAAGCCCTGTGTTCAGTGTTGGTGGTGGGGAGAGGACTTAAAGCCTGGATCTGGGGCACCCATTGGAAGAGGCACCCTGCAAATGGCTGAGTAGAAAGATAGAACTGAACTGGATCCTTGGTAACATCACATGGTCACTGAATCAACTGACCTGCCTCCTTCCTATCTTGGCATTACTTCTGTGGAAGAAGACATTTCTATATCATTCAAACACGCTGACTTCAAGATTTCCTGTCACTTGCAGCCCAAAGCATCCTGTCTACTCACTCCTGTACTAGTATTGCACAGATAGCAACCTAAGATATGGCCTTCTCTTTGGGCCCGAAGAGTCTTATTTTCAGTGAAAATACAATTGCAGTAGTAGTGTGGCCATATTCACACCTTACACCTGTAACCCTAGCTACTCACGAGGCTGAGATCTGAGGGTTGCGATTTGAGG
Source organism: Dipodomys spectabilis (assembly GCF_019054845.1). Lineage (NCBI taxonomy): Eukaryota > Metazoa > Chordata > Mammalia > Rodentia > Heteromyidae > Dipodomys > Dipodomys spectabilis. The sequence goes on along the minus strand of NW_024870678.1, from coordinate 2,895,010 downwards.
CCAGCCTAGGCCTAGAAAGTCTATGAGTCTCTTATCTCCAATTAGCCACCAGAAAGCAGAGGGGTGGCTCAAGTAGTAGAGTGCTAGCAAACAGAGCTCAGTGACAGCATCAAGGCCCTGAGTTCAAGCCCCAGGATTGGAACACACAAAAAAGGAGGGAGAGAAAGAGAGAGAGACAGAGAGAGAGAGACAGAGAGAGACAGAGACAGAGAGATACAGCAAGAGAGACAGACAGAGAGAGACAGAGACAGAAACAGAGACAGAGTCCCTGAATAGCTGCCCCTCTCAAAATTGAACCTAGCAGCCAGTTGCCAGAGACTCATGCCTGAAATCCTACCTACTCAGGAGGCTGAGATCTGAGGATTGAGGTTCAAAGCTATCCCAGACAGTAAAATCATGAAATTCTTAATGCCAATTAACTACCAGAGAGCTGGAAGTAGAACTATGGTTCAAGTGGAAGAATGTCAGCTTTTAGTGAGAAAGCTAAGGGACAGTGCCCAGGCTCTTAGTTCAAGCCCCAGGACCAAAACAAAAAAACCCTGAAGTGGACCTGGCATGTGTTGTTCCTCTCTGCAGCAGCCCCATCTGTCTGTCCTCTGTGAAATCTCCTTTCCTCCATGTGTTCAGTTACTGAACATAACCATCCTATCATTGAGAAGGTGTAAAGGGTTTCTGGGAATTGTGTTTTTGGAAGATACTTCCTGTCACCTTACCCCAGGCAGGTTCAAGACTTAAGCAGTCAGTCAGATTTTCTTTCCAGACTTCATCTTGTGCCGCTGGTTCAAGGGTAGAAAAATAGTGGCAGAAGTGGGAGGGTGGCACACAGTGGTTGAGCGCATGCTTGGGAAGCATGAGGCTCTGAGTTCAATTCCCAGCGCCTCTGCTGTTCCCCTAAAGAAAATACTTGTGGCATCCATTCATGTCAGCACCCTTCCCCTAGGGCCCACATCCCTAGCTAACACTGCTGAGCTATTCTTGCTGTCTGGTTCTGGAAATTGTCCTAGAGAGATCTATGCCCTGATCCTAAATCTTCACGTTCTTAGAAAGCAGACTTCAAACATTTCAACATGGGAGTTCATATACTTCAAGAAACTCAAAATTTGGGGCTGGGAAGGTGGCTCAGTGGTAGAGAGCTTGCCTTGCATGCCTGAGGCCCTGGGTTCCATTCCTCAGCACCACATAAGCAAAAAGAAAAAAGCCAGAAGTGGCGCTGTGGCTCAAATGGTAGAGCGCTAGCCTTGAGCTGAAGAGCTGAGGGACAGTGCCCAGGCCCAGAGTTCAGGCCCCATGACCGGATCTCCCCACCCCCCCATCCCCCCCCCCACACAGAAAAAAGAAACTCAAAATTAGAACCTTATAAAAATTCTAGATTAGGAGCATGGATCAAGTGGTAAGAGCATTTGCCTAGGAAGTACAAGGCCCTGAGTTCAGTCACCAGTGCCCTAGAAAGAAAGAGAAAGAGGGCTGGGAAGTTGGCTGGAAAGGTGGCTCAGTGGTACAGTGCTTGCCTCACATGCATGAGGCCCTGGGTTTGATTCTTCATTACCACATAAGCAGAAAAAAGCCGAAATGGCACTGTGGCTCAAGTGGTAGAGCGCTAGCCTTGAGCTGAAGAGCTGAGGGACAGCGCCCAGACCCAGAGTTCAGGCCCCACGACCGAACCCCCCCCCAAAAAAAAAGCGGGGGGAGAAGAACCTTATAAAAATCAAGTTTTGCAATCCTACCTTTTTCTTTAAGGATTATTTTGATGACTTTATATTGAAGTATTTTAAAAAAATAAATCCACTCTATTTCTTTTTGGAACCTGCTGGCATCGGTGTGTTTAAATGATGAAATAAGAAAGCTGATATAAAACAAGCTGTTCAACTTGAACTTACCAAGAAATTTACAGATGAACCAACTGTTCATGAAATGCTAATGTTGATAAATTTCAGGGAATTATTGGTGCCCCAGATTGTGGCTTGTTGGGAATTAAAGGACAATTATTTGAAATATTTTTCCCAAATATTCTGTTTCTAGGAACTGTAATAATGAAATCCCACGTGGCATCCAATGGATGTGGAAAAGAAAACTAAGCTATTCTACTCCCTTCTTTGAATTTTTAAAATCTACCTACGTTTTTATAAATTATGGTAAAATATACATAACATAACATGCACCATCTTATAAATTCCTAAGTGTACAGTTCAGTGGAATTTTTTTACAATTAGGCAATTCAATATTTTAGAACTACCAAATATATTTTCTTGTAGTTTGCTAATGTAAGGGCTTGTGAGTTTTAGAAAAATACTTTCATTTAGTCTCTGAAAAAATACTACTTATAAAGCTCTAGACTGAGAGCACATTGCAGTGAGGACTTCTATTTCTGAACCTGAAACAAAATTTACCCAAGAAATGAACAGAGATGGATGCTGCAAGCATTTAGCTTCTCATCTTTAACCTCCAGCCAACTAAAAATAGTATATCTATTGTAGTCAAAGGGAATTATATATCAGCTATTATATAGTTACAACTCTTAAAGCATACAAAGAGGACAGTAAAATGAGCCCCTATGTCTCCAACTCCTAGTTTCAATAATTACCAATATTATTCCATTCTTGTTTAGCCTATATCTATGCATCTACATACACATACTTATCATTTTTACTGTTCTTTTAGGCAAAATTTCTACATGTCAACTGCATTTTTCTTTCTGGTCAGGCCTTGAACACAGGGCCTAGGTACTGTCCCTCAGCTTTTTCTGCTCAAAGCCAGCACTCTCCAGCTTCTAGCCTTTTGGTGGTTGGAGGTAAGAGGCTCATGGACTTTCCTGCCCAGGCTGGTTTCAAACCTTGATCCTCAAATGTCAGCCTCTTGAGTAGCTAGAATTACAGAATGAGCCACCAGTTCCCTTCTTTAACAGCAACTTTGATGAATAAATATTCCTATTAACTCATACCTCATCACAACATAGAACATTTCTATTTTCCCCAAAAGTTCCCTCAAGATTCCTCCTACCCTCTTTCCAGTCAGAAGCAACTACTGTTTTCATTTGTTCCCTTTCAACGATCCTTGACTAGTCTAGAACTCTTACCTCAACGGAACCATTTACATGTTATTTTAGATCTGTCTGCTTTTGCTCAGCATGGTATGTATAAAATTCATCTATGCTATTGAGTAGTTCTTTTCCTTCTTATTTCTGAGTAATATTCCATTTCAGAAATAGTCTTCTCAGTATCCTTATGGGCTTGATTACAGGACCACTAATGGACAGCAAAATCCATAGATGTTCAAGTCCTGTATAGAAGATTGCATGGCATTTGCATCTGGCCTACATACCATAAATCATCTCTAGATTGCTTACAATACCTAATAGAAGGTTATCGGGTTGTTATATTGTATTGTTGAGGAATACTGGCAAAAACAAAAGTTAGTACATGTTCAGCACAGCTGTATTTTTTCCCTAAATATTTTTAATCTTCCCAAAGGGTGAGATTATGGTGAAGTGCCAATCACACCCAGCAATGGTTCTTTCTTTTTGCCAGTCCTGGGGCTTGAACTCAGGGCCTGGGCTTTTGCTCAAGGTTAACACTCTACTGCTTGAGCCACAGCACCACCTCTGGTTTTTTCTGTTTATGTAGTACTGAGGAATTGAACCCAGGGCTTTATGCAAGCTAAGCAAACACTTTACCACTAAGCCACATTCCTAGCCCTGGTTCATTCTTTAAAATGTAGATACCTAGTTATTCCAGCACCATTTTGAAAATGCCCTTCACCTCTGGGAAGATGTAGGCCTCCATTTCTGATTCCATGGTTTCACTGATATGACTATCCTTCTATCAAAAACACACTGTCTACATTACTGCACTTAAAATCTATGTCCTTATGATAGATGAATTAGTATCTTAATGTTAAAAACAATCATTATGAGCTTAGTTACTTATGACAAATTTTCTCTCTTGAGGTTCTGGAGCTCAGAAATCTGGGATGAGTGTTAAGGGGGAAAAATTTAGTTGTTGGTTAGACTGATTCCTTTGTGTGTGTATGTGTGTGTATGTATGTATATATATGGATATATGGATGTAAACTCTCCATTCATTTAGTAGTCTGAATATTTTTGGCAATATTTTGCAGCTTTTAGTATAGGATTTTTCATTCATGAAGAAATATTTCATTAACTTTACTACAAATATTTCATAAGTTGCTGCTATCATAAATAAAATCGTTTTTATTTTTGTTCAATTACTTTCTGCTAGAAATAGATTGTTATTTCCTGCTAGAATATAGATTGTTGTATCTTGATATCTTGCTTAATTCATTGTTTTGTTTTACATTTTTACTTAAATTTTTTTTTTTTTGCTATTTTAAATTTGGGGGATCAAGGTTATGCTAGTTGTGAAGTATTTCTCTTTCCATTTTCTCTTTCCTTTTTGTGTGTGTGTGTGTGCCAATACTAGTGCCTGGGCACATTGTCCCTTAGCTTTTTCACTTAAGGCTAATAAACTGGAGTTAAGAGCTTCATGGACTTTCCTGCCCAGGCTGACTTTGAACCAGGATCCTCAGATTCAGCCTCCTGAGTAACTAATATTACAGGCGTGAGCTCCCAGCATCTGGCTCACCTTTCTTTACAATACTCATACAGAAATCATTTCTGCATCCCACCATCCATCAGTATGCAGTGTTAACTACATCCAAGGTATTCTCAGCATTCTGGAGATGGGGAAAATAAGTAATCTCAGTTCTAGCCCTCCAATAGCCTGCAGGGTAGGATTGGAAGGTGGTAGGTGTGGGGAGGAGAATAGAAAAATAAGTAAGTTCATGTACTTTGAGACACAGTGACAGGGATGTGGTTGAGACAGACAAGCCCTTTGGAAGGAAGGCTTGTTCTGATTTCCACCTGAGGTGGAAAGCAGGCTTCTCAAAGGAAACACATGAGATCATCATTTCCCTTTGAAGACTTGGGAGAAAGAACAGCAAGCTTGTTGGCGTGGCTACAGAGATACTTGGGCCCAGCGAGAGGTTTTGGGTCTCAATTTTCCAGAAAGACGCTGATGACCCTACCAGTGGAGAATGGTATGTTTAATCTGACACTGAAGAACTTTTTATTTAATTTTATGTAGATATCACATACTTCTAAATTAGGTTTGATGTAGTTTATGACCAAACTATATTTTTTTTTTCTTTGCCAGTCCTGGGGCTTAAAATTCAGGGCCTGTGTGCTGTCTAGAGCTCTACCACTTGAACCACATTGCCAGCTTTTCTGAGTAGTTTATTGGAGATAAGAGTCTCACAGAGGGCTGGGAAGGTGGCTCAGTGGTAGAGCACTTGCCTTGCATGTATGAGGCCCTGGGTTCGATTCCCCAGTACCACATAAGCAAAAAGAAAAAAACCGGAAGTGGCCCTGTGGCTCAAGTGGTAGAGCGCTAGCCTTGACCTGAAGAGCTGAGGGACAGTGCCCAGGCCCAGAGTTCAGGCCCCATGACTGGAACCCCCCCCCAAAAAAAGAGTCTCACAGACTTTCCTGCCCACACTGGCTTTGACCCACAATCCTCAGATCTCAGCCTCTTAAGTACCTAGGATTACAGGTGTGAGCCACCACCACCCAGTTAAAACTATTTTTTTAAAGGAACAAGTGGAATAAAAGTGTAATTCCCATGGAAAAACTTGGAAAAAATTATATTAAGTGAAGTAAGCCAGGCCCAAAGAAACATAGGTCCCATGGTTTCCCTTATTTGCAATATCTAGTATATGTATGAGTCAAGCGGAAAAGGTCAGATAATGTGATGTCAGGAAAATGAACCCTTAGATATGTATTTTAATGTTTTTTTCTTTCATGCATGTGTTTCTAACGCATTTATAAGATTATCTCTTTGTTGCTTTGTATGTCCCTCCCCCACAGTATAACCCCTGCTTTCACTATAGTTGATGTCAGTATAACTTGTGGAGGAGATGGGAAAAAACCAGCTGTTTAAGAATACAGGTGGACCCGTTGCAACAATGGGAAGTACAAGTTGTCATGTCCAAAACGAGCTTTACAACGTCGGTGCGGGGGGGTGGGGGGGGGTGGGGGGGAGGGGGGAAGGAGAAGGGTTGGGATTGGGGGGGAGGGGGGAGGCTGGGAAGGGATGTGAAGGGTAAACCAAAGGAGGAGGCTGCAATGCTTGGTAAGAAATGTACGCATTATCCTGCCCATGTAATTGTAACCCCTCTGTACAGTATGTTCACAAATAAAATTAAATTAAATTTAAAAAAAAGTGTAATTCCCAAATTACACTCCTGCAAAATGAGAACCAGTCTATCTATGCTGGAACCATCTTGGCCTTTTGATCCTATGAGGCACATAAGATCACAAAGAAGTAACAAGTCAGAAGCATGTTCAGGAGGGCAGTTCCCCAAGCTAAGCATGGAGACATTTTAACATCCTTGCCTTCATTTGGAGGGCCTGAGTCTACCTCCAAGAGGTAGTATCCTCTGCTACTACCAACTGAGTCTACCTCCAAGAGGTAGTATCCTTTGCTACTACTAACTTCCTTGTCAGAAATAGCCTTTACATGACTTCTAGGACTTCTGAGTCTAAAGTTAAGGAAACAATATGGTTTTAATCCTTAGTTCTTATTCTGAAATATGTTTACTAATGATCTGCATTTATATCCTAAACACTTACCATGGCTTTCCTACAATAATTCCATTACTATTAACAAAATGGATGCTTTTAAGTAAACATATTTCCTTGATGGACATTTACTTAGTAAAGGAAAAAAATAAAAGAGGTGGAGGGGAAATGAGAGATAGGAAATAAGGTCAGGTACAGAGAGACTATCGAATATGATCTAAAACACTATACTTAAGTGATGATTTATGTATCTAGGTATCTTGGATGAAAGATAGGCAGGCAAGTAAGTACCCATTTAAGAAAACAAGAAAGGAACTGAGTACTCATATCTAACGCCTGTAATTCTAGCTACTCAGGAAGCTGAAGTGTAAAGACTGCAGTTGGAAGCCAGTCCAGGCAGAAAAGTCTGACTCAGTCTCCAAAATAATTGGCAAAAAGCTGGGCTGGAGGCATGTGGTAGAGTACCAGCAGAGCAAGTAACCATTAAGAGAGTACCACCTGAGCAAGCATATGGTCCTGAGTTCAGACTCTCTCTCTCTCTCTCTCTCTCTCTCTCTCTCTCTCTCTCTCTCTCTCACACACACACACACACACACACACACACACACACCATTTAGTTTTATAAAGTGTCCCGTGGAGACAGAGTCTCAAGAACTTTTCAGCCAGGGCTGGCCTAGCACCACAATCCTCCCAGTCTCAGCCTCCCACCTAGGCTGGTGACAGGCACATACCCCCGCACCTAGCTAGGGGTTGAAGAGGGGTCTCGTGACCTTTTCTGTCTGAGCTGGTTTTGCATTGAGATCCTCCTGAGTAGCTAGGATCACAGGTGTAACCTGGCCATACTCAATGTTTATCTAGGGAGGAACAGGAGGTGGAGGGAAGGACTGTGGAAGATTAGGTAATTGAAGCACAGAGACTGAAAGAAGCCTAATGACACAACATTTAAGCCATGGCATTGGACTAAGTTTTAAGCTGGTTGGACTCAGTCTAGTTCATTGTTATCACTACCCACTGGGGAGAGGGCTCACCAGGACCATGAGAGACATTGTCTACGCATATGTGAGTGTAGTGAATCCAAAGTTCTGTTTTACCTGAGGAAGCACCTGCACTAACCCGGCATCATCATCCTATTTTTCCACCATTAGCCACCTCCTGTGTCCATAGTGGAGAAGCCCATGGGGCCCTGGGGTGCTAACAGCTGGAGATGACTTCCTTGGGACCTTGGGAGATGCCAGGCTCTCTCAGGTTTCTTGTGCTCCTCTCTTTCCAAGTTCTACTTCTACACAGTTTGTTCATGAGGCACAGGGACCTCCAGTTGGGTTGCAGAGGACTAAAGTGGGGGTGTAGAGCAATGACAGATCACACGCATACATTGCAGACTGAGGGTTGGCCCCCAGAGCCCAGCCAGCCTGATTCCCTTACTTAAACATACTATGGAGACTCAAGATTTGAGTCTCTGCTCGAGGCTCTCTGTTCTTTGAAGCCTTCCCTTGGGAGAGGGAGCAAGTCACAAACAGAGCTCCCAGGGGCCTGTGTGTAGTAGACCAATTCTTCCCACTTTTTATTTTCCTTTAGGCCATCCCTATGAATGGAATTCACTTCCATTTCCTTGGTAGAACAAAAAGTAATGAAATAGCTGAATGCTAGTGACATAGGTCTGTAATTCTAGCTTCTCAGGAGACAATGATCAGGAGGATAACAGTTTGAGACCAGCTTAGGAGAAAAAAAAATGTTCACATTACTTTGTCTCAACTAATAAAAAGCCAGGAATGGTGGTGCATACCTGGCACCTTAGTATAAAGGAAGCATAAATAGATGATCAAAGTCTGGACCAACCTGGACTGTTAAAAAGAAAATAGGGCTGGGAATGTGGCTTTAGTGGTAGAGTGCTTGCCTTGCATGCATGAAGCCCTGGGTTTGATTCCTCAGTACCACATAAACAGAAAAAAACAGAAAGGGAGCTGTGGTTCAAGTGGTAGAGTGCTAGCCTTGAGTAAAAGGAGCTTAGAGACAATGCCCAGACCCAGAGTTTGAGTCTCAGGACTGGAAAAAAATAAAAATAACAATCATAAATAAAAAGAAAATAATTGAAGCAAAATGGATCGGGGCATGGTTCAAGTGGTAGAGCATCTCACTAACAAGTATGAGGCTTGAATTCAAACACCGATACCACCAAAAAAAAAAAACACCCCAAAATTAACATTACAGTTAGGTGCTGGTGGCTCACACCTGTATTCCTAGCTATTTAGAAGGCTGAGATCTAAGGATCAAGGTTTAAAACCAGCCTGGGCAGGAAAGTCTGGGAGATTTATCTCCAATAAACTACTTTTTAAAAAAAAGCGACAAGGGATCCTTGAGCAAAAGTCATTCAAGGACAGAGCCCGGACCCTGAGTTCAAGCCCCAGGAATGTCACAGGTGTATGTGTGTGTGTGCACGCGCGCGTGCGCGCACACACACACACACACACACACACACACACACACACACACACGAACCATTAGTTTTATGTAACCTTTCTCACTATTTGGTATCATCCTAGTTCCTTGGCTTTTGCATTTTCTTAGCAACAGATCACAAGGTTTGTCTATTGATCAGCTATAAAATCAAACCTTTACAGCCTATTAAACCACACCAGATTGATAAGGTTGCTGTAGCAAAGTCAGCATTTTCTGCAAATGCCATTTCTTCCCATCTACCAGTTTGGGAGCTGGAAAGAATTCTCTCCCTAGAGGTTGTGGACAACAGAACTGGCCATATTTAAGGCTCCAGGCTAAATTTAGCCCTCCCCAGCTGGTTATTATTCCAGAAACTAAGTATGGGCTTGCCCAGCTGTATTTTAAGCTGAGCCCCCAAATTTCCCTGTTTTGTTTCTTTGGGTTCTGCACAATTTTGCTTTAGCTACCAACAATATAGAGCACTTTTATTCTCAGGTTTTAAGTAAGTAAGTTGAACCAGAGTAAAGCAAGAACAAATGCTCTGCAGGGCCCTGGGAATCTGTGATGCAAAGTGACCTGCCAATGAATAGAGTATACGTCTGACCATCCAGAGTTAACTGTCTCACATCATGGCATGAGGTGTGTGTGTGTGTGTGTGTGTGTGTGTGTGTGTGTGTGTGTGTATGCATGTGTAAAAGTCTTGATGGCTCATCTGTACATTCAGAAAGCTTACTGTAAAGAAGACTTCCAAGCTGGGAGCTGGTGGCTAACCCCTGTAATCCTAGCTACTCAGGAGACTGAGATCTGAGGATCACGATTCTAAGCCAGCCCAGGCAGGAAAGTCTGTGAGACTCTTACCTCCAATAAACCACCAGAAAACCAGAAGTGGTGCTGTGGCTCAAGTGGTAGAGCACTAGCCTTGAGCTGAAGAGCTGAGGGACAGCACACAGGTCCGAGTTCAAGCCCCACGACTGGAAGAAAAAAAAAAAAAAGGACTTCTAAAATATTCCTAGGCGTACGGACAGAGCAGTATGCATCATAGGCTCCAAACTGCATAGGAAAATGGGAAATATGTGTTTGGTACACAGATAATATTTTGGGAAACACCCACAGCTTCGGCAATGCTGGTTGTCTCAGAGAAAAATGAAAAGACTGAAGGCCAGAGGGTCATGTTCGAATGTTTTACTATGTCTACGCACTTCTGCTTTTATACTATTTGAGTTATGCTAATGTACAGTGACATATAAAAATCATGGCTTCCTAATTCCATTTTGTATCAGCACCTTCCCACAGGAACTCAGGCTGGGAAGGCGACAGGTCACAAGGGGGTGTGTATATGCTTAAATCCACAATATACAATACACATGCACACACACACACTGACATGATTCACAGTTTTCAACACACAACTACACTTTTTTTTTTAATAAAGGCAATGCTTTGTAATTGTTTAAGTGTCTTGAATACTTTTTATTAGACCACTAGATGCCTTACAGATTTTTTGTTGCTATTTCTGTAGATAGCAGTTTTTAAAAAGTAATTGTTAGAATAATGTTTTGAGTTTCTTGTATATTCATTCTTAGTGGCCTTTCCTAAGTCTAATGGTGTATGGTGTATGTGTGTATGTGTGTGTGTGTGTGTGTGTGTGTGTGTGAGAGAGAGAGAGAGAGAGAGAGAGACAGAGACAGAGACAGAGACAGAGGGAGACTAGGATTTGAACTCAGGGCCTTATACTTGCTAGGCAAGCCTCTATCCCTTGGGCTACCCCTTGAGTCCATAATTGCACTATTGTAGGTTTTAAAAATAGAATATTGAATCAAAGTGACAGAAGCAATATATCAAAATGTTAATAGAACTTAGTTCTACATGGTGGGGATATGAGGTAGCTATTTTCTCTTTGTTTTTGTGTACAATAACATATTTTCAACCCATAGTTTTCTTCTAAAAATAGGCCCTCATGCTGTGTTTCTAAAAAGCATCATCTTATTCAGGAAGTCTAGAAGGAGTCCACACAGGTTAATTCAAGTCCACACAAGTGTTACTATTTGGTCTTTTATTACAAGCACCTAGATTTCTTCTAATTTTTACTTATTTGACATCATCCTAGAATGATTGATATTTGGCTAATGTCTTACCCTTATGTCATCTCATTTTGCTTTAATAAACACTGAATAAGTATTATGGTCTCATAGTGACCTGGAAGCTCAGAGTACCAAGATAAAAGAGGAACACAAAGGTGTAACATCTCTGAACACTGAAAATACAATTTCTTGAAATGAACTCCAGAAAACAGAAGCATGCTTGTTGTTGTTGTTATTGATGAGGATGATGTTGTCATTGTTGTTACTATTGTTAGTGGTGGTGGTGGCTGTTTTGGTTTTTGCTTTTTTTTTTTCTGGGGGGCAAAGAGGGGCTGCTGAAAGGAAAGGGAAGGAGGCAGGTTGAACAGATGCCTTCATGCCATTCAGTAGACACTATGTGGAAACTGACCTATGTAACTTGTGGGCAGGGATGGGAGGGGGAAACTGGGAGAAAGGAAAGGAAGGGGTGACATTGTCCAAAAAACAGAAATGTACTCATTACCTGACTTATAAATAGTAGCCCCTTTGTACAACACGTTAATAATAACAATAAAATTAACAGAGATTTGATGTAGCTCTATTCATGTGGCAAATAATCCTTTCTCCAAGAATATTCTGAGGAAGACATTTTCATTGACACTAAGTTTAATATAAATACCTTCAGTGCCATGGGGCCATGGGGTACATCTTCCTTCTGGGATCTCCCCATACAGGACCATTATTTCAAATACCCTTCTTGCTAGAAAAGGCCAGAGAAGATGACCTTCAAAGACCACTGGCTGTCTCTCTTTTGGTCGAATCCTACAACAATAAGAAGACCAAATAAGCAATGAGGTCAAGAAAAAGACAACAGTTAATCCCAGAAATTGATAATTAAATCTCTTAACAAACAAATTCTACTTCAGCATCTTAATCCTCTGGATTAAGATTGTTGTGAACTTGAGGCGAGTGTACTGAATGGGTCAGTAACTCACTCTGAGTACTATCTGTAAAGGGGCCAAACACCTTCTATCACTGACCCCTTTCTTATTCTGCTCTAGCCACACTGATCTCCTTGCTGTTTCTCTAAGCAGCACATTTCTACCTTGAGGCCTCTGTCCTTTCTGCTCCATCCGTCTGGATCTTTCTCCAGAATTCATAGACCTCTTATGCCTTCTTGATGTCCTGTGCTCAAATGTCATGACCTACGTGGATTGACCCTGTTGAAAATTGCAACACTCTTACCCAGCATTCCCTTTGTCTTGTCCTTGTTTTACCTTTGTCTCTAATACTAGAGCAGAAATGCTATATCTTATTTGCATAATCATTAATTGGTATTGACTAACACAAACTGCTTAAGGGTAGAGACATTTGATTTTATAGTTCATTTCTGTAGCATTACTACCTGGTAGGTGTTCAATAAAATTTACAGGTGAATACTGTTTTTTGTTTTGTTTTGTTTAAAGATTTAGATTTGAGCTGGGTGCTGGTGGCTCACACTTGCAATCCTAGTTACTCAGGATTGTGGATCAAAGCCAGCCTGGGCAGATAAGTCCATGACATTCTTATTTCCAATTAACCACCAAAAAAAGCCAAAACTGAAGCTGTGGCTCAAACGCTAACCTTGTGCTAAGGGACAGTGCTAAGGGACAATACCCAGAACCTGGGTTCAAATCTCAGTCCAGAAACAAAATAAAACTAACAAAAAAAAAAATGGATTTGGCCTTGAAGAGATGATTAGGGTGGAGACTAGAGTGAACCAGAAAGCCCATACTTCTATTCAATACAAACAAATTTGATTCTACTTCACTGAACCAGTACCTGTATTTCTAACCTCCATATTTCGAGCTGCTCAAGAATGGATTTGAGTTGATTCTTCACGCGGCATTCTTGTATCTGTTGTTTTAAAAGCAATTGGTCATTACACACCCAGTTCTGGTAGGGCAAAGATTGCTAATGCTTGCCTAAAGGTGGATGTATTCTGCATTCTCTGCCATACAGGAGGCCAGAGACTAGCAGTCAGGGCCATACCCAGTCCTTTCCTCAAGGAGCCAAGTTCATTGCAATGTGTTATGATAGAAAAATGTACAAAGTGCTGTTGTTCATTTTTTTCCAAAGTAGAAATATTTGCTTTGTGATTACTTAAATAGCATATGTTCCTTGAAAATAAACAGTCTGACTAAAAATGACTGCAATATGAAAGGCATCTATAATCTTGAATTCAAGAGAGAAGTTATGCATACATTGATGTATATTTCTCTAGACATTTGTCTACCATATTGAAAAATAGCTAACACCTGTGGGCTTGTTAGGACTAACAAGTGCTCAAATGAAATCATTCTCTACCTTACAGTGATCCTGGGCAGTAAGTACTATTTTCCTCACTTTATAAACTAGGAAACTGAGGTTTCATGTAGTCAAATCGATTCCATAGGTTGTACGGTGTCTGTAGACTGAGCTGTGCTGGCAACAAGCAAATCCTGCTGACAGGAACAAAGGTTTTAATTCTTGCCTATGCTAATGGACCGTGTTGACCATGAGTCAGCTCTGGCTCAACTCCAAGTTGTCTTTGTTCCAGGCCCAGGCCCCTGTATCTAGGACTTGACTGGTCATCATAAAACAGTGGAAAGAAAACATGGGAGAAGCAAATGGTGGCTTTTAAAGCACCCATTTGGGAGGAATATACATCTCTTCTGCTTTCTTGTCATTAGCCAAAGCAGGGCATACAACCAGCCTGGTAATTAATGAACAGCAAAAAATAACCTTCCCCTAGGGAGGAACAGTAAATATTTTTCAACAATAACACCATCCACTGAAAGTACTGAGCTGGGATTTTAACACAGACTGTCCTTAGAGTTTAAAAAGCTGAACTCATATACATAGATACACTTTCAACCCTATCAGCAAGAAATTTCCACATTATTGCTAAGGAAAACCCTTTTTTCCTGCAGCCTATATTAGATCTAATGTTATACATATACGTATATGTGTGTGTATAGCATATATATGTATAGATAGATAGATATGGTCCTGCACATTTAGAAGATGCTGAATATTCCTCATTTTGTCTACTATAATCCTCTGTAGCCAGGGCCCTCACCCCTTTCCCCACCCTGGGGTGAGCCCTGCTCAGGGCCTTGGATTTACCTTCTCATTTGTCAGGTGTGTCTCAGAGTTACTTGCATGTGTCTGTTTCCTTCACTAGATGTTGAGCAGAAATCCCATCGATCTCTACAAAAGGGTTTTTATTTTCTCAGGCCTGGGAGTGATCAGCAGGGATGAGATCCTAGTTCATCTGGGGATCATGGAGTTATTTCCTTTGCCATCTTTGCCGCTTCATTGCCTGCCCTGGCTCTTTTGGACCATTTAAATCTGGTGACCTCTTCAGAATTCATATTCAATTTGTTAGACGAAAGAGTCTTTGAATAGCTCTGCTTGCTTACACTCATTAAAATTATGACAGTAATAAAATATCAGTGAAACAAAATTTCAAATAGCTGTTAATCACTTCCTTCCTAAAGGAAGAATACTGCAGGTACAGCACAAACCAAATATAATGAATGGCTGTAAATCCATGTCATCATCAAGTGTCTACACAGGTAGTCTACAAGAACAGAGTTGTCTGAGGTAGGAGCTGGTAGCTTATGCCTATAATCCTAGCTACTCAGAGGTTGAGAAATGAGGATCGCAGTTCAAAGCCAGCCTGGATAAGAAAGTCCATGAGTCTTATGTCCAATTAACCACCAAGCGGAGTGTAGCTCGAGTGATAGAGTACCATCCTTGAGTGAGAAAGCTGAGACTACACCCAGGTACTCAGTTCAAGCCCCAATACTGGCAGAAGGGAAGGGAGGGGAGGGGAGGGGAGGGGAGGGGAGGGGAGGGAAGGGAAGGGAAGGGAAGGGAAGGAAAGGGAAGGGAAGGGAAGGGAAGGGAAAGGGAAAGGGAAAGGGAAAGGGAAAGGGAAGACAGAGTCACTGGAGCAAAGGAGGGGCTGAAGTCTGGCATAATGGCACAGTGCCAGGAGCACTTGCTAAGAGAGCATTCTTTTTTTTTTTTTTTTGCCAGTCATGGGTCCTGAACTCTGGGCCTGGCGCTGTCCCTCAGCTCTTCAGCTCAAGGCTAGCGCTCTACCACTTGAGCCACAGTGCCACTTCCAGCTTTTTCTGCTTATGTGGTGCTGAGGGATCAAACCCAGGGCCTCATGCATGCAAGGCAAGCACTCTACCACTGAGCCACCTTCCCAGCCTCTAAGAGAGCATTCTGTCTTATACACTCCAACACACATGCACGCATACACACACACACCACCACCACCACCACCACCACCACCACCACCACCACCACCACCACCACCACCACCACCACCACCACCCTAAGAGTTGAGCTCACTTTCATGTGTTCAGAATGTTGTGGGTTTTGTTTTGGTTTTTTTTGGGTCTGGTCATGGGGCCTGAACTCTGGGCCTGGGCGCTGTCCCTCAGCTCTTCAGCTCAAGTCTAGCACTCTACTACTTGAGCCACAGCACTACTTCCGGCTTTTTTCTTTTTGCTTATGTGGTGCTGAGGAATCGAACCCAGGGCCTCGGGCATGCAAGGCAAGCGCTCTACCACTGAGACACCTTCCCAGCCCCTTGTTTTTTTTTTAAGAGTGGCAATTAAAAATGGATTTCTGATGAGTATCACAACCCAGGAGCATCACAAGTTTGCTAGAGATCCCCTCTCTGCCACAAAGGCCATGGCCATCTGGAGGAAAAGCCACCCTTGTGAGCAGAGCAGCTGCAGGTTCCCTGGCACTGGGGCAGATCTGCTTAGAAACAGGCGTCTTGGCCTTATTCACTTAGCCTGTCATTAACTGTAATCCTCAACGTCCTCTCTACCTAATTCCCTATATGTGGCACT
The DNA here is from genome assembly GCF_019054845.1 of Dipodomys spectabilis. Taxonomy (NCBI): domain Eukaryota; kingdom Metazoa; phylum Chordata; class Mammalia; order Rodentia; family Heteromyidae; genus Dipodomys; species Dipodomys spectabilis. The sequence goes on along the minus strand of NW_024870678.1, from coordinate 2,879,024 downwards.
GTAGCCCCCTTCCTGAGAGACGCTAGGACAAATGCTGCCTCTTTTCTTGTCCCAAATCCAACTCTGTTCCCAGGAGGGTTTTTGGAAATGTGTGCTGGTGTTCTGTCAAGTCCTGGCCTCCTCCTTCTTCCTCATGGCCTGTCCCCCTCCCTTGGGCCCTGGCATGGCCAGATTTCCGCCCCCACCCTGCAGTGTGACAATACTCTGTGCTCCGAGTGCACTCCACTGGCGGGACCCAGGCTGGGATGTGAAACAGGCTCTCTGCCTGGCCACAAGGACTGTTATCACCACTCACCACGACACTTCCTGTCATGTATCCTGTGCCAATGCTGTGTCAAGCCCATCTTGCATTTTCAAGTGTCTTTAGCCTCATTTCCTGAGCGAGAACATTTGCTCAGGCTGCAAAACGGCCTCCAAGCTGAGAACTTCTTTCTTTCTCTTTCTTTCTTTCTTTCTCTTCCTTCCTTCCTTCCTTCCTTCCTATCTTTCTTTCTTTCTGCAAAGTTTTGCTCAGACTTCCAGAGGAGGGAACAAACATGATTCTCTTATCAGAGACAGCCTTGCTTTCCTGTGACAGCCATCATTTGCAAGCCAGAGCAGGCTTGCATATGTTTCTCAAAGTTGAAACTTGCTTTTTAAAATAAACCCACTTAAGCAAACAATATATACACATAAATTCTACGTGCTCACTTTGAACATAGCTAAGACAACTAGGTGGAATACATATAAGTGAAATCATCTCCTATCCCCACATAATTTAGCATCGGATGCTTTTTGTGTCATGGCTTCTTTCTCCAGGGCTGGGGCAGCAGGATGAAGGTGCTAGGAGTTTGGCTCAGTGCACAGGTTGCACTGTGAGTGTCTGCTTAGCCTCAACCCAATGCACCGTAAATAATGCAGCCTGACAAGATTTCTCCTTTCCTTTCTCCTTTCTCCTAACTCTTTTAGCCCTGCTGGCTTACATCATCCTGCTTGGATTTAAATAGCTAACTGGGCCACGTTCTCCTGGATACAAACTACCGGATTAGCTACTTCCCCAGCCAGTCTCTACCTACTGAGAGACAGGAGATGGGGCTTTGAGGCCAATGGCTGCCCGCGATTCACTGTTGCTGGAGTCTATTGGGTTTTCTGTCACTGAGGGAAGGGAAAACATAGAGGCATAAGAGATCTGGCCAGGTACATGCCTGGGCAAGGAACTGTGTTGTGTTCCTATTACTGCATCCTGGACATGCAGGGCAAAGATAGTGCTTTATCCCTTGTATGCAACAGCTAGATTATACAAGCTCAATCATGATAGGATAATTCCAGCTCAAGAGAAAGACAGAAATAAATGATAGGAAATCTGTGGGAAGCACAGCCTTCCCTCTTAATTTGAATGATAGCTTCATTCTTGGGGCCGTGAAACCTGACCTAAATACCAGTGGCTCACACCTAAGCTACCCAGGAGAATCATAGTTCAAAACCAGCCTAGGAAGGAAAGTCTGTGAGGCTCTTATCTTCAGTTAACCACCAAAAAGTGGAAGGTGAAGGTGTAGTTTAAGTGGTAGTAAGCCAACCTTGAATGAAAGAGCTAACATAAGGTCATGAGTTCAAGCTCCAGTATTGGTACATGTGTGTGCGTGTGCACGCATGCACACACATGATATATATATATATATATATATTATATCTGAGTTTCCAATCCACTGTACTCTGAAATGAAGGTTTGTAATTACTTTTTTTTTTTTTGGTTGGTCATGGGGCCTGAACTCTGGGCCTGGCGCTCTTCAGCACAATGCTAGCACTTTACTACTGGAGTCACAGTACCACTTCTGGCTTTTTCTGCCTATGTGGTGCTGAGGAATCGAACCCAGGGCCTCATGCATGCAAAGCAAGCACTCTACCACTGAGCCACCTTCCCAGCCCCTGTAATTACTTTTAAACATTTTTAAAAGCAATGAATTATGAGCTAAGCTGTTTGCTAAAATGTTGTCTTCACTAAAACCTTTTGCCAAAAGAGGGATGGCTTGAAAAAAGAATTGAGGAAGGAAGAGTGAAACTGACATAGCCCATTGGAATCGTATCATGCTAGGATTTTAATTAAGTAGATTTAAAGGCACCAGAGAGTCATCTAGATGTGGAATAGGCTAAACATTCTATGGCTGTGTCAAAGACTTCCACCATGGTTCAGGAAGAAAATGCACAGCATAGGAGCAGAGATGGACAGAGATGATGATTTCTGGCTCCAAAAACAGAAAAACATTATTGAGATCTTTGAAAAAGATATGAGGTATCAGAGAGTATTACAGAAATTATACGAACACATTAAGCCTTTCCAAATAAATCCAGCCACAATCAATGTAAAAGACACAAATGATATTTAAAACTCTATCCCATTGTATAAGGAATAAAACAAATCCCATGAACTCACTTCCTTGTAGGCCTGGATACTTGGGGTAGGCTCTACCTGAACTGAACAATCATCTTGTAGCTAACTCAGGCCTTGGCAGGCCAGGCCCAGGAACTTTTCCTGATTAATGTTCACCAAGGAAATACATTCAGGAACAGATGGGGGATTGGTTAGAAAACACAATTCACTTTGAACACAGCTAAGGCAACTAGATGGAATGTATGTGTGCATGTGCTTATAGACAATCCTTGCAACATCCGAATACGGGCTCCCAGATCTTAAGGTAAAATTACATAATTCCTTTATTTCAAATACTACATAATCCATGAGTTAGTGACTTAATACTTAAGTGTTTACTAAATGAAATATGATCTTCTTTGTTGAGATGCAATAATGTTAAGTACAGTATTAGTTACATTATTTTATGCTTTTTGTATATTTAATCTATTTCACAGTTCTAAGTCTATATACAATTTAAGCAATTAATTGTACTTGCAGAGATCTGCTCTGTAGATGTGCTTATGTATAAGCATTGTTATAATGAAACATTCAGATAGCCTTAAAGTTCTTTTGAAAGCATTGGTGTCACTGTCCTGATATACTCACACAGGGGAAATCAACACTGCTCCCAGCCAAAGAATGAGGCAGTTTTGGTCATATTGATATGGAACCATCTTTCAAATGCATTAGTAAGAGAAAAGCAAACTGGCCGTGACAGCACATTCTTGTAACCCCATCATTCAAAAGGTTGTGACAGGAAACTGGATTTGAAGCCCATTTAGGGGTTATATAATTGGGCTATATAGTGAGGCTGAACTCAAAGCTCCCCCTCAAGAGAAGGGGGAGGAAGATGGAGAAATAGGAGGAGAGGGAAGGAGGGAGGAAAAGAAGAGAGAGAGAGAGAAAGGAAGACAGAGAGAAAGAGAGAAAAGAACGAGAAAGAAAGAAAGAAAGAGAGAGAGAGAGAGAGGGAGGGAGGGAGGGAGGGAAGGAGGGAGGGAAGGAAGGAGGGAAAGAAAGAAAGAGAGGAGAGAGAAAAGGGAGGGATTGAGAGAGGGAGGGAAGGGGAGGAGAAGCTGACAGATGTTCTTTAGAGAGTGTAATACACACGTGAAGGAGATATCTGTAGAAGGCTATGTCCACTTCACTCTTACTAAATATTAACTCTCAAGAAGAGTTAAAGTACCTAGGAGGATAAGAATGTGAGCAGAGGCTGGGAAGGTGGCTCAGTGGTAGAGCGCTTGCCTTGCATGCATGAGGCCCTAGGTTCGATTCCTCAGCACCACATAAGCAAAAAGAAAAAAGCCGGAAGTGGCGCTGTGGCTCAAGTGCTAGCCTTGAACTGAAGAGCTGAGGGACAGCGCCCAGGCCCAGAGTTCAGGCCCCACGACTGGACCCCCCCCCCCAAAAAAAAAAGAATGTGAGCAGAACCTGATTTTGTGTGTGTGTGGTGGTTGTAGTGGGATTTGAACTCAGGACCTTGTGCTTGCCCAGCAAGTTTTCCACCACTTGGGCCATATTCCTAACATTTTGTGCTTTTGTTAGGGTCTCACGTTTATGCCCAGAAGAGCCTGGATTTTAGTCCTTCTATTTATACTTCCCTGACAGTTAGGATGACAGATACCTGGAGATGGGGGTCTTGTGAACTTTTGCCTAGACTGGCTTTGAACTGAATTCCAAGACTGGCTTTGAACTGAATTCCAATCTCCATCCTCCAGGAGCTAGGGTTACAAGTGTCAGGCAATGCTCCCAGTCAGGACATTGCTTTTTATGTCATAATTGTTTTTATCAACTTTACTGAGATACATTATTTGATGAATTTTGACAAATGACTGTTTATGCTCTTTTATATTCTAATTTCATGCAATATTGCAAAAAGTTAAAGGGAAAATGTCTAAGCTATATTCTTTGACAGTTCTATAGAATGAAGTGTATGCATTGAATACCTCCTTTGGTCTATGAATGAGAAGAAGTCGCTTTGGGAAGATCAGTTATCTTGATCTGAAAGGTCAGAACACTGTCCTACACAGCAATGAGTCTCCTGGGAAAGGTAGTGGGGGAAGAAGGAAGCGATGGGGTGGGGGCCACTCCAGCTTCTAGAAGGTAAAGCGCCTCCATTTAGATGGGGATTGTTTTATAATCACACTATGAAAAGTAAAGAGGTTTTATGTCTGTCTGTCTATATATCTGTATATATGTATTTACTTATTGCCAGTCCTGGGGCTTGAACTCAGGGCCGGGGTTCTGTCCCTGAGCTTTTTCTTTTTAAAAAAATGTTTCCCCTCAAGTCTAGTGCTCTACCACTTGAGCCACAGCTCTAATGCCAGCCCTTTTGATAGTTTATTAGAAATAAGAGTCTCAGGGACTTTCCTGCCTGGGCTGGCTTCAACCCACAATCCTCACATCTCAGCCTCCTGAGTAGCTAGGATTACAGGTGTGAGCCACCAACTTCCAGTTGTGGTGGAACATTTCAGGAGCGGGACCAAGAAAAGTTTGAGGTCATTAGAGGCATGCAGTTGAAAGAGACCGTGGAATTCCAGTCTCTGTGTCTCCTTTACAACCAGGGTTAGAGGCTTTTAGCTCTGCTGTAGTTCCACACTATGATGTGCTGCCTTACCACAGGCCCAAAACAATGGAGGCAATCTATCAGGGATGGACGCCTCCCAAACTGGGAGCCCAAACTAAACCTTATCTCTTGATGATTTTATCATCGAAGGATTTTGTTGTAACACCTAAGAGCTGACTGGCACACTTCTTCCTCTTCCTCTTTCTCTTCATATCCCCACAGTATTTAGCCTTTTGGATAGCAGGAGAATTATACACTATACAGTGAGTAGAAACATGGCTTCCACACATCAGTTCACTCTGCAAATCACTGAGGACAGAAAGAAAGCCTTCAGGTCCTGCCTAGACTCTGCATGTTTACGTGGTAAAGGAAAAAGCACTTTTCTATTGGAGGCAGTCTGCACAGATATGCTTCCAAACTGTCTACACACACACACACACACACACACACACCACTGCCTCAATGCAATGCACAATCTAAAAGCAAGTTGCTTCACTTCCTGTGCTTAGTTTTCCTCATTTAGATAAGGCTAAGTTAGGCGTTGATGATCATACCTATAATCAGGAGGCTGAGATTTGAAGATTCAAAGCCAACCTAGGCAGAGAAATCCATGAGACTCTTATCTCCAAATAGCCAGCAAAATCCTGGACTGGAAACATGACTCAAGTAGTAGAGAGCTACCTTGAGCAAGAAAGCCAAGTGAGAATATGCGTTCATGAGTTCAAGCCACGATATCGACATGCACACACACACACACACACACACACACACACACACACACACACACAAGGAGACTTATAGCAGTTATTCTAAAGATTATACATACATACAAATATGTGTATATTAATATAGGTATGATTTTAGTGTAATATCAGACATACAGATAGTATATGTGAAATATTAACTATTATGATTATTTATATCCATGTTCAGTAGATTCATTGGCTCAAGCATCTCTGTGCTCTGGTTAATGATGGCATGCGCAATATTATATCACAGGGAGTAGTCAAAATAATATTGTTTATTAAGAAGAGAATATTTGGGGCTGGGAAGGTGGCTCAGTGGTAGAGTGCTTGCCTTGCATGCATGAGGCCCTGGGTTCGATTCCTCAGCACCACATAAGCAAAAAGAAAAAAGCCAGAAGTGGCACTGTGGCTCAAGTGGTAGAGCGCTAGCCTTGAGCTGAAGAGCTGAGGGACAGCGCCCAGGCCTAGAGTTCAGGCCCCAAGACAGGACCCAAAAAAGAGAAGAGAATATTGTTTATTAAGAAGAGAATCTGCACTCCAAGGACAAGACCTGAATGGACTGCACATACAGGGTGTCAGTAAAACTCGATTTGTTCTCATGAGCAGCGTAGAGAAATGATTCATGAGGACAGCCTAGTGAGCACATTTGCTATCACATGCTAAGCAGAAGGTGGCTGCACCTTTTAGAGAGATTGCTGTCCCTCCCCAGGCGACTAAGCCCCGCATGGGTAGATTATGTCCTTCCAGTGGCTCATCTAGCTAATGTGGATCCAATTTAGGGGATGCTGCCAGACAGAATTACATAGATTAGTTTGAAATTGTACAGAAAATGTGTGCTTATATCAATTCTGCTTGGATTGAATCAATTTTCTAAGCATTTATTTTTTTAAGAGTCCCGCGTTCCTTCTTACAGGGAGTCCGCCCTGATAGACTTTGCATATATCATATACAAGAAAGGAAGGTCCCCAGAATGTCTCCTGTGAAGCCATCAATAACTGTCTAAGGGGACTGGTGAGGAGAAAAGTGCGTGAAGTATCAATTACCACAGATATTTCCCCCAAGTAATTACTCCATCACTTACTTGGATTAATTATTAATTGTCTATTGTAGGAAGGTCGGGCCCCAGGGAAAGGGTTCTGATGTGATATGACTAGTGAGATTTCCAATACTAAATGAGGATAACCACATGACAGCACGGGTTCTGGTTAAGATTCTTATGTAAGAAATCACGTCAACACTTCATGAAGTTCCTGTTGCTGCCCAGGCTTTGCACATGGCACCACACCTTTGTTTCTTCATGACAATACTTATGGATTTATTCTATCCATGATGAAATTAAGATGTAAAAAACTCCAAAACCTCAGCAAGGCTAAAATTATTTGTCCAAGTCCCATAACTCTTGAATAGCAAAGCTGACATTTGAACCCAAGACTCATCAAACCCAAAGCCTATGCACTTTTGCATCCTACAATCTGTTGTTTAAATTGTTGGATGACATTGGGATTGTGAGTTGTAATCATGAAAATGGTAGCATTTTCCAAGCATAATTTTCAGAAATATTCTCTTAAATCTAATCATTGCTGTTTAAAACAAAACAAAATAGCTGGGCACCTGTGGCTGGCACCTGTAATCCTAGCTATTCAGGAGACTGAGATATGAGATTTGCAGTTCAAAACCAGCTCAGGCAGGAAAGTCCATGAGACTCCAATAAATACTCAGAAAACCAGAAGAAGCACTCTAACTAAGAGAGCGCTAGCCTTGAGCTGAAGAGCTGAGGGACAGCGCCCAGGCCCAGAGTTCAAGCCCCACAACCAGAAAAAAACAACAAAAACAAAAAACAGCCACCTTAGTTAGCTCTAAAAAAAAGTGATTGACGGGGCTGGGAAGGTGGCTTAGTGGTAGAGCGCTTGCCTTGCATGCATGAGGCCCTGGGTTCGATTCCTCAGCACCACATAAGCAAAAAGAAAAAAGCCGGAAGTGGCGCTGTGGTTCAAGTGGTAGAGTGCTAGCCTTGAGCTGAAGAGCTGAGGGACAGCGCCCAGGCCTAGAGTTCAAGCCCCACAACCAGAAAAAAAACAACAAAAACAAAACCCAGCCACCTTAGTTAGCTCTAAAAAAAAGTGATTGAGGAAATCTTTTTCAATGGAAGTGTTACGGTCCCTCTGAAACTCCAGTTTCCCTGTTAATATTTCATTTTTTTTTGAGGTGAATTTATTCTTTGTTTTGTATTAAATTAAAAAGTGTAAGAGTTAGAATATACAATTGAAAAGATTTCAAAATATACATCAGAGTTTTACACTAGAGATTTGTTAGTGACAAAAGTCAGGATATTGAGAACACAAAACCTATAGGAATTCTAGAAACCACAGCACTGAGAGTGATGACGGGCACTTATAATCCCAGCACGTGGGAGGCCAGAGGAAGAGTATGAGCTACAGAAAAATCCCATCTCAAAAGAAAAAAGAGAAGAAAGCCAGATAGCCGCTTGGGGGTACGTGTACACAGGCAGGAGGGTTGTGGTCTGAGGCTGGCTCCACACAAAAATACCAGACCCCATCCAAAGCATAAGGAAAGCTAAAAAGGGATAAGGCCAAGATGGCTCAAATGGCATAGGCTAGCCTAGCAATTACAAATCCTACTACTGCCAGAGAGAGGAGGAGGAGGGAAGAAGGGAAGAGAGAGAGAAGGAAGGAAGGTTCTAGAATTGAAAACAAACATATTGGATGGAAAAAATAATCCCCATGTATTACAATAAACTGTAAAACTAAAAAAAAATAAGCTTTATAACAAAAATACAGAATACAAGGTACATTGTCTACAAAAGAACATTTAGAATTGAAAAAAAACAACCATTTCGCTGAGAATGACATCACAGGAGCAAGAATTTAAGGACAAAATATAATAGGAAAATAGATTCAGAACTACTGACATGTAATTCTATATTCAATTAAATCAATATCCAAGGTGAACATTGAGGGTGAAATAACATTTTCAGACAAACTTCTATTCACAGATTCTTTTTTGAAAGAAATGAATCCATATGAGTTTTTTTTAAGTAACTTAGCCATGAACAGTTTGAAAATAAAATTAAGAAAACATGAAAGTATAGTATATAAAGTAAAATTTAAAACTGCTCAAGAAATATAAAACTTATCTAAGATATTACTGAAAGAATTTAAGGAATTGCTAATAAATGGAATTCTAAATAAATGTCCATTGGTTGAAAGAAAAATGTTCTTACTTTCATATTCATCTGGATTCATTTTCTATCAAAATTCCAGATAGTTTTTAGAAGATAATAAAGTTCATGTTTATTATGTAAAGGACACAAAATATCCACAGTCTTAAAAAAGGAAACCCAAGTTACTAGAATCACACGTCCATATTTCAAAACTTACCACAAAGTTACAGTAGTGGAGACAGAACAGAACTACCTTAAGAATGGACACATAATCAATAAAATGGGCCAAGTCCAAGAGTCCAAAAATAATGTTTGTGTGTTTGTGTGTGTGTGTGCGTGCACATGTGCGCACACGCATGTGTGTATGTGCTGGTCCAGGGGCTTGAATTTAGGACCTAGTAGCTCTCTTTAGCTTTTTTGCACAAGACTGATGCTCTGCCACTTGAGCCACAGCTCCACTTCTGGCTTTTTGCTGGTTAATTGGAGGTAAAAGTTTCGTGGACTTTCCTTCTGGGGCTAGTATTCAACCTCAATTCTCAGATCTCAGCCTCTTAAGAATAAGGATTACAGGAGTGAGCCACTGGCACCCAGAAACCTATGAAATAATAAATAAAAATAAATAATAAATAAATATATAAATAAATAAATTAAATAAATAAAAATAAGTGTGAAAATCAGAAACATAACTTGAAGGACCATATTTATTAAGTTGCATAAAAACCAGTATTAGAAAAAGAAAAGAAAGAAAACATGACAACAGAAAGTACAAAATAAGATTAAAGTATAAATCCAGTTTGGTGCCAGTGGCTCATGCCTATAATCCATAGCTATTTGGGAGCCTGATAATGGGAGGATCATGAGAAAAGTCTCCATTTCCACAAATGGAAGCTGGATGTGGTGCTGCACACCTGTCATCTCAGAAACCATAGGAAGCCTAATATATGTGGATCATGGTCCAGGCATACACCTGGGTGGGAAATGAGACCCTCTCCTAAGAACAATCAGTGAAAATTGAGGCTGGAAGTATGGCTCAGTGGTAGAGCACCAGCCTAGCAAGTGCAAGCTCTGTGTTAAAACTCTAGTACTGAGTCAGGTGGCAGTGGGTCACATCTGTAATCCTAGCTACCTAGAAGGCTGAGATCTGAGGATCAGGGTTTGAAGCTAGCTCAGGTAGTAACGTCCATGAGAATCTTATCTCCAATTGACCATCAAGAAAAGCTGTAAGTTCAGCTGTGGCTCAAGTGATAGAGCACTAGCCTTGAGCAAAAAAGCTTAGGGACAGTGCCCAGGCCCTGAGTCAAGCCCTGGGACCGACATAAAAAAACAAAAACAAATAAACAATCCTCTAGTACTGCAAGAAGGAGGAGGAGGAGGAGAAGGAGGAGGAGGAGGAGGAGGAGGAGGAGGAGGAGGAAATTCAAAGTATATAAAAACAATAATGTAGATGGACTAAATAAAATACTGAAACTCATATTTAAATAAATTGAAAGGCATATAATTTAAATAAATAAAGCTATACATTGTGTTTTTCCTTTAATTGAATTTTGGTTGTTCCTAGTAATTAGGGTAAGATTGTATTAGATATTTTTCTTTGTCTTGTTTCCAACTTTGAATGAGATGCTTTTGAGAATAGTGTTTGCTTTAGGATTGGGGGTAGATGTTTTCCTTCTATTCCTAATTCTCTAACAGAAAATATATTCAGAATGCTTCTGGATGACAGATGCATCACATTATCCAGCTTGTCTTCATTGACTTGGAGTTTCAAAGATTGTTTTTTTCTGCCTATGCTGGCCTGGAACCACAATCCTGCCAATTTCAGACTCTCATGCAATTTAAAATGACAGAGTCATGCCATGGTACCTGGTTACAGATTGAGAAGGCCCTGATTGGTCTTGAATCACACCCCTCCCCATCTCAGCCTCCCATGTAGCTAGGATTACAGGTGTGAGGTATCAGTGCCTGGTAGGGAGCCCTCTGAATCCTGCTGTCCTAATGCCACATCTACAAGGGGCCTTTGAACTTAAACTTCATCAAAATTTTGTGTTTTCTTTTTCAGTGCTGGGAATCAAATCCAGGGACCTATGCATGATAAGCAAGCTCCCTACTACTGAGCTATAATCTGCAGTTAAAAAGATGAAAACAGGGCATTATTTATGTGCTCTGTGCAAAAAACCCTGGAGGACCTTCAGTGGAACTGGTGTCAGGTGCTAGTTCCTCTTCATTCAGGAACCTCAGCTAGTCCTAAGCTGCTGAGGCTGGCCTGGCTCCTGGATGCTTCTGGCTTGCTCCCCTCACCCAGTTTGGTTTACAATAGAAAAGACCCTCTCTGCTTCCCCTGGATTCATTCTCAGCAGAACCAGAGGCCTGGCACCCCAAGTTTTACCTGATAATTTCTGCAGAAAGCTCTATCTATACATGATCAATGTCTATTTTCAGGTGCTGCTTCCCCAGGCTGCTTGTGCCCACCATGGGCTGATACCCAGTTGAGGCTTAGAGGGTCAGAACCCTAATCCTTCCTGAGTTCCTTCATTAAGCATATATACACATATGCATATATGCACGCACACACTTTCACATACAAACACACATTTGCAAATACACACTTACATGCAAATGCATGTACACACAGTGCATAAACTCAGTCACAAAGAAGCCCAGCTAGAAACACTGCCTCAACTCAATCCTTAAACTAGTCTCTTCTCTACAAGAGGAGCAGGGACCGTCTATAATCACTCCAAATCAATATTGTATAGAAACTGTGAGGTAGATCTGATTTTGTAATGGAAGACAATAATGGCTTCTCTTGTCTACCCCAAACATAGATCCATCTCAAATATCAAAATATGACACCATTATAACCTGACAGCCCTCCATCTACTTGCCCTCAGCTCAAATTCTGAGAACTTTCCTTTTCACCTTGGGAGCAGAGTTGGTTCTTGGCTCATCCTCACACTGTAACCATGTGTGAGGCTCCTATCTACTTTTCTTGTCACTTCATTTCCCTTTTGTGCCTGATTCCACTCTCATTTCCCACCCACCCCTCTCCCCTCAGCCAGAATCCATAGTGATGGGTTTGCTATTCATCCCAATGGTTATTTTTCCCATTGCTTTTTTACTGCATAGGTCCAGTGAGATGATATTTATCTCCAACTCATTATGCTGATCCACTTTTATTAAGCAGTCATAAACTTTTAGGTGCTGTATGGGAGCAAGGTCCATTGTGGAACCACCCAGACAAATGATGTGAACATCTGTTTATTGTTTTTTTTAAATTTGGCAGGTGCTAGGGTGGGACCCAGCTAGACAAGCACTGTACCACTGAACTATGTCCATGTGTTCAATTTTAGTGGTGGATCCCTATTGTATTCTTTTCTTATCTTCCTCTCTTCCTTCTTCTCCCTCTCCCTCTCCCTTTCCCTCTCCCCCCCCCCCCCTTTCTCTCTGTGCTATAATTGGGGCTTGAACTCAGGACCTCAGGATCTTACCTGGCTTTTCTACCTAAGGCTGGTACTCTACCACTTGAACCACACAGGTTAATTGGAGACAAGTCTTAAGTACATTCCTGCCTGGTCTGGCTTCAAACCTCAATCATCAGATCTCAGCCTCCTGTGTAGCTAGTCCCCCAGCACCTGGCACATTCTTTACTTTTTACACCAAACTAAGCTTACAAGATGTCTTGTGGGGGGAGGGGCTCTAATTTAAATCAGAAAAATGTTCATCTGTTGCAAATAAATTGGGTGTTTTTTGCCTGCAAGCAGTGGGAGCGGCGGGTAACTGCATCTGGCAGGAAGGCCAGGAGTAAGGCTCCTGGAACCTGGCCCATAGGTGGCAGCCTCCCTTCATGGATCCTGGACCAGGGCCCTGGAGAGCAGCCTGTGGGATACCTGGTTCTTTTGCTCCCTTCTTTGGGTTTCTAATACTCTCCCCTCCCCTCTCTTACTCACCCTTTCCTTCCCCATACATATTGAGTAGAGACTAGAAGACTGGAGCAGAGGGAATGACAAAAGAAACATTCAATTGGGACCCCTCCCCCCCCCCCCCTGCGCCCCCAGTCAGAAACCCAGGAATCACTCCTCCTCCCATGCACCTGTTTTGGGATTCCCTGAAGCCCTTTTTGCAGAAATGCTCAGTGAGTGGCAGGCAAGGAGTCTTTCACTATATTCAGAAAATACAGGCTCCACACACTGCTTTTGCAAAAGCAACTCTGTTTTTTCTTGCCTTGCCACCCTGTCAATACAGTCCTGGAGAATTTGTGGTGATTCTTTGGTATTGGAGAGTCATGGGCAGGCACTGCCCCTTAAATATGCCCATCCTCCCTAGCCTGTCACAGAGCCTACTTACCAATGGACACATCAGACCTAGAGGGAGGGAGGGAGGGAGGTACAGAAGAAGGAAGAGAGAAAGGAGAGGAGAGAGGGGAGAGGAGAGGACAGGACAGGAGGGGAGGGGAGGGGAGGGGAGAGGAGGGGAGAGGAGAGGAGAGGAGAGGAGAGGAGAGGAGAGGAGAGGAGAGAAGAGGAGAGGAGAGGAGAGGAGAGGAGGGGAGGGGAGAGGAGAGGAGCGGAGGGGAGAGGAGAGGAGAGGAGAGGAGAGGAGAGGAGGGGAGGGAGGGGAGGGGGGGGGAAGGGAAGGGAAGGAAAGGGAAGGGAAGAGGAGGAAAAAGAAGGGAAAGGAAGGGAAAGGAGAAGTCCTTCTATTTCTCAGCTGGGAAACCAAGAAATCAAGAAAAGGATGGGCTGGGAAGGTGACTCGGTGGTAGAGTGCTTGCCTTGCATGCCTGAGGCCCTGGGTTCGATTCCTCAGCACCACATAAGCAAAAAGAAAAAAGCCAGAAGTGGTGCTGTGGCTCAAGCGGTAGAGCGCTAGCCTTGAGCTGAAAAGCTGAGGGACAGTGCCCAGGCCCAGAGTTCAGGCCCCACGACTCGACCCAAAAAGAAAAAAAAAAGAAAAGGAGTACCAGACACACATGGGTGGCTCACACCTCTAATCCTAGCAGCTAGGAGGCTGAAATCTGAGGATCACAGTTCAAAGTCACCCCAGCCTAGGCAGGAAAGTCTGAGACTCCTATCTACAACTAACCAGCAGAAAGCTGGAATTGAAGGTGAGGCTCAAGAGCTAGCCTTACACAAAAAGCCAAGCAAGAGCACAAGGCTCTGAGTTTCAGCTCCAGTACCAGCAAGGAGGAGGAAGAAGTGGAGAAAAAGGTGTATGTGGGAGGGGCGGGGGGGACAGGGAGGGAGAGAGGAAGAGAAGAAGAGTATCACCTTCTCTCTTCCATCCATCTACCTGTCAGGAAGGGAAGGCAGGTAAGCACTAAGCTAGCCCCAGGCCTTGTGGGCAAACCTGCCCAATGAGTTTTTAACCAGCCACCATTGCATGTCTAGCCACCACTGTTTGTGGAGCCAAAGAAAGATTAAATCATTAGCAAATGTCAAAATGTCTGAAGATGGTGTTTGTTTAAGAAGCCAAATAGTGCAGCTCATTAGCATTTGTGAAAAGTATCTCAACAACCACCACCAAAATAAAACATTGAGTGGAGTGGATTTTGTGTGTCCACTTGAATTAGCAAGTAGAATGCCTTGCAAACCTTACCAACAAATGGGCTCTGAAAAGCTTGCCCACTAAGGGAGGGGCTTATCTGATCCAGGTCCTTCTCAGCCTCTAAGTGGAGCCCCGATTAAATGCTTGATCCCTCTTCTTTCTGCAGGAAGGCCTGGAACAAAGCAGATATGGTGTTCTTAAGAATTCTAACTCAGTTAGCCAGCCTTGAAGCATATCTTATAGAAACTTACTCAAGTAGCCTTGACCATGACAGATGGGCCTCTGCTACACAGAGGGTCTCTGAGAACCATCTTCTGTCCTGTGGTAGCGGGTTGGGTAGTCTCACAGGGACCAAAGCTGATCTGTTAATTGGGGAGACAATCCCTCCTGCCCAGCTAGACAGAGTTCTGTTTTATTTAGTGACTTGGTACCTGTGAGATGGGCCAGATATTCAGGTATACTACTTCTGGGCTCATACTCAAAAAGGAGCTGAGGTCACCTCACTTTGATTAACCCTAGTTAGCTCTGAGGTGAAGAGAACTGCTCATTTGAGAACAGAAAGGTGCCTAGTCTCAGTGTTATGTCACAGGAATTATTGCTTAGAATTGAAAACAAGGGAGAGGGTAACACTGTTCAAAAAGAAATGTACTCATTACCTTATTTATGTAACTGTAACCCCTCTGTATATTACCTTTACAATAAAAAGGTAAAAAGAAATTGCAAAAACCACTAAGGATGACCAGTGTTAAAAATAAAAAAGCCCAGGGGCTGGGAAGGTGGCTCAGTGGTAGAGCACTTGCCTTGCATGCCTGAGGCCCTGGGTTCGATTCCTCAGCACCACATAAGCACACAGAAAAAAGCCGGAAGTGGTGCTGTGGCTCAAGTGGTAGAGCGCTAGCCTTGAGCTGAAGAGCTGAGGGACAGCGCCTAGGCCCAGAGTTCAGGCCCCACGACCGGACCCAAAAAAAATAAATAAATAAAATAAAAAAGCCCAGCTGTGCACTAGTGGCTCACACCTGTAATCCTAACTACTCGGGAGGCTAAGATCTGAGGATCACAGTCCAAAGCCAGCCTAAGGCGGAAGAGTCCCTGAGAGACTCTTATCTTAATTAACCACTCAAAAATCAAAAGTAGAACTGTGGCTCAAAATGGTAGAGCACTAGCCTTGAGCAAAAAGAGCTCAGGGACAGTGCCCAGGCCATGAGTTCAAGCCCCACAACCGACCAAATAAACCCAGTATGGTGGTTTATGCCTCAGGAGGCTGAGATCTGAGAATCATAATTTGAAGCTAGACTTGGCAGACAAATCTGGGAGACTCTTATCTCCAATTAACCAGCCAAAAGCTGGAAATAGACATATGACTCAAGTGGTAGAGCATTAGTCATGAAGGGCCAACTAAGAATAGTAGCCCTGAGTTTGATTCTTCTCTTTTCAGGTTCTGTCTGTTGGAAACCAGTGCATTCAGATTTTATTTTCTTTTTCCTCCCTGGGAGCCAGTAGCTCACACTTGTAATCGTAGCCACTTGAAAGGCTGAGATTAGAATATCATGATTCAAAGGCAGGTTAGGCAAAAATAAAATAAAATCCATGAGACCTCTTTCTAACCACTAACTAAGTGCAATGGCATATGCCTGTTATTCCAACTACATGGGAGGGTAAGGTAGGAGGACCAAGGTTCCAGGCCATCCTGGGCAAAATAATTGTGAAAAACTGGGTATGGGGCACACACCTGTCATCCCAACTATGGTAAAAGTCTAAATGGGAGAATTGCCTTTCAGGCTGACCCTAGCAAAGATTGAGACCTTTTCTCAAAAAGAACCAGAGCAAAACATGCCGGAGGCACAGTTAATGCTTTAGAGCACCTGGCTAGTGAGCACAAAGCCAAGTTCCAACCCCAGAACCACCAAAAATAAAATTCATATCCCCTGTGTCACTGTATTTGATTTTGGTACCCTGAATTGTATAGACATTTATTTGAATTAGGAAAGGGGAACAACAGAATGGTGAAACAAAGGACAAGGGGGAAACCAATGCAAAAGCAAAATACACAAGACAATGTGTTGGAAATGATCTGTATAACTTGGGGGTGGGAGAGTTGGGGGAGGGAAGTAGGAAATGTAGGGGAGGGAAAGTAGGAAAATAGACGAAGGGGTAACAAGTTTGACAAGAAATGTACTTATTACCTTACTTAGGTAACTGTAACTCCTCTGTACATCGCCTTGACAATAAAAAATTAAAAAAAAATTTAAAAATGCTAAAAGTACCAAGTGCTTTTAATCTATAAAACATATAATATGAACTATTATAAAATATATAAATCTATAAACTATATAACATTTTAATCTGTCTTTATGAACTATAGAGATGTATATACTACTATATAATATGTTAATATATAATATTGGTGGGGTATCGGGACATGAGTCCCACACACCCCACTTCATCTCCCATCACATGCTTCATCTTATGAGTTCCAATAAATTGGATAGACAGATACAAAGACAAGGAAATTATATTATTTTAATAAACATTAAACACACCAGACTCAGAAATTAGAATCAGAAAGTAAACTGAAAAAAATCAGCTCCATTCCACCACCTCCTTTATAGGCTGAATTATAAGAACAGGGTAAGGGGCTCTCCACACCTGCCTTCTCCTTTTACATGTTAAGAAGCTGCCAGGCTCCTTGAAGAGGCTGAGAGACAGGAAAAATGAAAGGCCCGTGGGACAAATGGAAGTTTTGAAGGTTTGGGGGAAGGCCTTACCCAGCCAGGACCATTGTCTAAGCATCGGAGTTGCTAGATGAAATGAGCATCTGCACTCTCCCAGCTCAGAGATAATAAAAGCCTCAGATAGGAACCTCCATGTGGAGTCTTTAGCCCCCACTTCCTTTATGGGGAATAGGAAATGTGTCTGTCCTCAAGGGCCTGTGACTTGGTGGAAAAAAAATGGGGAAGCTGAGGGAACCACTTCCTCCATCATCCAGTGACAGCAGTTCTTGAAAAGCAGACATCGCCATACCTCCACAGCCCCTGTCCACCCTTGCCCAGAAGCTCCTCTCCTGATTTGTTGGAAACCTTTTTTTAATGACAGTACTGGGGCTTGAATTCAGGGCCTGGGTGGTGTCTGTTAGCTTTTGCTTTCTTTCAGGGCTGAACTACTTGAGCCATAGCTTTTTAGTGGTTAATTGGAGAAAAACATCTCTTGGACTTTCCTGCTGGGGCTGGCCTCACACCCTGATCTCAACCTCCTGAGTAGCTAGGCTTACAGTCATGAACTACCCAGTGAAGGGATTTTTCTTATTCCTCCATGTCTGTCTCCCAAGTCATCCCCTCCATGAACCCAGAGCCATCTGGAGCAAGTTCCTTGCTTTGGTAGACTCTTGACAGCTCATGGCTCTGAAGCTATATGGACATCTGCCTTTAATAAGGGAAAAAGTAGGAAGTAGGGATTGAACCCAGGGCCTTGAACATCCTAAGTAAATGCTCTACCACTGAACTACAGGCTCAGCCTCATAAGCCTATAGTGTTTCTTCTGATATCCAACACAATGGCTCCCCATTAGTAAGGTTCAGCAATTGTTGATAGGATTGGGAGTCAAACAAGCATCAGGCCCAACCCTTCTTCATGCAATGGAAGAAGGAGAAGAAAAATCGTTTGCTAATAAGGAGAGAGACAAAGAATGTTCAGTCTCTCTAGTAGTCAAAGACTTGTTTGTGAAAACAAGGAAATTCAACTTTGGCAAATGAAATTAACAAATTTAGAGGAAATGACATTGGTCATGATCCCAGAGTCACAGTGAGATACGCCTTGCCAGGGCTTCAGGAAATGCAGATGAGCACAGCACTTCTTTTTTTTTTTTTTTTAAGTTTTTTTTGGATCCGGTCGTGGGGCCTGAACTCTGGCCTGAACTCTGGGCCTGGGCGCTGTCCCTCAGCTCTTCAGCTCAAGGCTAGCAACTCTACCACTTGAGCCACAGCGCCACTTCCGGCTTTTTTTTTTTTTCTGCTTATGTGGTGCTGAGGAATCGAACCCAGGACCTCATGCATGCAAGGCAAGCGCTCTACCACTGAGCTACCTTCTCAGCCCTGAGCACAGCACTTCTGAAAGCAATGTTCCAATCACAAGAACCTTAAAAAAGTAAGCTTATACTTGAGGTTCCATTCGACTTCTATATGACAAGGCTGTGTTAGAAAACTGCATTTGAAAAAGACGAAAAAAAAAATCTCTAGGAGAGGTCATCTCTGGGCTTCAGAATTACGGGAGATTTTAGTTTTGTTCATTAGATCTTACATGTTGTAAATTCTGCACTTATTACTAACAGTTCACTTCTTTGGGGGAGCCATTCCCAACTTTCTCTTCTTGGAGGTATCATGACCCTCTGTACCTTTTCGCTCTAGCCTTT
Organism: Dipodomys spectabilis; assembly: GCF_019054845.1. Taxonomy (NCBI): domain Eukaryota; kingdom Metazoa; phylum Chordata; class Mammalia; order Rodentia; family Heteromyidae; genus Dipodomys; species Dipodomys spectabilis. The sequence continues at coordinate 2,860,197 of NW_024870678.1, read as the reverse complement.
GTAGAGTCTGAAATGCTACATCTGGTCATTTCACCAGATGTCCACTGGACACATACAAGCTGGAACTTGTGTCTGTTGGTTGGATGAAGAAAGCGGCTCACACCTGTATTCCTAGTTACTCATAAGGCTGATATCTAAAGTTTGAGGCCAGCCCAGGCATGAAAATCCATGAGAATCTTATTTCCAATTAATCACTGAAAGCTGGAAGTATAGCTGTGACTTAAGTGATTGCCTGGAGCAAGAAAGCTAAAGGACAGTACCCATGCCCTGAGTTCAAGCCCGAGGACTGACATCCACACATAAAGTATTTGACCTTTTAGCAAGAAAACTTACACCTGAATCTTCAATATGGTTAGATCTCCCCAAAACTTGGCAACTCTGAATTGCTTATGTAGCAGCTCATAACACCAAAGGCAAGTCTCCCAGGAGAACCCAATAAAATCTGTATTGTCATGTAGCATCAGAAGGCACATGTGTAATTTTCATCTTATTCTATGTGCCCATCAGTCACCAAAGTTGAACAACTTATCACTAAGCCTCAGGTTCAAAGTGAGGGAATATATACCCTACCTCTTAATGATAGAAAGTATCAAAGAATTTTCAGAATGTCTTAAGCTATTATGTTCTCATTGGGAACCAGGGAAACTCTGTGTGTGTGTGTGTGTGTGTGTGTGTGTGTGTGTGTGTGTGTGTGTGTGTGTGTGTGCCCATCCTCCTCTCCTCTCCTCTTCTCCCCCTTTCCATTCCTTCCCTTCGTTCCCATTCCCTCCTTTCCCCTCCCAGGATAAATGCTTGGAACTGATCTGGGCATGGTGGCATATCCCAAGCATAGTTCAGAGGCTGAGGCAGGAAGGTTGCAAGTTCAAGGCCAGCTTGGGAATCAAAATGTGAGACCTTGGAAAGAGGAGAGGGAAGGGGGAGAGAGAGGAGGAGAAGGAGGGAGAGAAGGGGAAGGGAGGGAGAGGGAGAGAGAAAAGAAAGGAGGGGGAGAGAGAGAGAGAGAAAGAGAGAGAGAGAGAGAGAGAGAGAGGGAAACAGACATCAGTGTCTTGCTTTGTCTAGAATCCTGAGTTTGAGAATTGAGGCCATATAGGGCAGAAAAGTTCATGAGATGTTTTCTCAATCAATATCTGAATGTGGTGGTATGCACCTGTCATCCCAGCTACAAAGGGGAAGCCTAAAATGGGTGGATTTTGATTCAGGCATGTGACCTGGTAGAAAGCAAGATCCTATCTCAAAAACAACCAGTGTTAAAAAAGGGCTGTAGTCATGGCTCCAAAAAAAAAAAAAGAAGGGAGAAGGGAGAGAAGGGAGGGAAGGAAGGGAGAGAAGGAAGGGAAGAAGGGAGGGGGGAGGGAGGAAGGGAGGGAGAGGAAAGGAGAGGGAAGAATATTTAGTTTTAACACTTGCAAGGAGCACCTAAAGCCATTTTGGCCTGGATCCTTGAGATACCTGTCCACTCTGAAATGGGAAGAGCTCAGTGACAAATTGTGGTGACTTTCCCTGTTGTAGTGAGGTGACTGTCAGCAGTCAAGGACTTGAGCAGCTGGCAGAGGGGTTGGCACAAGGTAGACAGAGTCTATTTCAGACTTAAAAGTAGCTAGATTGGCAAAAAAAACAAAACAAAACAAAACAAAAAACAACCTCACAGCTCCACTTCCAGGTTTCTTTGGTGATAAATTGGAGATAAGAGTCTCATGGACTTTCCTGTCCAGGCTGGCTTCAAACCACCATCCTCAGATCTCGGATTACACGGGTGAGCCACCAGTGCTTGGCAATACTAAAACTATTAAAAGAAGTTCAGTTCAGTCTATTGGCTGATTTTTCAATATTTTGGATGGAAATCTACAATATCTGCCATTCAGATAATTGGCATGCTTTCTAGACTGTTTAACAAATGAATACTCTAAGGCTGTGAATCTTAGCTATCTTTAGATGCTATATGGTTATATTTTAATAGCTTTATTACCTTTCACATTCATGACTATAGTCCATGTGAAATATAGTTTTGTGTATAATGTGGGGTAGAGATCAAGGTTCATCTTTTTCATTTTTTTTTCTTGTTTTGTTTTTGGTCAGTCAAGGGGCTTGAACTCTGGGTCTGGGTGCTGACCCTCAGTTCTTCAGCTCAAGGCGAGTGCTCTACCACTTGAGCCACAGCGCCACTTTGTTTTCTTTCTGGTGGTTAATTGGAGATAATAATCTCACGGACTTTGCTGAGCAGGCTGCCTTTGAACCGTGATCCTCAGATCTCAGTCTCCTGAATAGCTAGGATTACAGGTGTGAGCCACCAACGCCTGGCTCATGCACATTTTCAATTGGCTTACCATGTTATTTATTTAAAAGGCCAACATTTCTTCATTATATTTTATTTACACCTTTGTAGAAAACCAAGTGTCAAGATTTCTGTGTTTAAATTCTTTCTTTTGTTCAATTGGTTTGTCTCTATATGAGGCAATGCCATTCTAAACTTTGATATTTGGTAGTGTTAAGAAAATGTTTTTTTTCTTCAAGATAGTCTTTGCTATTCTTAGACTTTTGCTTTGACCATATACATTTTTTAAGTTAACTTGTCATTTTCCACAAAACTCTAGGATTTCAATGGAACTGTATTTCATTCCATCAGAGATCTAGTCTCCTGCCCCCACAAATCCTTGGTGCCTTCACATTTCTCCATGCTGTCAAAGAGCTGTGTTGTTTATTTTATGTTTTGGTGGTACTAAGACTTGAATTTAAGTCATCATTCTGCCAGGCAGACACCCCAAGTGCTGAGCCACACTTCCAGCCTGACGTTATGTTCATTATTTTTAAGGTAGAATCTCATTTCTCGATTACAAGCGTGCATGATTATAACTCATCTACTTATACTTCCCAGTATCTAATAACAAGTCATGTGCCACTGAGTCCAGTTCTTTGTTGACAAGAAGTCTAAACTTTTTCCTGCCCAAACTGACCTAGAACCATGACTCCAACAATCTCTGCTTCCCAAATAGCTAGGATTATGGATGTAAGCCACTGGCATCTGACAACAGCTGTGTCTAAGTGTAGCTTTCATGATTGCTCTTGAGGGAAGAATAGACTTAAAGTCACTCCATTATAGTCACAATCAAAAGCCTTTGCAAGCTTTCCTGACGTAATGCTACATAAGAAAAGAAGTTCTGTGAACAGAAATCTATATGACAAACTGTAACTGCAGATTACTGTTTACGTAAAGTTAAAAAATCTTACTGTATGAAGCAATACCCATTTTTCTGCAATTGGAAGAAGCCAAACAAAAATGATTGGCTCACATAACTGAAATATTTAGGAGGAAGAGCATTGTGTACAAGATTTCAGCTGAAGTTTATCAGGATTATCTCCAGCGCTTTTCTATTGACTCTCAAATAGGGTCCCCCAGACCATACCCTAGGCTCACATCCACAACCAACAGAAAAGGAACATCTTTGTTTTGAAATATGGAGAGGAAATCCTACCAGATCTAATTGGGCCACTCCAACCACTTTGCTGATGTTGTTTTTATGGACTGTTTAGCTTAGGCTCAGGTCAAATTCTTGATTCCTGGTCCAAGGGAAGATTTAGCTCCTCTAGAAATACATGGACTGAGAATGAGATTGGTGGCAATTCCCAAGCCAGAAATTGGGGTATGGCTACCAGTGAATAGATGCTGAACAACTAAAAAGGCAAAGGTAATTCTCTGAGAAAATTCCATGTCTAAACCCACACCACACGAAGGTACTTCATCCTCTGACCCTCCAGGATACTGCTAGAAGGACTGTGCCACCCCTCCCCCCACACACACACTCCCATAGCACACTACTGTGTGCTATACCTACACCCTAGAATGCTCACATTACTCTTCCCATCCAGCAGGCCCCTAGCCTCATCTGCTCTTTCCCTGATACCCCGTAAGGATTTGGGTACAGGGAAGAGATCAGGGGGCTTAGATGGGCTTTACTCCCTCATTGTCACCATTTCCTGTGCTTTTTCTCTCTTTAACAGGACAGGATCAGGAAGATCAGGCTTAGCCATTTACTACTGTGGTTCTGGAAAAAAATCTTAATAATGTCCACCTTTCCTCTTTTGAGGTACTGTCTCTAATAGAGAAAAAGAGGATGATGTGTCTATAGACTGCACCCCCACCTTGGCGGGGCTTGAACAAAGGACTTCAGACTCTTTTAACTCTTTGCTCAAGGCTGGTGCTCATCAACTTGAACCACACCTCCATATCTGGCTTTTTGCTGGATAATTGGAGATAAGAGTCTCAAAGATTTTCCTGACATGGCTGGCTTTGAACCATAATCCATAGATTTCAGCCTTCTGAGTGCTAGGATTACAGTCGTGAGCCACTGGGGCCTATGGAGTGGTTGTTGGGACTGCTTCTAAAGAAATCTTAAACTATAGCATAGTTCTTTTTTAAGAATGTCAATGATGAAGGTTCGATGAGCTATTTTGAAAGGGTTTGAGCATCTCAGCTCTAGAGAGCTGCCGAATTGAATGGCATGAGGGGCCCCAGACAAACCACTGGATAGTTCTTGTTCTCTCCTAAGTGTTGTGTGTTGTGATTGTTAACGGTTTCTACCCAGGGGAACAAAAGCACAGAACTTTGCCTGAAGTTCTTGGGCCTAATCCTCTCAAGAGTCATTGAAGCCTCTCAGAATGGATCAGCTGTTGTTGTCAAGGACCTTCTTATGACAGGAGGCTTTTTCAATTATTTTTTATTGCTCCTCATGCAGCCAAACCCACTCAAGTCTCCTTGTTCCTCCATCACCATTGCCTACACACCACTGTGGGCCAGAGACTTTGCCTAACCAAGATCACAGAGGCAAGCAGTGTCTCAACAGGTAGCTTTCTGGAATTTTCCCTCCTCCTATAGAAACAGGCGGAACTAAGACTGAACCACCACAATGAGAACTAAAGGGCAGAGTTTTGACTTAACCCTGCAAGATGAGCATGGTATTTGAGCAAAGTCTTTGTGGACAAGAAGAAGGAACAGGTCTGGAAATGAAGCCAGGAAAATCAGCTGACACAGGTGCCAAATCTCAAGATTAAAGTATTGAATCCAGATGCCTTAATGATCTTTGCATATGCAGAGCCTAGTACGGTGCCCGACTCAGCAGATATTCAGTTGAATGGATGGTTGAGATAGAAACAAAGAGATAAATTTAAACAATGTCATTTATAGTAGGCAGATAAAATGTTAAGGAGAAAGACAATAAAAATCAATTATGGCTTTAGACACTGGGACGTTATAAATTAGAAACTGGTGAGAACAGTAGGATTTCATTGTGGATTATGGAATGTAGTTCAGTGGCAAAGCACTTGCCTAGCATGCTCATGGCCTTGGGTCCAATCCCCAGGACCCTCCTCCAAAATTCCATGTGTAGCTTTAGTTGGAAACAATCCTAAGTCGTTTAGGAAACCCTATTAGAGATTTTGCAATATGATGTAGCTCCTTAATGAAAAGATTGTGGGAAATTCAAATATATTTTGATTATAAAATGTTAACCCAAGAAAATATTTCTTACAGAAATTTTCTTTTACATATTCAGCACCACCAGCTAAAAATCTACTCTTCTTTAAGTAGTTGTACAAAGGAGCTTCCATTTAACAAAGCAGGTTATGAATACAATATGTCTTGATCAATGTCATCTCTTTCAACATTCTCACCCTTCCTCCCCTACCCACTCCTTTCCTTTGACTGCAGCTTCCCCCTCTTCTCCTCTTCATTCACCTACCCTTTCCTCTTGATGTTACCCCACCCCAACCCTTTGAGTACCTGCTTCCTGGTGTTTTACTTTGCTGAATCTTGATTTTGCCTTTCTAAGGAATTACACTATTCGATTTCTCCCTTGAATTTACTCTATTTCAGTGAATGCATTTATATATACTTGCATGTATTTACTTAGAAGTTTATAAGCTCAATTTAATTTCCACATATAAAGGAGAACATGTATTCTATGTTTCTCTGGGCTTGGCTTCACTTAAGATTTTCCATTTCTCTACAAATGATATAATATCACTCTAATAGTCAAGTAAAATTCAATTGTGTATTAATACCACATTTTTTTTTTGATCCACTCATTAAGGGGCATCTGGGCTGATTCCATACCTTGGCTATGGTGAATAGTGCTGCAATGAACATGGTTGTGCTGGTATCTTGGTTTGTAATCTTTTGGATAGATGTCCAGGAGTGCAGTTGCTGAATTATAGGGTAGTTCTACATTTTAATTTTTTAAGGAACCTCCATACTGCTTTCCAAAGTGGTTCAACAAGTTTCCATTCCACCAACAGTGTATTAGGGTTCCCTTTTGGCTGCATCCTCCCCAGTATCTGTTACCCTTTGTTTGGGGGATAATGGCCATTCTAACTGGGATGAGGCAGAATCTAAATGTCATTTTGATTTGATTTCATCCTTTATGGCCAGAGATATTGAATATTTCTTCCTTACTTAGTTTGGACTCTAATTTTGCCAGGAGCAGCAATCAATCTTGCTTGCTATCTGCATAATCCAGCCTCTTGTGATATGACATGGACTAAATCTAGCCAAAGAGATGAATAGAAGCTGCTAGGTATGATTTCCAAGAAAGCTTCTTTAAAAGGCAGAATTCACTAACTAACCCATACATTTTGTTTTCTGCCCTTTTGGATTCAATGTGCAATGTAGAGTTGATGGCTAGTGTTTCAGCAGCCTTCTGAGGACCATGAGGCAGCTGTGAGGATAGAGACTGCATGATAGGGATGGCAGACAAAAGCTGGAAGGAACCTGGGCCCCTCATGGCATTATGAGCCCTGGTGCTCTCTTGAACACTACCACTTCATGTAAAGAAATTCAGATCCAGTGTCTATGTTTTTTTAGTTCTGTCACTTATGTCCCAATGCAAGTACTGCTTAAAATTCACAAAGACTTAATTTTAGAATTTTACAAAGCTAATTAATTATAAGTGTCTTAATCCACTAGAGTAAGATAGGTATCACCAACCCATAGGCTTAACAGCACATATTTGTTTCCCATAGCTCTGAAGACTGAGGTGTTCAAGATCAAGGCCTGGGCAGATTCTGATAGTATCTTCTTATTGGGCCTGCTTATGATCAATTACATTGATCTTAAAGCTACATACATATACATACACACATATACACACACACGTGTAGCCAAAGAGTAATGACTTTTAAGTGTAGGTGCTCCCAGTAATCATGAAATAGAGAAATCAGTTACTAGGGAGGACAGAAGGCTCTGGCATGCAAGTCCATGTCAGGTCCTTGCTTGGCTCTTCTTGCTTTGATTAAAAGCACAGATCAATAAATGGCAGCTTCCACACTGGTGCTCACATCATGCCCAGCTATAACCAGCACCATCCACCTGCCTGCTGGGCCCAATTCCTGTCTAGTTCTCAGGAGACAGTCTCTTGAGGGTCCAGTCCAACTTGTAGGTGGGTTTCCCTTGGACCTAACACCTGGTAGACACAAACATGGCTCAGGAGTCACCTGTAGATTTGACCAGGGGCAGGAGCAATTATTAGGAGGCTGGGCTGGGGTTGGGGGTGGGGGGAATTCAGTGGAAACCACCATGGCTGATGAGGAGCAATAGCATGAATTTGGATGCTTCAGACCCTCTCCTCCCCAAATATAAATAGGCTTGCCCTTCCAGAGGTACCCACAGTTAGAAGGAGGCCAATCTGTTTGCATCCCTGAAAAAAAACTTTGGGTCTCATTTCTGCACTGTTCTCAGCTTGACATGAGCTGTGTTTTGCTTAGAGCTTCTTCTAAACAGATTTCTCAGGTACCTACAGAATTCTAGTTAAAAGACAAGACATTGACCAAGAAGCACTGAACTCATAACCTAACATATGGAATTGAATCCTCTTCATACAACTACTTAATAACAACAGCAGCAGGAAAGGAGGAGGAGGAAGGGAAGGATGAAGAGGAGGAGGAGGAACAAAGAAAGGCAGAAGAGGAAGAAAGAAGGGAAGGAAGAGGAGAAGGAGGAAGAAATGAGAAGGAGAAGGAGGAGGAGAAAGATGAAGGAAGGAAGGAAGGAAGGAAGGAAGGAACCAAATAAGTTAAAGCATACAAATTTCCCAGCTCACCTGATGTGCTTAGAATATAACTCACACATTCGCCCATTTCCTAAATTACAGGGATCACTTGAGACCTCCCTCAGCTCCATGAGACTCATGATATTCCATCCAACCCACCCCTGCAGCAGGTCAGTCTGCCCCAGAGCATCAGGCAACAAGGAACTCTGTTCCACAAAGCCTTTCAGTCCCATGGTAAGTTATATTCTTCTTTCCTTAGGTTCCATCATTGGCCTAGCTCTGGCACTGCAGTGGGTCCAGAGAGCTTCTTCATCCTCTAAGGACTGGATTAAATGGAAACCACCCTCCTGTCACCCCATTAAGTATTTGCCTTCACAGGCCATATAACTTCTGGCGTAGACCAGGATTCCTAAATAGTTCCTCGGCTCCAGGCTGCCAGCATTCCAGCAGAGCCCTGTGCACACCTGGCCGTTCACACAAGCCTCCAGGGATCCTGAGTCTCCACCCCACATGCCTCTAGCAGGAGGCCAGGGGTGTGCTAACTTCTTTGCCCCACTCACATCACATTGAGCTTCTAGTCAATTAAAATTCCTGAAGCTTCTCCAGTTGAAACATGCATAGTTAGTTTTCCCAAACCCTCTTTTGGAGTAAACACAAGATGTGGATTAAGAACAAACACTGGTGCAGTTATTATTAAACCCAAACACAGTTCCATCCATTTACCTGTGGAGTTTCATCTTAACGTAGTGCCCAGCCTCAAGGTCTTCCACATAGCTCATCTGTCACTAGGCATTATCAGTTACACTCTTCACTTTTGCCAGTCTGTGGTATTTACAGACTTGATCAGCCTGCTTTGACACATGGCAATACCACTTGGCCATGTGGTATTGCCACTTCCCTCCCAAGGGAGGAAGAAAATGTGACCACTGCTCTCCTACGCACTGCAGGCCTTGTTCGCACGAGACCTTGTCACATAATGGAGCTGGTCCTTGAACTCTGGTCTTCTGAAGCCCAGGAGGGAGAGTTTCCCACAATACCACCAGCTCTGCCTGGGTTGCTGGCCTCCCCTATCTGTGCCAGACCCGAGTGGATTATTATTGCCTACTCAGAGGTAGAATCTCTACAAGGTTTTCAAGAAGAGAAGCTATGCTGGGTGCTGGTGGCTCATGCCTGTAATTCTAGCTACTCAGGAGACTGAGATCTGAAGATTTCAGCTCAAGGCCAGCCCAGGCAGGAAAGTCCACGAGACTCTTACCTCCAATTAACAACCAGAAGACTAGAAGTGGTACTGTGGCTGAAAGGGGTAGAATGCTAATCTTGAGGAGAAGGAGGAGGAAGAGGAAGAGGAAGAAGAGGAGGAAGAAGAAGAGGAAGAGGAGGAGGAGGAAGAAGAGGAGGAGGAAAAGTTGTGCTTATCACGTGTGTTGGCTGCACATAAAGCGTATAGCTAATAAAGTTGCTCTTCATGCAAATTCATTTCTAAGTCTCTCACCAAACCCAGCTAGGTCCTTCTCTTCTGGGCAACCTCCTCTACCTGTCCAGATCACGATGGTAGAGCAGATACGGTCAAACTTAGGCTTTAAGTCTTGGGTGCTAAAGTTTTCTCTACCATGTTTAATTCTTTAACCTTGTTTGACACAAGCCCCTTTCATTTTCCTGAGCTTGTTCTCTTGCCTAAAATAAAGGTCCACTTTACAAGGCTAATTGAGCATCAGTGGAGGGAATACACACTTTGGGAAGGCATCCAGGGCTTTGCAAAGGTGATAACGTTGTGACCACAAGTGGTGCAAAGTGAGTTGGTGCCATGTGAAACTTCTTTTAAAATAGTTTGCTGCACCCTATCCCATTTGCTCATTTCTCCTCCTCATAAAATCCCAGCAAAAATGGAATATTGCCAGGTAATAGTGATTCACATGTGTAATCCTAGCTACTCAAGAGGCCAAACCTGAGGATCACAGTTCGAAGTTAGCACAGATGGCTGAATGTGTGAGATTCTTATCTCCAACTAAGTAGCAAAAGACAATAGTGGAGGTTTGGCTCAAGGAGTAGGGCATCCCCTTTGAGTGAAAAGGTTAAGCAAGAGCTCCAGTCTTTAAGTTCAAGCCCCAGCACCACCAGCACAAACACACGGGGGGGGGGGGGGGGGGAGGACATGAAATATTGTGATTGCACGCATGGACAGAGCACTGAATACAAACGAGCTGTTCCATGACTTGGAGTCAGTTGAGCAGGAAAGCAATGCACCTATCGGAGTGGTCACATCAGCACTAGCACACACAGTGCTGATAACCCCAGCAGGCAGTGGCCTGGGCACCATGACAAGGGTAATATTATGAAATGGATGAATGATTCCTGAACAAAATGTCCAGTGCTAGGGATAAACAAGCTTTTCAGAGCCACACCTGTGTGCTGTCTGCTTCCAAAAGGGCTTCCTGGAGATGGCTCAGGGGACACAGGAAGCACACTGACGGCAGCCTGCTGATCTTGCTCATCCCTCCTGGAGACAGTTTCATTGAAGAGGTCTAGACCCCCCCCCACCAAACTCTGCTGGCTTTGTGATTTCTTTTCTGCACTGCTGAGAAAGTAGAACCTGATGCTCCCCTTTTGGCACCTGGTGAGACCTGAGTAAGGGTGGGGGTAGAAAATGAAGCTCTCGGGCCACAGGAAGAATCAGGGTGCAGCCTCAAGTCCATCCCTAAGACTAGCAAATTCACCACTAGAGGTGACCAAGTCACCCAGGATGGTTCAAGAAAGAGTACACACAAGTCTTCAAAGACAGGAGTTCACTTCAGGAGTAAGAAAGGTCTCTAGACTCATCAGAAATGAAGCCTATATGCAAAACTCACTTGGCTCAACTTACTTCCTCCTGGGGCCAAAGAGGCTGCTGGTGCTCCATTCAGCTGTTTATGCATTCATTCTACAAATGTTCATTAAGCACCTACTGTGTACCTAACACTATTCTTTATTCTGGGGACACAAAATAAAGAAGACTAAGTCTCTGCTCTCTTCACATTCAGGTAAGGGTAGACAATAAACAAATATATATATATATATATATATAGGCAGTGATCCCTACTAAGAGGCATATGGGGTCTACTCAGGGGTGAGCGAGTTTATACTGGGGAAGGTCACACTGTGGGAGGGGGAATGGCATTTCCGTAGCGGGAAATACAACTGGAATATATCCTTTGCACTAAAGAAACGGATTTAGTGCCTATTTGTAACTGTTTTTCCCTCCTAAGAGCCCATTAAAAGCGGGACAACTTGCTTAAACCCATTGAAAGGTATGAAATGAATAGGAATGAATGAGTTTCACTTTGGAAAATAAAAAACCAAAAGTGATTCTGAAGTAGGGAGGGAGGGAGAGAGGAGGGATATCTGGGTCAGTATACTCTAGATGAGCGCATGCTTCCAGCATCAATGCATATAGTGATATAGTGGCCTGAGGCCAGGAGATGGGCCAGGAGAGGGAGCCAGGGCAGGAGGGCGTGACCCTGTGCTTGACCACATGAGGTGGGCAATGTGATTGTGTATGAGGATTACCTTGGCTGTTCTCTTGAGGGCAAAGCATGGGCAGGAAAACCCTGAACCAGGAGATGTTCGAAGGAAAGGGCAGGAGATGGTGGTGTGGTTTGGACCACGATGATGGTGATGCAGGATGGCACAAATCCAATGTAAAGATTGGACTTTTTAATGGGAAAACCCAGAGTGTTTGTTCATGACAGGATCCGGGAAATGAGACACAGCAACAGTCATTTGCTTAAGCAACTGGAAAGAATTAGAATTACTAGGAGGAAGAAAATCATAGGCAGGCGAAACAGCACTGGGAACATGGTTTGTAATATGCTCAAGTTGAAGAGCAGGTGAGAGCCCAGGTTGGGGTGTCTACAGGGCATGAATAAGCCCTGGCTCTAGCTAGGAGATTGAGCTCGGGAACCATCAGGAGAAAGAGGGTTTATTAAGCCAAGAGCCGAAAGGAAAGGGGGAAGAGCAGGAGGGTGAGGATGATCGAAGTACTTCATACACATGCATGAAAATAGAAAATGAAATTCATTAAAATTATTCGAAGAAAGAAGGTGGAGAAGTAAGAAAGAGTAATGGAGTGAATCTGGTCAAGGTACATTATATACTTTTTGAAGTTTGTTCAATGGAACTCCTTTGCACAATTAATATACACTAGCAAAAAAAAGAAAATGTAACCCTCTGTACATCACCTTTATAATATTTTTTTTAAATGAAAAGAGAGAGAAGAATAAATTAAAGCCATGAGCTGGTTTGACATTAACCAGAGGAATGAGTACCAGTTGGCATGAGGGTGAAGGACTGAACCCTGGAGTAACCTTACCCAAGGCAGAACTGGCAAAGGATATTAAAGTTAAAGAATTCGAAAAGGAACTTACAAAAGCCCTGGAGATCACAAAGAAAATTTTACCTGAAGGAGACACTGATTAACTTTGCCAAATACTTCTATATGGTCACTTGTGAAAATAACAGAATTGTTAAGGGATTAAGACATTTGGAGGCCGCTTGGTAAATGTTTTAAGACAGGATAGCTTCCCTAACAGCTCCCAATCAATAACAACGTAATAAAAAGCTGATTTCTCACTCATGTCACAGTCCACTCAAGTGTTGTGGAACCACCCCCACCCAGTACTGAAGACTGAACTCAAGGCCTTGCACTTGCTAGGCAAGTGCTCTACCACTTGAGCCATACCCTCAACTCTTTCTGCTTTCCAATTTGTATTTCAGATAGGGTCTCACACTTTTGCCTAGGCCAGTCTCCAGACCACAATCCTCCTCTTGAGCAGCTGGGATCATTGGCATTTGCATGACTACTGGCTTGTTTTTTAAATAGGGCCATGGTAACTTTTGCCCATGCTGGCTTCAAACTTCAATCTCGCCTCCCAAATAAAGCTAAGTGTGGTGGCATATGCCTGTGGGCCCAGCTACCTGAAAGGTATAAATAGGACCCGATTGCAGTCCAGGTTGGCCCTGGACAAAACCTGAAGGCCCTACCTTAAAAAGTATAGCAAAAAGTGCTGGGGTGTAACTCCAGTGGTAGAGTGGCTGCCCAGCAAGTATGAAGCCCTAAGTTCAAATCCTAGTACCCCCTCACCAAAAAAAGCCCCAAAGAATCCCTTGAAAAGCTAGGTAAAACAAATCCCTAGTTCAAGACACCACACAATAACAAAACTAACAGATTCAGGGGCACTGCTCCAGAGATCTTCAGAGATAAGGTCCAGTGTGGCTGGAATGAGCTAGAGAATTTGCATCTCTGCTACTCTCTCTCAGGTAAAGCTGGAGCTGCCAATCAGGATTTGAGCCCATACTTTTGAGTATCACTGCTTAGAAAATTCATCCCTGGTACTAGAAGGCAGAGAATGGGCACAGAGGTGGGGAAGGCATGGGATTTACAACCCCTCTGGTGTGTTAGGAAGGAAGGTCATCAGGCAAGAATACGGATGGGGGAAGACGTTTTTTGTTTGGGAAAGGAGAGAATGTGAAATCATTATCTTGAATGGTAGAGTTAGAGTGTAAGAAGATGCTGGGCACTGGTGGCTCATACCTGTAATCCTAGCTACTCAGGAAGCTGAGGTCTGAGGATTATGGTGTAAAACCAGTACATTCAGGAAAGTCTATGAGACTCTGATCTTCAATTAACTGCAATAAATAAATAAATAAGCCAGAGGTAGAGTTATGGCTCAAGTGGTGGAGCACTAACTTTGAACAAAAGAAGCTCAGGAACAGTACCCAGGCCTTTAGTTTAAGCCCCAGAACTGGCACACACACACACACACACACACACACAAATGTATAAGGAGAGAAAATAGAAGAGACAGATAAAAACCAGGCCCAGCTGCAGGTAATGATCTTGAACTTGCAGTAGCTGCGCCCTGGGGCAGGTGCAGGTATAATGGGCATTATAGCTTGTGAACTGTGGTTGTGCCAAGCAGAGATGAAGGAGAGAGAGAAGGGCAAAGGAAGATGGCTGCATATCCAAGGGAGAGACCGGATGACAGCCTTGGAGTGGGTGGACAGGGCCGTGCATCCTGTAGGTGTGGCGGGGAGCAGAGAAGGAGGAGCGGGAATCAATCCATTGTGAGTCCCAATGAAGCTGAGGAATCTGGGGAGATAGCGACTGAACTGTAAGGACCATTGTGACAGGGGAGATTGTGGAGGGAGCACAATTGTTGGTAATGCCAAAGTCAAGGGCATTCTGTGGGCATGACCAGCCAAGAAGCCCCAGAGGACGAGATGGCTGGAGAAAAGAGAGTGGAGGAACTGAGAGGCTTGGTACCTGAAGGGCTGTGTGTGTGGATACTGGAATCACAGAGGATTCTTATCATGCGTATTATAGCAAAGAAACATGGAGAACCATTGCTTTTGAATCCTGACAGAGCCCGGTGCTCTGAGGAAAGAGAAGAAGTTCGGAAATATAAACTCTCGGCCCCCAGGTAAAAATATCCCTGTGAGTCTTTTTCTGGTACTAAGTACAAAATAAATGGATCACTGGCGGGGCTGCCTGAGAGGGACTGGGCAGGCAGAGCAGAGCACCAGCCAGCCTCAGAAGAGCTCCCTCTCTGCAGCTGCTTCCCCACAATCACTTGAACAATTAAGGGCAACAGTGAGATGCTGAGACTCCTGAGTGATTCATCAGCACACACAAGCGCTCCTTACATTTCCCCACACATCTTACATGGAAGAGAAGCCTGCTGGCGTATGACGTTTGAGTTCATATTTAACCACTGTGCACATTCACGTGCTAAGACTAAATATAGCCCTCAATAAGGAAATCTAAAAGCAATACCAAAGCAGCCTCCTTGGCACATGCTGGAAGACTGGAGAGAGGCTGTGGGTGGGGGATACTTGCCCCTCCTGGAAGTCCCCTGCTTAACAGCCCCTCTCAGTGACAGGGCTGTGCTAAGAGGACACAGCAGCTTCAAAGACATTACAGAAGAAGATGTCCTCCCTCTTGGTTCACCAGAGCAGAGATACAGTTCCTCATCGGTTTGCTTTTTGTGTGGCGCTGAATTCTGCCCCAGAGTTCTGGGGAAAACCCTGGTGACTCAGTGTTCACATGGGCTCAGGTCCCAGAGCCCTTAAACCTGAGAGAAGGGGAAAACACAAAAGGATGGAGGTCATGTCCTCAGGGAAGAGAACAGCCACAGCATCTCCTCCAGGCTGTGGTTCTGCCGCTGCCCTAGATCATGTACAGGTTGGAACGATTTTGTTCTGTCTACCTGCCTCATGAGCAAAGGGTGATGGGACCTGCTGCTGGCCAGCACCCTAGACCCCCCCCACACCTGACACAGATCTCATTCTTCCCACCTGTTATGAGTTGCTAAATAAAGTTCAGTATTGCAAAAGTCACATTAACCTTGACCTGAGCTATAAGGTCATGTTCAAAAGGCCCTGGTCTGCTGTAAACACAGAAGAACCTTAGGTGATGAGCAGGCTCTAAACAAAATTATTATTATTTTTGGGGGGGGGTTCGGTCGTGGGGCCTGAACTCTGGGCCTGGGTGCTGTCCCTCAGCTCTTCAGCTCAAGGCTAGCGCTCTACCACTTGAGCCACAGTGCCACTTCCGGCTTTTTTCTTTTTGCTTATGTGGTGCTGAGGAATTGAACCCAGGGCCTCTGGCATGCAAGGCATGCGCTCTACCACTGAGCCACCTTCCCAGCCCCTCTAAACAAAATTATTATCTAAATAAAATACAGTTGGGAGTTTTACTAAGAAGAAAAGAGTGGTTACTTCTTTCCAGGCCACCTTACTTTTTAGGGTCCCATAGGGTACTTGCCATCCTATCTCTGTCCCCAAGATTTTCTTCTTGGATGAGTATGAGAGCTCAGTCACATGCTAGGGGTAGCCTAAGCGTAATGCATTCTCTCCACATTGAAACTAGATAGATAGATAGATAGATAGATAGATAGATAGATAGATAGATAGATAGATAGATAGAGATATATATAGTGTGTGTGTGAACATTGTATTGACTATTTTTTAAAAATTATCCTGAAGTAGCTGTACAAAGAGGATTTGATTCAACATGTCAGTTTGAGTATAGTGCATCAATGTCAACCCTTTCATTAGTCTCCCCCATCTCAGCCAACCCCACTCTTCCCCTCAATTTCACATCCACACATTGAATATTAGTGCCACATTTGCCCACCCTTCCTCTCTCTATTCATCTATTCCCCCTCTCCTTGACCTCAGCCCTCTCGGGACACATTCCAGCTTCCTGATTTGCATTTTGTTACACAGTTGTACAAAAAAGTTATAACATTGGAAATCTCCCCTTGCATATACCATACTTTAGTTAATATATATTAATTTATATCTAATTTTCACATGTGAGAGAAAAGATAATCCTGACTTATTTCACTTAACATAATTTTTTCAGATCCATCCATTTACCTCATTCTTTCTGATGGATGAGCAAAATTCATGTATATATATATGTATATATGAATATAAATATATAGGAATATATTAATTCATATATACATATATAATGTGTATATATAGGGGTATATATATATATATATCACAGTACAATTCTATCTTTATTCAAGCCTCTTTCTAGAAAGAGATTGCCTTCAAATAAACAATGTGCTCATGATAGAAATGTTGGACTGACTTCTAGGATATTACAGAGGAGAGCTTTCAGGATAGAATGAAGGATTGGGTATCTTTCAAAAGTAATGATATTAATTTATAATTAAATATGTCTCTGCTTACATGTTGACATACGGTGGAAGAGCATCAACCAATGATCAAAACTGTCAGATCAGAATTTCAAATCCTAGTCTCAGGTGAGGGGGGAGAGTGGAGGGGAGAGAGAAAGAGAGAGAGAGAGAGAGAGAGAGAGAAGGCGAGAGAGAGAGAGAGAGAGAGAGAGAGAGAGAGAGAGAAAGGAGAGAGAGAGGGAGAGATTAAGTCCATAAAGGGATATTTAGTTATTTATGTTTTGTGTTTTGAGACAGGGCTTTGCTACATAGCCCAGGCTGGTCTCATTGGTGATCCTCTGGCCTCCAGTTCCTGAGGGATTTTATTTTTGGGTCTGGTCATAAGGCCTGAACTCTGGGCCTGGGTGCTGTCCCTCAGCTCTTCAGCTCAAGGCTAGCGCTCTACCACTTGAGCCACAGCACCACTTCTGGCTTTTTTCTTTTTGTTTATGTGGTGCTGAGGAATCGAACCCAGGGCCTCATGCATGCAAGGCAAGCGCTCTACCACTGAGCCACCTTCCCAGCCCCCTGAGGGATTTTTAAATGAATAGCAAAAAGCAAGGAGGGAATAGGAATAGAAGAAAGGTTTTAAAAATGAACATAGTAGAATGGGGAAATTATTCTTAGGATATATCTCTATGTCTTTCAGCTGTTCCTCTCCTTTATCCTATGCAGAGAGCAAGATTATATCTAATGCTGTGACAATGCACTTCAAGTTTATTAAACATTATTTTATAGGACACAAGTTCTCAAAAAAGTGATCCAGGGATTATTGGGGATCTTTGAATCCATTTTAGGGGAACCTTGAGGCCAAAACTATATTCATAAAACATAATTTGCCTTTTTTCTCCCCCACACATTTGAGTTTTCCAGAGACTGTATGTGTGTGTGATGACATCATTGTATCCAGAAAGATTCTACTACTCTTGAAAGTGATTGAAAGATGCTTTATGATTCTAGAAATTCACCACTTTTATTTGCATACTAATGGCTAAGAAGTTCTGCCACACACACACACACACACACACACACACACACACACACACACACACACACACAAACACTTGCTTATCTGGATTTAAAACAACATTGTAAATTCAACCAATTTATTTTTCTTATGGTTCACTTAACATCTGTTGTTTTCCTATTTCGGCAAATGTTCCTCCAGAGGTAAGATGTGAAGCTAGAAATGTTTACTACACCAAGATGTTTAGTACAAGGCCCTCAGCTGGACCTTTATGATGAACAGTGAATGGAAGACCATTAGTATAGCAGTGTCTGGTCCACCAGATCGAGAGGCCAGGATAGCAGTACTGTAATTTTAGTACTCAGGAGGCAGAGGCAGGAAGATTGTGACTTTGAGGCCAGGCTGGGCCACTCAATGAAGCCTGGTCTCAAAAATCCAAGACCAAAGCCAGAGAGAGGGCTTGGGCTCACATCCCAACACTTGACACTTACTGGGACATTAGGTAAGTTACTTAGTCTCTTTCTGCCTTCTATTCTTCATGCATAAAATGGGAAAGATTAGATTGGTGGCTATCTTAAAAGGACATCTTGCATACAGAAAATGCTATGAAAGAATTCACTTCAATTCACAACTATGTTGGTCTTGCATCCAGACTTAAACACAGGCCATTGATCAGTGATGTGACCTGAGATAGGATTTCCATTCTCCATGGACCTGAGTTGACCTATATGGCAATTAGAAAGTAGGCAAGGCATACCTGAAAACCCTCAAGGGCCACAGTTCTGAGGCTGGGCACACTGCTAACAGCAGGAGCCTGAACCTGCAGCCTATAGGGAGAGTGAAAGAGGCAGCAAGGAATGAAAGAGCCACAGGTCCCAGGCAGCATCCACAGGGAGGCACTCATGGAATGGGATGATTGGCCTGGAGCTCATCCCTCCAGACTCCTGCCTCTCAAGGAGAATTTTCAGCATGGCCCATTTAGGAAGGAGAGGGAGGGTGGGGTCTGCCAGCTAGCCTGGCAGCCAAAGCTGAAGGGGTTACAAGGGCTGCCTGAGAATAAGATCAGCCCTAAAAACATCCTGAAATGCCTAAGAGAACTTTGAATTGCCAGCAGCTGTGGGCCAGGCACACAGGTACCCAACACCAGGCTGAAGAGGCTAAATTGGGAACATTTGAATGCTTGGTTTTACTTGTGCTTAAAAAAGCATGTAGCAGCTCGGCCACCAGATGTTGGAGAGCTTCAGCATGCAGCTCCAGGACCTGGTATCAGCCACAGCTTCTGCAGGTGACCCACGACAAAGGGAAGGGGATGACTCCGCCACCCACACTGCTTCTAGAGAGGGAGCCTGCTGGCTTTCCTGTTTCACTTTCACTGGAAATGTTCAATTTGGGACCAAAAGACATTTTTTTTTTTTAAAGGATCTCCTTTAACTCAGAGAAGATCAGCTCAAGTGGTCATCAGCAAAGGAAGAATTTCTGAGAACACTGGCTTTGTGAGGCTCAGTTCTTTGTTAGCAAGGCCTTGGAGGAATCACCCAATGTGGCATGCGGGGTGCCAGTTTGGAACAGCTCTTGGTTACTGGCAACTGAGACCTGACTGCAGCAACTTAAAACATATAAAGGTTTATTCTTATCACATCATGAGAAATGCAGACATGGGTAATTACTGGCATTGCTTTAGCAGTTCAGGTAACTTGGGGTTGAGTCTCTGTGAGTTTCACTCTTTTCTTCATAACCTCAATATGTCTGTGTCTGTGACTAAGAAAGAAAGGGTGGGTATCAAGTAAGGAGCTAGCCTACTGCTTTAGGGCTTTTAGAGAGATTTATTTACACAAAAGTCACTGCTTGGTCTTGTCCTTCTGGAAGAGTGAAAGAGCCTGCCTCAGTTTACCTGTGAAACTGACCTCTGGGCCTCTTAGTTTAAGATGAAAGCTGGTTTCTATGAGGACTTAGGAAATGAGGAGATCTCTGGGAATGGTGGACTGGTTCCTTCAGGGAAGCTCTTGTCCAGCAATGGCTACACCAAGCTGAGTGTGTGTTGATATTGTAAGTGTTCCGCTGCTAGGAGTGGGGTAGGGGCAAACACCTTCTGAACCTTACAACTTCAGCAAGATGGAGTTAGAGAGACTAAGTAGGTCAGCCTGGCCTAGAGATAGGAGCGGTCATCACCGTAGGGCTACTCCTCTAGACCCTTAAGGTCCCAGAGAAGAAGAGGACCTGTGGGCTTTTCTGGGTCACCAGAGGAGCAGGTGTCGCTTATCACCCAGGATTCCCCCACCACTGGCAAGAGTGCCAATAGACCTTGTCCTGAATTCCCAAAGACTAGCACGGACCCCCAACAAAATGTCGTCCCAACACTTCCAGCTCTCCATTGGCTGTATAAAACAAAATGGACTTGAACAATACCTCACAAAAACTCTAGCAGGGCATGACACTTTGAAACACCCTCGCTGAGAAGTCTCAGTTCTGTCACATGAGCACCAAATGCTTCTGCTTGTGGGGAGAGTACACTAAGGGAAGGGGAACATCCTGCCCCAGACTCACGTCAGGTTTGGGGTTCAGAGGGCTGATGTTTTGCTAAGAAGTGCATGGGAAGGATGAGGGTGGCTGGGTTTTTTGTTTTTGTGTTTTGGTCCCCTCCCCCCCCCACTCCTTTATCCAACTGCTCTTCCATGCTTCCAGCCGCTGCCATATGTTCACAGATTTAAAGTCACAATAAATGCCAGGGGGAACAGCAGGGGGATAATTCACACATTTGTTCATTTTCAGCACCCAGTCAGATCACATGGCTTCAATAACGACCTAACCCCCTTCACTTGCTGGCCCTCTACCTTAAGGGCGAGAACACCCAAAGTCAGCTGAATCACAAAATAGCTACTAAGTTTCCACAGGTCCTGATGGCTTCAGTCCCTAAAGCTTGCTTTTCTGGTCGGTCATACGTCTTGAACTCTGGGCTTCGGCACTATCCCTACGCTCTTCAGCTCAAGGCTAGCGCTCCGCCACTTGAGCCACACCACCACTTCCGGTTTTCTGGTGGTTATTGGAGATAAGAGTCTCACAGACTTTTCTGCCGGGGCTGGCTTTGAACCGGATCCTCAGATCTCAGCCTCCTCAGTAGCTAGGATTACAGGCGTGAGCCACCGGCACCTGGCTTGGTTAGATCTTAAAAGTACTTCTTCCCCCAATCTACCTTTCAACCATGCAACTTCTCACAGGTGTGCAGAGCCGATGCCATTCAACACTTGTCTTTGGTGTTTTAATCTACATCTTAGAGGCTGATAGTATGGAAGTTTTGCGTTGTGACTCTGAGTTCAAATCTTGGCTCTGCCACTTATTTGCTGGGTGAACATAGGCATGTTGTTGAACCAAACTGTGCTCCTGCTCTGAGTTGTAAAAGGAACCCAACATGTCTCTGTAGTTGCACTGGGAAGAGTCAACTAGCAGACACAGAAACAAAAAGAGTCCTAGTTAATATTAAAATACCTTGCTGTGTGTGTTATCATGTGCTTGTTTGGTTTGAGGCTTCCTAAGAAGGGTTTAACTCTGCAGGAAGCAGCTATGTGTTTGCCAGGGAAGTTCTGGACAAGGAAGAGGGCTGGGTCTCCTGCAAGACTTCCTTCAGTTATCTGTTTGACTTTCCCATCTCCAGTGTCCATAGCCTATTTGCTCCCCAGCAGGTAAGGGTGGAATGAAGGAAGGCAAGGACCCAGCAGCATGGAAGCTGGTAGAGTCACAGCCTTACCCTGCTGTAGTCTGTGGGAAGCTTCTGATTATTCATACATCTGCTGGAAAAGTAGCTTTGCTCTTGGGAAAAGAGATGAGCAGGCCCAGCCCCGCCCCTGCAACTCCAAATAGGCCAGCCCTGCTCCTGGGAAGCCTGCCCAGTACTTTGGCCTCCATGGAGCTGCCAGCTGCCCTGAGCTGGAGCTTCTCCATGGACAAGCTTGATCCAAAGGGACAAAGAGGCTCCCAGAACCTGCTCACCCTCTCTCTTCTCTGAAGGCCAGGAGCATGGGTAACCATGCCCCACCCCCAGGCTAGCCTAGATAAGGAAGGGGAGATTGTTAGTCTCTCCATTCACAGGAAGATCAATACAGGCTTGGACAGGCCATTCTGGGCAGACAGTGAGACAGTGTGGTAGCCATGGGATAGCGGGTCAGGAAGAACAGAGTGATCAGGAAAAGCAGGCAGAATCATTGTCTTTTTGTTTAAACCAACCTGAAATGGGTTTCTGTGAGGTGGCTTCAGGGCCCAGAGGTCCTGACCAGCCTAATCCTCTCAGTATCAAGTCCTCCAACTCTACCTTCACTTGTTTCGTGTCCCACCCTGCCCTACCTTAGCCAGCACCAGAGATCAGGGGAGAGAACCCCACTAAAACTGCCAGCTGGGGATATCAGGAAAGGATATTATCATCATGATTGTAGAAGACACCTCTCCTGGTACCTGCCTGGCACTCATCCACAGAGCTGGACGTGTGATGGCCCAGTTAATCCTATGTGACCCTGGTCCACCCTTATGACTCACTGGACTAAGAGTGCACACCCAGCCGGGGTCAGATGAACCGAATGACCACCCACCATAAGTCTGGGCTCATGGCTTGAAGGGAGGTAAGGAGGCTGTGAAACACAGCTGTGGAGCAGTCATGGTGGGCCTTGCAAGGTAGAACAAAGAAAAATGGTCTGGAGGGAGGATGGTGAAGAAGACAGATGTGGGAGGAGAGGAGAGAGGAAGGAAGAGAGAGAAGAAAGAGAGAGAGAGAGAGAGAATGCACAGAGGGGGAGGGAGAAAGGGAGAAACAAGAACCAGATGTTGTGAACTGCTTGTGATCTAAGCTCTGCAGATGCCCATTCTGGGTCCAGCCCCACATCCTGCCAGTTTCCAAGAAGGCACTCAGTTCTCTCTACTCCATGCCCTCCACTTTGCTCATGTCATCGAGTTTCTATTACGTGCATCCAGAAGAGCTTCCCCAGGCAGTGATTCACAGTTTGCTGACCGCTTCCCTGTGTCATCTTGTTTGCATTGTGCTTCTCACCTTATTTCAGGGAGAGAGCAAGGGAGGGATCATCTGCATTTATGGCCGCAGAAACTGAGGCCATGACTGTCCAAAGTCTCCACGTAGAGGTCTTTGACCTAGACCTAGCATGGCCCCTACCACACCACACCCCTTGACCTTAGAGGTAGGCTTCCAGAAGAGGAACTCTAAGAGATGGGCCGCATTCCTAAGCTCGTACTGAGCAAGATCATGTGCCTCAGAGATAGAAGCTCCACCTGACCATCTGTGAGCCTGACTCTCAAAATAAGGGCACCAAGAAAGTAGCCCTGGGTGTGGCTTCCTGCTGGAGAATCTTCCCCCTGTAATAAATGTTAGCAATGATCATAATTTTTCTTTCTTCCTCCTTCCTCCTAGACACCCGGGACAATGGGCAACCAGGTCACCCTGCTATGTCCTCACTCTGGAGATTTTCACCCAAATTAGATGAACGAGAAAACTACAATTCTCTTCTGCCATTCTATGTTTGACCACCAACACATGTACTCTTGCACATAGATGATATGTTGTTTGTTTCTACTTGGAGGCAGAGTTTCTTTGATGGTCCTGAGGTTTGAATTCAGTGCCTTGAGCTTGTTAGGCAGTTACACCATGCCTCTAGCAAATTTTTTTGCTGGTTATTTTTGAGATTGGATCTCATTTCCTGCTCAGACAAATGCCTAGGCCACAATCTGCCTACTGTAGGCTTCCCATCATAGCTAGAAGAACAGGCATGGACTATGTCCAGCTTTCCAATGAAAAAGGTTCTTTCCTGCCCAGTCTGGCCTCAAACCACAATCTTCCCAATCTCAGCCTCCCAAGTAGATATATTTTGAAAACAGCTTTCTTCAGACAACAATTCAGAAAACACACAACTCATTCATTTACAATATTCCATCTGTGTGTGTGTGTGTGTGTGTGTGTGTGTGTGTGTGTATACCAGTACTGGGGCTTGAACTCAAGGTCTTGGTGTTGTTACCTCTTAGCTTTGGCTGGTACTCTACCAAAACACTTTCTTGTTTTTTGTTGTTTTTGTTTTTTGGTTTTGGTTTTTGTTTGGTTGGTTGGTTTTTGGTGGTCAATTGGAAATAAGAATGTCACAGACTTTCCTGCCTGATCTGGCTTTGAACCCCAATCCTCAGATCTCAGCCTTCTGAGTAGTAGGATTACAGACAGGAAGCCATTAGCATCCAGTTCATATTACATCATTTTTATATTTGTTCTGTAACAAAGCTCTCCATCTTCACTATTTTCAGTGGCTTTAGTTACATTCATAGTGTTGTATAAACAAAATCCTGATTCTTCATAGAAACTGTTTGGTTTTTCTGTTTGTTCTTCCTTATTCCTTTTTTTTTTTTCTCCTCAGAGAGAAAGACCATCACTGCTCTGGCCTGACTTTCTCATAGTATTGCACTGTAAGCTCTTCTAGTTCCTCTACTTAACCACCATAGGCCAGGACATGAATGCGAAAGGCAGACCTGACCAGGCGTGCGTTTCTGCTGGTGCCATCATTGTGAGATAGAGAGAATATTTGCTTTGGACAATGTCCCTAAGGTGCAAAGCTCCCTGCCCACAAAGGAGCTGTTAGACAGCCAGGCCAATCATCTCCAATCTGTGACCCCCATATTTGCCACAGAGGTCAATGAGTGTCAGCAGAGTGTTTGGGGGGCCTGAAACTCCTCCCCCATACATAGTGTCTGCTAGCACCTCCAAAAATCTTACCCCAGCCAACTGTAGGACTGTGTGTGAATGTTTTCTTCCTTCTCGTCATCTCTCCTTTGCCTGCCTCTTGTTACTTCATATCTGTTCTTACTGGTGTAGGAAAGTAAGTTCTGGAAATTCTATTGGATTAATGTTCTCATTCATAGATGGTGGGGGAAGGTGGCTTCTGAGTGGGTTTAAACTTCTGAAGAGAAACCTCTTCCAGAGGAAAAGAGGAAAGAACCACAAGTGTCCTTCAAGGAGGAAAAGCAAAGTTTGCATGGAGCTTCTGGCCTATCTGTAGAACACTGACTCTGGAAGGCTCCACAAAGTCCCATCTCCTCTGCCACCAAAAGCTATCCTTTGGGGATGCCATTACTGTCATTCACCATGAACACAGACAATCAGCAGCCAAACCTCCTTGTGAAGATCTTTTGTGTAATGAAATGAACCAGTTTGGCCTCCTCCAAAAGAAGGGGGAATAGCTTCTAGCTGCAAAATGGCTTTTCTGTAATCTTGAGCATGACATGCTGTTGCTAGGTGCCTGTTTTTCTGCCTTTCAAATATAAAGTGACTAATGGGGTATATTTCATAATGCATCTTCAAGTATGCAGTTATTCTTACACTTTGCTGCCCTTTAAAATATTATTATCTGCCAACGCTTGGACTATGTGCTGGTATGCAAATTAGACATAATAAAGGAAGAAGACAGAAATTCTTTGCTCTTGCAAAATCATATTTATAAGGTTAACAAGCTTTATCTATTACATCAGGGAACTGGGGTTAGAATGCAAGAGTTTATAAATGTAATATTTGACAACAAGATTCTCTGGTGTTCTGTATGCACGAGATCAAAATGTTTCATCTATACTAAGGTTTAATTAGATGGAAAAAAAAAAAAAAAACCTTTTCCCCAAACCAAGACACAGCCTCCAGCATGAGGAACAAGGCAAGCATTTTAAGTTGAATGTTTGTGATGGGCAATGCCAAGAAGAGGACCAAGTCTTTAATAATATATAACATTGCATTCTAAAACTATCACATTAAATTGACTATTTCACTAAGTTACCTATTAAAGCCAAGGAAGTATCTTTTCTAATAAAAAGGAAAATATCAAGAAAATTCAACCTGATAAAAGGAAATTCAGCCAAGCGGTGGTAGTTCACACCTTTAATCCCAGCTACTCAGGAGGCTAAGATCTGAGGATTGCAATTAAAAAGCCAGCCTAAGCCGAAAAATCTGTGAGACTCATCTCCAATTAACCAGCAAAAAAAACAGAAATGGAGCTGTGATTCAAGTGGTAGAATGCCAGACTTCAGGAAAAAAAAAAAAAAAAAAAGCTGGGTTCAGGGACAGTACCCAGGCCCTGAGTTCAAATATCAGTACCCACACAAAAACAGAAGGGGCTGGAGGTGTTGCTCAATGGTTAGAGCACTTGCTTAGTAAGTTCAAGGACCAGAGTTCAAACCTCATACCCTAAATAAATACAATAAATAAATACCCCAACATAAATACAATTTAAAAAAAAGAAAGAGAAAATTAAAAAATTTCATCAAAAAGGGGGAAAACTTATACACCAATGTGCACATACAAACATCATAAACCTACTCTTTGTTGATGGGGAAGGAGGCAGTACTCAGGGCCTCATGACTGCTAGGCAGTCACTCTACTACTTGACCTAGCACTTTTTGCTTTAGTTATTTTGGGGGGCCTTGAATTTTTGCCTGGGATCAGCCTCAGCCCACAATCTTCCTACCTATATAGTCTTCCACATAGCTTAAATCATAGGTATGCACTGCTACACACAGATTATTTATTGAGATTGGGTCTTGCTAACTTCTTGCTTGGGCTGGCAAACTGAGATCCTATTGATCATAATCTCCCAAATAGCTGATATTACAGGGAAGCCATCGCACCCAACTATCATAGAACTACTTTATAGATACACACACCAAATAAGTAAATTCATATGAAGTCTCAAGTAAGTGTACTTAAAGGTATTAATTGAAGTATGGCATATGTAGAGGAGGATTCAAATGGCATAGGTCCTTAGAAAAATTAACTCAGAGTCCCAACAAAGTAAATAACAGGAAGCTCGTACTTGAGATGTAAGGGGTGGAGATTTAGGGGGAGGGAAGCAGACAAATTAAGAGCGGAAGTGGGGGTAATGCCAACATAATAGTCAATGCATATCCTATGACACTAGGAAAATTGAAGGGTTGTTAGGGATGGGGTGGATGATGAAAGGGGTTATATCAATCAAAATACATTGTACTTATAAACTGACACATCAAATGGCAACCCCTTTGTACAACTACTTGCAGACAATCAAAATTATTTTTTTAAATGTGTTTTCAAAGGCCTGAATGCAGCCAGGTGCTGGTGACTCACACCTGTAATCCTAGCTACTCAGGAGGCTGAGATCTGAGGATTGCAGTGTAAAGCCAGCCCAGGGCAGGAAAAAATCTGTGAGACTCTTATCTCCAATTAATCACAAAAGGCCAGAAGTGGAACTATGGCTCAAAGCAGCAGAGAACCAACTCCATCCTACCACTTGTGTGTATTTAACAGGCTGTGTATTAAAATAGAGTCATAATTAAGTTTGTACTTGCTAAAGAATTAAATATCAGCAAAATACACTCAACATTAAAATAGTTGTGATGGTGGAATTATCAACAGTGCTGCCAAGGCACCTAAACACTTAGGACCATTATCACAAACGTAAAGACACAACTGTCTCAGCAGTCCAGCTCCAGCGCAAAGTGACTGCTAACCATCCAGAGTCTGTAGGATGGCGGGGTGTTCAAACGGAGATGTTCTGGAAAGGTGTCAAGGTTTCTCCACAGCTCACCTCAAAGAGGGCAGGGTGAAGTCCCTGTCAGTTTTGCCCCTTCTGCTATGCACCCTGGCCGGTGCCTGGCACAGGATACAGATCTGCTAAATATTATGAATGAACGCTGGAGTGAATAACAGAAGGTGAAGTAGGAATTTTGTTGTTGTTGCTTGAGAATTCCCACTGATGCTGAAAGCTGACATAGGTCACAGGGGTCCCATCTTCTGAAGAGCGAGGCAGCTCGCCATCCACTCAGGAAACAGACACAGATGCAGACATAGCTTGGGATTGACTGTATGGGATCTTTGGTGAGAAGTGTGGTACATTTATTTTCCTCTTCTGCTCATGGAGGCAGAAGATGGGTTGCTCTCCCCCACCCCCACTAAGCCAAGGGAGGATCCCTTTTAAGAGAATCCCTTCTGGGCTGGGAAGGTGGCTCAGTGGTAGAGCGCTTGCCTTGCATGCATGAGGCTCTGGGTTCGATTCCTCAGCACCACATAAGCAAAAAGAAAAAAGCCAGAAGTGGTGCTGTGGCTCAAGCGGTAGAGCCCTAGCCTTGAGCTGAAGAGCTGAGGGACAGCGCCCAGGCCCAGAGTTCAGGCCCCACGACCGGACCCATCTGCCGGGAGTGGTGTCTTAAATCCTGCTTGATAGTGAATGCTTGCTGGGCTGCAAGGTCTCCAAGGCTTGACCTGGATACTACCATTATGGGGAGCAAAATGCTGTTGAGCAAGGCTTGCATGTCTGAGATTGTGGGACAAGATGTGGAATGTTTTTCCATGGGCCATATGGTCCATAGGATGGAAGTTGAACCTGAGTCTTTTCAATGTGACTCCAGTCTAGGTCCCAACTGCCAGGATGAGAAAAGCCTGGCATTCGATGGTCAAGAGGGATGTCCCTTTAGCACTGAAGTCAAAGTGGACTCCTGAGTCTCCCACAGAGACCATTCTTTTAAGTCTATACACTGCAGGGCATAGGATCTGGACCCATTAAAATGCTTTACAAAAGAAGGCCAATGCCCATGACACCACTACAACAGCACAAAGGAAAAGACACTTCTCTGCTCTCCCTCTTCTCACTCGGTCCTATCTGGGGAGCCAGAAGCAGCTAGTAAAAGGCAAGAAGACACAGCAATAATAATACAAAACATAGCCGGGCCCCAGTGGCTCACACCTGAAATCCTAACTACTCAGGAGGATGAGATCTGAGGACACTCTTATTTCCAATTAAAGACCAAAAGAGCTAGTGGCAGAACACTAGCCTTGAGCATAAAAGCCCAGGGATGGGGCTGGGAAGGTGGCTCAGTGGTAGAGTGCTTGCCTCACATGCATGAGGCCCTGGGTTCGATTCCTCGGCACCACATAAGCAGATAAAGCCAGAAGTGGCACTGTGGCTCCAGTGATAGAGCACTAGGCTTGAGCTGAAGAGTTGAGGGACAGTGCCCAGGCCCAGAGTTCAAGCCCCATAACCGACAAAAAAAAAAAAAAAAGCTCAGGGATGGTGCCCAGACCCTGAGTTCAAACTCCAGGACTGGCACCAAAAAAATTTCAATGATACAAAACAGTCTGCAAATCTTTTTTGAGCTTGGAAGAATCACTGGGAATCTTGTATATTTTTATACACGTAACTCTGGGCTTATTTACTACCAAGCATCAAGTCATTTCCTTAATACCTGAAGCAGACTGAAGAGTCTCGGGATCTGAGATGTTGACCCAAGGAATAAGATCTGTGAGGAAAGGTTGGAAGGACAATGATGGGAGCATCCGCTGCTACTTGGATTTCCTGATTATCCCCAGCAAGCCCTACCCATTTAATATTTCCTATTCCATCCAGTAAGTAAACGGAAGAAAAAAATGGATCTGCAAATAATTTGACTATTATGGCCACCTGACCCTCCTCCCCCTGCCCTATGACAAGGCCCAGCTGGAGGGTGGAGGAAGGAGAGTTGACTCAAGGGCCCTCTATCAGCATTGCAGGTGTGGCTGGTGAATCAGGCTAGGTCAACCTCAGCCGCTCATCACGTCTCCCAGGTGTGCTGCAGGTTGATCATCCACTATCCCCTTATCCAAACTGCTGACTGTTACTTTGGCCCCAATAAGAAATGATTTCCAGGATGTAAATTAGCAAAGTAGACAGGTGTGACATCACCCTACATTCCTGTGTTTGGTACAGGGAGAAGGATCTCTGCCTCTGGAGGCACAGGACATGCCCTGACACAAGCCTGAGAATGCTGGAAGGGTAGAGAATTTCCCCATGTCCCCCTCTCATGGACTGTATATTGATAGGAAACCAAACCTGTTTATGCTGTAACCATTTTTCCCTGCCTAAGCACAGCACAGGCTCTTTTGAAGAGGTGTGAGCAAATGAAACTGGTGGGAAAATCCCTTTCAATCCTGCTGGTTAAGTGCAGGCCTCATGGGGGCTTCTACAGCAGTGCCCTCCTTTCATTCCCTGTAACCTGACGGTGTTTCCCTGGGACTGGCTGATCACTTGCCTGCCTCTTCTTCTAGGATGGGAGTTTGATTTTATTCCTACTTCTCTCCTGAGCACTGGACACAAAATATACTCTCAGTAGGTTCTGGCCAAGTAACTGAAATAGATTGGTTCTGCTGGGTCTCCCTGAGCCAGGTGGAGTGAAGCACCTGCTATATGTTGGCTGTCCCCCAAAGGCCCATGTGTTGAACACTTGGCTCCCAGGGTGGTGATATTGGGAGGTGAAGCCTAGGAGATGCTTAGATCCTAGAGGCGTGCCCTTGAAGAATACTACTATAGGGCCTAGACCAGAAGTGAGCAATTTGCTCTGCTACGGCCTCCTTGCTATTGACATCAGACATGACCACCAAGGCCCAGAGCAACGGTTCTGCCCAATCTTAGCCTGGAATCTCCAAACCTATACATTATACATATATACATTATACATATACATAATACATATACATTAATCATCTCAAGTATTTTGTGATAGCAATGGAAATCTGACTAACACAGCACCAAATCTATTTCCAGAGAGAGAAACTAAAACAAAGAGAGGTGAGTAGATTAGCCAAGGTCCCACAGTGAAGGAGGTGGACAAGCAAAACCAGAAAAGACTGTTAGGCTTCAGAAAAGAACTACAGCCAGGCATTGGTGGCTCATGCCTGTAATTCTAACTACTCAGGAGGCTGAGATCTGAGGATCAGGGTTCAAAGCCAGCCCAGGCAGGAAAGTCTGTAAGAGTCCCATCTCCAATAAACTACTCAGAAAAAGCTGCAAGTGAAGCTGTGGCTCAAGCACTCGAGCACTAGTCTTGAGCACAAAGAAGCTTAGGGACAGAGCTCAGGCCCTGAGTTCAAGCCCCAGTTCAAGCTACTGCAGAGCCTAAGTCTCAGCACAGAGGCCAAGAGAGGCCTAACATCACACCTCTAGTTTGTGCCATTTTGCAAGTTACCAAAGGATTTCACAGCCAACAACTTGCTTATGCTTCACAGCTATCCGAGGAAGAGAGACACAGTAGACCTTGTGACACACATTTTACAGGATGGGCTAGAGGATGCACAGGTGTCAAAGGAGGATGGCATGATGACCTCAGACCTCATGATCCCCACTCTGTCAGCTTCCCACCCAACCTGGTCACACCTAACCAGACTTAAGCACCAGGCCCAGCTTCAGGATCCAGGCAGATGTCACTGTGGGCTATGAGTCAGTGTCAGGAGGAAGATGGCTTTCCATAGTCACACATCTTTCAGAGGTTCCGTCAACACCGCCACAGATGGGCTCCCAGGAAGAATGATGACACAGTCCTTCCTTCTGGGTCCCCAACTGCATCCCAGGAGCCTACAGTCCTGTGTCATGTTAGGACTCATGCCCAGCCTGGACAGGATGGATCACTGGATATAGAAGTGGCTCTGCCATGAAGAAGCTTGCCATCTGGGAGAGGCTCCTGTGCCACCACTGTCGTTTCCGCATGAAAATGCCAGGCAGGAAGTGAGACCCACAGTGCTCTGCCTTCACCATCTCATTGTTTCCACTGGCCAGCACCCCACACCTTTCTTTCTCTTTGGGGGAGCATCTCAGCATCACGATTAATAGAGCTCCCAAAATCTGGCACAGTCTGGGAACTAATTTGACAAAATTGGAGCAAAAGATAGAATGACTTTCGAGGTTTGGTTCAGATTGTCGGTAGAGATGCCAGAAGATGGCTTTTTCTGCTTAGCTAGCTTCATCTTTTAATGTCAACACCAGCTAAGTCTGAAAGCAACAAATGGCACTCTGTAATATCTGGCCCAGTTATTTCATAAGGAAATGTGGGAGGCAAGGCTCAGGATGACTACTTTTATCCCCTATTTTTCTACATGACAAAGCATATTTAGACAGACTAAATTTGGCAAAGTAAATAGAAGCTCAAAGCCTTTGGTTTACCAAAACTCATTTCCAAATCAAGTGGAAGAATGAAAGGCAAAAATTCTACTCAAGCTCAGATCGTTTCCAAGGAAAATTCCTGTAACCTTGAAGAATAATAAAAGCTCATGGATATATTTGGAAATTTTGAATGGCGGGTCTGTTTCCCAAGAGCATTTTTTAACATCCTAAGTGAAAAAAATGAGAACAAGGCCAAAATTGTTTGGTAAAGAGCAAAGCACACTTTGGTTTAAGGGGGAAAAGAGAAGAGATGGACAGAAACAGAGAGAGAGAGAGAAAGAGAGAGAGAGAGAGAGAGAGAGACTGGACAGGGGCCACAGTCTGCAAGGGGTTGGGTTGCACCTTGCACCCTAGGCCAAATGCAAAGAATATGCTTTATTATCATCTTTATTTTGATTACTTTTAAAGTCTGTTCATGCTATTTTTATAGTTTGCTTTCTTTCTTGTTTTTTGTCTGAGGCTGGGACTTGAACTCAGTATCTGATGCTTGCTTTTGCTCCCTGGCTGGTGCTCTACAATCTGAGCTGTCCCTCCAACCCCTTGAACTTTTAACCCAATGTCCTAAGGTCTGCTGAGACCTGCCATGCATATGAAGCCAGCCAAGCCCCTTTTCCCTGTTGCTGGTAGAAGTCAAACCATCTACAGCCAACAGCCCCCATATCCTTCCTGACATGCAAGGGGAGATGGCTGAGGAGTGAGCTAAGGCCACACCATAGATGGGAGCCATGGTAAGGGCTTATGGTTGATTCTGGATTGGGCCCATGGGTAGAATTCCCCAAACCGTTTCCACTCCTTTGCTCATGCATATTGTGGTAAATGCCAAAGAAATGCCTTGTAATTTCATGTCCTGGGTGAGGCTCCAGGGGCCAGGGTGAAGAAGCAGCCCCCAATCACCATCACAGTCCCAGGAACAGGGCACAAAAGACGCCAAGCCTGATCCCTGGCCTGGCTGATATCAGCCATTAGAAAAAAACTTGGGGGTGTCCAGAGGCCAGAGGCTCCCCTTTAGTGACTCTGGGACTTGCTGGTGTCTTTAAGTTCCCCAGTTTCCTAAGAGTCTTTAATTACACCATATTTTATTTAATGTCAAATAAAGGGAGAAGACTTATCAACTAACTTCTGCAACATGGTTCCATGTGATGTTGAACTTTGGCAGTATAATCTGTGTGTGTGTGTGTGTGTGTGTGTGTGTGTGTGTGTGTGTGTGTGTGTGAGCGCGCGCCAGTGTCCTGGGGCTTGAACTCAGGGCATGGACACTCTTTCTGAGCTTCTGTGCTCAAGGTTAATGTTCTACTACATGAGCCACAGCTCCACTTCTGGCAGTGTCGTGAGTTCTGAAGCCAACTCCCATATCTCCCACTGTCCTCTCCCCATCTGGCCTCTGTCAGAGCTAACAGAGAAACTCAGAGAGCCCTCCCCCTCTCCTTAGTGAGGGCAAGGTGGACTTTCCCCTCCTGCTCCCCTCTCTCCCCCTCCTGCTGCAAGCCTGACAGCTATAGTTACTGGGAATCACTGTCACCCCAAACTCCCTTGTGCTCCTGAGAAGCCCCCCACTTTAGAGAAGTGGACAGAGGGGAAATGGGAGGAGGTGCCATGGAATCTAGATGAGGGCCAAGGGACTTTTGCTGGATCCCATTCAAAGCCTCTTTGAAGACAAGAAAAAGAAGGAGCTTGCCACGGTGTGGTTTGACTAATTTCAAATGTACATGTTCTGGAAACCTACAACATGCTCAGAAACAAGTATTCCTTGGATTTAGCATGCAAACTAACCCAGTAAGCTTCTGGGTTGATTCCTGTTGACGCACCTCTCTGCAGGTGCTGGGAGCCATTCCTACCTGGCATAGGTGAGCTTATCCGTCCCTCTCCTGACTGCAAGACCTTGCAAGCTGTGGGTGCCCAAGTCACTTTTGAAGCTCCCGCTCGACACACGTGTGACTATCACACTGCTGACCTAGGAGGCTCACACACTGTACACATCAATGACTGAGCCCAGAGGATTTGCTCATTGTTTGAATGACTATTGGGCTGATATGCACCCCACACTGCCTCAAGCCTGAAGATGAACTTGGATAAAGTCAAGACCCAGCTCTTCAGAAGGCAGTACAATCACAGCAGACAGGAAGAAGAGCTGGCAGTTAGTAACACAACCTCAGGCCTACACCAAGAAGGACGTGAACTGTGAACAAACGGCATGGTCTGGCAAAGCTTTGCTTTGACTGGCAGGGCAAAACCTGCCCCTGGTTCCTGGAACGGAGAACAAGAACCTATTCTACTTACTTCCTCCCCTTCTGGCAAAGCCCACGGTTAAGGAGCACTGGCTTCCTGTCACCAGCAGACAGAAAGACCTGTGCTTGAATCCCTTCCTCTCTCCCATCCCACATTTTGCTCAGAAACCTGGAGAGATCAGGCCACAGTAGTAACAGGTACATTGGGAACAACAAGATGGGAAAGGCTGATTGGCAGGAAAAGTTCAGAGGTAGCATGCCAATTTTCAGATTTTGCCAGAGTTAAATATACATCATCCATCTATCATGATTTCCACTGATTTGAGAAGACCAGACAGAAGAAGAGAAGCCATATTAGTGGAGAGGAGGTATAGAGTAGGGTGGGAACCTCCTGGTTAGTACAACATGTCATCAAGAGCAAGGGCTTTCTCCACACACCCTCCCTGGAAGCATACCCCGCCCCAGTCTTCTTAAAATCAAACAAACCACATTACATATGAAAGTCCCATCTAATTTGGGTTTTGAGGAAGAACAGTCAGCCCTACACTTTTCACCCCGACGCCACTCCCCCACCCAGTATGTTCTAATTTTAGAGCAAAGAACATGGAACTTGACACGGGATATGTTTCCATTTGCTATTTGCATATTTCTCCACAAACAACTAGAGGGCAGGCATAGAAAACAGGTTTATAGACCAGACGTGCAGAATTTGGCACAAATGTTCTCTGGAAACGCCCACCATCCCACCAAGAGGCAGGCAGGAAGTATGAGGATAAATGTGTTCTCTGGTTTCTTTCAAACCAAATTATTTAACCCAAAGACTTTCAATTCATAAAACACAAAATTTTCCAAGGAAAACAGGCATACTTTTGTTTTTGTTCTTCAAAAAACCAGTAAACCATAAAAGAATTTACACTAACTTTCCTTAAAGAACTTACTCAGGCAACATAACTTAGGAGGGAAGACGGGGGCGGGGGGGGGGGGGGGGGGAGGAGGGGGAAGCAAGTTTAATTGGAATACAAACTTGCTTGGTTCAGAAATTAAGATACTGGTTTAGCTTCTATGATACCCATAACTTAAAACTCCAGTTTCTTCCAGTTTTGTAAGGAAAAAAAGGGTGGAGTTCAGTTCTAGAGGTATGAATATTTATAGAGTTGGAGGTTATTTTGTAGGAAGGAAAATTAAGCTCTTAGATTGTGACACTGGTGTTCCACATAGGTATCATATGTATTATACCTGTATGGAAATCCTTTGACCAAACTGTCAGGTCCTTATATTGCCACATATATAAAATCAAACTGTCAATATTTCCCCCTCATTATCATTGCATGAGAAGAAAAGCCCAAGAACAGTCTTAATGTAATTTTAAAAAAACTCATACACAAGGGCTGGGACTGTGGCTTAGTGGCACAGTGCTTGCCAAGCATGCATGAAGCCCTGGGTTTGATTCCTCAGTACCACATACACAGAAAAAGCTGGAAGTGCCACTGTGGCTCAAGTGATAGAATGATAGCTTTGAGCAAAAGAAGCTCAGGGACAGTGACCAGGCCCTGAGTTCAAACACCAGCACTAGCAACAATAAATAAATAAAATACAGAAGCTGGGCATGGTGACACACACTGTAGCTGAGTGGCAAAAAGTTCATGAGACCCATCTCAATTTATAGCTGGGCATGGTGGTACACACATGCCAGCCTAAACTAACTTTATGACTAGAAGTCTGAGGTCTAGCCTCATAAAAGAGCTACTCTATTCCCAAAATAATTAAAATTCAAAGGGCTAGGGTAGAGCAATCTGCCTAACAAGCTCAAGACTTTGAATTCAACCCCCAGAAGCACCAAAGAAAGAAAGAAAAAACATCACACAGGACCGTGGCCACCTGTTCCCCCTCCTTATGATCTTCCTACCACCTGCCCAGCTCCTCAATCACCCATCCTTCTTTCAACTCTAACACTTCTGCCCACTAGCCTTGTGACCACTCATGGGCCAGGCACCATCCCCCCAATTCCTTCATTCTAAAAATCTCATTCCTCAAAACCAGCAAGTAAGTAATCACTACCTTTCGTTTAAAGGACTTACAGTGAATCTTTGTGCAAATCCATGGTGGGTGGCAACAGTCCCAAGTATGAGGAAGCTGTGAAAGTTCAAGGCCACTCCCCAAGCTCTCCAGGCCAGGTTTCTTCCTTCTTCTGTGACCTCAAGTAGCTTCTTGCCCGTCGTGTTGGCTTGGGAGAATGGAATCCATGCTCTCTTTGACCTGGGTTTGTGCAGGAGGAATGCACCTCAGAGATTTTGTCTGTTATCTGAGGAGGACCTCCCCTTGAAGCCAGAGTTCCATTTCTCTATCCCAGGCTTCAGGAGCCTTGCCTGACTACAATGCTGCTCCCCTGAGCTGAGGCATAGACTTCTCCTTAACTTTGGTCTTCTGGCCTGACATAGACAACTTGTCATTTCACCCGCCGCTGCTACTGACAAAGGTCTCCCACTGACAAAGGTCCACCTTTGGGCAAGGCTTCTCTTGGAACTGATAGGTACCTGGCCTGCTGGTCCCAACCATCCAACACCGTGGTAGGCCAGGAATGAGCTTTTTTTTTTCCTTTTACATCCTCACATCTAATCAATTAGTGCATACTAATTAGCCAGGAGCTTAACTACTTCCCTCTAAGAAAGCAGGTGTAAACAAGGACTACCTGCTACTGACGGGAGTTTATCCGGGTTCCTGGAGGAGGATTGTGCTATGGGATCATAGCACATAGAGACAGGTGTGGGGCTTGGGCCCTGACAAGCTAGGCTTTGGCACCCAGGATGCGTGAAGCCGAGGAAGGGACTTCAGGTGGTGAACTGCCTTTTGGCCCATGTCTGGTTTGTGGGGTGCATGGAAGAAGGCAGAGAAGATGGCCATGGCCAGTGTAAGGGCTGTAAAAACTTGGGAGATTTACTAAGCAGCATCCTCAGACTCAGGTTCCCAGAGAAAGCCCCTATGGCTTTCTCTACTGTACCTGAGACACTGAAGCCACGAAGCAGAGGCTGAGGGGGGGGGGGGGGGGGAGCCATCAAATGGAACAGGGAAGGGAGGGGTCCAGGAGCACCTGGGCTTGGGAGTTGAAAAAGAAATGAGTCTTTCTCAATCCAGAGCTGCCCTGGAGGCCACAAGACAGGGCAGCCTATTTAATGGAAACAAGTCACAATTGAAGAGAGACACAGATGAACCCATATGAATCACGAGGAGTTTCTCTAGCTGCCTCTGGCCTCTCAGCCTGAGGACATGGCAGATTTATCTAGTATCTGTCTGTCCCGTGAGGGTGACTCAGTTTCACTGGCTAGATCACCTAGCAGTCAGGCATTTCCTTAGAGATCCATTTCCTGTTAGAACAAGGATCCAAGTCTTAAAAGCACTAGGGTGCTGTTCCCTTTAAGAAGTAGGGAGTAGTGGAGGACCTTATGTGGTAGGGGGCACTAAAGGGCCCTAAAGGGACCAAGAGGAAGCTCCCCTCTCTTTCTGGCAGTGAAGTGCTTGCTGACCCAAAGCAATAGGGCCACCTGATCATGTCCTGAAACCTCAAAACCTATGAACCAAGTTAAACCTTTTCCCTTTGTAAGTTGATATTTCAGGGCTTTGTTATAGTACAGCAAAGCTGACTAACACAGTACTCAGTTGTCAACTATGAGCCAACCTTTGCCTTGGTTATATCACATATCCAGCTAGAATGAAGTTAAGTCATCTCTGCTAATATAAACCTATGTCCAACATTGAGATACATTTTTAATACATACCCTAGTAAGTACCAATAATCTCTTGATTTACTACACAGATTAAGAACTAATTCTAGGCCTCTAACTGCATAATTATGATCTAAAAAAAAAATTCTTTCAACTGCCTTTGTGTTACTGATAGTTATCTGCATATTTACAAATAGTAAATGCATACACAAATGTGGGTTTCTGATGGGATAGCTCACAGATAGGAAAGAAATCAAACACTCCCCTCTGGGTCCTACATTTTCCCAAAGTTAAGGCTTTTATGTTAACTCCTTTTTCTTTTTATT
Source organism: Dipodomys spectabilis (assembly GCF_019054845.1). Classification (NCBI taxonomy): domain Eukaryota; kingdom Metazoa; phylum Chordata; class Mammalia; order Rodentia; family Heteromyidae; genus Dipodomys; species Dipodomys spectabilis. The sequence continues at coordinate 2,822,234 of NW_024870678.1, read as the reverse complement.
TCTAGTCAAATAATTTTCCTCTAAATTTGGTGTGTCCTTAGGCTTAGGTTCCTGATTGCAGTGAAAAAAGGTCCTTCTAGGTTCATTGCCATTTGCTTAGGTGCTATGATTGACACAACCTATGACTAATGAGGCCAGGCCTTTCTTGTTCTGGCTCATTAGCCCCACCTTCACCCCTGTTCAGGGTTTCCACAGTGACTCACTCAACTTCTCCACACTGTCCCCCCCCCCCCCCCCCCGCCCCAACACACACACCCCTCCCTCTCTACAAGTGACTTACCATTTTGGGTAAAAAAAAAAAAAACAGATGAAAATGTGAGCCTCTTAACAAAGAGAAGAAGTCTTCAAGCACATTCTTAACAAGAATTCTTTGGAAGACAAGGGTGGCAGTACACACCTAGAATTCCAGCACTTGACAGGATGAGGCTAGAGGATTGTGAGCTAGAGGCTAGCCTGGGCTACATAGCAAGACTGTCTCAAAAAACAGTAATAAAATAATAACAACAACCACAACCACCACCACAACAACAACCTCAGCCATCATTCCCAAGCCCCTGAAAACCAGGGAACCATCCCAAGGGTTCCCCCTTTTAACCTCAACATCTGGCCCTCCATTCCCAGGCACCATGTGCCTCAGGTAGTATCTTCCACCTTCCAGGCTGGGTCCTCAGTGAAAGAGGATTGGACACATCCATTGCAGGGAACCACGCAGAGGCATGCAGGCACAGGAGAAAGATTATTATAAGGTTTATTAGAGAGCCATATTTCCCCCAAGAGGGAGAGCACATGGCCTCCATCCCCATCCAGGTAGCAGGAGGGTCTGGGGGATAGGAAATGAGGTAGATGGGAGTTCAGGTGGGTCTGGGTGGGGAGAGGGAGGGGCCAGCTGTAAGGCTGGAACTCCAGGGCAGGGAGAGGCTCAGGTTTTTGGGTGGAGCTGAGGACCAAAGGTGAGCATAAAACTAGCACTCATGCTTTTCGTGGGCTTCACTTTCTCTGCCAAGTGGACCCCTAGCTTCCAGAAAACTTTTCCATGTTTGTATACAAGAAGAGTGAGAGAAAGAAATCTTGTAAACAATCGTGGTAATTCCCAGATCTGCCACTGACTCTCCAAGTGGCAGAAGATCACGGCCAGGGTTTTTTTGTTTGTTTGTTTTTGGGGGGTCCAGTCCTGGGGCCTGAACTCTGGGCCTGGGCGCTGTCCCTCAGCTCTTCAGCTCAGGACAAGCACTCTATCACTTCAGCCACAGTGCTACTTCCGGCTTTTTTTTTTCTGCTTATGTGGTGCCAAGGGCTTTATGCATGCAAGGCAAGCGCTCTACCACTGAGCTACCTTCCCAGCCCGGGGTGGGGGGGAGTGGGGGGGTTGTCTCTGGTTTTATTTCCAGTCTCAGGCACTGTTAAGGTCTAGCAAAATAGGCTCTTCCCTCCTGGGGTTCCCCTCCTCCATGATTGACTGCTCATACACTTTGAAACAATAAGAATGGCCTCTGTGAGCTTTCCAGTATAAACTGGCTCTCTCCTATATATTTCATTTAATGTTTTGAGGACTTTTTGTGGGTACTAGTGATTTGAACACAGGGTTTTCCGATTAGTAGGCAAGTATTTATCACTTGAGCCATACCCTTTTTGGTTTTAGTTGGATTTGGGGGCTGAGAAGGGGGAGGTCTTGCATTTTTATCTCAGCCTCAGACCATTATCTATGCCTCCTAAGTAGCTGTGTTCACAGGCACGAGCCACTACTACTTAGTTTAGATAGGGCTCTGTGGTTTGTTTGTTTTTGCTTGAGCCTCAATCCTCCTGAGTAGATACTATCTCATTTAAAATGGGGTGGCATTTTGAGCACTAACTCAAGTTTAGAAGCCTCGGTGGGCTGTCTTACTTTACCTGGCTAGGGAAGGATAGAGCTGAGCCTACAAAAGGTCTTTACATCCAAGGCCCTTCCCATTGCATCAGGACCCAGAGCCATGACCCAAGAACAGCCGGGGGGTGGAAAAGATCATGCTGGGGCTCATGACCCTTCTTGGCTGTCAGGCCACAATGCCTGAGGAAATGTTTCTTTGAGGTATCTTTTGGCTTTGATTTACTGGGTTTTGCAGTTCCTTTATCAAAGCTTGTCATAGGCTACTACAAGTCAGTTTCTCCTTTGAAAGGAAAGTTGTGTACTTGGGGAGAGGGGTGAGAGGAAGTAGCATCCCAGAAATAAGATTAACCTCCTCTATCCCCTGGGATTCCAATCTAGACTCTCTATTTATTAGAACTATACAGGAGCAGCACAGAACAGCACTCTTCAGCTCTGGCAATATAGGTCTGAGTTTCAAACAGCAGAAGAAAAAACTCTCAAACCTTTTAGTGCTAATTTCAAGTGTGTGTGTGTGTGTGTGTGTGTGTGTGTGTGTGTGTGTATACCCCAGTCCTGGGGCTTCAATTCGGAGCCTGGGGCTCTGTCCCTGAGCTTTTATGCTCAAGGCTAGCCACAGCTCTACTTCTTTTTGGTGGCTAATTAGAGGTAAGAGTCTCTTGGACTTTTCTGCCTGGGCTGGCTTTGAATTGGGATCCTCAGATTTTAATCTCCTGAGTTAACTAGGATTATAGGCTTGAGCCACAGGTGCCTTGGCTTGGTTTCGATTATTTTTATTGTTTGTTTCTTTGTAATTTCAGCATATATTAATTGTTCAAACAGGTTTCACTGTGGCATGTCCATATATATTGATCAGAATCCCTCCATTACTTATTTATTTATTTTTGTCAGTCGTGGGGCCTGAATTCTGGGGTTGGGCACTGTCCCTCAGTTCTTCAAGGCTAGCACTCTACCACTTGAGCCACAGCGCCACTTCCAGCTTTTTCTGCATATGTGGTGTTGAGGAATCGAACCCAGGGCCTCATGAATGAAAGGCAAGCCGTCTACCACAGAGCCACCTTCCCAGCCAATCCCTTCATTATTCTTATCTTCCCACTCTGTCTGATAGTTTAAGATGAATTTCTACTCTTTCCTACTGTGTGAATATCAAGTACTTCCAACTCTCCCACACCCTTCTTGCCCTCTCTTTTCTCTTCCTAGTAGCACTGATTCCTTCAGTCTCCCTTTTACAGTTGTATCATTTTTTTAAGATCCAGATCCCATATATAAAATAATCCTGGTTTATTTTACTGACCATGATGATCCCTAGTTCTATCCATTTTCCTGTAATCAATATAATTTCATACTTTTTAATGGCTGAATAGTATTCCACTAAGTATACATATCACATCTTTATCCATTCATCAGTTTCCAGGCACCTAGGAATATTGTGAGTGGTGCTGCAGTAATCTGGCAGTGTAGATATCTCTGTTACAGGCTGACTTGCGTTCTTTTAAGTTATGTGCCCAATATAGCAGGATCTGTTCTTGATTTTTTGTTTTAAGGAATCTCCATGCTCACTTTGTCTCTTGAAAATGCCCAAAGTAAACACAAACTACTGAAACTGAATAAAGTGCTAAACACCAAGGAGACTTGCAGTGGTATAGCTTACAGTTTAACAAAATGAACACCAGGAAGCTGAAATGTGTGTTGTTGGGTAGGAAGGAGGTCAAGGGAATGGGGAGGGGAAGGGAGGGTGAAGAGTCAAAATAGCCAATGTACATATGTGAAAATGGAACCAGGTAACTTAAAAGGGATGGGTGGGATTTGGGAGAGATGGGGGAGGATGATGACAGGGGTAGCAATGATCAAGATGCACTGCACTCATGAACTGACATGTTGAATTGAAAGCCCTTTGTATAACTACTTAAAGATAATTTCAAAAATTATACAAACAAAAAAACCAATAAACTACCCCCTTGCATTTGAAAACAAAACTGCTCAGGCGTGGGGCTCTAAGTTGCTGACACCAACTTGCTTCCCCTAGTTTCGGAGGCAGATGCGGCGTGGGGCAGCAATCATCTTTGCCCTGGGGTTCAGGAACGCCATGAGCGGAGGCCTAGGCGCCCAGGCCAGCCAGGGGCGCTGTGTCCGCTTTGCCACACGGGGCTGTCAGACAACTCATACTCAAGTTCAGTGAGGGTTAATTCTGGAAAGCCAGCACCAGCTGTGGCCATCAGAGACCTCTGCCTTTCCCACTTGAACTTGAGGCTGATGTCCTGCTGGCCAAGGCTGCCCCAAGCTGTTGGGCGGATCGAAGACAAAGCAGGCTGTGGATGATGCATCCACTTCCACAAGCTCCTTGCCATCTGTCCCAGGGCACCCAATTTGCTGAGGTAATGTTCTTGTCCAGCTGCCTTACCTGATCATGGCCATCACGTGACCACATGATTCAGGAAAGGCCTGAATAATTCTTGGGGTGATTGCTACAGGAATCGGAGTCCTGCACAGACCTGTTGAGAAGGAACTGGCTAGGGTACACGATGCAGAGTCACTTGTAATAACGATCATCCAGCCACAGGTCGCTTAACCTCCCAGAACACTGGTTCTTCATCTAAAGCTTAGAAAGAATGACTGTTTGTCCAATTTAATGAGATTGTTACAGTGCCGTGGTTCTCAGCATGGCTCCCAGGCCAACATCAACATATTACCTGCAATTGATTTAAAACATATAATAAGTGCGCGCGCGCACACACACACACACACACACACACACACACACACACACACACACACACACACCAAGCCTACAGAATAAGAAACTCTAGCTGATACCATACATCTGTGTTTCTGTTTTGGCTTTACATTTTTTGAAACAGACTCTCAAAACACCTCCCCAGGTTAGCCTAGAACTACAGAACCTCCTGCCTCAATCTCTCAAGTGCTGTGATTACAGGTATAAGCTACCACACCCAGTTGCTGTATGCATTTTAGAAAACCCCCCTCTCTTGTGATTGTGATGCTTGGAAAGCTTGAGAAACAATAAAACGAGGAGATAATGAATGCAAACTGTGAGGACAAATGCAACCCCACATCATCACTTTGAGAACATAAATGTTGGTTACTGCTTGTTCCCCAGGCTCTCATTAAAACACAAACACCTCAGGTGGGCAGCGCCTAAGCTTAAACAGGCATCAGTCACAGCCAATAGCAGAGCAGGCAGTGAGCTGAGCTCCAAAAATAGGAAAATGGGAAGGTTCTGTTGGACAAGGGAGAAGAGGAAGAAAGGAGAGGGATCCAATTGCAGCTCCACACTCACTGGCTTCTTAAGGGACCTCACAACACTCTGAGGTGACCTCCACAGGGCATTAGGACACATTAGGGCTCCAGGACACAGGCAAAGCTCCTGGCACAAGGGCATGGCTCCTACAGGTGTTCGGTAGGTGATTCCCATCATGCATCTGGTGTCCGGGCTAATGCCAGGACTCAGCCTCACTTCCATATTGCTCACTGCCCCTTCCCTTTAGCTATGATCATTACTGGTATCAGCATTGTTGCCTCTACTGCCAGAGCCTCCTGGCTTACATTTGCCACCCTGAGATGAACCACTGAGGGAGGGAAGAGAATTCCCAGAGCCCTAACAGCAGTCTCACTGTGTAGGCTGGGTCATGCTCGGGTCCCCAAAGGTGACGCTTTAGCGTGTCACATCTTGACATCTGCAAGAGGGCAGGCAACCAGAGGAACAGGTTTGGGCCAAGTCTTCACAGGGGCACAACAGGGCACCTCCTGCAGCAGCAGAGGGGAGCCCCTCCTCCGGGGGCAGCAGTGGGTGGAAGCCTGGAGCCCTATCACTGCTCCAGAAGACAGGGTGAGGCCCTGGCTTTCCAGGGCAGTGGGGCTGGTTAGGGAGGCCACCCTGAGGGCAGCCACCCACATATCTCCTCCCCGAGACTGGAGGTGTGGCAGGTATGGCCTGAGGTGGGCAGAGCAGACAGGAGTTGACCTCGGTAAATCTGGCCTGTCCAGATTTGGTCAGGTGGCTCCCAGCACCTGTCTGGCTAGGTTTAGATGTCTGAGGCGGGTCACATGAGCTTGGCTTTCTTCCCAGAATGACTTGGGGCTATTGGCCAAGGGTGGCTGGCCCTCAGCTCCCCTCCCATTAAGAGGAGGTTGAATCCCTCCGGATTTGGTAAGGTACTCTTAGAGAGCTGCCTTTCATTGCCTATCCACAGTGAGGATTCTCCTTCATACACAGAGCCCCTCCTACAGAACGGCACCTGAGCTTGGCTGATTTCCTAATGGCCTGCCCACAGGTGAGGAGAGCCCCAAGGCAGCCAGGAGGGACATACACATGCCTTCTGCACCTGCTTGCTCAGTCCACCTTGGCTCTCCAGCCCAAGCTGCCCAAACTGCAGGAGGAGACACTGCTTCAGGCACACGAGGCCAGAGGGACAATGGAGGAGCTGAGAAGGGAGGGCCTCATAGTGTTTGATCAGAAACCAATCCAAAATGGAACATCCTGCTCCATCCATTTCTTTCCTTACCTCTGTGCAGTTACCACACATCCAAACATCAGTGGGAAAGTGGGATTACCCTGACCTGCAGCTCAGCTGGGATATGTAATAGGAAGGAAAACAACTTGGATTCAATCTAATTAGGCCTTATTCCAAAACCCATCCATTTCCTACTCTACCACTTAAAAAAAAAATGGAATCAGATGCAGTGGCTCACACCTACTGGGGAGACAGAGATCTAGAGGACCAGCCCAGACAAAAGTTAGAGAGACCCGTCTCAACAGTCAAGCGAGCATGATGGTACATGTCTTGTCATCCCCAGCTACTTGAAAGGCATAGACAGGAGGATCATAGTCTAGTATGGCCTGGATCAAAAGTAAGACCCTATCTAAAAAATAACCTAAAAACAAACGCACAAAAAGGCTGAAGGCATAGCATAAAGCCCTGAGTTCAAACGCTGCTGCTGCCCAAAATACCTTTTATGAACATTTACAAATAATATGAAACCCTATATGCTTCTCTGGATTATCTTTGCATCTTGTGAATTTATAATTGTTCAAAAAAAAAAAAACAAACGTTTTGAGAACTCCTACATGGATCCAAAATGGGGAAAATCTATCAATGAGATGCTGTTAGAAGTCAGAACCGTAGACCCCTCCGGGGCAGTGTGGAGGGGAGCACCAAAAGGTCCTGGGGGCTGGAAGCATTCTGTTTTGGAGACTAGGTGGGTTACACAACTATGTTCAGCTTGTAAAGACTGATTGAGGGCTGGGGATGTAGCTCATTGGTAAAGCACTTGCCTAGCATGCTACAGGCCTTAGAGTGCAATCCCCAACACACACACACACACACACACACACACACCTCACAAGCTGTGCATTTATGGGCAATTCACTTTTCTGTATAAATAGATCCAAATAAAGGTCTGTGATCCCACAGGAAGCGGGACGTGTTCTAATCCCATTTTCCATTACTCCAAACCATAGGCCCCAGGTACACGCGAGCATTCAGGTGTGGGGGACCGTGGATGCCAAAAGCAGGCTCCTGGGGCCAACTTGGGCAGGGCAGCCTCATGCTAAACAATAAACTTAGAGTGCAGGATTCCCTTAGGATCCTGAGTAAGACAGGCTGTGTGACTGGAAGGGAATTGGAACCAATGACAGAGAGCCAGAGGTTGAGTCCATTCTAGAAGTTCTGCAAATGGAAGGCAACCTACAATGGCAAACAAGTCAAGCAGCCTCACCCACATTGCTAAGCTGTGTGTCCTTCATTTCCACGTGAGTTGGGTTTGGTGAGGACTTTCAGCTGGGGGTGGGTCCTCATGATGTGCATGCCTGTGTGGGGTCATTTGTCCCCCTGGTGCTTGGGGTGGGGCAGGGCTAGTGTGTTTGCTTTTCACTGGACGTGTTAGTTTCTGCAGTTAGCTTCCCATTGCTGAACCTGGAGTCAGCAGTAGCTGCCAGAACCCAGCTAAGGGCAGAACTTAACCCAGTATGAGGTTAATTGGACTAAATTAAAGGCATTGTGGTTTAACAGGCTCCCCTGGAGGTCTGAGAGAGAGGTTTAAGTGGGCTCCCTCAGGCCTGGGGTAGTGGGACCGGTGGGCAGTGGTGGCTGTAGCTCACAGGAGCAGGATCCCCCAGCGTCCCCTGCTTCCTTTGCCAAATAGCTTCCTCTGCACACTGCTGTGGGGTGACATTGCTTTCGTGTGATCATACTTCTAGAAGTGACTATTCTCTGCAGAGTTTAGGAAATGCTGTACTTGAATCTGGAGGTAAGAGCAAGACAGGAATCAGGTTGGCAGTAGTCAGGATCTCCAAGCCGAAGTTTCTTTCCAGTTCAGTGCCACTGCACTTAATCTCAAGGACAGCAGCCTTTTGCTTCATTAAATTTCCAGGCTGAGTAGAAAAGTCATTTGTCATGGAAGGGCCATATTTCCTGTGATGCCCTCCCAAGACCCTTTCCACGAACTCTCCCTCCTCCGTCCAAAAAAGGCCAGGAGGTTCCAATTGATCAAATGGAAGCCAAGGCAAGCACAGGCCTCGGAGAGCCAGCCCACCTCCACCTCCCGCTGCGGCCACTCCCTCCCAAGGCTGGCATCAGAGGAGGAAGGTGGTGAACAGGCCCCGCTTGCTGTCTGGACCCTATGTGTGTTTGTTACCATCTCTGGGTGGCTTATTTAAAAGATACCGATATACCAAAAAGAAGAGGAGAATGAAGATGTGTCATTCAAGGGGGGAAAACGGCTACTATTGAACTGGTGCCCTGGTGGCAGTACTAATGGAGGGGCTGTTCAAGACCCAGCTTCTACAGAGGGTTTTCTCATGTCCTAGTCACTGATGCAGACAAAGTAATTATTTCCTACAGCCACCATATGGAGTACTGTTACTATCATCTCTTTTTTACAGATGCAGAAGCAAGCACAGAGAAGTTAAGTAACTCTCCCAGAGTCACCCAGCTGTTGGTGACAGAGCTGAACTTTGAACCCAGCTTTCTTTCTAGCCCAGGGCTTCCCAGCCTCAGCACTCGGCATTGTAGGCTGGGTAGTGTGGCTATTTTTGCATAGTAGTATGTTAACCTGTGTCCCTGGCTTTGTCCACCAGAAACCAGTAACACTTCCTAACCATGATAACCAAAAGTCCCCAGACCTTGCTAAGTGTTCCCTGGAGGGTGAAATCACTCAGTTCAGAACCACCAAGACAAATGTCTCAATATGGGTTACCTGCCCCATAAGAGACAGGAAACATCTATTTGACTCAGAGGGGGGAACCACAGAGGCCCTCCCTTAAACTATCTTTCCCTGTACATGAAGCAGACTGTCAGGAGCTAGCATTAGGCTCCTTGAATGGCAACTGGCAAAGCCCTGTTATTCCCAGCTGCTTTGCATAGAGGACCATCAACAAAGCAGCCCCTCTGTTGGCCACAAATGGGACATGGCGTCCCAGTGGCTTTGAGTACTTCACAGACATCCTAAGTAAACTAGACTCCAGCTTCAAAGACCACGGAACCACAACACAGCTAAAAACCACTCATTTCCACTTCAGGGGGGACTTGCACCAGGCACAGCTGCTCCAGGCAACTGGCACCAACTTTGACAGATTCCCGTCCTGACAAGACAAACCCATGTGACCTCTAGACGACCCTGCTCCCCCTGCAGGAGAGCCACAGCTTCACTTCTAGCTTGTTTTAGGATAAGTGGAGTTAAGAATCTCACAGACTTTCCTGCCCAGGCTGCCTTCAATCCTTGATCCTCAGATCTCAGTAGCTAGGATTATAGGCGTGAGCCACTGGTGCCCAGCTCCTGCTTCTTTTCTGAGTATCAGACAGACTCAATAAGAGCCATTTATAGCCCAAATGACACTTTTGTTATACAAATTGCTCAGATGATTGTTTATCAGGAGAAACAGAGCCTATCTTTTGCAAGAAGGCCACTCCTCAATTATAGGTCAAAAATTTCCTGATGACTAAATGCATAGTCATAGAATAACCCTATTCTAGATCCCCAATTCAATTTAAAAGCTATCTTGAAAATTATCCTACAATTGGGTCATCCAACCCTTGGAAGAGCACACACTGGGAGCAGAGTAGGTTAGCGCGTCTCAAAGTATAACACAGTGACACCAAGAGCAAGCAAATGTGCTAATACTCAGCTAATCATGGGAAAACATTCCTTTAAAGTCACAGGACTTTAAGATACTAAATATGAATCTTCAATAAGATTGTGTGTGTGTGTGCACACACATGCAGATTCTCACACATATTAGATGACAATCACTGTCTCTGTGGTTCCATAAGGACAAACTTTAGGAAAGCCCCAAGTATATAACTTCTTACTGAAGTTATAGTGACAATCACACATCAGAAGTTCTAGCTTCCAAATAAGACATTTTTGGAAGAGTTCCGGTGTGTCTCCCCTTGCAGCCTTCCCCAGAGTCCAGCCCTGAGTTGGCTCCTGATGAGTAGGAATGTAATATTGTTAGGTATTATTTCCATGTTATAGATGAAGAAACCTAAACACAGTATGTAAGACATCTGTATCTCACCTCAGCATCCCTATATCTCATTGTTACCATTATTTGATAGCAGTGGAAAGGAATTAAATCACCTGTGGCCAAATAGCCGGTGCTAGGCTAAGAAAGAGTGTCCTTGCTCCTGATTAGTCAGAAGTTCATTCTAGTTGGCTTCATCCACTTGAGGTGCGCCAGTCACGGGACAAAAATGGACGGAGACACAGGTGTATATTCTTCAGGGGCTAACAACAGTGCAGGTGGCTCACTCCACCTAACTTCCTCACAGGTGGGGACTGAAGAAAAGAAAGAATGAGACTGTGGGTGTTACCTAACTTTGAGTTCCTTTAAACAAAAGGGCTTTGTTTTCTGGAGACACCTGATCTCTTCAGGAGCCAAATGTCACTCAGAACTGCTGTGCTGAGGATTCTGAGAGGGCAGCTGGCCTTCAACCCAGTCCATGTTGCCTTTACTGCTTCCGGGTGACTGGCATCTCTAGGAAGATGCTCACACCGTATTCTTCCTAGTCCCCAGCGCTTGCCTACGCTTAAGCTGAGTGACAGAGGAAGTTGAGGGATGCTCATGCCTTAGAAAACTCGGGAAATCATGGGTGGAGGACAAGGAGGAAAATTTTAATCTGACATTCAAAATTGAAAGGCAGTTTTAACTTATATTAACTGGCAAGTCCTTGGCTGGGTGTGGAGGGTACTTTAGTAATCTTACCAAATCATGAAACACAAGGTCCTCTAGAAATCCAGCCCTAAATATACTTTGTGAGTGGAGGAGAGAGGTTTGCCTTTAATTTGAAGTTGTTGAACCTTGCCCCACAAATTCCAAGTTTACGTTGGAATGTAGTAAAGTTGGGTCAGGGAGGAAGGATGGGTGGTGAGGTGCAGACAAATTATGCCTATCCTTCTTAGCAACATGAACAGTCTGATAAACCATCCAGCAAGTGTCTTGGATCCTTACACAAAGCCCATGTAGAAACAGGGGATAAATGCAAATATAAGAAATTAGACTAACAGAATGAAATAGGAAAGTAAATCAAGGATCCAGGCCAGTCATTTCACTCTCTTGATCATTGATTTACTTTGGAATCTTTCAAAAACTAATACAAATGTACAAAACTTTTTATAAAACATAAAAGCCTCCACGTGCCTCCATGGCTTGATCACGGTCTTTCTGAATATGAGGAGCTAAGATGTAAAGCTCTAATTTTGGCAGAAAACAGATTTGAACTGGCAAATGCTATTACAGTCTCTTCTTTAGTTTTGAAATAATTAACTGAGCCATCTTTGGAATGGCTCCAAGAAATAATTTCACTTAATCATACAAGGTAGTCTATTAAATACTGGCTGTTCTGAAAAGTTGGACTACAACCAGCCAATACTGTGACTTTTGGAGTTAATAAAAGACATTCACCTGCAGGATGAATTTGGGTTGGCTTCCTATTAACCACATACTGGATGTGGTGAAAATATTGAGCACACTGTCTGCATTTAATGAGATGGGGCTGAGAGCAGGACCTTCAAGGCCATCAACTATTATTAATTTCTGGATTTTTCGGGGGGGGGGGCAGACCTGAGGCTTGAACTCTAGGTCTGGGCTCTGTCCCTGAGCTTCTATTTGCTTAATGCTAGTGCTCTACCATGTGAGCCACAGCACAACTTCTGACTATTTCTACATAGTATATTGGAGATAAGAGTCTCACAGACTTTCTTGCCTGGGCTAGCATCAAACCTCGATCCTCAGACCTCAGCTAGGATTAGAGTCGTGAACCATTGGTGCCCAGCACAAAATTGTTTTTGATCATTGATCAAACACCTAGAGATAGGTTTGGGTTTGGTTGTATATGTGTGTGGTTCTTTTTTCTTTTCTTTTTTTTTTAACTTGAGACAGGGTCTTGCTATAAACTCTTAATCTTCCTACCTTAACTTGGAATTATATAGGTGTGAAGCACCATATCCAGATCCTTAGTTATGTTCTGTTGGACAAGTTTTGTTCTCCAAGAACAGCTAGGGGTAGGAGGGAAAGAAGAAAATAAGATTCTGTCCCAGTCACGCACCGCCACCCCAGGCTCCCAGGGAAATACTCAGGGATTCCCCCCCAGCCCCACTCCCACCCCTAGGCTTGGAAGGTAAAGTGTGAGCTTTAACAACCCATGCTTAGGGTTCTACTGCCTTTTGGTTAGTTTAGGAAGTTGAGGAGAAAAAAGCTACCAAGAACAACGCAGCATGGAAGACTCAAGCTAAGGCTACCCAGAACACAGCCCTATTCTATGTATGTAGTAACAAGAGAGGGGACCCCATCAGGTCCCCTCTCCCAAGAACAGCAATGCTATCTGAACCAAAATGAAAGTGGCGGGACTCAGCCTGGCATATAGGAGTGGATGTGGAAGGGCAGAGGGCCAGGGCTGGACCAGCAAATGTGCACTCAGAATGACACAATAGCCAGGTGCCCTGGCATGCTTTCAAGTCAGCAATCCCAAGCATGTTTTTAACAAAATGACCACTCTGAGGCATGCCTTCAATTGTTGATTAGTGAACTCAGCATAAATCACATGCCATCTCCTTCCTAGAATCTAGATATAATATATACAGCTATGTGATAAGTATATATGGACTAATTTTTCAGGTGTTTCTTTAAAAGAAAGATTAAATGCAAAAACACTGTAAGTTGAAGAGAATGCTACCAAGTATGTAATTTCCCTCTCTCTCCCCCCATTTGCTCTCTACCTTCAGCACCCCCTCCCAGAATTGGATAAAGAAGCCTTGCTTTGCCCTGAGGACAAATCTCCCTAGCCTAGCTTGTGATGCAAGAGAATTTGCTATGTGACACTGGCTTAAATTTTTAAAAGAGAAAGAGAGAAAAAAATAGACAGGGGTGGGGAGAGAGAAGAAAATTGTTTGCACTGGTATTAAGTGGATTAAATCTTAATATTGTCTAATTGTAGCAGGCATTTCCTTTCAGCCTGGCTTTTTGTTTCTCAAAAACTCATAGCCTCTCACCTAGCTCTCCATTAAGCCTAACAATTTAAATCTATTTCCAGGAGTCTGAATGACAGCATGGTGTGGACTCAGTGAGACTTCTTTCTATTCAGCTTTTTCTGAAAGTATTTTAAATGGGAGTTTAAAAACATATTTATTCATGGCTTCCTAGCAATGAGGCACTCGCTGCTGGGGAGATGGAAACCAGCAGAAGTCACCCGCATTCCTTCAACTCTCTTTCCACTGGCTTTTCACACTGCCTCCAATGATGCCCCAAAACAGCTGGCCATGAATCATTTCCAGAAGGCACTAAGGCATTTTGGAAGTCAACTTCAAGTCAAACCCTGGGTGTTCCCAGCTCTTTCTAACTGGTAACATTAGAAAAATCATTTAGCGACTCTAAACCCCACTTTCATCTCCCTATTATCTAGAGAAATAATACATATTAGATTTAATCTGAATGCTAAAGTTGATAACATATGAGATCCTGCATAGGAATCAGATGCAGGGAGGGGATTATTCAGGGGAGGTTAGAAGTCAATCTGGGCCAACTGGGCAACCCAGAGATGAGCCACAGAAGGATATCTTCCCAGCCATCTGAGACTGGAGAGAAGGAAGTGGGGTGTGGGCTTGCCAAGGCCAGCCTCCAAGGTTACCAGAAGCAAACTGCAGCCACATCTGGTGTGGAAGGCTTTGTGGAGGAACAGACACCCTGGGCTGTTTGCAGCTCACATTTACTGAATCAGGGCACATAGTGTTCTAAATGTGTTTCCTGTGTTGTTACATATAATCTTTCTCAGAGGCAGAAATATCTTTATCTCCATTTCACTGATGAGGAAAGAGACAAGGAAGGTAAGCAGTGTGCACAGGGACACTGCTCGCCATAGACACAGCAAGGACTCAGATGCCCAAGTCAAGCCAGGCTCTTCCCAGCCACCCAGTGCTACCCCACCCTGTGGACATCTTGTCGGGGTAGGGGTGTGGCCAGGGCTTCATCTTGTTCTTGAAGAAGTCACTGTCCTTCACCAGTGAGATGCCACACACAGAACATTCTCCTAGACATCTGAAGATAGACCTTTGTCCTCACCCAAGCCTTGCCTTTCCCTGGCTGCACATGACCACTGGATGTATTCCTTTGTCACCCTGTCAGCCTGCCTTTCTGCCTTCTGCCCCACCCCTGTCTCTCTGTCTCTTTGATTCTGGGTCTCTTTAAGACTCAGGTCAAAATCTATGTTCCACTTGTCCAACTTTCCCTGGATGAGCAGAATCCTGAAGCCAATTCGACCCATCCTTCTGGTGCAAACACAACAAAAGACAGAATTAGCCTTTGGCCCCTCCAGACCCATCCCACACATGTTGATTCCCATTTGCTGTGTGCAGGAGAAGGAATTGTCATTTAACACATTGTGCTGGGTGCCACTGGGGAATATAAGGAGGCAGTGTTTTGTGGCATCCCCAGGTGGCTCTACCCAGATGGGCTTGCTGAGCTGGGTCTTAAGTGAGGCTAGGAATGCAGCAGGCCAGCTGCAGGAGAGGGATGCAGGGCAACATCATTGTGCAGAGGAACAGAGGTATGCGAGGACATGCCCCATTCTGGCACTTGTCAAATGCTCTGGAGGCAGCTCACACCTGGAGCAAGCACCTGGCCTGGGATGTTGAAGAGGGAATCTGGCAATCCTCAAGCAGAGCATTCATATGTCAATTCGCTGGGACTAATCTTCTGCAATGTACATGTTTATCAATACATCACAAAGGGAGCCTTGAGCCTTGACTCCTAGCAACTCAGATCCAACTTCCAGTCAACTAAAATCTACAAGTCCTTTTTCACCCTGTGTCATCGATGTATCAAACCAAAGTTCAGAACTTTCCAATTACTTCACTTATATTTCACTCTGCCTATGATTTCAGCCTGTTAATTGGTCCTAGTTATGACATTCAAGCTGTTAATTTGACATCCTCAATGCTGCACAGTCTGCCCTGAAATGTCCAAAGATTCCAGTGTCCAAAACAAGAAGGTTCAGGGCAGATCCTTGTTGCCTTCCCGAGACTTCCTCTGAGTGCCTAGCAATGAGCATTCTCAAGTTTACGTGCTGCATTGGTTATGAGATCTTCTACTTAAAAGCACCTCTAGCTACCAGTTTTCTGGTCTTGTCAAAAGGAAGTCACAAGAAAGGGAGACGTACCACATTATTGATGTCTATGTGATCAATCAGCCCTGCAACCCCATTAGAAGAGGAAATGAGGGGAGACTGGCACAGATGACTGCCCTGGGCCCCTCTTGCGCCATGGCAAGCTGTGCTCCTCTTTCTGGGGAGCATAAATGGTTTGCTCTATGCTTTTTTGGTGTTAACCCTCACACTCGTAGACATGTAGTATGCAGGAGCCAAAATGTTTGCCCTTGCAAACCTGGACTTCTGCCCACGCCACTCTTGAAGGCTCCTTACATTTGTTGTGGTTTGTGAAAGATAACCGACAGGTACTGGGCCATGGCACCTGCTGGCCAGCTCCCCCAGAACCCCACAGACGCTCTGGGGCATCTTCTCACTACGCCTGTACTCAACAGGGCTCTTCTCTCTTCAGACTGAGGAGTATTCTTGAAGAGAAAATGGAAGCCAGAGCTTGGCACTCTGCCATATTCTCTTTACTGTTTTGCATTACAAGCTAAAGAATTTAAACATGATCTGGTAAACAGACAAGTCATTGAAGAGCTTTGAAAACAGGAGTAATTGAGTGAGCATTTTAAGGATTTGACTACTTCAACTCATTCAGACATTGCTCTTATCAACAGCTAACATTCAGAATTACCCATACGCATTGGAGGCAGAGCAAAATACACTAGCTTAGCTTAGTCATTTTGTCCTAACTGTGAGGAAGAGGACAGCCATGAGGAGGATTTATAGTCTGACAGACCTAGATTTAAATATCAGCCTCATCACTCAAAGACAGAGGACCCAACCAAGCACCTCAATACATCTGGGGCTCAGTGGCCTCATTTATAAAGTGGGAATGATCATTGTGCCCATGCTCATAGCTAAAGGATAGATAGTGAAGGTAGACTACTGGCACCATGAGATGGTGCGCACTGAGTGGTCCTTCCTCAATCTTTCTTCTCTACGCATGATGGTATCACGGAGGTCACCGTGCAGAATTCCTAAGCACCTCAAGGCCAAGGGCCACACTCTTGGAGCAGCCTGAGCAGCATAGGGACTTTACCAGCTATGGGACTGAGCTGCTTATTTATGCCTGCCAAAGCCTATCAGGCACCAAGACCTAGGTAGTGTCCAGGGAGGCTGCATTGAATCCCTGGCCTCAATCCCCACTAATGAGCACTGCATGGGCCCACCTTGGAGTTGAGGGTTAATTGCTAGAAGTACTGGGATTGCAATACACCTTCAGAACTTGATCTGAGTGACTCGTCAGAGGAGACTGAGGCCTGGGTGGGAGGCATGAGGCTCAAGAAATGGCAGATGTCCTGGGGCCCTAGCTCCTGGCACCTACAGCTTCCTGCACATGTGGCTTGCCACCTCCCACCCCCTGTGCCACCTCCTCCCACCAGCTGCGGGCGTGCAGGAAAGGAAACGGCAGTGCACCTGTGGCGGCTCAGCCAGGGAGGCGCCGGCCACCCTTCCATCTCACTGCCAGTCTGTCTGCCTACTCATATGGCCTCAGAGTATAGAAGATGAGTGAGTTTGGGTCATCAGCATTTCCTAGCCAGGAGTAACCCCAACATCACCAAGTACATTGCTGCCCAAATGCCCAGCTCTCTAATCACAATGTGAATTCTTCAAATTAACATACTTCAACCTCGGCAGGAAACTCTAAACCTCCTACCCATTTGACACGCCAAGAGCCTCTATTGGCTAATCCTCACTGAGGGTCTATGATTGTTGGGAGCCAAAAGTTAAGTCTCTCAAACTTGATAGGCTTAACTATCTCACTGGAACAACCTGAGCCTGAGTTTACAGAATCCCACCTTTTCACCACGCCTTAAAGTAAACACCCTGCAGCTACTAACAACCACCTTTTCACCCTGCCCTAAATCTACTTAACGACCACCTTTGCACCACGCCCTAAGTCCAAGCATATAAATACCCTTGTGTGAAAAATAAAAATTGGCAGCTTGATCAGAATCCTTGTCTTGCTGTCCTTCTTCGTGTCTCTTGTCCCTTCATTCCTTCTCGCTTAGGTTCACTGCCCTGGTTGAAGTCCTGCGGGTCGGGACAACTGGCGCCCAACGTGGGGCACGAGCCTCTGACTGAGGAAGGAACGCCGTCCTCCGGGAAAACTTGGCCAAGTACAGTCCGAGATCGTGAGATCGCCTCGACAGACCCCACCGAGAGACAGATCCAGGAGGAGAGTGGGGACGGCGCATGGTAAGTGGCCCACTATGGGACAAGCAATATCGTCACATGATCTATTTCTGTCAGACCTCAGGGAGGCCTTCAAGACACGGGGAATGCGGGTTAAGAAAAAGGATTTAGAATTATTTTTCTCATTCATAGAGGACTTGTAGGAATCATAGATGCAAAAAGATGGCAAAGAGTAGGAGATTATTTAACAGATTATGAAACCTTTGGTTCAGAAAAGGTTCCTGCTACGGCCTTTTCCTATTGGAATTTGATTAATGAAGTTTTAAAAGGTTCTCTATTTGATGGTGGAATTTTAAAACTTGTAAAAACAGGAGAGGAGGTTCTCCAACATGCCTCTAGGCCCCCCTCGGCTTGCCCATCAGTTGTATTAGATATGACTGCTGGTCAATTTACTGAAAATCCCTTCCTTTTGTGGCCCAGCCCTTCAAGGGCCCACTACCCCTCCAGATCCAGATGTTTTTTCTCCCCCCCTTTTACCTAACCTGGCACCTTTACGCGAGACTCTTCAACATAGGCGAGAACACCTTCAACTTTTAAAAGAACTGCGGTCCCTTGATTATGAACTCCGCATACTGGCCTTGGCCGATACGCCAAAAACGCCTGATAAAATTAAGGTTAGATCAGGCCATCAATCAGTTCTCGCCTTTCCAGTAACTCGGAGCCAGACAGATAGGGCCTCAGAGGGTGAGGAGGATGAATCAGAAGAGGAGGAAAAGGAGGATGAAGAGCAGGATACTGGGGATGAAGAGGAACAACCCACCCAGGGAAAAGGCCAACAAGAGTATAAGAGGCTTACCCTCCGGTTTGTTGAAAAGCTTAAAAAATGCATGTGCCCAATATGGCCCGACTGCGCCTTATACATTAGCCTTGTTAGAAAACCAAAGTGCGCGCTGGCTCACCCCTAATGATTGGAAGTTCCTGGCCCGCACCACCCTTAGTGGGGGTGATTTTGTTTTATGGAATGCGGACTTTAAGGAACAATGTAGAGAGACCGCGCAAAAAAATTTGGCTAAAACATCTTCAAAAACCTGGACCTATACTAAACTTTTGGGTAATGCGCCCTTTGATACCAATGCTAAACAGGCACGCTTTCCTACTGGACTTTTGGCACAAATTCAAAACGCTGGCCTTTATGCTTGGAAGCGTCTCCCTCAAAAGGGATCGGCTACTACTTCCCTGGCAAAGGTTAGACAGGGGCCAGAGGAACCCTACAGTGACTTTGTCTCGCGGCTTAACTTGGCTGTAGAAAGGCTTCTTGGGCCAAGTGAAAGTGAAAGTGCCTTTGTTAAACATCTTGCCTTTGAAAATGCTAACCCTGCATGTCAAGATGTCCTCCGACCACATAAAAACAAGGGTGACCTCTCTGAGTTCGTCAGGCTTTGTGCTGGAGTAGGAACCGCTCACACCACGGGGCTCGCCATAGGTGCCGCCTTTACCAAGGCATTTCAAGGTTCAGTCCCCAGCTTGCATACTTGCTTTAATTGTAAACAACCTGGTCACTTTGCACGTGAATGTCCCTTCGGCAAACAAAGCCAAGGGGCAATGCCCTCCCAAGCTACAGGTAGACCACTCCCTGCCACTCTTTGTCCCAAATGTGGTAAGGGCCGTCATTGGGCCAATGAACGTAGATCCAAAACAAATGCCCTTGGACAGCCCATTCTCTCTCGATTTTTCGGGAAACTTCCCTCGGGGCCAGCCCCTGGCCCCGACCATCCCCAAGACAAGCCCACGGGCAATAGGGTTTGTCCCCTCCCAAACTCCCAGAGACCCCCTTACAGGCAAATGGAAGGGCCTAGATCCTGTTCTTATCTGGGGGCGAGGTTCAGCCTGTATTTTAGATCAAGAACAAGCGGTCCCAAGGTGGCTGCCTGAACGCTTGATAAAACAGGTGAATGGCTTACCACAACCCAGGGGAAGCCTTCCCCCCGAGGATGATGCCTTTTCTCTTGCAGATGCAGCTAGAACTCCAGACATGGACCATCCTGTTTAAATTTATTAAATAACAGATTAATCTCTTGGTTTCTAAGCCCATACAGGTTCATCACCATCGCCTTGATATGGCAGACGCCTTGATATGGCAGACCGCAGCATCGAGATCTAGGATTGACCCCAGGCTTTTAATTAGTGTTTTGCCATGAGCTTGTTCCAGTGGGAAACAGCCCTCCCTTTTTTTTTCTTATTTAGAAAACCCTCCTTATTCATAACTCCTGACCATTCAACGGGCAAGACCTATTGCCATAAGGGATAGGTTCGCCCCTCCTCCTATAGGCCCCTCCGCTTGGGGGAGGATGCACCTATGGGAGGAAGAAAAAATGCTCTAATCAAGGGTGCAGGTAAGACTGCAGGGGGATGGATCCGCGAGATCCCAAAACCCAAGACCCCTGAGTGGCAAGCTCTGGTGCATGACGGTTGGCATGCATACCCACAAGCCGTCTCCTCAAAAAACATGCCAAGGTCTGTAAAATTCCCCTCCCCGAGTGAGGACGCTCGCTCAGAGTGGAGAAAAACCCTGGGCCCTTAGAGGAACAGAGCCTCTGTCACCCCCTTAAAAAGAGCAGCCAACAATTGATGGTCAATTTTCTAAACAAGAAAGGGGGAGATGTTGGGAGCCAAAAGTTAAGTCTCTCAAACTTGATAGGCTTAACTATCTCACTGGAACAACCTGAGCCTGAGTTTACAGAATCCCACCTTTTCACCACGCCTTAAAGTAAACACCCTGCAGCTACTAACAACCACCTTTTCACCCTGCCCTAAATCTACTTAACGACCACCTTTGCACCACGCCCTAAGTCCAAGCATATAAATACCCTTGTGTGAAAAATAAAAATTGGCAGCTTGATCAGAATCCTTGTCTTGCTGTCCTTCTTCGTGTCTCTTGTCCCTTCATTCCTTCTCGCTTAGGTTCACTGCCCTGGTTGAAGTCCTGCGGGTCGGGACATATGATGGGGTTCTATTGATGCTCCCATTTTAGAGATAAGGAAACTGAGGCAGCTGAGAAATCATCCCCCTCCCCCAAGGTCACACAACTAAGTGGCACAGATAAGATCGGAGCCCTTAGCAGCTTGCTCTGCACAATGCCCCGTTTCTTCTCATCGGACAGGAAGTTGGGAACTAGGAGACCTAACAGGGACTTTGGGCCTCAACTTACTTCCTCTTTCTTTCAAGCAAAATAGCTCTAGACTGTCTAGTGACCAGGTAACTTTGGGCTTCCTGGAGCAGGGTAGAGGTGGAGCAGAATACCTATTGCCCCTTCTTACACACTTATGCAGGTGTGCCCACACATACCCATATTGTTCCTATGGCTCCGGGGCCCAGGCCACAGCTATGGCTAATGGCTGCTAGAGGTTTAACTCTTAGTTGCTATTGTGGATATGTGCGTGTATGCATGTGTGTGTGTGCATGATCTAAAAGCTACATTTCTAAGTGTATAGTTCCAACTGTGAAATTTAATCATTGCTGCATCTCTAATCTCTGGAAAATTCTGTGGGTTTTTTTTTTTTGGGGGGGGGGGTCCGGTCGTGGGGCCTGAACTCGGCCTGGGCGCTGTCCCTCAGCTCTTCAGCTCAAGGCTAGCGCTCTACCACTTGAGCCACAGTGCCACTTCCGGTTTTTTTCTTTTTGTTTATGTGGTGCTGAGGAATCGAACCCAAGGCCTCAGGCATGCAAGGCAAGCACTCTACCACTGAGCCACCTTCTCAGCCCCGTTTTTTTGTTTTTTTGTTTTTTTTGGGTTTTTTTGGGTCCGGTCGTGGGGCCTGAACTCTGGGCCTGGGCGCTGTCCCTCAGCTCTTCAGCTCAAGGCTAGCACTCTACCACTTGAGCCACAGCGCCACTTACAGCTTTTTTTTCTTTTTTTGCTTATGTGGTGCTGAGGAATCGAACCCAGGGCCTCATGCATGCAAGGCAAGAGCTCTACCACTGAGCCACCTTCCCAGCCCCTGGAAAATTTTCATCTTACAAAACAGAACCTCTATACATGTTAGACCACCTCTCACTCTACAGCCTGCCTCTGCCTCTGCTTTCTGTTTCTGAGAGTCTGGCTGCTTCAGATACATCATGTATTGGAATTCTGTAATATCTGTCTTCTTACGACTGGCTAATTTCACTTAGCACGATGTCCATGATGTCCCATGTGACAAAATGAATACTATTGTTTAAGGCTGAATACTATTTGATTGTATGTGGTACATTTTCTATACCCATTCATGCATCCATGGTCATTTGAGTTGCTTCTAACTCCTAGCTATTTAGGACAATGCTGTTATGAACATAAATGTGCACATATTCTTTGAAATTTGTTTCTGATTCTTTTGGGTATATAAGCCAAAGTGAGATTGCTGCTATGAGACCATATGGTAGCTTTATTTTTAATTTTCTGAGGAACCTCCATAATGTTTTCCATGGCAGTTGCACTATTTTGCAAGTCTTTCCCCCACACCAGAAGTACACAGGATTCAAATTCTGCACATCCTCACATGGTAGTGGCCATCTAAGTTGCCACACAGTGTGGGGGCCTTCACTCTTGAACGTGCAGTCCTGCACAGATGGGCTGAGGCTCTGATCTTCTGTTTGTCATGGTCACCTCTGCCACCCCAGCACTTGGCACATAGCAATAGCTTAGTAAATACTTGCTGAATGAACAAATAAAGAATTGGTGCTTTCTAGGCCTGTGGAAACAGGCCCTCTGAGGCGGAGGGACCCCCAGGGTAGTCATTTGCAGACTAATGGCTCCTGTATTTGGTGGTGGTAAACTCTTTTCCATGAAACCTCCAGATGTCCCTCCCTCGCTTCCTGCTAAAGCCTTATCCATCTGGCTTCCAGCCACCACTTCATTCCTGTCACTTCACTCCTGAGAACACCTCTAGATTTTGTCTTTCTGACTGGGCTGACAGAGAGAGAGTTTTAAAGGTTTTAAAGGTTTGAGATGTGACGTTTTGGCAGATAGTGATAAATGATCAGCTTTGCTTCAAGAATAAAAATGCCTATCTTCCCTTCATAAAGGAGATATTTTTTAGCGATCTCTGCAAAACAGTGAGATGTTGCAGCTTGCCAAACACACCTCTGGACACAAAGACACTGAATGAGAAAGGAAGATGAGGGGCTTTGGTTAACACAGATCCAAGAAAATTTATGTCCTCCAGCATCATGTGAGCAAAAGAAAACAAACTGTAGTCAGCCCCAATGCCACACTTCAATGTCACACTTAGGAAAAAGAAATACCTCAACAAGATGCCAGAGTATGCCTGGCACTGCTCCAAGTGCTTAGTCCATCCCAATGTTTCAAATCCTCTCATCAATCTTAAAGGAGGTCTACAAACGTAGACATTGAGCAGATGAGATTGCTAAGCTCCTGGCAGGTGAGTACAACTCCCTTACCATGCTGCTTCTCTTTAGGCAGCTGTTCATTTGTTTATTGATTCAGCAACTATTTATAGAAAGCCTTCAGCGTAGCAATGCCCACCCCAAGAGCTCTGAGGAAGACCCTAATTCCATCTACTGTTTTGTCTGTGAGAGACCAGGGCAAATGGGATGCTAAGCTCACAAATCTCCCAGACAAATTTAAATGTGCGTAGTGACTGAGAGATTGTTGACCAATTACTTCCCACAAGCCAAACTTTCATCATCTCATTTGAGCAAAAGAGCTCTAGTGGACATGCATTTCAACAATAACTATGGCTCTGGGAAGACGGTTAGAGCATCTGAGCAAATAGTAGGAGTTGTGGATATGACCACAATGCCCTTGGTGTTGGCCCCATCACTGAGCAAACCTCAGATTCATCACAAAAATGCCAAGTGGAAACACTTGTAATATCTACTAATATTAATGCATCAGCAGAATCTCTCTATAGGAGTGGGCTCCTGACATCTCCAGGGACACCCACCAAGTAGCTAGCTCTCTTGCCAATTCAAACAAACCACAGGCAGGCTTTGTGCGGGCAAACTTACACTCAGGATAGCAGATGCCCTGTGTGCCACAGACATCAGATATCCTCATCTGGAAGGGATGGAATGCGTGTGTGCCTGCCGGAGCTGCCACAGGACAAGGCCACAGGCCCGGGTTAACCCTCGCTCTGTGGCTCATGCAGGTGAATCACTTTCTATCCTTCAGTCTCCACAAAACCAGGAACAATGAACTAAATCTATGGCAAGTGGGTAGTCGTGCATGGGAGGAGGGGAATTCTGATACTGGTAAGCCATCAGGCAAAGATAGATTGACCATACCAACAGAATAATTAGCTCTGAGTAGCAGGAGGAGGTTCTAGCCTTGTTACAATGGCCCAAGGAGGAGCATGTGTGGAATAAATGGCAGAGAGAGAGAGAGAGAGAGAGAGAGAGAGAGAGAGAGAGAGAGAGAGAACCGTGCAGAGCAATGTAAAGAGTGGGAGAAGGATAAAAAAGAAAGCTTTACAGACTACATAGTGCTGGGCTCAGTCACAGGAACGTAAGGAAATACTAGCTATTGTTACATGCAGTAGTATTAGATTGTCTTGATGATATGTTATCTGCAAGTAACTTCACTGATTTGGGGATTCACTACTTTTTTTTGGTCATTCATGGGTCTTGAACTCTGGGCCTGGGTATTCAGCTCAAGGCAAGTGCTCTGCCACTTGAGCCACAGTGCCACTTCCATTTTCTGGTGGTTTATTGGAGATGAGTCTTCTGGACTTTGCTGCCCAGGCTGGCTTGAAACCTTGATCCTCAGATCTCAGCCTCCTGAGTAGCTAGGATTACAGGTGTGAGCTGGCACTTGGTGGGATTCATTAAATTTAATGAGTTTGGAGCCCTCTATGAGAGTATGTTTTCGACATTGTTCAAAATTTAAAGGGTTGTCTCTGTCGCAAACAAGGTAAAGATAGGACCCATTTTGGGAGGACTGGGGAGGGGCAAGGGTCTCCCAAGTTCCAGGCCAGTCTAGTAACTGAAACTTCTTCCCGTCAGCCCAGAGCTGCTGCCTGTCATTCCCAGTAACTCACTTGGGGAAAGCTGTGCTTCCTGCATCCCTAATGGTAGGTTCTATGGGTCAGAAACTCCCAATTCCCAGGCTGTTTCATATGGCTTTCCTACTCCACCCACCCTGCTTTCAGTTGTCTTCTCAGAAAGCAGACTCAGGGTATAATTCACTAAGGAAGGGCTGCTCAGAGTGTGCAGTAGGGAGTAAGGAGCAGAAAGAAGAAGGAAGGCTGGGAGAGACTTTAGCACAGTCTCACCCAAGCCAGCTCTGCAGGGATCCACCCGAGCCATATGGGCGTGTCCTGAGGGAAGGGAGAAGGTAGGAGCACTGGTAGGCAGGGCAGCGGGTAGATGCAAGAGCGGCCTGCTCTCTGGCATTCTCAGTGACACACTTGGAGCCCAGGGGTGCTTCCTGCTACCATAGTCGGAGGTTCTGTGGGTCTGAAACTCCTAATTTCCAGAAGGGGAGGGGCTTCCACCAAGGGCACAGAACTAAATCTATGGCACCAGAGGGCAAGCAGGTAGTCAAGTACTTGGGGTGGGGTGGGGAGCATGAATTTTCATACTAGTAGGCCATCAGGCAAAGACAGACTGACCATACCAGCAAGTAATTAGCCCTGCTGAGCAGGAGGAGGTTCTAGCCTTGTTACAATGGGCCAGCCAGGAGCATATGAGCAACAAATGGTATCCTAGGTCACTCCCTTGCCCAGGGTCAACTGTGATCACAGGGAGAACACCACAGCCATGATAATCAGACTCCTCAAAGATGACAGACTGGGTCACCCCAGGATGGAGTAATGAGCACAAGTGCCAGTAACTGAAAAGGAAAGGGGGCTGTGATGAATGTGAATTTTGCCTCCAGGTAAGCTATGGGAAAGAAAGACTGGGAATCATTCAACTAACTCTTCTTGCAAGTTCTTCACGAACTGCGATCAGTCCCTAGGACAAAGACAGTCATTGATAAGGCAGGCGTTGATAGAGCCTGAGCCTATTAGAATAGGCATGTCTGTGCTCTGCCCAGGCAGGTCCTCTCTTTCGTGAGGTCTGTTTGTCCCTAGTTTTGGTATGTTGGGCTCCCAGCTATTTTTTTTTTTTTGGTCAGTCATAGAGCTTGAAATCCGGGCCTGGGCACTCTCCTTGAGCTCACCAGGGCTCCACTTCTGGTTTTCTGGTGGTTAATTGGAGATAAGAGTCTCATGGACTTTCTGCCTGCACTGGCTTTGATCTATGATCCTCAGATCTCAGCCTCCTGAGCTGCTAGGAATTACAAATGTGAGCCATCGGTGCCTGGCTCCCAACACACTCTTGCTGCCAACTGTGTTATCTCAGGTTTCCTTGTGGCCAGGCCGTGGAGTCTCTGGATGATGATTTGTGTGGACATATGGAAGGGACACTGGGATCGGAGAGGTGGGACAAGATGGAGCAAGGAGTGGAAGGTGCCCGGTCACTATTCATGGAGGGTGGCCACAGCCTAATCCCACAGGCAGAGGAACTCTGGGTTATAAATTGGGCCCCAGGCTCTCTGTCTAGGCTGGCAAAGCAGCTCTTGAGTCTCCAAGGACTGTCTGCCGGAAGAGCCACAGAGCAGCTTTAGAAGCTGAATCACTGAAACCTGGGGGCCATCAATAACAAAGAGGGTTGAGTGAATGGGGCACTGATGTTTCTGCTACAAGCTTTACTCAAAAATGATCTTGGAGTTGCTCTATGCAAAATAAAAAGACATGGGGGTTGGGGCGGGTCAAACACTTACACCTGAGAGAACATAAGTGTGTAGGGACTGACAGACTTTGTACCAAGCTTGGGCACTGAGAATGGAACCTCATAAAAAGGAGGAAGGAGATATGCCCCTACCCCCAAGAGCCTTTCTTCTTACTGTCAGAAAAGTTACCTGTGGACTTTTTTTTTTTTTGGTCGTGGGGCTTGAATGCTGGGCCTGGGCATGGTCCCTGAGCTCTTCAGCTCAAGGTAAGTGCTCTACCACGGGAGCCACAGCACCACTTTTTGGTTTTCTGGTGGTTAACTGGAGATAAGAGTCTCACAGACTTTCCTGGCCAGGCTGGCTTTGAACTGCGATCCTCAGGTCTCAGCCTCCTGAGTAACTAGGATTACAGGCGTCAGCCACCAGTGCCCGGCCACTTGTGGCTCAGCCACCCCCCAGGCAGCCTATCTTTGTAACTGAGCAGAGGAAGTATGCATTCCTGGAGATTGGGGACAGTCAAGGCCATTCAGAACCCAAGAGGTGAAAAAAACAAATCAAAATAGAGAATCGGCAATTGTGCTTGAGCATGGAGGTGTTTTCAAGCCAGGCAAAATTTCCAAAGGTCAAAAGATGTTTTACACATTCATTGATTTGTTTTCTGCTCCTTTCCTTTAGTACATTCCTGGAACATGGCTGTATAAATGGTCATGGTACACAGACAGGGAAAAATAGGTATCTGCCTTGCCCTTCTGGCATTTATTGTTCAGCAAAGAGACAATTGTTACACAAATTAATCAATAAATACACAGATGCAAAGTGTCCTGAAGTCTTGAAGGAAAAACATTGACTGGTATGTGATGGAATAGCATGGTGAGCTGAATGAAACTGATTAGTAAGATGTTGATAAAGACAGCACTGGGAGCTAGAGACTGAAAGCTAAGTAGGAACTGAAAGGTAGGGGAAGGCTGGTAGGGCCTCCTAAGAGGTGACCTTCCTGGGCAGAGAAGACAGCCTATTGGAAAGACCTATTTGGGAAGAATGGGGGCATGTCCAATGCCCAGAATTGGATTAGAAGCAGACCCAGGACTAAATCCAAATATATCCAGGTTGCCAATTCCAAAATATATTGCTTTATGATCTTGACTTATTTCTATATGAAAACACATGGAGTCTTTCTCAGTGTTACTAATTTAGTGGTAGTGAGGACGAAGCCTTCATCTTGGTAGCAGAAAAGCCTATGCTTCTGAAACAAGGTATAGGCCTGCTTAATAATCTAAGAAAGACTACAACTAGTCAGATCCAGACTCTACCCATTGAAGCATTGATTGTCTGTAGTAGACAACCTTAAGACTTGTCTGTTGGGCTCCAACTTTAAAGGCTGGAGCCTTACCTTAAGCATCCATTTTCTTTCATGGTCTATTATAGACTATTATATTATTTTAACCTTGTCTCATCACTAGGAATAGTAAAGTCTATAAATCAGTTATTCCTGTTTTAAAAACTTCTATTAATCATTTAAAAAACTGATTGAAAAATTGGCTGTTGGAAGAAATAGGAAGCTACACAGACAAGACTACCTTCTAACATAAGCATAAAACTTCCTTACCCAAAGATTACAACATTCATTCTTGACTTGTTAAAGCCCAATTTCATTTGGCACCATTTCAATTTCTGAATATTAAATTCATTGAAACACTCTAATTCCATTTCCTCCTCCTTTGGTGAATTTTTGTTATATATTTTAGTTCTATAAACATTTCATCCTCAAGAAACTCGTTTTTATTCAATATTAATGTATATTTTCCCAGATATTTGTCTTTTTTAAATTTAATTTTATTGTCAAGGTGATGTACAGAGAGGTGACAGTTACATATGTAAGGCTATATGTTTATCTTTACAATGCTCTTCATTGCTCATCTGGGATTCTCTTCCTTTTACCTAAAAAACTCTACTGAGTTTTTCCTAAAATATCTATCCTCTAGTTATGCATTACCTAAGTGTTTGTCTGACTGGAAATGTCTTTATTTCCCTTTCATTTTCTGAGTGATATTTTCTTTTTTTCTTTTTTTTGGGTCTGGTCGTGGGGCCTGAACTCTGGGCCTGGGCATTGTCCCTCAGCTCTTCAGCTCAAAGCTAGAGCTTTACCACTTGAGCCACAGTGCCACTTCCGGCTTTTTTCTTTTTGCTTATGTGGTGCTGAGGAATCGAACTCAGGGCCTCATGCATGCAAGGCAAGCGCTCTACCGCGGAACCACCTTCCCATCCTACAGTGCCTTTTGAATCTGCATCTTTATGTCTATTGTTAGTTATTAAATCCTTAGCCATTTTCTCTTCAAATATAGTTTTTTGACCTTGTTTTTCTCCTATGTGGCTATTCAAATATTTATACTGAGTCTCTTTATCACCTAGGTTGTTTTCTGTATTTCCTATACATTTTTAAAACAAGCA
This sequence comes from Dipodomys spectabilis, assembly GCF_019054845.1. Taxonomy (NCBI): domain Eukaryota; kingdom Metazoa; phylum Chordata; class Mammalia; order Rodentia; family Heteromyidae; genus Dipodomys; species Dipodomys spectabilis. The sequence goes on along the minus strand of NW_024870678.1, from coordinate 2,793,418 downwards.
TGCCTTAGTTGTACAAGGGGAATTTCATTGTGACCTTCCTACATACGTATACGATGTGTCCCAGTCAACATCACCGCTTATCTCACGCTCTCCCAATATTCCCTTAACTTTTTTTTATATATCTTACAATGAATACAGAGAAGTCTGGATATGTTCTTCATGAATCTTCTCTTTACTTATATCTAATCTGCTTTTAAGCCCTTCAGCTGAGTTCTTAAATCCTATACTTTCATTTGATCCTTCTTGAAACAGATTCTACATACAACTTCATGTGCTACAAAACAATGTTTTAGTCAACGAAAGACTATATATGATGATGGCCCCATAAGATTATAATAGAGCTGAAAAATTCCTGTCACAGTATTTTTACTGTACTCTTCTATGTTTATATATTTTAAAAAGCATGATTATCTAACAATCATGTTATACATTTCTCAGTAAAGCATCATGCTGCATAGATTTGTAGACTAGAAGAAAAAGGCTCTATTACATAGCCTAGGTGAGTACTAGGCTATCCCATGTAGGTTTGTGCAGTATACCCTATGATGTTCCCAGGAGGATGACATCTCCTAATGATACATTTCCCAGAAAGTATCTCTTTCCTAAATGATACATGACTGTATCTTTAAATTACAACTTTTTCTCCTTGATTTTCAGGCATTTGATCCTATCTCCTAGTATGTCTGGTAATTTAAAAAATGGTAACTCCACAAAATGTGAAGAAAAATTTGTAGGACTAATATAGAGTTTTAGATGGTACCTTTCTCTAGATGGCAGGAAGTTTATGGCAGAAAATTAGCTAGCAGAATTTGAGACTGAAATGATTCAGCTATGAATTCCAATCTCTGTGAGTGCCTGGCTGTTTCCATACTACTTTTCCTATGCTTCAAGATTCCAAGCTGAAAGACTGGGATGGTTACTAATCCTTACTCCCTTGATAATACCTACTATTACTTATTTACTTACGTCACTGCAAGGTATCTGCTCAGTGCTTATCATCTCAGAACTGCTTTGGAATTAGCAAAAAGTTTATGGGGAAAATAGCTACAGTTGTTAAACTGCCTACCTCTCTCTGTTTCCTTTTCTTTAACATACTATATTTGTCTTAAATACAGACTTTTTTGTCAGTCATGGGATCTGAACTCTGGGCCTGGGTGCTGTCCCTCAGCTCTTCAGCTCAAGGCTATGTGGTGCTGAGGATGAACCTAAGGCCTCATGCATGTGAGGCAAGCGCTCTACCACTGAGCCACCTTCCCAGCCCTTTCTAGTTATTCTTACAAGAAGAATTTGATTTAAAATGAGTTCATTATGGTTTGAAGCAGAAGACTGCCTCAAGGAGTTAACTGGTTCTGCTCTATTTTAATTTCAGTTAATTTTTATCTTCTATCCTTTAGTGATTTTTGCTTTAAACTCAGTCCCAACTTGCTATAATGAAAACTATAAACATAACAAAAATAATTGAGCTTTGGATAATTATTTTTCAAGCAATATCTTATAATATTAGCACTAAAGATTACTGAGTGCTATTTTTTCACATTTTATATGCAGTTAACTCATTTGATAGATATATGGATAGTTACCCATATTTCATCAGTTACAGAATTTTGCCAAGAACAGGTTATGGGTGAAAGATGACATACTTCAACAAACAAAAGCAAGGCCTAATAAGAAAAAAAAGTTTGGCTGTTATCCAGGCTTTCAAATACAGGAAATATCCCAACATTCAGGTATAAAACACACTTCTACTAGTCTTTTTCCAGTGGAGCTAGCATATATTAGTTTACAGCAACAGACTGAGCATGATTTCCTTCCACCGTGTACTTCCTCATGGCAGTAATTAAATATTTAAAGTAGGTAGAGAGAAGGAATAGGAAGAGGAAGAGGAAGAGAAAAGGGAACCCCTAAGAGCACCAGTCAACTGTCCTTAACACACATCAAATCATTGTACCTTTGGCCATAGGAATGAGTTGGATAATAGATATGCAACAAAAATGGAAAGCGGGATATGGTACTGATGTCCTAAGACCTTGAAAAAGAAAAGTGAAGGGGAGATTAACTATTTGCTTGGAAAAGCATAATGGATGCTAAACACCAAGCATAAACCGTAGACATGGCACTCCTATTCTAAGTCCAGCTCTCAGCCAAACACTGGGTTTCAGTCTTGAAAAAAATTCTACTTAATTCTCTCTGTGCTACCAAAGAATTTTGTTTTCACCAGTGGAAGCGTTATGAGGTAGTTGAAGCATAGGCTTTAGAACAAGTCTGCCGTGGTTAAAATCTTGGCTCTGACACTTGAAAGACCTTGGGCAAATCCTTTCATCTTTTTGAGCCTCAGTTTCTTCATTGTAAAATGAGGATGATGATAATAGTTAACCCAGAAGATATGGACTAATGCTAGTGAAGTGCCTGGCAGAAAATGAAAGCAAACATAAATATTAGTTATGATGGTTATTTAACTTACTGCAGGATCCTGGGGTGTTAGGAAAGTCTTACATGCTTCTTACTTTTTGGTTCCCACATTAGAGAGGCAGCCTCAAGACCATTAATGGAAACATGAGTAGTTCCCATGTTTCATGGATGTATGAGGAAGTGTAAATTTAATCAGGACATACATATGAATATTGGTGGTCATTGGCCAGGTCTTTTTTCACTCCTCACTCGAAAGCAGCTAGTTCTCTGTTAAGGACATTGAAACTCTCAGCTTCTTCCACCTACCCCATTCTACATACCCTGGAGCTGAACTGGCTTACTATTATGAAGCAGATAGCTGCTTCCCCAACCTTATGATCAGAAGTGCTCCTCAGTGGAACACAAGGGCTTCCTTCTTAGTAAAGTAACAAAAATGCATTATCTAGCTCTTAACGTGAATTGACTTCATGTATCATTTATATTCTATGTCATACCTCTAATCTGGGAGAAAGGCTTGTCCTTCAGGAGAGCCAAGAAACAAGAATAAGCAGAGCAATCATCAGATTGTCATCTCATGAGTCAAAAGATCCTCCCTTTAGTTCAAGTGCTCACTAGCTAGCTAGGTGGCTTTAGGTGATTTAATTTCCTTCTGTTGTTCTTAAACCCCTTTCTAGAGTCTCTGCTGTCTCTTTAGCCCTAAAAAAAAAATGGTATCAATGATAGTGGTCTTAATGGAAAGACCAAAATCCAGCCCAGACATCATCCACAGGATCAGTCAGCCCACACCCAATCTGACCCAGGCAGCTTTGAATATCCACCCATTATATCACTTACCTTCCTTTCCCTGCCCCACAGTGAGACTCCACCCACCTTCAGGGAGAGGGTCACTGGGCCAGACTGCTCTATCCTCCCTGTATAGACTCCTCTCTTCACCTCCTCTAACAGCCCCCATTTCCTGTCTAGCAGATTTATGATACAGTTCAAAGAAGCAAAGGATAATGTAACAGTTTTCCTGATCCCTCCCTCTCCCAGCTGACAGTCTTACTGGCTTCTGGCCAAGCAGTTTTGTTCTCCACAGCCTCCCATATTTAAAAATACTGCCAGCCTAAGCCCTCCTGCCTGGAACATGGCGTCAGCTCCTAAACCACTGGTCAGGCCTTCCCTCTTGGGCGGGAAAGAGGCAGACCTGTGAGGCAGTGGAGTCTAATTAAGTGTAGAGGAAACAAACCATGGGATTCAAGTTTAAGTTCTGAAAATAGCAAAGGCCAGGAGATTTCTCTCCCTCTGCTTGCTCAGTGGGGAGGAGAGGAAAAAGTTAACAAGGGCATTGCATCTTAGCCAAGGAGCCAAGGAGCAAGTAAGAGATGCAGGCTTCAAAGAGAGGAGGCACAAGCCCAGAGGGATGGAATATCACTCCTTCAACATCCTCAACCCTGATTCTAGAATGAACTGACATCCAGGCATTCTGGGTACTGCTGAATGTATATCTGAGGCTCCATGTGTCTAAGAATGATAAGCTCTCCCCAACGTTGAAGGAAGTCTCTGAGAAGATTATATATTACATCACAGTTGCATATATAATCAATTCTCTACAGTGATGAGCAGGAAGAAACACATCAACAAGTGGATATATAGACATGAACACTTCTGCAAGTTAACTGAATGTCTAACTGTCCCTGTTAGCTATTAGCCTGACACTGGTCTCTCTCCACATCTGGAGGAAGAAAAGTTAGACTGCTGGTAGAGACAGGCATGCAAATAAACATACAAATCAAAGTGAGAGGGGGGGAGCATGGGAAATGGGAATGGAATGGAGAGAGAGCCATCTACTTTGTCATTTGGGTAACTCATTGGCCACTGGTTCATTCTCCTCCCAGTTCTTCTCATACCGTCTTGTCATGACTGTCTGCCTCCTCCATTGAACTCTGAAACGTAAGTCTATGAATCCAGAGATCTACTGTATCTCCTTTCCTCTCCCACTGCCCATCTTGTGGTTGGTATGTGACTGAAATGCTGTTGCTTCTTTGCAGCCTCCCCTTTGTCTCTGCCAGTGAATTGATCTCCTATACGTTGTCATAAGCATCAAAGAGGTGTGAAGCCCCGATGAAGGACTAACTAAATGAGTTCAGTACACAGGCTCACCTAGCTTGCCTTTGCATGTAAGTCTATCCAGAAAAGAATAGCAGAACTGAAACAAGACTGCCAGCATTCAGGGTGATTATGAAGACAAGTGTTATGAGCCTGTGAAATACTAGGGCTCATTGCCCCTGAAGAACAGTTGGAATCAGAAGAAAGGATGGAGAAACTCAAAGGGCAGACGTACCTTTGAGCAAATAATCAATTGCCTGTATCCAAGGTAATGTGCATTCTATGTGGCAGATCCCAGTCGCCAAGCCTCTGCAGCTCCTTCCTGAAGATAGCTCAGCTGACTTTGAATAAGTCTCCTCCTGCCTCAGCTTCCTGAACAGCTGGGATTATAGACATTACCACTGTGCCGCCCTCCCCACCCCCTCAGCACATAGCCCCAATCTCTCAACCAGAATACAGGCCACACAGGGGCCATGATAATAATGCCAAGTAGCAGGGTAGGGTGAGTGATGGAGAGCACTCTACCCTCAAGCCCACCCTGAGCATAACTGTTCCAGCCCTGACTGTGCCTGTGGAGACACATCTTAGTATGGCCAAACCGCAGAGTCCCCATTTGGAATATCCCATTTTCTAACCATACTGGCCCAACATCAATAACAACATTACCCCCACAGAAGTGGCAAGCCACTGACTGTGGGAACCACTAGTGCCAGGGCCAGAAACCAAATCCAGAGACCAGGAACTTCCTCTGGAGTGTAAGAAAGAAAAACAAAGTTTGCAACCCCATTTCCTTCATGGGAGACACCCAGGGTAGGGCCCCTTCTCCCAGCTGCGAGGCTACCTTCTTCCTGCACTGGCCTCTCATTAGGAACTAATGATCACCAGCTGTGCCAGCTTCCGGTCCTCCTTGTTAACCTTATTTTCGACCATCACTGCCACCACCCCCCCTCACAAAAAAATGGGTCTCAGAGGCAAAGATAACCCGGTACATAGTTAATAGTGTGCAAGTACCACAGTTTATCCTGATACATTGAGTGAATAATAATTGCCAACATTGGTGGAGGCCCTCCTAATGCTTTATCCACTTGCATTATTCATTCTGTTCTCTCTCTTCTCTCACGTATGCAACCAATCTAGGAGGTAGGATGGTCTCTCTTATCTGGAAGTAAGAAAAAGGGGTCATGCAGTCAGCAGGTAGAGGATGATTTAACCCTGGCTCTGTGCTTTTCCACCTGCCTATCCTTTCCTTGCATAAAATTCAGTTCTCAAAGTGCAGTTGAAAAAGATTACCACCCCTGAATTGTTATCTGTAAACAAAACAAAACATCCTTACAATAAACCCCTTGAATTTAGAACAGAAAGGAGAGATTGGCTGACTTTGGATATATACCAGCCTCCTTCAGCTTTGGCTACCTTATCTTCAGAGTGGTACAAATGAAAGTATCTGCCACCCAGGATGAGGATGTGACTGGGTGTACCACCCAGGGATTGTTTGGCAGATGAGAGGCTCTAGGTTCAAATCCCAGCACCAGCAAACAAACAATACCTGCCTTTTCTTCTCTCCTTGCCTTGTTAAAAGACTACCCAGATATAGTTGGGAAAAGCATTCGAAAATGTAAGGTGCAAAGAACCAGGACACTGAGAGACTCCATGTAAGCATACCAAATTGCAAGACCAGGAGTCTCCCTCAGGTTATTTCAGGGTGGTTCGAGGAGCCTGATGTCCCGGTAGCTCTTCATTTCATGTGTAAGAAGCAGACTGTGAAAGCTTGTTATGTTTTTGGAAGCCTCTCAAACTCAGAGAAGCTAAAATCCCGCAACCATGTCTAACCTGGAGTCCATTTGCAAGGGGCCAGCCAGGTATTTACCACAACACAAAATCTCACCAGGAAGCTGAGATCTGAGAATCTTGGTTCCAAGCCAGCCCAGGCAGGAAAGAAAGTCCCATTAAACAGTAAAAATCCAGAAGTGGAGCTGTCGCTCAAGTGGTAGAAGACTAGCTTGAGTAAAAGAAAAACCCAAGCAAAACTCTGTACAGAGCAATGAAACAATTTTGTAAAAGCCAAGCAAGGGGCCCTGAGTTCAAACCCCAGTACTGGCACAAAAACAAAACAATACAAAACAAAAATCTCACCATTATAAAAACTTCCTTTGCCTTGGGTTATGCAGTTGACAAATGGTGTCTATCTTGGAGAATGGAATTCTACCAAAGCAGGCCTGTGTGGTGGCCACAGCTCCCAGGGAGAGGCTTGGGGAGGAGGCTCTGACCCTTACCCTCAGGGAGGCAAGAACACAGTATTTATAGCTCCAGCTATCCTGGTGGGTACCTTTAACTACTACAGTCTTTCTCAATTTGCCCCAATGGAGCACATCTTGGAGACAGCAATGTTCATCAGGTGGTCTCTGTCTCTGTCTCTCTGTCTCTCTCTCTCCCTCTCTCCCTCCTCCCCCTCTTCTCTCTCTCTCTCTCTCTCTCTGTTCTCTCATGCACGTGTGCACACATGCACATGCTTCTGAGGACAGTTCCTTTCATTACCTAGGTAGGTTCCAGGCTCCTGCCGTTCCATGCAGGGCATTACCCTGGCCTTCTCTCTGAATCAAACTGATGTTCCAGCTGGGCCACTGTAGGCCCTTGAATTGTTTCACTACTTTGGGACTAAAATCATAAAGACTCCTGTTTTGCTGGGTGTTTGTTCTAGGGCTAACGTTTCTGAGGGCGCATTACTTCTTCTGAGATGTACACCCCTCAACAAGCCATTTTCTTCCCACTCCGGCTGCCACATCTATCCTCCCTGCCCCATCTCCATCCCCATTTCCGTTGGTCCCCACCTCCACTTCTGCCTTAGTTTCCTTTCTGCAGAATCAATGTATTAGCACCCACCAGCATCCTGAGTCAAAGAAACACCTATGTTTCCGATATGCTTTTGGTGGTCCACAAAAACTTGCTGCATTTCTAGACTGGTCATGACCACCTTGTGAAGGATAGGATGCTCATGAAGTGGACTTTGCAGATGGGGAAATTAATTAACTGGCAGAGGTATGGAGATAACTCATTCAGGGACCAATCCCAGGACTAGAAAAACATCTTTTGACTTTCTCTTCCCAGGACATTGAGAGTCTTCAAGCCCATGGCGACAGTACACAGCCCAGAGGAATCAGACCATGAGTGTAACCTTTGTTAATAGATGTCCAAGAACTATACAATCTAAGTATACTGATGGGTTCCTTAATGTCCCATTAATTTTATTTTATGCTTTCAAATGGTAAAATCAATAGCCACCCATGGAGTATGAGCCAATGAAATGTGTCTGTAGAGATGAAGACCTGGTTGCAGGGATTGCTCCAGATTTGCATGAAGTGTGTACCGAGACTTGTGGGCATGCCCATGCCATCTGCACAACCCTACAGAACGTGCCGCATTGATTTGGTTTCACTACAGAGAGGCTCCCTCCCCGCTGGGCTGACACTGGCTCTGTAGTCCACAGAGGCTAAAAGGCATATTCCTGGCCTGGGTTTTTTGTGTGTATGAACAGAGGGCCTCTTCCTGGGGTGCTGGTGCAGTTCAGGTTGGCACCTGCACTATGAGCAGTGAGTGTGTGTGTTGGGGGGGGGATAAGCAGGTCTCCTCACCTTGGAGGCAAAGCCAGTGAGACCTCTGAGCCACCAGGACAAGCCCTGCTTTGCTCTGATGGTTGCCAGGTTTGTCAAGGCACAGGAGGCTCACAGCCTGGCTAGGAGCAAGGCTGTTCTTCCATGCTCAGTTGGGCTGTCCTCCAGCTGGTTGTGCAATCTCACTATGAATAGGTCTGGGAGTGTGGTTTGGGGCCAAAGAGACCAGACTTGTTTCTTTTGGGGTGACAGCTCCCTTCTGGAATTCTGGGAGGTAAAAGAGCCTAGCTGTGAGGTCAGGCTGCTGACTGGAGACCTAGGCAGTCCAAGCCAGTGGCGTGAGGGGAGGAGGAATGGCCAGACTGGATAAACCGGTTGCCAGTGTGACTCTGAGTGCTCCAAGGACTTCTCCTCCCTGGTCCTCTGGTCACCCTGGCTCCGCCTCCTCAGCCTCCTCCACCCAGCAGCCTCACAGGGGCAAGACCTTCACCTCACCTTAGGTGCAGACGTCGAAATCTGCAGGGGGAAAGGGAAACACAGATTTGCAATATAGCTTTTCAAGTATTAAAAGCATGAGGCTGCGAGAAAACAGGATTCTCACAGATGCCTATGTTGGTGTTGATGGTATAAAAGCGAAACACAAGAAGGCAATTTGGTCAACCCCTGTCAACATGACAAACATCTACATCCTTTAATGCAATGATTCCAGGTTTGGGCATGCATCCTACAAAGATACTTGCCCATGCATGAAATAACATGTATAAAGTTGTTGCAGTGTCCCTGGTAATGTCTGGGGGAAGCACTCTGGCTAAATCTATTGCGATGCATTAATGCTTCTTCCTCCATGTATGAGGAAGCCATTCAAAAAAGCAATATACCCAATATTGTTTAATGCACTTTTTATGTAATAAAAGGAAGAAAATAATATGCTTTTTATTGCTTGAGGTACACAAGACATTCTGACGGACACATAAGGAACTTTGGTTTGGGCAGAACTAGGCAGATCGGGTTCAAGGACAGGAGGAAGATATTCTTTGTGTATATATGTTAATACTTTCCAATAATTTGAGTGCATTATCTTTTATACATATTAAGATACAGTGCAACAAAATGGAAATAATTTTGACAAAAAAAACCATTAATTAACTGTCCTGATACACTCGGCATTTGTCTTTGGGGGTATCTTAGCATGAACACCCTCTTCCTACTTGAGGGAGTCATCTGTGAATCTTGGTGAGAGAAGAGCTGCTCTTTGCTGGAGGGCCACAGGTTCCTAGTCCTGCTCCTCCAGGCTCAACAGCAGGTGGCTAAGATGCTTTGACTTTGGTAGCAACAGCCCCCTGTGGAGGGGCTCAGAATATCGAGGGCATGAGAATGGTTTGTGTATTTTAATCATAATTTTATATTGGCATCTACTACATGCATCTGCAATTTATTGTTCTTGTATTAGTCATTATATACTAATATAACAAGAGAATACTAGATATACAAGTGTGTCTGATTTGAAGTGTGTCCTTCTTTCCTTCCTCCTTTTTTCTTTTCATTTTTTTCTTTCCTTCCTTCATTTCTTTCCTTCCTTTCTTTCTTCCTTCCTTCTTTCCTTCCTTCCTTCCTTTTTTATTTCTCTTTCCTATACTATCATACTCAAGATGTTAATTGGCAGAAGCTAAAGAAAACCAGTTTTGAAGGCACACATTTGCACTCCACTATTCATCGAGCAGATTCCTTTTAAACAATGTCTTATATTATTATCTCTACTCCCCAATATCCATCTCCCACTTTATTCCTTATTTCCTCTAGTCTCAGAAGGAGTCAAAGTCAATCCACCTCTACTTTTTAGGCTATATTAATCATTTCTCTTTCATAATTGTAGCACACTCCTTCTTTGATGTTAAAATAGTACACAAGGTAGAGAATTGAGACTTAACCTCTCTTGCCTCCCCCAGCCATCCCATGACTAAGTTTTTCCTGACTCCCCTTAGATCACAGTTTCTCAGTGTGGCTGCAAGGTCACAGGTTATGAGCTAGTGATTAGTCCTGGGGCTACCTTTAGGGCCTGTCACTGTGAGTGTCCAGGACCAGTTGGAAGACACTTGGCAGAAGCTTCCTCAGCCTTTCCAGTGGGCATAGAAGCATCATTTTTCTGTAGGTACCATGCTGTAAACATTTCCATTACCATGGCTTCTCATTTCCTCTACAACTTCCCTAGAATTCACCTCTCACAGTGTACCCTAGGGTCTTTCCTTTTATAGATCAGCTCTACCCTGATGGTTTCCAACCTCATCAAAAAAAAAGAAAAAAAAAAAAAGGAAGATCTCTATCATGAAATTTTCTAGTTGCCTGCTTTCTTGGCTTGACTCTTTCCTTGCATTTCCTTATATCAGGATGTTCATTATGTTAAGATTAGAATAAAAGGACAACAGATCCTTTTTTTTTTTTTTTGGCCGGTCGTGGGGCCTGAACTCTGGTGCTGTCCCTCAGCTCTTCAGCTCAAGGCTAGTGCCTTACCACTTGAGCTGCCAGTGCCACTTCCAGCTTTTCTTCTGCTTATGTGGTGCTGAGGAATCAAACCCCGGGCCTCATGAATGCAAGGCAAGCACTCTACCACTGAGCCACCTTCCCAGCCCCAAACAGATCCATTTTTGAGTAGCACAAGCTATAATCCACCTACTACTCATTGTTGTCCAAGTATGTCTCTACCTTTCCTGTCTCCTGTCTGTCTTTGAGAGCCAGCCCAGCTGATCTGTGCCTTTCAGCTGTGACTTCCGGGACAGCCTGAGCTCTCATTCTTTTCCTGGGTCCTGCTCCTGCTCCTAGCACCACATCTGGGTTTCTGTCACTCAAACAGCATGCCAGAAGGCAGGCTCATTTACTTTGTCTCACCAGCAAGCACAGTGTCGTGCTGTGGATGAATGGAGGATCACAGAGGAGATCCTGTGCCAATCCAAAAAAGGGCATGGAGATTTCTCAGGTGGAGTAGGTATGTTAATAGTGTGTTTCTACCATGTCCTTAGAGGAGAGGCAAAAATGAAGTCCTGAACCACTTCTATGTGGTAGACATTAGACAAAACAATATACACACAAAATCTTTCTTTCTTCAGATTTTAAAACTCATTAGCCTTCATCTTCTAACTTTCCCATGAAGAAAATCAAGAAGGAAGGCTTCTTCTCCAGCACCATGTGTCTACACTTCTGATCCGGGTACCATTGTTCTCTTTGATGGAGATAAAGCTGAGCTGAAGTAGGTCCTCTCAGTGCTCTCCTTTTCAGCTCCACACAGACTGCTCCTCACCAATCTCAGCCACCTCCTTGTTTTTCCATTCCTGGGAGTAGCTGCAAGCTGTATATGCAGCGGTGTGGGGGAGCGGCTGTGGACTTGACCTTCTTCTTCCTTCAGTCCCTGTACTGCAACAGTGGTGTGACTCGGCTGGGAAGGTGGCTCAGTGGTAGAGCGCTTGCCTTGCATGCATGAGACCCTGGGTTCGATTCCTCAGCACCACATAAGCAAAAAGAAAAAAAAGCTGGAAGTGGCTCTGTGGCTCAAGTGGTAGAGTGCTAGCCTTGAGCTGAAGAGCTGAGGGACAGTGCCTAGGCCCAGAGTTCAGGCCCCACGACCGGACCCCCCCAAAAAAACCCAAAAAAACCAGTGGTGTGACTGACTGACCTGTGTCCAGAGACTGCTAAAAACTTCTCCCTCTATTTGCAAAATCCAACTCCTGAACTGTGTTAGAAACGAGTCTAGACTTTTAAGCAGGTGCTAAAGCAGAGCTAGTCACCAGGACTTGACTTTTTTTGCCTGGTGCTGGGTCTTGAACTCTGGGCCTGGGCGCTGTCCCTGAGCTTCTTTTTTTGCTCAAGGCTAGCGCTCTACCACTTGAGCTACATGCCACTTCTGGCTTTTTTGGGTAATTTATTGGAGATAAAGTCTCATAGTTTTCCCTGCCTGAGCTGGCTTCAAACCTCAAAACCCAGCACCTAAGGCAGAGCAGGTAGGTTCCACTTGCAGGACATCCCATGGAAAGCAAGGTCCTGGATTTGATTTTCTTGGTGTGTCAAGGGTCTGGCTACTATCACACCTCAACTGACTTAGTGATTGATCATTCAAGTTGAACTACTTTTTGGTTGCATTTTTACCTGGTTTTGGAGAACTTTCTATTGAGGATTTCATAGTGACAGACATTAGATTTCCATCTTTAATCTTTTGGGAGACATGATCTTGAGATGCTTCTCCAGTTGGTGGTGGAATGAGTTGGAAAGATTTTTTCATTTATACATAATTCAAACAACAGTAAGGAGAAAAAGCAATGAAAGCAGCCTCTCCAAGAAAGAACCAGTCCTCAAGGGCCAACTTTTCACATCTTTTTCACCTCCTTGATATAAAGAGCCCTGGGACCTATAACCCAGACCCTGGGGTGAAGTGGGATGTGTGTGTGGTGCTGGGTTGTTCTTTAATTTTCATAGTTTTTGCAATGTCTATTAGGAGATACAGTTCAGGGTAAGAATTGCTTTACAACAGTGTATAGTACTCTTAACTGCGGAGGCTGTAAACATAGACAAAAAGGGACTATGGAGACTGCTGCCATCAGAAGCTGGAGGCACTACTGTGACTTGTGTTGGGCAGGAGGGTCCTACTAAGGATCACTGTTTATTTCCTGGACTCCTGTGAAGTAGCTCTTCTAGGCTCCAGCCATTGGCAGGGCTGAGACACTGGTGCTCAAGCAAAGGCAGAGCTGACTCCTGTCTTTCTACAGAAAAGCTCCTCTGGGACCACATGACTCAGTGCACACCAACAGTGGCTATCAGCCAACACGAACAGCTCCATAAATCTGCTTTTATTGTTTGGTTGTCTGTAGAGGTCAAAATTGGGCCAGAGAAAAAGTTTACTATGTTCATTTAGTTGACAGATCTCCTAATAGAGTCAGCCCTGTGCTGCTCATTCCAGCCTGTGAAGTAATCCTACAGAAGACCTTGAAATAAACTCAGCCATTTTATTGCTGGGGTGGGACCAAAAAAAAAAAAAAAAAACCACACTTCTTGGAATAAGACGAGTGTCATCGATGCTTTATTTACATGCGTCACCATTTCTTTTACAAACTAGATTATGGTTTTAAATGGAATACACAAGGCAGTATCTACAAACACCAAGGAAAGTAAGCACTGCATCTCCACTTCATTTGGAAAGGGGATAATTCCCAAATCAAACTGGTTTTGATCCTGGAGAAGAAAGGCGGCAGATGTAATTCATGGCAACATATGGTTATGTTAAAATCCTCAGTAAGAATGCGGGATGATAGTGTTCGCTTTGGAAGAAAGGATGGAGGTGCTTCAAACCAAAGCCGAGCTGCTTGATTCTCAGGTGTTTGAATATGGCCATGCATCATGTGTGACTCTAGTTGTATAGGGTAGGAGCAAGAAACTGAAACAGGTAAGACAGGTTTACAGATACTGTATACAGAGATTTTTCATTCATGCAACTTTTTTTTCTTAAAAAAAAAGTTAAACATGTGAAGCCAAAATGCACAATACATTTTAAAAAATATCACTAATTTTCCTGGTCCTCTTTCACATTGTTTACATTTCTTGTGGATATACTGTGCTAGGACAAGGGTACAAGGGAAGACTGATTGCCAAGCAATGAGAGAATTTGAGAGAAACCAGTGACCAGACATAGTTTTTTGTCGTTTTCTAAAAGTGGCTGCACACATATTTCTCGAGTGTAGCAGATGCCTTGTAATCATTCATCAAAGAAAAGTACACACAAATAAAATTAAGAAACAAGAAGAAAATATCCCATCCATTTAACCTGTATAAAATGTTACCCACATAAGATTTAGATCAAATATCACAGTCTTTTCAGATACTTGGATATCTGTTTTAAGATCTTGTTTGAAAAAGAACTTCATTTTCAAAGAGCGCGGGAGTGTGATGGGTGACACTGATCCAGAGGCATTGTACTCACAACCTGACTTTGTACAATTACTTAAGAAAAAAGAAATCAGAATTTTGTTTTCCCCCAGTGCCCTGCCTCCCAGAGCTCTGGGAGGGCTGGCATTTTCGTACCTCTTTACCAGTGATTGCACTTTTATGAAAAAAAATTTTTTTTTGCTTTTCTTAATTAAAAAAATACACCTAATAATATGGTGTTCCCTCAAATACAACAGGAAAAAAAAAAAGAATTCAGAACTGTCAAGAGTTTTCTTTTTGCCTTTAGAGAAGGATAATAGCTTTATTTCCCAACAGCCTTTGACACCAGCATCAGGAACAAAGGACTTGCTTCCTGAATGTTTTATTCCTGATGGCCTTTTCCAAGAGATTTAAATGCTCCTTATTCATCAAGTGAATAGTTCCTTAGGGAGAGGTGAAGTCTGTCTCTGTAACCCTTAATCTGGGTATAGGGTTAGAAGCCACCTGAAGTCACACCCTGAGTAGTGAGCCACGTGTCTTCTCCTCAGGACGGGAAAGCGACACATAGGATACTAGAAATCAACACCCAAAAGAAAACCCACTTTGCATTATACAAGGATGCAGGATCCTCCATGAACAGAAAAGACAGACTTCAGCAAAAAATAATTTTCAAATGTGGTTCAGCAATCATATTGCAGAGGATTGATGCAGGAAGCCACCTCAGATGCATTCACAGTTAATGGGGTACGCTGTGCCTGGCACTCAGACTTTGTGCCAGGACAGTGAAAGCTCACAATAAAGCTCTTTTCTAACTTTGGTACAAGGTATCAGGTTCCGAAGCCCGAAGAGAGTCATGGAGCCCCAGAGTGCATGTCTTGTCTCCACAATTATGTACTCTGCTTCCTGACTTCCTGTCACCAAGTGGGTGGCTCCCTCCCTAGGGGCAGCTCACTGACTGAGGGGCTGGGGGTGACCCTGCACAATTCTCATGATTCAACAGAGCACTGCTGGCCCTGGCCTGAAGGCTGCAGTGTCATCTGAGATGTTTCAGATCACACTATGGTCACTATGGCAGGGACTGAAGACATTCAGAACATTACATGGTGGCCCGCAATTAGCCCACTCTGAAAGCGGGGACCTGATAGAGGGGACAGAGGGTCCAGGCAACACCTCTGACCACTGTATAAACTGGCTCATCTAAGGGAACCTGGCCTCTGTGTGTAGGGAGTGGGGAGTGGAGATTGAGGGGTTCTGACACCTTATTATTTAATTCTTGCCTGACCCTCTCCTGGGTGTGGCAGTCTCAGCTGTCCACACGACGTGTAGACTGTAGACGCTTGTTGGAGTTACCTAAAAAAACATTCTGTTATTCTGATCTGGTCTGAGGCTGCCTTGTCCTCATACCCGTACCCTCTGTCTTTCCCTCAGCTGTTTCAGATTAAGTCATAATCTGGTTTTAGGACATTCTGTAAGACATTGTGCTTGAAATCCAACAAACACTGGAAAAGAAGAGGATAAATGAGATGCCACATGTCTGAAAGGAATTCAACATTGTCAAGCTGGAACACATTGGAGGGTTGACTCTCTGGCTCCCAAGTGGCTCCTAGGTCCTAAAGCTGCATAGGCAGGTAAGCTATTTTGTGAGTTAATTTGTTCCTTTGAACTCAGGAGAGAAGTCTCAGGGCCTTCAAGTTGGAAGCACTTGGGATCCTCCCTTGTATCTGATCTTTATCCGATCATCTCTCTCTGCCCACCTACACCCTGTAAGCCCACAGCAGCCCCTGCAATACCTCTGCCCAGGCAGCACCATGCAGGAAGCCAGGCAGGCAGCCCTCCTTTACCGACACTGTACAGCAGACTACTAAGGAATCAAAGGAATGGCTAGCATTATTATAAAGAATATGGTAAGCAAGTGTGGCTCACTGACAAACAGACCACGTAAATAGAATACATATTTTTAAAAATTATATATACTTTAAAAATGAAGATTATAAACATGTAGCAGTTCAGAGAAGGCAATACACTACAGGTCTACTATAATCACAACTGCACAACAATTTACAGATTCTGTGAAAGGCAGGGTGAAATCAACAGAGCCAGTGCTCAAACGTGACAATCGGAGCAAGGCGGAAGAGACGTGTGACAATACCAAATGGAACTCTTATTAGGCTAGGAGCTATGATCACCACCAGCATCATCCCCAGAGGAGTTATAAAGAAAGGTGCAAAGGGGACCTTGGGGGGCTAGTGGTGGTGGGTGCAAGGGGTTGGTGCACGTCTGTGTTGGTGCCCACTGCCAGGGTACAAGCATCAGCGAGAACTCAAGCAGGGAAGTCTGTGCTGAAACACTAGCTTGTGTTCCTAACGCCCATGCATAAGGCTCCATTTTTGTACTGTACATGATAAAATATACTTATACATTTGTATGCTTAAGCTTTTTACACAAAGAAAAGTCTTTGTATCACTTTGGAGAAGTCTGTTTATGCTGTGCTAATCAGAGCATCGTCACACCAATTTCATATGTACCAAAAGTATTCCCAACTTTTCTGTCTACAAAGGGGGTGATGAAGACAATCACACTTTCCAGGATAAACAGAAAGCACCTATACAGCACCATAACTTTTTGAAAACACAACAAAATGAAATCCATAGAAGCGGGAAAGTTTTTTGTTTTTAAAAAAGTTTAAACTGCCCTATTGTTTTGCTTCCATTGTATCTCTTGCACAACTACAACTTAAGCTTACATTTAAAAAAAGCAGTTTGTATGCTATTGCCTTTCACCCATATACTTCTACAAGATCAGATGACACACAGCAAGGCTGAACGTAATCAAGGATGGATATTTCAAATGAGATCTGCCCTCCCAACCACTCGGTGTGTCCTCCGCTCCTATCTTATCTCATGGTAAGCTTAGTCGCCCACCTGTAAGCTCATTTCTTGAGCTTGAAAAGCAAAACAAGACACATTTTCCCCCTCTTTTCTTTTCTCTTTAAAATTTAGTCCCATAGTGGCATTTGGCAATGAGTGGATGGCTGAACTTATTTCTTTCTTGAAAAGCTACTCATTTCTAACCTACCAGCTCAAAACTGTCTACTGTATTAGCTGAAAAAATTGATGAGAGACCACAGGTCCTACTGACTGGGGGGTGGGGAGGGAAGGGGTCTCACCCTCAGACCACCCTACTCAGAAGCTGAGGAATGGAAACATACGGGTCAGATGGATACTGTGCTCCATGTGTGTTGTCTATGCGTGTTCAGTCCTGGACGGGTGCGCATAGCAAACAGTTGTGCCATTGTTCAGTTTTTAGAAAAGGATAACATTCTGCCAAACAAAAGAAGAAAGAAAATCCCCGCCCCCCCCCCCATAGTTTCTATATTGTATTAGTTTATGGAGTTCCATGGGCTCAAAAATCTTACGATGCCCAGAGCCAGAATGGTATAACATTTTCCTTTTGTTTCTAAATGTGCCTGGAAAGGATGGTTAACATTTTAACAGAAAAATACTGCAAGTTAATGTGTGTGAAAAACTCAGAGGATCAAAAGAACACAAACACAAAACAACACGTAAAACATCCCATAAGCCATCGCGATATTAAAACACCACAGAATCGCCCACAGGGGCTCACAATGTGCTCTGAAAGAGACTGGGCGGTGCTGACGGTGCCGTCCTCGCTGGCAGGTGGCTCACCACCCCGTACCAGGAAGATTTTGCATACTTTATAGAGTTCTGTTCCAAGGGTAAGTGCTTCACCCAGGATAAAGGGCTGTTAACAGTCTCTGCTGGGTTAGGAAAATGGCGCGGGATTCACAAAGGTGTTAAGCTGTAAACGGTATCACTGTCCACTTGCTGAGAGCAGATTTGGCAAAGGGTTTTCTCTGTAGGTCTTGTGTCAGTTTGAGGGTCTAAAAGGCAAGAAGAGAAAACCAGATATCGTTAAGGACATTCAAATGGCAACAGTGGGCACCCAAGGGCATGCTTCATCATCTTCCCATCTGCTTACCCTCCTTTGCAGCCCAGGGTACAGACAGAAAAGCTGTTTGCTACAGAATTTTAAAGGTCTGAAAAGTCCAAGGACAAAGTGGGATTACTTTCTTTATTTCTTACTTGGTCCTTTATTATCAAATGCTCTGAAGTGGAAAGGCCCACAGGAAATAAGAGCAGGCACTTGGGGAAGCTAACGGAGGAAGGCACACAGGGGAGGCTCTGGTGGGCCCTGTTAAGTTAGGCATATCTAGGGTTACCAAGTTTTGTTCTAGACTTTGGAACCCAGGGGTTTTTCCATGGTGCTTTTCTGCTAAAACAAGGCACTTTTATCACCCAAAGCAGACATCAGCTATACTTCTCGACTTTCCCCTACCCCCAGCAGACATAGGTGGGCTAAAGGAACTTTCTCACTATCCTTTCCATTCATACTCTTCATGCCAGGGGAGAGGACATGGCCTTCCTACAAAGGCTCAGTAAACCTACACTGCACATGATGTGTAGTAAGGACTTACTCTAAGTAGGCTATCTTGGAAATTTAATTGCTATATTAAAAATCTGCAGAGAGAAAAGTTTGTAACACATACCAAGCCAAACAGACCCCCCTCCCCCCAAAAAATCATGTTAACAACAGCATTGTTTTGTTGCCAGTAGTCTTCAATGGAAAAGACTGGTAGTACTCCCAGAGCATCTGAATTTAGACAAGTGTTACCTGATTTCATGGGGGCAGTTAAGCCCAGAAAAGAGGATTAACACCACCACCACCACCAAAAACAAAACAAAAGTACATTAGAGATTATAGCTAAAGGAACTGACATGACAGGCCTGGAGACATAAGATCTTTTGTTTATGGAGACAGTGTTGGCTGTCATGGTAGTAAAGAAATGGCTCCAGGCCAAGACATGGGTAAAAAAGTGGCAGTGAAGCATCATAAGCTCATGATCTTCTTACCACCAGGCAGAGTGACTAAATAATGAGCAAGGTGCCAGGAAGCTCACACTCAATGAGGTACATACATCTGCCCCTGCCCATGGAGGCAACACGTGTTCATTTGGGATTTGCACCAGTGTTCTTCTGACTCCAGTCTCTTCTGTGACTAGGGGTAATCTCACCGTCTATCATCAACATTTGCAAAGGCAGCAAGAATAATATTTATAGCAATGGTTATATTTACCTCTGCTATAGCTCCAAAGAAGGTGTTTTACTGGAAGGCAGAGACAATAAAGATCAGGAGGCCACTCCCATCTCCACTATTTAGCTTCATGTGTTTTAGGTGTTGTTTTGTGTGTGTGTAATAAAATAATGGTTTCTTACTTTCAGAGGGAAGAAAGCTAAAATAAATCACAGACCTTGGTATTCATGAGAAATTAAAGCTGGTGATAATGTAAAGCCTCTGCCGGGATCCCTGAAGCATGATCACACAGGTGCTCACAGATGAAAGTCTGCTGAAGGGAATTTGGGTTTTTTTTCCCCTTCACAATAACACTTAATAAATCACAGTCTAACATCACTATGCAATTAGTCATCAGGGATCTGGGGACTACAGTCCCCAAGTCCCGACCCTGACTTTCTGTAAGTTCTAAGGGAGGTGCGTCAAGATATTACCTAATTCAGACCCCTCCTTGGTTCCCTTTGGTGTTAATTAATCCACTGCCGAAACTGGTGCATAATGGGAAGATAACACACTTCATTCCCTAAGTACAGAGGCAGAGCTGCAGATAGCTGTGCTGCTGGGGTGCCCCAACATGGAGAGGAGGAGCCAGAGGACACCTAGACCCCAGATGTGGCATCACCTGGTCAGGACAGACCATCAGTCCTGAAACCAGGGTAGAAGGCCTACCTGGGGTGGTACAAAGACATACCAGCACCAATCCCCGGGTCATACACCCACTCCCTCAGCAAAAGGCCCAGAATCTTCTGGGAGTATCATCATTAAAAAGGAGATGCACTAATTATCACTCCCCTTTCTGCAGCACAAGACAGAGCAGGAGGACCTGTGATGCTATGTCCTGGACCTTCCTCCAGGGTCTCCAGCCCTCTTGGGGAGTCTGCTGCAGGAAGCTGCCTTGGTGCTTATGGTTGAGGCCACTAGTGCCAGACATAGGGACAGAGGCAGCTCCTACAGAGGGCACATTTAGTATAGAAACGATCACTTCATACAACTGAAAGGCTGCAATAGGAGGAAAACAGACTGCAAAATATTGTGAAATTAAGCAACCAGATAGATAAACGCAGAACAGGAATATAATCACCTTCTAAGAGAAACATTAAGATCACCACTTACGACAAGCCCCAGGAAATAGAAATAACCCTTTGGAAAAGAGCAACTGCCTGGACTTCAGATTTCTAATGGCTCTTCTGCAGCTCAAATGGTCATTTGCTTTGGTCAAGGACCAGAAGAGGTGGGAAGCACAATCAGCTACTGAGCTGGGAATTCAACGATGCTTGGCTAGGATACAAGTTTCATGGGATTTAGCAAGCTCTCACCACCCTCTCATGGATTAAAGTATGGCCCTTTAGTTAACTGTGAGGCTTATGTATGTGTGTTGATACCCTTGTAGTGTAAAAACATATCAGATTAAGCAAAGCTTTTGGAAGGAAAAGGAAGTAGATAGCTGACAAAACCACAGCTGTTACTTGGCAGTTACTAGGCAATACACCAATTAACGACGAGTAGAAATGGTTACCCTGTCTCACTGGTGACTTTCACCAGTGAGGAAGGAGGTGGTCCCCCTAATCTCCCCCCACCCCCGCACCCTCACTACTCAATAAGTTTAGAATCAGGCTGTTGATGCAAGGAAAGTGAAATGGGGAGGCCAAATAAATGATGAAGCCCAAACTAAAAATATCTGTGGATGCTGTCATCTGGTCTCTGGTGAGATCAGTCCCTCTGTAATCCTGGCATCTGCAGGGAAGACAAGCTTCTGCCTAATTATCACCACTAGGTCACATGATGTTCTAAGAAAGGGAGATGCCTCTAAAAGTACAGAAAACATAACAACCCAATCAACTGGAATCTGAGCATGGACATAACTATCCCCACTCCTGTCCTCCCACAACATTCTCTGCTGTGGAGAAGTGCACACTTGTCAGCAGGGTTTTTATCTACTTGGCAGAGAAAGATGACTTCAATACTGACTACGCTATAGAAGGAAAATGAGACGTAGGTTAAAACCCTCACACCTGCAAATCCACGAAGGATAGCAACCATTTTCCTAGTTAGAATTTTAAGTTAAAGCAAAGTCAGCATGTAAAACAGAATTAAAGTGAAATGATACTTCCTTTATGCTTGAAAACAAGGACAGTTTAAGCTCAACCTTGTAACTATCAGGGCAAGCTGGAACCTACACAGGAACACTAGGACAAAGTGAATGGATCCCTCAAGCTGACAGGACAGCCTCATGGGGAGTCACAGAACAGGTGTGGGTTTCAGAGTAAACCTGGCAGTACCATCTCTGTTTCAGTCCTAGAAGGACTGGAGGGACATCAATCCATCTGGAGTCTCAATCCAACACCCACCAAGGCTGTTAGAATTGGTGTCACCCCAGGAAAAACATTTTTGCAGGTCTCAGGTTAGGCAGCCTCATCTAACTTTGAAATGCCAAAATGGTAGCACTTCCTGTACAATTAGTTCATATCTACAGGCCAACATTACACTGTGTAGGTAAACAGGCTACCATTATAATTTGGTCATTTCACATTAGCTTTTAGATTGGGACAGGTGAGGAAGAGGAATCAGACACTTTCATGAAAATCAGCCTGGTGGTCAGTGACGGCTAGTGCAAATCCATCACTAAGCCTGTGCTGTTGACCACAGAGCCATCTTCTATGTCTGCCAGGGCAAGGGAGCTAACAGGTGCAACTGCATGAAGTCCATTTTGGTAAGTGCTATCACTTTGTCATGCTAGGTAGTTATGATGGAAATGGAACAGGTAAGGAAGTTCTAGGCAGATTAGAGGCCATGTTTCTATCCAGTTGTAAAACCTCCCAAAGAAAAAGCTAAATATCCAGAAAACCTGGCACCTGGGCTATGAATCTTTCTACTAGAGGAGGTAGAAGAGATAATACAGAGAAGCTAAGAGTGAGGATTTTTTAATGATAAGGTGACAGGGTAAAGAATTTGACTACTCACACTATTGAAAAACATTATTTTTTGCATGAGAGTAGAGCTTGACTTGTGGAAAGTGCTATGCTGGCTACCTCCTAGGAATGCCTAGCTTTTCAGGTATTTAGTAGAGCCTGCCAAGGAAGGCTGGTAGGTACCTGCAGGTAGCCCTGCCTACCCTTGCTGGCCAGCCATTAGTTCATGCTGACAAAACATGAGGGAAAATGAGGAGGGAAGTGGCTGTCCTAAGTCATCACAACCCAGACAAAGCACTGTGCAGAGGACCACTGATGGCTACACAGGCTCCATAGAAATAAACTTGACCCTGCAGCATGGATTATTTTTAGCCAATATTTTATATACATGTCATTTAGTGTCAAAAGTAAAGTTGTAGAGATTTCATATTTTCTTGAGAAGACTATTTCTACAAAGACTATTATGTAAAGTGTGGGATATTAAAGAAGCATTTTAAAGGCAAAAAAACCCCAAACCTTTAAGGAGTATTTGGATTCCTCTCTAAACTGATTATAATATCCAAAGACTGTAGCTGGCAAAGACTAATGGGATTAAGTTCTACCTCATTCTTACCTTGTATTCCAGTGTTAGTGGGAACAAACCCTCTACTTGCCCAATGGCTCGGGCACAGGGATGCTTTGTCTAGCCCTCTCTTCTCCCCACCTGCATGAATCACTCCTGCACTCAGACAGCTCCTCCACCCCATCTTCCATTGTTTGGCCTCTACTGAACGCCAACACCTCGCACCTGGCACCTGATCACATGGTACCTGGACTGAACACTTCTTCGTGAAGTCTGAGCTTCCAATATGGTGAACTCCCCGAGAGAAGGGAAAAGGCTTCCAATGAAACCAACCATTTAGGAAACATCTGATATTTTAAGATCGCTGTTTTAGACATGATATTCTCCTTCAATCTGCAGAGATTCCAAGGGGAGCAACAAAATTTCTTTCACATTCCAAGTACCACGGAAATTTGAAAGTAAGAACAGTTAATGTTGGTCAGATAAAATGAATAAACCATATTCCTGGAAGAAGCCTCATGCTGCTTCCTATCTGCCCTATTGCTCCAAAAGCTACTCCAATTTGCCAAGAACAAGTCTCACTGGAGGTGGGGCAGAACCCAGGACAGGATGTAAGATTTGTATAGTTTTTGGAGGCAGGGACAGTTTTCTATTAAATTTCTAATATTCCTGTATCTTATAAGACAAAATCAATAGAAGGCATGATTTTTAACAATTTAACATTTCTATTCCTTATAAGACAAACTCTTAGAAGGCATGATTCTTAACAATCAACTGATTCTCAAGTACTTAATAAAGAATTAGCCTTCTTACATCTTTTCTGTATATCCCAACATATACAACCATTATCAACAGCACTCAAATCCCCAAATGAATAGTCCAACAATTCTATGTTTCAGGGTACTGTCATGACACAGTGATCCACAATTTTAAAACAAAAGGGATCTTGAGCCCAGGATGGAAATGCTTAGCGCCAAGCCATGACCTGAATATCACTGTTTATCTTTGCTGGGTGTGACATTGTCCTATATGACTCTTCCCTGCATTTACTGGGGTGTGTGTGGGGGGGAGGGTGCGGAAGTGAATGGCAGATGCCCTAGATTTCCAGAAGGTGGGGGACCAGGAGGTGTAGTCACCAGTCCATTAAAGGGTCCAAGTACAGAAGTAGGGGCTATGAGAGGTGCATCCTCCAAAGTTCTCTTTCCCTACTTCAGATACTATAAAGGGTTTGTGAGACAATCTAATTTTCCAAGTAATTCTGAAACCAACAACAAAATCAGCAGAGTCACATAAATAGTTTGAACCACTCATCCACATGCTTAGTGTGACCAGGACATGCTGCTGACAGATGGTGACCAAAAAGCAGTCATCACACTGTAATACAGGAAGCAAACCCAGGGGGAGCTGAAAGGAGGGGTTCCAGCATGGCTCTTGATTGAGAATGACACAAGAGGGTCCTGGGCTGGTGTTCTGGCAGTGTGAAGACTCGGAGTGATAAAGTCTGTGATAAAGCGCCCCCTGCCCCCAACCTGGCCATGTCACCTGTACCTGCACTTGGTACAATGCACTCGGGGTTCCCCACCCCAGTCAGCAGGACAGGCTGAGTGGTGGAAGTTGACTGGCTCCCAGCAGGGAATAATTTGGCTTAGATGCTTATTTGGTGACAGGCAGCATTTTCAGTGGCATGTAAGGGTCAACCTTCTAACACGTCTGTCAGTTAACATATTTTCTGACTACTTATAGCTATGTTGGGCTGTATAGTTTTCCAGTTATTTCTGAATACACAAATTCTAAATGGATTACAGCAGCATGTGCACAAACGGAGGCCTAGTGGAACTTAAGGGGTGCAATATTGGGGTCTGAAGTCAGAGCTTCATGCTTACATGGCAAATGCTTTACCACTTGAACCACTCAGTGAAAAATAATTTAGAATTTTGACCTCAGAACTCTGAGACTTCTATCTCTGGCCTTCTCTTCCTGGCCACAAATTTCCCCCAAGGAATAAAATCAAACATTCTACACAGACACGAACAGTTTATAAAAAAAAATTGTATGGCTCAGACTTCTTTCATCAGAGAAAAAGAGAAGGAAAGACATACTGACACACAAACCCTCAATCAAACCAAGACTGGCAATTAAGTCCATCCTTCCAAAACACTAGAATTATCTTCAGAGACTTCATGACTAAGTGATTCTCATCCTTTAATAAATGAATGCCATGGATCTTTAGCAAAAAGGTTATCCAATAAGAAATCTAGAATTACAGAGTGAGGCCCACATCTCTTACTGCAAGGAAAAGAAACAAAAGCAGCCTAGACACTGGCATTTCAGCCCCATTCAGTCTTGCAGAGCACAGTATCCCAGACTGGGTCTGCTGTGACGTTTTGAGAAGGGCAGCCTAGTCTTTCAGGTTTTCAGTGACTATCTTTCTTAACAACAGAATTGTGTCATAAGAGGTAAATCATCACTGCTGCATCATGCCCGTATGAGGCAACTTTTCTGTTTCCAAGGAAGCCCTAGAAGATCTGTGTGGCCTGGGATAGCCTGGCAGTGGGAGGGCAGAAAGGAGAGGTTCTGGAGACCAGAACCATGGGCCCGGCTCAGGACACCCAGGAAATACAGCTGAGGCTTCTCCCTTAGCAGCTGGCTATGAGCTCTTATGAACCCATCAGGCCCTTAGGGAAACCTAAGGCCACACAGCCAGGTTGCTCAAGCACTCCTTCAAAGATGCTAATGGAACAATTTGGGCACCATATCTAACCTGTTGGTCCATCTGCACAGAGGCTTACTTTGAAAGTGGAAAAACATCAGTTTCTCTAATGGGTGCCCTCAAATTAGTAGGCAGGACTTCTAGGGAACATTGTCTTCAAAATGCAAAGGCTTTTATTTGACAGACAAGTGCTATACTTGTTGAATAAAGAATATAGACTGATTCTAGTTTACTGAGAAAAGTAGTGGTTCTCTGTGTTTATAAGACTCGCTGTATTCTTTATTCTGTATCCATTTCTGGAGTCACTTAAAATCACAAAACCTGGGCAATGTGGCTCATGCATGTAATCGTAGCTACTTGGGAGGCAGGAAAATGCAAGGAATTGCAGTTCAAGGTCAGCCTTGGCATGAAAGTTTGATTCATTCCATCCCAACCAATGGCTGGACTGAGTGATACACATCTATTATCGCAGCTACTGGGGAAGCACCGTGGCTGGGCATTCCTGTCATCCCAGGGATACAGTAGATAGTCCAGGCATAGAGGGACACCCTAGCTTGAAAATAATGCAAAAGGAGGCTGAAGATATGGCTCAAGGGGGCAAAATGATCATTTAGTAAGCACAAAAACTAATAGGTTCAGACCCCAGTGGGGGAGGGAGGAACCCAAACACAACAAACATTAAATAACTTTTTTTAAAGGGGCAAACAAGACAGTAAGTTCTATCAGAGCTAGTCCTGTAAGAGCTAGCCCTGAGAAGAAAGTCTAATTTTAACTCCACTGCATAGATAAGCAAACTGAGACTCATCTGAGTGGCTTGACTCAGAGCCACGAGGCATAAAAATGTGCTACTAGTCCACATTCCCTCTGCCATTTCACACGGCCTTGCTCAACTCCCTAGCAGCTATAGGGAGGCCTTTTAACCCACAGTTCACCTCAGAGTAGAACCCAGAAACAGCATGCTCCAATGGTTTCCAATTGGCTTATGTCCAACGTAGGAACTGCTGTACCTTCTCCCCAACAAATAAATAATAACAAAATGGAAGGGAGAAAAAGAACACACACTCAACTACAAAACCAAAACCTACAGCAAAAGTCCAGTGGGGCTTTTAACAGAAACCATCATCTGGAAACTGATGATGAACTGAGTGAACTCTGACCTATTCTGATAGAACTCCCGAAGTAGTGATGTTTGTATTTTTATGGCCCAAAGACACATGGAAAAAGAAAAACATACAATAAAGAAATAGGGCTCTTTAAGTCAGAGTTGTCCAAGAAAGTCTGGCATGTTATGGTTGCCACATTGTGTGTGTCTTTTGCTCCCACCTGGCATGTGAGGCCGTTTTTCACTGTAGGGTAAGTCACCGCCAATGCAGTCAGTTGAAAGTGAGGCCCTTTTTGATTCACCTCTATCCCTGTGCCCAGCAGATTCTCAAAATACATTCTGTCTAATGAATCTAGGCTTTGCTTAGCATTTCCATCAAAATGGAGTCTTCCATATGCCAGGTAGCTAGCTCATCCACAGGAAGAACACAGTCCACAGCTGAGAGATGCTTATTATGTGACAAAGGCATACTAACCCTCTTCCCCCCCCAAAAACAAACAAACCCTCAAGAATAATGACAAGTAAGCTGTGGGTAAGGGCATGGGCTCAAGGGATACAGCACTTGCTTAACAACTGTAATCCCCTCCTCCCTGCCCCCTGGAGGAAAACGTGAAGAACCCACCACCTATTTTAGCAGGATTTCTTAAGGACAGGATTTCTTTTTTTTCTTTTTTTGGGGTCCGGTCGTGGGGCCTGAACTCTGGGCCTGGGCGCTGTCCCTCAGCTCTTCAGCTCAAGGCTAGCGCTCTACCACTTGAGCCACAGCACCACTTCCGGCTTTTTTTTCTTTTTGCTTATGTGGTGCTGAGGAATTGAACCCAGAGCCTCAGGCATACAAGGCAAGCGCTCTACCACTGAGCCACCTTCCCAGTCCCAGGACAGGATTTCTTTAGGGCTTCCTAAGAATGCTGATCCTGTAGGTTCTTGCAAAATTAAAAAGATGTAGTCAAGATACCAAATTTAGGAAACACTGAATGCCCTGTGTGATATAGCCTATCTTCCAAGGTCTGTAATGTTCATTTAGGTTTTAAGACAACCTGCCAGAAATAACCTAATTTTCCTTTGTTTAACACAGTATTTCCAAAACAGGCTCCATTTTCTACTACATTCTCATGGACAGTTTAAGAGTAATTATTCTGTGAAGTACTTTGAGGAACAATAACGTATTAGATATCTAAGCATCTACAGTATCACTAATTCACAAAACAAAACTTTAACTCATTTTAGTTTCTAAAGTTTAAATTTTAAAACATTTTAGAGGATGGGGTAAAGCAAGACTTTGAAATCAAATGAACACATCAATAAGGATAGGGTAAAAGAAGTGATATCTCAATTTTTAGGATAAGAAAATCTCTACCTTTGAATAAAATCCAACCTTGGTCTTTAAGTATGGAGACAAAAGGCAGCCAGCAACTGTCATCCCACCTTCCCAGGACTGAGGAGAACAACAGGGACAGGCAATCTCTCCAGCCAGGACATCGAGGTGGCTCTTGATAAACCCATTTCCCTTCCCCATACAGAAAGGCAGCCTGAGAGATGCACAGATAACCCCAAGGGAAGACTCCACTTACAGAAAATGGTATTTATAAAGCATCAAATGTTGAGCAGTACAAATACTTAAAAAGAAACTTCTAATGGGAGTTTATAGTTTACAAGAATTACAATGAGCAATTGTGCTGTTTAACCCATTTGTTTATAGTCCACAGAAAGCTCCATGGCCAAGTGAGAGCTTTCTAACATAATGCCACTTATAAATGCACTTGGTTGAAGTGGAAAACTCTCAAACTCTGCCCCATGTTTAGCAGGCTGGCCAGAAGCACACATAGGTAGATGATAAAGCCAACAAGTCCAAGGAAGAACAGTGTTTGTGCTGGATGTCACTGTTTTCCAGGGGAAAATACCATGTATGGCATGTCCCAGACTCTACAAAGAATCCCTGTTCATAGCTTGATAAAATTTCCTTTACTGTTATCAACACTAGGAAGATCCAGTCATCTCATGAATAGTAGGTGAGAAGTTAAGCTTCTTAAAGTGGCAAGAATAAAGACCTCTGCAGATGCAGAACACACTGTTACCCAGACTACAGTCGAGGGACAAATAGCTGGGTCTGTTTTCCAGACAGAATATCATATTCTCTAAAACAGAAATTATTAACTACATCAAGAAAAACAAGACTTCAGATAAATGAAATACCAAATGCTGCTACCCGTAATTGGTTAAAATTAGTCTTATCTCTTAATGTAAAATTTAAAGACATGATAGAATCACAAATCACAACCTTCAAACATCAATCAAACTGGCATTACAGATTCACCCTTTTGGGAAGGTAGCCTACGCATCAGTTCCAAATTCTAATTCTATACTAGTACATCACTTACCATTTTATAAGCAGAATGTTTAGTTTCAAAGTTCAAACTATATATATATATGTATGTATGTATGTATGTGTATATATATATGATGTATGTATATATATATATATATATATATATGATACACTCTTAATGTTCTATGTTTCTATTCTGTTTTATAGATTAAGAAAAACCCTAATATTCAAAGAGATTTCTAAGTGATGTGGCTAGTGATAGGAACAGGAAGACAATGACCCCTCTCTCTTCTCCATATGGCTTCTCCTGGTGGATGTTTTCCAATCTTACCATGAAGTAGTTTAAATTACATTGTGAGCTGTTCCCTAAACGTGTCCCCGAGTGACAAGAGAGGAAAACAAATCAAAGAGCTTATGGATTCAGACATCTTCTGACATCAATACTAGGGAGAAAGTGAAGCAGCTTTCCCTCCATGGAGACACCTTTCTAACTCAAGAGGGTCCAAGAGCTGAAGAGCTTGAGTCCATCAGTGTGTATGCCCAGGAACATTGAGGGAAGACTGTCAGTCACAAAAAAAGTATGGAAATGTTTCTTTTGCAGACAGACCCAAAGGTCAAAGGATTTTACCTATGCCCTAAAATGAAAGCCACTTGTGAGACATCCAGAGACGCACCCCAATATAATTCTCCAGTAAAATGTCATCTGAACAGAGCTGTTCCATGACCACCAGGAGAAAAGCCATGGGACCTCTTGCCAGTGAGCTGTAATGAATATAGAGAATGACTAAAACAAAGGCAAACAAAAGAGTCATTGCAGAAGAGCTCTTGGGAAACTGGGATGCTTAATTTGGGGTATGAGAGTCATTCTGTCTTAAGTCCTGTTTTCTGAATGTAAGAGTCTTCAATAACTTGGGCTGGGGAGGTGGCTCAGTGGTAGAGTACTTGTCTTGCATGCATGAGGCCCTGGGTTCGATTCCTCAGCACCACATAAGCAGAAAAAGCCGGAAGTGGTGCTGTGGCTCAAGTGGTAGAAAGCTAGCCTTGAGCTGAAGAGCTGAGGGACAGCGCCTAGGCCCAGAATTCAGATCCCCACAGCCAAAAAAAAAAAAAAGAGTCTTCAAAAACTTGACAGCTAAAGCTTAAAAGTAAAAATATGCTTCCAGCCACATGTGCTCCTGAATGCTGAGAAATTCATTCCAAGGCAATGTGGAATCTTATACCAAGAAGGTGGGCCCCCCCTTAAGGAGCTTCCACTGTCTTTACTCTGCCCTGTGGTTATATTGAGCTGGTTTCCTTTCATAGCGATTTAGCAACTTGCTTTGTTTGAGTTGCCATCCTTGCCTGAAACTTGCTATGTAGTCCTGGCTGGTCTTAAACTGATGATCCTTCTGCAGGCTGGGATTACATGAGAAGTGGTTCCTTTTCAAATCAAGAAATACCCTATCAAATTAACCTCTTCCAAAAAGTTGTGAGGAAAAGGTGACTAAATGACAACTTCCAACAGGGTATAAAGATGAAATGTATTATACCCAAAGTAGTCATTTATCAGTATGAAAATTATGGTTTAGCCAATAAAGATTTAAAGCTAATATATTTAATCTCTCTTAACAGATCTTTGTACAATCTTTCATAATTGCACACACATACCCACACAAGAGGGAAATCCACGCTTGAAATATCAGACAAAAATTGATGGCACGTTTTCTGCTCAACTCATTCTTTCCAGGGAACATGAAAGTGGTGTCCTTTACAATGACAGCCAAATGTCTTTAGAAGACATACATTCCTCTTCCTCCAAGAAGACAAACCATCTATTCTTCCAAAAACCAAACATCTACGTTTCTAAAGACAAACCTCCGTCAGCTCAAGCTCAGGTAAGAGACGGCACTGGCTGGCCTGGTAGCACTGTTATCCTATTTAGCTTCCATTACATTCTTTTTTTTAAACCAGCTCAAGGGCCATTAAATGTCGAGAGCAGATGTCTGGGTTCCATTAGGGGCCTATTCTTGCCTGGGAAAGCAGAGATGCTTTAGCTCACAGTGCTGGCTCTCAGACATTCCCTTTCCACAGCTATCCGGGGCTTCAGTGAGCTCACTGTAGGAGCCCCTTGTAATTCCTTTGCATGGAGGGTTAACAAGACTGGGTTTTTATGGCTTTGAATTCCTTTTCTCTTTCATGTCATTTAAAGAAGGGAGTAAGCAGTTATCTGAGAATGAAACTTAAGAATAATAAAACAACAACAACCACCAGAAAGAACTGGAGCAAAGCAAAGCCTTTTAGCATGGTGACTGGGGCACAAACCTGTTAGCAGAAGGCCCCAAAGTTCCCCTCAGTTTTCTAGAAGGGTAGTTCCAGGGCAAGCTTTCTATTAGCTACTACTTGGGCTAAGTCCAGAGCACTTCCCATTTTGTACCAACTGAAAAAAAACTAAGGAACTACTATGGGTCAAGCCATGAGTCCAGCTGTGTGGCCTTGGGCAAACTACTTAACCTCTACAGGCTCCCTATTTGATCATCTGTCAGTATGTTTGTCTAATTGCACTGTACATATTTCAACCCACTGTAGTTTTGCAAAGTACATTCATATCCTTTGTGCATTTGATTCTTGCAAAAACCCTGTGGAGTAGCTAGGGTCATTACCCTCATATTCTAAAATGGGAAACTGAGGTGCAGGTGCTAAGCAACATGCCCATGACAGCAGCCAAAAAACTCCCAACTCTGATCCCAAATCACACCTTTGTGCCACCATTCACAAGTGTGCCACTCTGTGTCTGATATCATTTATAGGTTGAATAACAAGGAGAAGCACATGAATAACTGCTCCCTCGTATAAAATCTTGTCTTTCCAGCCTCTTTTTTTTTTTTTTTGTGTCAATCATGGGGCTTGAACTCTGGGCCTGGGCACTGGCCCTCAGCTCTTTAGCTCAAAGCTAGCACTCTACTACCTGAGCCACAGCTCCACTTCTGGTTTTCTGCTGGTTAAGTGGAGATAAGAGTCTCATGGACTTGCCTTCCCAGGTTGGCTTTGAACCGCAATCCTCAGATCTCAGCCTCCTGAGTAGCTAGGATTACAGGCATGAGCCACCAGCGCCCAGCTCATTTGTATTTTTAAATGCTTAAGTCCTGAGCACTAATCTAGATGTCTAGTACTACGGTGAAGAATAACCTAACAGATCAGATAATTCACATAAGAAAGAGTTCAGAAACAAATGCTCCATCACCATGATGTTGGAAAAAAAAAGATGACCAGACACCTCATCACATGGCAGACTGACAAGGGAAGTGCTGGATCCGAGTGCCTATAAGGGAGCCCTGGGGTTTCCATCCTTCACCTTCAAGCAGGACCTAAGATTCCCTTCCTTCTCCTGCTCTCATCCACTCATCCATCATGTAGGGGCACTGTGCCATAACTCAGTGAGGGCTGCAGGATACAAAGAAGGAGCCTCTCTGTATATGTGTGTGTGCTCTTCTTACTGTCAGTAAACCTCCTGAGGAGGGAAGGGTACCTAGCAGCCCTATTTGGTTAGCAAGTACAACTCTGGGGTGACTGTCTTGGAACCAGAAGACTGTGTACCACTGGCCTACAGTTCTCTGGGGCAGTTAAAGATAATAAAGGACAGGGGTTCTGTGGCCCTTCCTTCTTATTGTTATGCCATAGCCTTGGGCACTGACCTGCTTTGCCCACTTCCCCTTTCCTCAGTGATCCTTCAGCCTGGCACCCAGCTCTGAGATGAGGCCTGCTTAGCACCAGTGAAGTTCCCCACGTTCAAACCAACAACGTTCTGCGTGGAGATGAGGGAGTCAAAGTTAAAATCCAACCCATCAGCATCCATGAGTTCACTACGGATAATGGACTCCATGTCACATTCCAAGCTCCCATTGAACATGTCCAGGTCCAGGTCACTGGGGAACTTCTCGTGGCCCATGACAGGAAGGTTTGCACTAGTTGAGTATAAGGAGGAGCCTGAGAGAGAGTCTGAGAGGGTTTGCATAGACTGGTTGCCAGGAGACTGTTGCTGGTGTTTGGCTGACCCAAGGCTGTTGGAGTCACTCAAGCCCATGTTGCTGACGGAATTCGACAAGGCACGGCTGCCACCAAGAGCACTCTGGGTTTGGTGCTGATGGTGGAGCAAGTTCTGATTGACCAAACTCCCCTGGGTAGGCTGGGCAGCAAAGGACATCATTGGGTCACTGCGAAGAATCACGTTCCGGCGGGAGTTCTGAGCAGACACAGCAGTGCTGGCCTGAGACATTAGGGGGTCTGACTGGGTCATCATGACATCGCTGTGGCTGAGTGAGTCCGAAGTGAGCAGGTCTTGGAGTGTCTGGTTGCCATAGTGTGACATGGAAGAGAAGGTGGCTGGCTTGTTCTCTTGGATGGTCTGCATGGGAGACTGGCGCAGGGAGTTCAGAGATGAAGGTCCAAATACGGTGCTATTAAAGGAGCTGGTTGGAGAGCCCAGGCCAGAGCCCTTGGTGGTATATGGGAAGCTAGAGCTCCGCTGCATGAGACTCCCAGTGGGTGATGACTGGGATGATGGGAGTGTGATGTTATCTAGCAGGTCGTCCATGAGGTTCTCAGTCAGCCCATCATTCAGATTCATAGTGCCCGCCATGTCGGTGAGCCGTGGCAGCTCCATGGTGCATGGCTTGCTCACTGAGGGCGACAGGCTGGCTGAGCTGCTGTAAAGCATGGGGGAGAGTGGTGCGTCGTCGTCCTGGACATCATCCAACTCTGTGCTTGCCAGGATGGGTGACAGGCGGCCACTGACTGTGCTGGCATTGGAATTGGTGCGTGAGCGGAAGTCTGTCCACGCATCCAGCTCATCGCTGCTGCGGGATGTGGGGCTGCCGGGCCACTTGGAGAGCTGGGAAGGGCTGTCATCTGCCGACTCCTGTGCAGTCTGCAGGGCTGCCTTCTTCTTGGCTGCACGACCACGGCTCTTGGTGTACTTGTTGCTGTTGTCCATGGAGACGGCTCTTCGCCGGGGGGCCTTCCCACTCTTTCCCCCATCAGGGTTGATGATCCACCAAGAGCTCTTGCCAGTCCCCTCATTTTGGACCCGCATGAATCGACTGTGCAGTGACAGGTTGTGCCGAATAGAGTTCTGTAGAGAGAAAGGGAAAAATGTCAGACATGAGCCAGGATGCACAGAAGAAATACATAAATCAAAAATTTCCATTTTCAAGTCTTTCCATCCCCCACATCCCCCTGGCTGATACTAGGGTTTGAATTCAGGGCCTCACAGTCGCTCAGCTGGCATTCTACCTCTTAAGCCACACTTTCAGCTGGCTTTTTGGTGGATATTTTGGAGATGGAGTCTTAGGGATTTTTTTCTGCCCAGGCTATCCTTGAATTATAATCCTTCCAATTCTCAACCACCTGAGTAGCTAGGATTAGAGGCATGAGCCACTGGTACTTGGCTATAAATCTCATTTTCTGCTAGTACTGCAGCTTAAAATCAGGGCCTTGTGCTCTTGCTTGGCTATTTTTGCTCATGGATGGTGCCACCTGAGCCATGCCTCCAGTCTAGCATTTTGCTAGTTAACTGAAGATAAAGAGTCTCAGAGACTATTATGCCCCGAGCTGGGGCAGACCCTCAGATCTCATCTTCTAGGCTAGAGTAGTTAGGATGTCTACAGTAAGCCACGGGCACTCAGCTAAGCCTCCTCAATGTTAAAAGACTAAAAATGATTTACAAGACAATCATCTACATGATCTTCCTACATGCAAGTCATGGAATAAAGAGGCGAGGTAAGTGGGAGGTTTCATGTCTAGGAGGTTGGGAGATGGTTTCATAGCAAGGAGACACTGGGAACAAACAAGCTTATTGAGACCGTTTTCCCCAATTTGTAAGTTTTATTGTCCTTTCCACAGTTATATTCCAATATTAGAGTTCACACTTAGAATTTATTGCCACAGTACTCCTTTCTTTGTACTTTGCAACAGAGCTCCCTGACTCTCTAGAAGTAATTCATCATCTGAGCATGCATTTTACTCCCCCATGGTCCTCTCTTCCACAGTAACAGGCAGCATCTACTTCTTAACTACTTCTATGAACTAAGAATAGGAATTTTTACCTGCCTTCCCATGACTCCATCCACCCCATCTATTCACATCTTATTATGTTACATCTGGTAGACACAAGAATGATATGTCAGGATTTTCTGGGTTTGTAAAAGAAACAGGCAAATCTCCAATTTGGAAGAATTCAAATAATTTATATACGATCCCCTCAAGGTAATGTGGGTTGAGTGCAGAATGTTCTGTCCAAGAGGGAGAAACACTTTTCAAAAGGTTTTTCAATGGACAAAATATAGTAGGATTTCTCTATATTATAGGTTAAGCAAATATATTAGCAAATGTATTAGGTTAAGCAAATAAAAATAGAATATATCTAAAAAAAACAAGGAGAAAATTAACTTTACAGTGGAGAAATCTGACAAATATTATCTCAGCTAGGTGATCAAGGTCAACACCAATGGAAGTACCTGTTGGTAGTCTGTACCTTTAGAAACAATGTGTTGAAAATAAGCAACTTTTGTATTCTTTTTCTCCAAACCCACAATTCCAATCTAATTATGAAGGAATATTAAGCAAATCTCAATTAAAGAACATTTACAAAATGCCTGCCAGCAAAGAAGAGCCTAAGGAGATAAAATGGTTACTGGTAATGTAGTGTCCTAGATTAGAAAAAATGAGGGAAGTCTGAATAATATATGGATTTTAGCTCATCATAGATGTCAATATTGGTCCACCATTGTAACGTAAGTACCACAATGTTAAGATGTTAATAGAGGGAAAGTGATGTTGGGTATATGCAAACTCTGTACTATCTTTGCAACTTTTCTACATATCTAAAACTAAATAAAAGGTATGTATGCTTTTGTGTGTGTGTGTGTGTGTGTGTGTGTGTGTGTGTGTGTGTGTGTGTGAGTGTGTGTGTGTATGTATGTATACATGCATATGGATGAAGAGAGAAAGGGAGAGAAAGGAAGAGAAAGAGAGAGAGAGAGAGAGGGAGAGAGAGGGAGGGGAGAGGGAGAGAGTGAGAGCGCAGGTCTTGTGGCTTGAACTCAGGGACTACACCCTATTCTGAGCTATTTTTTTGTTCAAGGCTAGTACTCTACTACTTGAGCCACAGGCTCCACTTCCAAGTCTTGGTAGTTAATTGAGGGGTAAGCATCTCACAGACTCTCCTTTGTGTGTTGGCTTTGAACTTTGATCCTCATATCTCAGCCTCCTGAGCAGCTAGGATTACAGACATGAGCCACCAGTACCAAGAAAAAAGATTTACATTTTTCAAGTACAGCAAATATCCTCAAAAACCTGTCTCCAAAAATACCTTCTTCCTTACCTAGTAGATATACCTGGTTGTCAGGTATAACCCAGATTCAGTTCTATCTCTGCTACTAGCCAAACATGCGACCCCAGACAAATAATTTAATCAGTCTGCAACAACTGCAGTACTCCATCTTCATTACAGCCATGATAATATCCTGCCAGGGATGACATAATGACGATAGATGATAATAACACACGTCAGAAGCCAAATCACGCTAGGCAGTCAGGGTGTTCTGGTCGCACTTGTGAAGTGCAGAGTCCAACAGTGGGCTCATGGCCTGGGGAAAGCTCATTCTGATCTGTAAAATGCTCCTTGTGCAGAAAAAAAAAAAGAGTTGATGGTATGGTCCACATCTGGAACAGCATCTGCAGGCCAGATGAATTTTTATTTGCAAGTTCAAGATAAAAGATACTGCCTTTTGCCATATATTAAATATGGATATATATCCATAAATATGAATCTTTTTGTTACCATTCTTTAAAATTGGCAAATCTTAAAGTGTATTTATATAGAAGATACAAATACATGTGGTCTACCAGAATGTTTTTAAAATACAGAAAGACAGCATGATTTTTACTGTAAGTAAATGACCCAAAATACTCAGTGTTTCCTATGCATGTTCCCATGCAAGAACGAACTGCACTCCAGGCAGAGCAATGAGCATCAGCAATCTTGGGTCATACTTGGCATTTTTACAACTGCCATCAAGATGTATGGGAGAGAAAAAAACAGACAGCATGCTGACTATCTGATGAATCAAATAATCATGTACCCTGCTTCTCTTTTAACTCTTACATTTTTTAAGATAATAATAGCAGCTCTACTAATGGTTCAGAATTAGATTCCCTTGAAAAGTCCAACACTTTCTCTGTGAAATAGGCATAAAGCATGATCTTGATATGTACTCTGCAGAGTTCAGGAAAGACGCAAGTTCAAGGTGGTTCCACTAGTGAGTACTCACAGATGACTTGATTAAATAAAAACGTAAACACAAACTAATGCATGAAAAAAAAATCGAGATGTCCTGAAGTTACAAGGGTACTGCAGGCATCTTTCTAATTACACTTGCCAGCCTCCTTTGCTCTAATTCTAAAAAGAGCTTATACCAACACCCAGAATTATTCAGAATGAGCAATTGTTAAATATCATCTATCCCCTCTTTAAAAAGCATTTGGGGAAGAAAAATGTATTTTAGTTTTATCACTTACAAACCTACTGAAAGAAAAAACATTTTATGGAAACTCAAAATGTCCTGTGTGGATTTTTGGATGGTCATCTATTACTATGACTATAACCTCCAGCAACCTATGTGTATGCAATTATAAGTTACAACTAGCTGAATTTAGAGATGGATATTAAGCTACTGTAAGGTATGTGGTAAAGAGGATGGAACACACATATTGAGGGCCAGAGCCATACAAGTCAAAGCAGGAAAGGAGGGCCATGAAGACAAGCCACCCATTCAGGTCCCCAATGGCAAGGACAAAGATCTGAGGGGCTTACAAGCTTCCAGCATGGGTTGTTACTGAGACACAGGTTTCAGAATCACCATTTCTAATTCTTACTATAAGCCTGCAGAGTTTGTATATCCATGTTTAATAAAGGTTCAGGCTAAGAGATAGGAAACAATTTAACACAAGACTCCATAGCTGGTCCATAAAGAACCACAACTGAAATTAGGCTTCCCAACGCTAATCTCACATTTTCTTTACCATAACCCTTCCTAGATCCACTACCAAATTATGCACTAGTCACCATTTAATCTATATGTGCTAACAGTTCAAGAGAGCCATCTAAAGCAACTGATGCTTAAGAAAGAAGGACATAAAAGCATTATTGTATTACTTTGATTTTATTTATGAACTATTGTGGGGTAAAAATTTGGGGCTCTCCCCCACTATTTTGTGTGTGTGTATGTGTGTGTACTAATACTGGGTTTGAATTCAGGGCCTCGGCCCTTTTCTTGAGTTTCTTTGTTCAAGGTTAGTGCTCTACCACTTGAGCCACTGCTTCAGTTCTGGTAGTTAATTGGAGATAAGAGCCTCAGAGACTTTCCTGCCAAGGCTGGCTTTGAACCAGCATCCCCAGATCTCAGCCTCATGAGTAGCTAGATTGAGCCACCAGCACCTGCCTCTGCCAGCAAAAAAATAATAATTTTTTAAGGACTTAAAAAAAGAAAAAAGGCTTTCTGGAGGGCAAACCCGAGGACAGCAATGCCTTCCTTCCTTAGTGATACAGCCTGCACAGCACCGTCTCTAAGGAGACACGGGGTGGTCTCTTTAAGGATGGGACTACCCTCAGTTTCTGAAACAAATTCTACCTTCTTTAATGAGCAATTAGCTTCAGTGGGTAGCCAGTCTTCACCTGACTCAAATTTTAGAGGTTTGGGTGGCAGAATATATTGCCTAAGGCATATATCTAAAGAGCACTCAGACAGGTTTTTCTAGTTACTTAAGACAACAGAAACAGAAACCGGTAGGCCCTCATCTCAGCAGCATCCTATTCACACAGGCTGTCCAACTGTTCCTTTATAAAAATCCATAATCTGAAAAGTAGGGCATTGACAATGGCCAATAAGCATGACTCACACCTGTCTGTTTCTGCTTCAAATGCCAGAAATGTATTCTGTTTTCCTCAGAAGCCAGGACTTCCAATGACTAGCTTTTCCATCTAGGTTTTGGTGAAGCAGGAAAGGCAAATAATAAATAAACGCCAAGTAAAATACCAGTACTGTGATGTTTCTCCACTGATAGAATTTTCGGTTATATTCCTAAAGGTCCTTCCTTTGCCTCAATCTCATTATTTAAATATTAAAATAGTCTATGATTTCCCACAGATGTATGTATCATCCTACCAAATAATCTAAAATTCTTAGGATTAAATTTGTTTGGAGACTGGGAGATGAAGCTAACTAAAGAAATAAATCAAAAACTAGAATTTTTAAAAAATCATGCCAAGATTTTGAAAAAACACGCTGAGTTGGCTAGAGAACTGGGAGTAGCATTTCCTTAACAGTGAAGTGATTAGTTACATCTGACCAACCAGGCTCCTGCTGCTAAAGCTCAGGCCATTCCCTCCCTACATTTACTTACTGAAGGAGCCCAGAAGCTTCCTCAACCTGAGAACATGGGAACAGTTCCAGTTATTTAGATCTACTACTTAGTAATCAAGATGCTGATAAGTAACAAGGAAGCAAACATCTCTAGGAAGAATGTTTTTTGTTTTTTTTTTTACAGTCCTGGGACTTGAACTCAGGGCCTAAGCACTGTCTGAGCTTCTTTTGCTCAAGGCTAGCACTCTACCACTTGAGCCACAGCGCTACTTCAGGCTTTCTCTGTTTCTGTAGTACTGAGAAATCGAACCCAGGACTTCATTCATGCTAGGTAAGCACTCTACCACTAAGCCACACTCCCAGCCCTCTAGGAAGAAATTTCAGCTTCAGGAACCACTGTACCAGTTTTCTCTCAACTTGAACCTAAAGATTTATAGAGCCTTAAGATAACTCTATCACAATGTGTTCAAATACTCTCCATCTCATTTGTATGTCAATCTTTGCTTCTACAAAATGACTGACACTGGGTTAGAAGCCCATTAGGTATGATTCATTAGCAAGAGAGCTGTCAAACCTGGGTCTTGCACATTGCAGCTATAATCTCCTTCAAGGAGGCATGTGCAGTAGGTACATGGAGGAGGTACATTTCATAGTCATGCTGACTGCACTGTGTGGGCACTGCCTAGAGATTCCTTTGCCTGGACCACCCCCAAATAGTTAGCATAAAGATGACTGTACTTATTATAACCCAGTAATTACTTTCTTGCTTACTGCAAATGCTTAAGTATCCATGCTCCCTACATTTATGCCAATTGGTTATAAAGACTGGTTAGGTAGATGCCAGAAGCTGCTTAAAATGAAAAAAAATCTCAACAATAATTAACAAAGCAGATAATTCTACACCCAGTAAAAAGTGGTCAGAGGAAGACACAGTGTTGAACAAATACTCAAAGTTCATGGCAAGTGCTAAAGCTGACACTTGCCTACAATCTTAACTTTAGCTACCCTATGGAAAAAGAGGGGTTAAAATGTTCTCTGTCCACCTCTGGGATTTTTGAGAAGATTAAACAAAGCTCGGCATGCACACCAGTCAGCAGGATGCCAAGCACAAAGCTTGCAATAACTGGCAGATCCCATGTATAGCAGCAGTGAGATCACCAACCTTAACGGTCTTCCTGGCACCATATGCTTTATGCCAAAAGGTGAGAGGATGGTTCCTTCCAAGGAAGGACTCCAAACTTTTTTGTTGTTGTTGTTGGTCATGGGGCTTGAACTCTGGGCTTGGGCGCTGAGCTCTTCAGCTCAAGGTGAGCAGTCTACCTCTTAAGCCACAAAGCCACTTCCGGTTTGCTAGTGGTTTTTTGGAGATGAGTCTCACGGACTTTCCTGCCCAGGTTGGCTTTAAACCGAGATCCTCAGATCTCAGCCTCTAAGTAGCTAGGGTTACAGGCGTGAGCCACCGGTGCCAGGTGGACTCCAAACTTTTGAAAGTGTTTAAAGGTGCTGCATTAGTTGGGAGTAACTGGAAATTTCTTAATGGTTCCTACCCTTATGTCTGCTTTGGCCCTTTCCAAGTCATGTTTACCGTGTGGAGATTGTCCACTAACACAGATGCCAGCTGCATGTGCTTCTCCTGGAACAGAGGGGGTTTTGTCTGGAAGCAACATGTGTTATCAATTTATCTTTCTCAGCAACAGTAACAAGAAAACTACTCACTTTAAAAATTAAAAAAAAAAAAAGGAGTTGTGTAATTTAACTCTTAAACGTCCCTGTTGGGTTTTTTTGGGACAATCTGTCTCTCTCCCTCTCTCCCTCTCTCTCTCTCTCTCTCCCTCTCTCTCTCTGTCCCTCTCCCCAATCTCCTCCCCTCTCCCTCCCTCCCTCTCTTTCTCTCTCTATCCCCCTCCCTCCCTCTCCCTCTCTCTTCTGGCTGTCTATAAAGCAACAAAGTGAGTTATGGTTGTTAACTGTGGAGCTAGGCCCACTACATCCCACTAGGCAACTGCAGGTGTCTACTGGTCCTTAAAAGGAACTTCAGGGGGGGAGCAGTGGCATTTCACAGGACCACCTTCAAATGCAATGTGCATCTCTTTTCACAGAATCAGCATTTCAAGGCATCATTGCTTAGCTTGTGAGCACTGGTAATTTACAATGAGGAAGTGGAATGCCTGGATTCCAATACATACACCTGTAGAACCACAGGTGACAAAGGTTATATGAACAGTCCAACAGAAACAGAGTCAGAGGCAGTCCTAGAGGTCAGTGTGCCACAGCAGAGCAATGTAAAGAGACAGTGTCTCTTTCAAAGACAGGATCTGAGCAGGTGCTTTTAGTTTATAACCACAGGCTCTCTCTCAAAAGTCCCTTCAGTAGTATTCTTCACACTGGCTGCCTACTAGAATCATATGTGGAGACTGTAATCATTTACATTCCACCCTAAAAGTTTCTGATTTGGTTACTGTGGTTATGGCCTGTTTGTAGGCATGGTTTCCAAGCTCCTCAGATTATTCTAATGTCGATTAGGGCTTGAGAAGCACTAAAACATCACCTCCCCCTATTCTGTTAATGTCTCACTGACTGAGATCTGACTCCAACTTAATTCCTAGTTTTCCTAGGTTTGGTGACTACATAATGATATTCTTTAAGCCAAAGTTTCCACCACTCAGAAGATAAAGGCGAGAATTGGTGTCAGAGACTAAAGTTGTAATTTAGTGTGGAAAAATGGAAAGTTATAAAAATTATTTTAGATAATTAAGGTCCAAATCTCTACATTTGCTTTTTCTCCCCATCCCAACCCCCAGCAGTACTAGAGTTTGAAACAGAGGTGAATTTGCATTTGCTTATGAATGATTAAGTATATGGAAAAGGATCCTGATCTTGAACTGCCTCTTTCTGCCCTGTGGTGCTTCCCCACTCAGCATGCAGAGGTAGGAAGAAGAGAGCCTGGAGATTTTTACAAAACTAAGGACTGATCTGGCTTAACTGGGAGGTGCGAGGGTGGTGGTTTTCTTAGATATCGCTAGAGTCTGATTTTTAGCTCTCTTCTACTAGATTTTTATATACTTGAGGGCTAATTTAATGTTTAAAAGTATAGAAAGTACGACAGCATAAAGCAAAAAATTGAGATTAGAAAATTATTTCATAAATAGTATCCCTATAATAGGAAAAATAAGCATTTCAGATTGAGAAAAAATGTCAATAAACCTGCATATAAAAAGGATTGCACAAACAACTCTGATGTGTAAGATCCAGTCTAGCTCTACTCTCTTTCTTGTCTAAAATACAAGTTTAAACCACCAGGGGACTTTTTAAAGATGATGTTCTAAAACAATATTATTTGGAATTTGGCTGAAGGCTTATATTTCCAGTTAGAAACAAGACTTCCCGTTACATTCACTGACAATAATTTTTTACCCAGAGATCTCCTTTAGAAATTAGTATTTGTTTTAAGTTTTCATGCTGCAAGCAAATGACAGGTTCTGGTTCCTCATTAGGAGGAATAAAATAATAAACACCTGGTGATCAAAATGGTGAATCCATTTTCTATCCAGACAACTCTTAACTTTCCTATGGGAGCAATGGCTGGATAGACAAGGTTAAGACATTTTTTTATCCTGCCTCCAACTGAAAAAGAAATCCTGGATGGGAAGCCAATTCATCTAAATGGCATGTGAAAGATGGTCACGACTCTACTGAAGAGAAGTTTGCTGGGTTTTCTAATGTGGATTTTCATACTCTTTTTTTTTCTTTTTTCACTTAGCAATCTTCAAGCTCTTCCACAGCTGTTTCTGCTCTTGGAGGGCAAGAAGGAACATTCCATTCCCCACAGCCAAACCTGCACTTCCGGCACACACAGAACCCTGGCAGCCTTGCAACTTCAACCCACACCCACTCCCTGCAACACCCTCCCTCCCCCCAGGCTACTTACCATTCCAAGTCCTACCCAGACTTAGGAAGCAGCAGCTAGGGGCCTAGTGAATGGATGACAGTTCCCAGAAAGCAGGTTAAATTGATAGTGTGTGGCCAGCTCCAAGCTCTTTCCAAGCTTTATCTCCGGTATTACTGAAACTGTTTCACAGTCCATAAGCCCTCAGCAAACCCAAGTTCCTGAAACATTTTAGGACTATGCACATCTAACAATATATACTCAACACCTCAAAGAGTTAAAATTAGCCAGGGAATTAGAACATTCTTAAGATTCTGAAAACAAGAATAGTTTTATTAACCTAATCTTCAGTTGGATTAAAAAAAATAATAAAGCCCTACCTTTTTTCCACTTTGAAAACTTACTGTGTGTAAAAATGAAAATACTTAAAGGGGCACTAAAATATACATCCAGAATTAGGGAACCCATCAGAAATATGTTATATATTATATTTACGTATATATATTATAATCACTTTCATGACATTAAACAATTAAGTTTGGCAGTAAGCTCAGTAAAAAGTGATATTGGGGAAAATGGAGAGGCTATGAAACATTAGCCCTAACTTTATTATTAAAGGACATAAGAACCAAAAAGGCACAAGGCCATACTTGCCACCTTTAACCAGCTAGTTAGTAGCCATAACGTGAGGCATTTTCAGACCCTTGGCTTGAGGTATCAAAGTAATACCACTCAGAAACAGGGCATTAGTTCCATACCTGGATTGCCACATTCATTTGAAGGGATTATAAAGTGAAGAGAGAGCTGGGCGTCGGTGGCTCACGCCTGTAATCCTAGCTACTCAGGAGGCTGAGATCTGAGGATCGCGTTCAAAGCCAGCTTGGGCAGGAAAGTCTGTGAGACTCTTATCTCCAATAAACCACCAGAAAACTGGAAGTGGCGCTGTGGCTCATGCAGTAGAGCGCTCGCCTTGAGCTGAAGAACATAGGGACAGTGCCCAAGCCCAGAGTTCAAGCCCCACCACCGACAAAAAAAAAAAAAAAAAGTGAAGAGAGTACAAAGGATGGGTATTACCTATCTTCCAACCATCCTCCCACCCAACAATCACCCACCTATCTTATTTTGTAACTTGAGTAATACAAATTAGACACTTTAAAGCAGATAGCATCTCTTATACAACCCTAGCACTTGGCCTAGGGCCTAGTCCATAGTAGGTATTAAAAAAATTCATCCAATCAGTGGATTAGTGGGAAGGGTACAGAAGCCACAAAATATTGTGTTTTTAAATGAAATATGATAAACTGTGAAGCCAATGAATGACACTTGTATGAGTGAAGACAGAATATATGTCTACTATTAAGTCTTGAGTAGCATTTGAGTTGTTTTCAGATAGACAAGAATCGCCCTAAGTGTTAAAACATAATGACATAGTTTGACATGTAGGCTTATTGTTCCAATAATAAGGGATGGGAAGAACAACAAAATGACAGTGTGCAGACTACTCAATGGAGCAAGGCCATAGCAGAAGGTGTCTAAGATCCATCTGGGATAAGAGCTGACTCCCAGCCTGTATTAAGATACCATGGGCCCTCATTACTTAGTAATGAGGCTGGCTCAGAGTTCTCAG
The DNA here is from genome assembly GCF_019054845.1 of Dipodomys spectabilis. Lineage (NCBI taxonomy): Eukaryota > Metazoa > Chordata > Mammalia > Rodentia > Heteromyidae > Dipodomys > Dipodomys spectabilis. The sequence continues at coordinate 2,748,739 of NW_024870678.1, read as the reverse complement.
AGTCATGCTCAAAACCACAAATAACACACCCTTCCTTGCTCTAAGTCTCCTCCAAGCATGCCAATTCATAAGAAGGGAAATTCAAAATAGAGACTACTTCACCTGTAATCTAAAGGAAATTAATGTATTTGGTGCCTGCCAGATGCTCTGTGCGTGGTAATCTGATCTCATTTTATTTTCAACAGAAGTCTGCTGGAGAAAACAAACAGACACGGAAAGGTTAAGCAACTTGCCCAGTAGGCGGTGCTACTAGAAACCAAGCCCGAGGCTAACTCCAAAGGTTCATATGAGAGTTTTCCTCTGAAGACATCAAACTGGCTGGGGAGAGCAGCAACAGGTGACCAGAAACTTCAAAATCTATGTGACTGAATCAAATGTTCTGCATTTAGGATGATGAAGGGGAGGACATGACAACCATGAAGCAAGCCTTGTTGGAACCATTCTAACCATCTGTTAAAGCTAATTGTTCAGAACTGAAATATTTTTCTCCTAATCTATTCTGGGATTGCCACTTCTAGGCCACTATCAAATATGATTACAGACATAAACTGATAAGTATTCAGGCCTTCCTCAGTGACATACCTGGTGGCTACATGTTCATGAAGAATTAGCTCAAGTTAAGGCAGCATTACCCAGCTGTCCTTGCAGACCTGTTCAGGCCCACACACAAATGGCACCATGCTACAGCCGTCCAGCCAGAGACATCAAGCAAATGTTTCTTAGTGTTCTGGACCTTGCTATCATGATGCTTAATTCGAAACAGGGATTCTACTCTATACCATTTAAAACATGCAATTAGTCTGTTATTTGGCCAGAAAATATTAGCTTGCTTTAGACCACGTGAATCTTAAAAAAATACAATATCTTTTGCTTGCCAATGACTACAGAATCAGAATTCTCTGTTTAACCTCAGTCAGAAACTCTGATAGAAAAGTGCTGTAAGGTTGCATATGGGTGTTATTTGTCTTCTGGATTCAAAACCTGCAGCAACAGAACCACTGCCACTGCAAACACATTGAAAGGGTGGATTGGAGGTGCTGAGTGGGTGCGTTAAACAGCCTGAGTTTGACATCTGAAATCCAGAAAAACTGCTTTTCGGTTCTTAGTTTACAATCTCTCCCTTTGCATGAAATTTATTGGCTTTGCATCACACATACAAACACAACTGTTTCCAGCTCTTCAGATGTTGAAGCTCAGAAAAACTGTTCCTTTTTGCCTTGTTATGTCAAGAGCAACCGATTTCTTTTTGGTAGCTCTGAAATACATGCCAATGTGTGGGCACAGTCAAACAACTACACACAGGCCCACGCCCTGGAAAGACTGGAAGGGGTGGAGACAACCTTTTTGGGCTAAGGAAAGGAAAAGTTTGGACTAGTATTTACAAAACAGACAAGTGTGTGTACATGAATCTGGAAACAGGCTATCTTCCAAGTGTCAGTGTTAATTATGTTAACAGTAACCATCAGTCAAGGTGTTACTGGTGGAAGTTGAAAAATAAAGTAAATGCCATACCCAGCTGCTGACAAGTACAAATAAAATAACCAGTGACTTTTTCTTTATAGGAATTAAGAGTCTACTCTGCAGAGACTCGGGTAAGCAGTACCCTATGTCTTCCACACCCCACTGCAATCCAGCTAATGTGGAGCCTCCTAGGAGAACTGCCTTCCACCCTACAGTCTCATCTGCATATGCAGTGTTTCACTATACTGGTTTTACAAGATTGCTTCTTGTTGAAAACCACAGGATGCAAAAGTGGCTGATGACCAACATAATGATATTGCTAAATGGTGAAGTGAACCAACCGCTGATTCCAGGACACTCCTGGGTGCCAATTACACACCCAGATGAGCACAAGACAGCTCAAAAGTCTGCATAAAATTATTAAATAAGGGTACTTCCACTGACTAAAGAAGCAGATAACCTTTCCATTTTCCTGGAAAAGCTTTCACTGAGCCACCTAGATACTCTTAAATTTAAAGTCTAGGATGTTCCCAAATGTACAAGTTAGTTTTGGGCTGTTCCCTGAATTATGATACATGAAGCAGGCTAGCAAGTGCAGACTAAATCAGCTTTTCTAAAGGCCACAACAAGAACATAGTATTTTAATATTAATATGTGCCAGACTATAATCCCCTTCATATGCACTGCGAGGTAAGCCTGAAGCACTTACACTGGAAACATCTGTGTTAGTAGTATAATATCTATCACACAAAGAGCAGGAAGAATAATATTAACTAGCAAGGAGAGTCATGGGCAGACTATAAAAGCTAAACTCAGTGTAGTAAAAAGAGCAAAGCCCAGTAATAGGTGCTTCAAAAGTTAAAGGAATTTAGGAGCTAGCTCTTTCAGATTCTTTTCAGGGCTGAAGATGACAGAAAGGTCTAAGAAGATGAGGTAAGAGCATGGGAGGATTGGGAAGTAGGCCTACCCTTCAACTAGCATGTGTGACAGTGTATTTCATATACTGGTTGCCAGGGATTTCAGGCCACTCAATGATGCAGGGCCACTGGCCTCCTTCATGGAGTTGGACTTAACAGTTTCAGGTCAATTTTCTCTTCCAACTTCCTGAAGCCCATCATCTAGTCCTCCTGAAATCTCCAGCTCTTTCCTCTTGGGTGGGATGTGTGTGTGATAGAGAGAGAAAAAGAAAGAGAGATCATCAAGACAAAGGAAAAATACACAAGAACAGATGTTGCTGAGCCATTTTCTGGTTCAGAGGTATCTTCAAGTACACACTTTCAACTCTCTGAGGAATCATGTGAAATAATATTGCCCCACATTATTAGCTGTTTCTTCAGAAACAAGTCCATCAGGTTATTTCAAACAGCTATGACCTCAGCAGTCTCCCTAAATAAGAAAGACAGCCAAGCACTGATGTTAATGTGTGGAAAGAAAAGCAAGGGTATCAGCTTCTTATAAGACTGACAAATCTAGGTTGGAAGACACCTGGGCCTCTGGTATTTGCATGTCTTGCAAGCAAATTTACAATGACCTTTGTCATTTCAAGGACATCTGCATTTGTGCAATAAATAGCCATAAAAGATAAGTAATAGTGTAAAAAACAGAGAGACTTACAGCCCATTACGAAAGACTGAGCATACCTAGACTCAGGGTTTCTGGATGACCCAACACACATGCAGGATCAACTTGGGCCCAATTGGATCCACCCCCCTGCCCCCACCCCGGCTTCCTGGAATCCAGGGTGGGGGTATACTATGTAAGAATGAACCCCAGAGTCCTGTGTTGGGGAGAGGTCTAGTTTCAGACGCTTGAAGTCCTCGACAATCCTGTAAACTGCTCACAAGTCTTTAACTGTAAAAGATGCCATGGACTGATAGTACTCTGGCTTGCCTTCTTCTTTACCCCTTCATAAATAAAAAGAAATCATGGTAAGAGGATGTAGAAGAAAGAAGAGCCACCAGCATGAGAGGCCAACCTATATAGCTCTAGTACTTGTGAGTGTTCTGACTGGCTCTATTGAGAATCTTTAAGACTATATGACAGTAAGCCATGAATAAAAAGTGGGGGAAAAAGAAACGATCCTCAGATACCATCATTTTGCTGCAATTCATCTGCATCTGACACTTTTTTACAGCTGTTGCTCAATATTAGGGCCTGTAAAAAAATATAGTGAGCAAGCCAGGCACTGGTAGCTGACACCTGTAATCCTAGATACTTAGGAGGCTGAGATCTAAGGATATCAGTTCAAAGCTAGCCCAGGCAGGAACATCTGTGAGACTTTTTTGTTGTTGTTGTTGTTGGACGTGGAGCTTGAACTCTGGGCTTGGGCACTATCCCTGAGCTCTTCAGCTCAAGGTGAGAGTGCTAACACTTGAGCCATAGCACCACTTCCTGTTTTCTGGTGGTTTATTGGAGATAAGAATTTCACAGACTTTCCTGCCCCACTGGCTTTGAACCATGATCCTCAGATTTCAGCCTCCTCAGTAGCTAGGATTACAGGCGTGAGCCACAGGCGCCTGGCTCTGTGAGATTCTTATCTCCAATTAATCACCAAAAAGGCTTAAGTAGAGATGTGGCTCAAGTTTAGAGAGCCAGCTTTGAGCAAGAAAAGCTAAGGCAGAGTGCTCAGGCCCTGAGTTCAAGCCCTAGTATGTGCGCGCGCGCGCGCACACACACACACACACACACACACACACACACACACATACACACACACACACACAGTGAGCAGGGAGGTTTATTTCTATTTACCTTCCTCTTCCACAAGTCACAGAAGTAGACCACCTATATCCACCCCTTCCATCTCCCTGGCCACCTGAATACAATGCAACCTTGACCATAACCTTTGTTGAGTTTCTGTGGGGGCTACAACTTCACTATGGAGCCCTGGGCCATTTTCAATGGAAGAATCTCTCCTTAGTACCTTGATTTGTCTATGGGGTGCCCCCCATTTACCCATGGTGGAAATGCTTCCGGGACTTTGCCCTGGCCACAATGACTCTGCAATGTGTTGTATGTGGAAACCTAAGCCTCCCTCCTCATTCTGTTACATCTCCCATGTAAATTTTCTTCATTCTTTTGATAGTGTTTTGCAGCTTTGGATCTATTAAAGGAAAGTGGACTAGGCAGTTCTTAGCAATAAACATTTATATACTCTCTCCAAGTTTCTAAACGAGGAGAGTTAATTTTCTAGCTTATTAACTATGAACCAGGAGCCTTTGCTATTAAATAAAAACCCTTACTTACATGATTTCATGCACCACAGTTTTAACTACTGACTTAAGCCAGACACGTTCTGGTATAGAAGAAATTGGTATTTTTCTGTTCCTGCTCCTTTCCTTTTGGATAACCTACTTCCATTTTGGCAAAAGGGGTTGAACATTTACTATGGTGTTTATATGCATCTACATGTCTAATGCCTCTAGAACGACACTGGATTGTTGCCACATGGCCAAATAATGTGCTCTTTGAGAAATAATTATCAATTAGAATGCTATAAAACAGGCCAGCAGTTCCATTCTGCTCAGGCTGTGTGGTATTTTGGCCACCAAACACAAAAAGCTCTCTTTGGTTACTCCTCACATCAATCAGACAATTACTATAGTTTTCTGTGATGTGGACATTCATGGAGAAGAATGCAGACATCCAGAAGGAAACTTGGGTCAGCTTGCTAGACATCAGCAGGTCACTGCGTAGGCACCCTTGTTATAAACATGCCCAGAGACCCCATTCAAGGCTGGGTGGTAAAGGCTGCAACAAGTTACAAGTAATCAATTTTTAGTGCTTCTAATCTAAGGTAGCTGCCAAAAGAATTTGGCAAAAGCTCTTATTTTAAAAACTTTGCAGGTATTGTTGCTCTCATAAGGAAGTTTTAGGTTTCCCTCACCATCTATATATGTTGTCTAAAAATAGAAGGCAAAATAAAGTTTAAGATTTAGGTATCGGGCTGGGAAGGTGGCTCAGTGGTAGAGCACTTGCCTTGCATGCCTGAGGCCCTGGGTTCGATTCCTCAGCACCACATAAGCAAAAAGAAAAAAAGCCAGAAGTGGCGCTGTGGCTCAGGTGGTAGAGCGCTAGCCTTGAGCTGAAGAGCTGAGGGACAGCGCCCAAGCCCAGAGTTCAGGCCCCACGACCGGACCCTTCCCCCCCCCCCCCCAAAAAAAAAAAGATTTAGGTACCATTTGGATTTAAAAGATAGTTCTGTGGCTTTTCTTTTATTTGACAGTTCTATGATTCTATAGATAGTACATAACATTATGTTTAGTGATGATTATTGAAATATTTCCTGGGGAGAAAAGGCATAAATTATGGAGAAGTCACATGAGATCATACAACAAGGAAACAGGGAAGAGTCAAACAAAAGCCAATGCCCCATATTGGTTTCCCTCCCTTTCTCCTGCTCCTCATCTATGACACATGGAAAACTCTGAATACATTTTCTTCAAAGAATAAGTGAATTCCTTCCTTAGTGTCTCCTTTGAACTAAACTATGTGAAGTTAGCATCTGTTGCAACATGCCAGTAAGCCACTAAAGAGGGAGACATTCCCTGTTCCCAGATTCTGCAAGGAAACCCATTTTCCCCAAATCATAGTAGTGTCAGACTTAAGTAAATCAGGTTGTCTGTCTTATTAATGGACAGACAGCACTTCTACAGGCTGCGCTGGGGCAAAAGAGCACAAAGCACACAGAATCATTTTTGCTCTTTGTTCTCTGGCCCACAGCCTAGGCAGGAAGGAAGTGGAGCAAAGATCAGATGTCACTGGATTGGTGTAGAACAGTTCTCTCATCCCATAACCAGGTATAAAAAGTAGAACAGTAGTTGTTGATTTCTTCTGAGTCTCGTTAGATACCCACGAGGGTAAGCACCAGTTTCTAAGGTAAGTAGTATCAGCATTTAAACTGAGCAATGTCTACTTGGGAAGCTGAGATTGGGAAGTGAGAAGCCCTGAGTTCAAACCTTAGTACTACCAAAAGAAAAAGAAAAAATATCCCCAATTCCCTCGATCCCTTCCCAATTCTGCCTCTAGCCAGTTTAATTTATATTAGGTCTGAAAAGGTCAAGCTGGCCATGGGTGAAGAACTTACTGTTTACACAATAAAACTGCAAGATGAAGCCATCCTGTACAGAAGAGCAGGACACAAGAACTGGGGTGCAACAGATTCTTCCTGTGGAAAAGCTTTCCATATAGACTGCCAAAAGTTGGGGGAAAAGAGCATTGGAAAAACCATTTGCATTTTATGACTTGCTGTCTTTGGATTTGAAAGTAGAAAGCCCATAGAAATTCTTAAGCTAGGAAACTTAGCATGCACTTATTAGATCATGTAAAATACAAATTCCGTTCTGGATTCTTGCAAATGAGCTCAATCTGTATGCAAAGGCCAGAAACAAACAAGTTGTAATAATAACAAAAACTGATGTAGTTGAGGATGAATTGACTTTAGGGAACCACTAACTGGACTTTATAGAACCACAAACTGGACTCATCTGGACATCAATAGGACATTCCTACCTGTGATTATAAAAATGGATGTGAAAAGTGAAAATTATGGTCTTCCTTATCGATACACTCAAATTATTCTAATTTTTAAAGATCTTTTGTCATTTATAAACTTTGAATTGAGAGATGAAAAAATTTTCAGTCTTTAATTTTCATTGATTTACAACATAATAGACGCTTACTCTAAAAATTTGGTAAGTGTGAAGAGGCAGACAAATATATCTGCTAGATCAAAGCTTGCAGACCGTGATTTTTTCCCCCCTTTACTAAAACATCCTGCATGCTATCCTGATCCCTGGTCCCCATTAATGTTATAACATCCTACTCTCTTAAATATATTACTAAAAACATCAATGACCTGTGCAAGTCACTGGCTAGTTATATACTGTTCCCAAATTCTGAATTATTATTGTCTATAAGTCCTGGATATTCTTGAATTTTTCCTCCTAAATTCCTTGTAGAATGTACAACATAAGTATGCAGCATGTTATTCCTTGTTAACGCACCTGTACAAATAGCTCTTCATAGGATGTGTAATATTTGAATTCAAGATACAAAGTCTTTCTGAGTGTAGATGTTGGTTCTCTTCATTATACACTGAGATTTTGACTGTAGATTTCCTTTAGCCCTAACACACACATCAACCTTGAGGACAGCCCTCACATCTTTCTTTTTTTTTTTTTTTTTGGGTCCGGTTGTGGGGCCTGAACTCTGGGCCTGGGCACTGTCCCTCAGCTCTTCAGCTCAAGGCTAGCGCTCTACCACTTGAGTCACAGCGCCACTTCCGGCTTTTTTCTTTTTTGCTTATGTGGTGCTGAGGAATCGAACCCAGGGCCTCATGCATGCAAGGCAAGCGCTCTACCACTGAGCCACCTTCCCAGCCCTCACATCTTTCTTTTAATGTCTGCTTTTGTACTCATAAGTCCTCACGTGCCATTGTGCTTGATATGAGAGCCAACCAAGCCACCAAAGAGGAAAAAGACCCCAAAAATGCAATAAGGTAAATTATGCCTCAAATATGAATCATCCAAATGTTGTCCTTTTAAAAGTGATATGTACTTTTCTGAGAAAGTTAGCCTACACTTAAACTATTAAATATCAAAGGGAAGAGCCTGAGTGCATTCCAGGTGAGATGGGGGTATTACACTCAACCTGGAAGCAAATCCACAGTCCAGCTTCACCTGCTCCTTTCAAAAGAACTCCTGCCATTTCCATCACCTGTTTTTTGTTTCAAGGAATGCTTTCTGAGAACAGAATAAAATGGACATAATCTGACTTTCCTCACATAAGTCCAATGCATTTGTGACTTTATTTACAATACCACATATATATAGTTTTTGTATCTGGAGTTCTAATTTCCTTCCCCAGAGTGTGTTGGTGGGGGAGAGGGGAAGAGAAGCATTGCACTTTGCATTTGAAGGAACAGATTTGGGCCTCACCCAATGAGGTTGCAGGAACAGGGCCTGACAGGAGGACCTCCAGTCTTCAGGTCAAAGGAGCAAAATAATGCCAGGACTCCAGGCACCTCCAGTGAGAAAGAAATCCTAATCTTTTATCTTTGTCCATTACTATGAAATGTGTTCCCCTTACCTGCTAGGACCATCTATACAGTGCCAATGTACAGTCTCACACAAGGATTCTGCAGTCTGTGGAAATGAACACCCCCTTTCTAAGTGGGCTCAACCCAGAGGCTTACTCTGATCAGTGCAGAGTAGAGACTGAGACATGTGTGTAAACTCCACCTCTTCAGATCCACTGGCAACAGGTCTAGGGAAGAAGTGCACAGGCCACACCTACATCTCCCTGCAGGAGAACACTTAAGGTATGCGTAGTGTACATACTTGTGACCCCAAACACCCATAAATATGTTAAGTCACACAGAGAATGGCACCATGGCACAAAGATCACTTCCATCTCCAAGTCTTCTCTTCAGAAGCAGGGAGGCAGGAAGCACAAGGTTCCATTTTGGAGGCAGGCCACTCTAGGTCAGCTGAGTGCTGACCTAGATAGTCCCACTTTGAGGGGGGAAAGTTGACTCCATTAACACACAGGCTGTTAATCAGCAGAGGACATAGCTTTCCTTTTCTGACACGTCTTACCTAGGCAACTGCTACTATATACAAAAGTTGTACTTAAAAAAAAAAAATCTTCCTTTTTGGGGGGTGCGGGGAGGAAGGAGTTAAGGAGGTGGAGAGGGAAGGGATGGTAGGGGAAAAACAAAGGAGGGGATAACAATGCTCAATAGGAAATGTACTCATCCTAACATGGCTAAAAAGCTTAATAGCATCTTAGGATTTATTATTCCGCTTATTGTGACATATTTTAAACAGATAAACATAATTATATAGAGTACAACAAATACTTAGGTACCCACCACTGAACTTCTAACAGGTCAAAGTATTTTTGCCATATTTGAAACTAAAAAGTATTACAGGCTCAAGTGAAGAACGTGATGTATTCTCTGCTCTTCTATGTCTTCCACTTCCTCCTCTATTGATTACTATTCTGAAGTTAGTACTTATCGTATCTACGACAAATTTAATTTTTACTATATAATTATTTAATATTGTTTGTATGTTTTGAAATTTTACACTTTGTATCTTGTCATGCAACTTGAGTTTTTGCTCAGTTTTTTAAATCCTTTTCTATAGAAATTTTCCAACATATGCAAGAGTAGGAAGAATGTTATAATAAATAGCATATATTCGTGGAGCCTTGTGGTCAATCTTATAACCATTTATGACCATATATAGATTAAGTCTATTTCCTGCCCACTCAACCTCCTCCTAGCTCTCCAATTACTCTGAAACAAATCCCATATAGGTACAACTTTTAGTTTCTATCAGAGCTGACTGGCTTTCTAAAGAGCAGCCAAAGCAGTAAAGGGGAAGAGGGATATCTATACACAACCTAAATTACTCTAGGAATGATGGCTCAAATCCTTAGGAATGCTGGTTGTGGCCAGGCTTAGTAGTCTGAGCCAGAGCACCTACTTTCCTGGTAGCTTTCCAGCAAGGAGGAAGGTCATCCCTGAACCTTTCCATTGCTTGCTACCTTTAGCTTCAACTCAATCTTTGCTCTTAGTTCTTGAACCACCCAAAATAATATCCTCTTGTTATCCAGAAAGAAACCCCATCTTCCCCCTCCTTCAGATCCTCAATGCCTGCACTGCCCTCTAAACAAGCTGACATATACATATTTGACAGACTTGCTAGAATTTATCAAGTGCTTTCTTTGTGTGCATTGTTCTTTCTATGCTTCACATTGGACTATTAACTCAGACAAGGAAACTGGCACACAGGCATTAAACAACTCTTCAAGGCCAAACAGCTAATAAATGGAACCATGCACTGAGCCCAGGTGGATGGGCTCCAGGGCCTACACAACTCACATTGCTTCCTTAGCAAAAAGACCTGTTTCTGGTGGAATGTAAAGATGCCATACATTTATCAAACGCTTGAAGGCAATGGAAATTCCCTCAGCATATATGTGATAAAGATATGAGTGACTGAGTCAGATTGAAGGATGCTTGTCAACTACTCTGGACAATTGGTTCTCAGCTCTTTGACATTTGACTTTAAGAGGCCACAACCAAATTGACTCTGTGTAAAAAGAGTGAAAAATAGTATAAAGGTATAGACAAAAGCCTTTTTATTAGTCCAGCTTCTTTCTTCAACAGCCACTCTTAAAACACGGACTAGAAGACAGACTCTGCTTTTAATGCCTGAAAGCACGTGACCCGTAGTAAAATTGTGGTGCGTCTGTAACAAAGAGTGCATTGTTCTGCATGCACAAAAGGGGCAGAATTGGCATGACCTAAGTATTTGATTTTCAGGCAATAAATGCTTCAAAGTTTGGTCTTCTAGTACTTTTTAGTCAGTTATAATAAGAATTTTTTTTTTTAAAGAAATGTTCGTTTTTCCTTTTAGGACAAAAATCTAGAATTTTACTCAGATTTTTAGGCTGTATTATCTTAAATATTATTTTGTTTATTAAATATAATCTTTGTTTAAAAAAACAGTGGATAAGATAAATCCTTCTATTTATATCCCGTCTCTTTCCCCCCTCCTTCTCCCTCTCCCCCTCCCTCCTTCCCCCTCCCTCTCTCTGTTCCTTCCCTCCCTCCCTCTCTCCCTGTCTCTCTCTCTCTCTCTCACACACACACACTCCTACCCATCTCCTCATGCATGAGTCAAAGTTTTTATCCAAAGCTGGCTCAGGATTATCCACTGGATCATTTTGTTTACTTGAAATTTTTAAACAAGAATAAACACCACTGTCCTAATGTCTTGTTTTGTTTATTCAAATAGCATTTACTGAGTACTTAGTACTTAGTACTGCATTAAATGTGGAAATACAGCAATGAAAAAGAACCTCCTCAGAGAACTTTTTATTTTTAATATGTGGACAAATTCCCTTTAATTCCTGGCTTATAAACCCTCAATTGAGACCATCCTCTAGCTGACATTTTACTTTGTTATGGAAAAGAGTAACGTCCAAAAAGTGGCAATTGAGTGGGAAAGAGACAGTGGTGAGGGGCTGGGAAGGTGGCTCAGTAGTAGAGTGCTTGCCTTGCATGCATGAGGCCCTGGGTTCAATTCCTCAGCTGGAAGTGGGGCTGAAGTTCAAATGGTAGAGTGCTGCTAGTCTACAGCTGAAGAGCTGAGGGACAGCACCCACGCCCAGAGTTCAGGTCCCACGGCCAACAACAAAAACAACAAAAAAGACAGTGGTGAAAAAAAGACTATAATCATTATGTTAACATACTACTTCAGAGATTCGAAAAACTTTTATGAGCCATTTAAAAATTCTGCTTTATTCTTGGCAAAGTGTAAACCTCTTCATGACATTCCTCACAAGCAAAAATACCAAGGTGTCACGAGAACACTGTGCTTACTGTTTCTTTGCTCTGACTTTACATGGCTCATGCAGAAGGACCTGGAGAAACAGAATTGGTTAACACAGGTTGGTCCCCAGTTCAGGCATGATGCTAGCTTCTCTTCTACTCCTGTGACCCTCACTGATAAGACACAGGAAGTTAACAGAGATTTTTGCAGGCCTATCCTGAACCAAGTGTACTAAAAGGCTCCTGCAGGGTGGGAAGGCTGCTCAGTTTAAGAGTGCTTGCCTTGCATGCCTGAGGCCCTGGGTTCGATTCCTCAGCACCACATAAGCAAAAAAGAAAACAAGCCGGAAGTGGCACTGTGGCTCAAGTGGTAGAGCGCTAGCTTTGAGCTGAAGACCTGAGGGACAGTGCCCAGGCCCAGAGTTCAGGCCCATGATTGGACCCCCCAAAAAAATAAATAAAATAAAAAGGCTCCTGCAGCCACATTACCACACTTTGAATAACACAATGCATAGTGGGCTAGGAGAGAAAAAAAAATTGTATGGAATAAAATATACTAATGAATGGGAGGACACTGCATTTCTATGCTAAGTTTTTCAGAGTACTAAAACTTTCAAGGTTTCTTAGGCAATCTCCCTTTGATGATGAGGTATTCCACCTGGGATAACCCTTGACCCCCAGATCCCCACTACACTTACTGATCCTCTGCCAGGCTGCTTATCATGATATGCTTCCAAAAAGAGACTTAAGGAAGCTGGGATTTTTTTTTTTCTGCTACTTGATCTTGAACTCAGCCTAGGTGCTATCTCTGAGCTTTTTTACTCAAGGCTCTCTACCACTTGAGCCACAACTCTACTTCTAGCTTTGCTAATTGATTGGAAATAAGTCTCTCAGATCTGTCTGCTTGAGCTGGCTTTGAACCACAATCCTCAGATCTCAGCCTCCTGAGTATAGGACTATAGGCGTGAGCCGCATGCTCCTAGAAACTATATTCATCTTTGGAATCCCATGGGGCCTAGAACCATGTCTACAGCAAACTCAGTGAGAGTTTTTATATTAGGGAGGCTTTTTCTATCATGCTACAATGGGCACACAGCTTAGGGCTTAGGGCTTAGTTTAAATCTAATAGACCCTCTAATAGCCCTTAGTAAACTAGGGCTTAGTATAACTCTAATAGACCCTCTAGAGTCAATTTCCACTTTCAGGAAATTTAGGTGATAGGAGAACACGACCATGATACTACAAGAAAACAGATATATCCAGAATGTGGGACATTCTGCAGAACTGACCCAGTTTCTAAAATGAGTCAATGGCATGGGAAAAGTGTGTGTGTGTGTGCGCGCACACACATGCACGCGCGTCTGTGTATGTGGCTGATAACTGCTCTTGATTAAGAGATATAATAACATCCACATGCCAAATGTGGCACTTGTTTAATACTAATTCTAATAAACAACCCTGAAGGACAGTTCTTTAAAAGACATAATTGAGTTTTGGGTTTTTTTTTTAAATTATATATCAGTACTAGAGCATATCTGACACTTAGTAAGGACACTAAGGGTTACCCAAGAAACTGTACATCCATGCTTTCCAAGGTACAGGCTGCCCTATACAAAGGTGAAATAACTGAGGCCTGGGATCTACCTTAAAATTCTCAGTAACAAGCAACAAAAAAAGCCAAAACCCAAGACAGAGAAGGTAGATTAAGCATATGGAGAAAAATCTTGATAACCACTATATATATATATATATATATATATATATATATATATATATATATATATACACACACACACACACACACACACATATGTATATAATACATATATACACATATACTTTTGCCTGTGTTAAATTGTTCATAATTTCTAAAATAAGGAAGCTATAATTTTAAAAACACTAATGGGTAAAGTAACCTCATTAACCACTCTTCTAATTGTCAGAAAAGTAGCCTTGGTGCTGGGACTCAGGGAAAGAAGAAAGGAGTACTGGCAGTGCAGTGTGGGTAGGTGCGCTGCTGAAAATCACTTAGAAGCACCACAGCATCCATTTCCCAGCTAGCTCACCTGACAAATGATAATCCTGGGCTTTCTTTTCTAATTGTCCCTACTAATGTTTTTCACAAAACAGAACACTTTCCATAAAGTCAGTTGAGTAATAAGGAGTGATTCTATTAAACAGGGTCCATCTTAAAGATGTTTCTTCTGCAGATGCTTGGCACTGCTCCTTTTTTAGACAGGAGTTACACCCAGGCCCCTCCAGGCAACTTAGCATATAGAAGAAGCTTAGTGGGACAAGAATGTCAGAAATCATTTTACTGTAGTAAAGCACCTAAAAAAATAAAGCCTTAACTACCTATGGTTTGAGGAGTTAGGCATTTGTAGATCAGAGGCGGAAATATATATTTATGTGATGGTAGTAAGTTCCAGATTTAAGGAAGGAGCATAATTGCACACATTTTAGAAAGACTAGTACCAAAAATATCTAACTTAGGTGTGGTGTACCTCTATAATTCCAGCCCCTGGGAACTAGAAGCTAGAAGATCATGAACCTGGACTAAATTGAAAGATTCTAACAAGAAAGGAAGAAAAAGAAGAAAAGAGAGGGGGAGGGGGAGAGAAAAGAAGCCAGGTGTTGGTAGATCATGCCTGTAATCCTAGCTATTCAGGAGGCTGAGATCTAAGAATCAAGGTTCAAAGCTAGGCCAGGCAGGAAAGTCCATGAGATTCTTATCTCCAATTAACTACCAGAAAACCAGAAGTGGTGTTTTGGCTCAAGGGGTTGAGCGCTTGCCTTGAGTTGAAGACCTCAGGGACAGCGCCCAGACTCAGAGTTCAAGCCCCCACCCAAAATTAAAATCTGTATTCTCAAACTCTTCCTTCTCACACTTGACTACTCTTCTTTTTTTGCTCTCCCTTGTCACCAAGGATTACTGTATTCTTTCTTAAGAAGTTACTACAAAAGGTTATGTTTGTTAACTGAATAGAATGCAGAAAAATAATCTTAACTTTAAGATTATTACTTTACATTTAAAGTTTGTTAACTGAATAGAATGCAGAAAAATAATCTTAACTTTAAGATTATTACTTTACATTAAATCAAAGGTATTTTTTTCATTCTTTTTTCATTCTCTCTCTCTTTTTTTTTTTTTTTGTCATCATGGGGTTGGAACTCTGGGCCTCAGCTCTTCAGCTCAAGGTTTGTGCCCTATCACCTGAGCCACAGCACCACTTCGGGTTTTCTGGAGGTTAACTGGAAATAAGAGTCTCACGGAGTTTCCTGCCTGGGCTGGCTTTGAACCACTATCCTCAGATCTCAGCCTCCTGAGTAGCTAGGTTTACTGGCGTGAGCCACTGGTGCCTGACTGAGAATACAGTTTTGGTTTTTTTTTTTTTGGGGGGGGGGTCCCATCGTGGGGCCTGAACTCTGGGCCTGGGCGCTGTCCCTCAGCTCTTCAGCTCAAGGCTAGTGCTCTACCACTTGAGCCACAGCGCCACTGTTGGCTTTTTTCTTTTTGCTTATGTGGTGCTGAGGAATCAAACCCAGGGCCTCAGGCATGCAAGGCAAGTGCTTTACCACTGAGCCACCTTCCTAGCCCAGAATATAGTTTTTTTAAATTTTTCTTTTTTATTTAAAATGAAGCAGGTTAAAAAGTTAGAGACACACAAGACTTATGCAGGAGTTGCTTCAAATTCAAATTGGAGAAAGGAGGTAGAAGCATAGAACTAATTAGCCAACCCAACAAAAACAGGACTTAATCTTAACAAGATCCCAAGAAAATTAACCCACAGCACAGGCAATCCATTAGACAGCAATGCCCGCTGATCCCTTGCTCAGTGGGTTCCCAGTGTCATCCTGAATACCAGAGATATTCAAATCCCCTTGCAAGTCTCTCCTGTGCAAAGGTATTTCCTAGGCTCTGCCACTCTCCTACTCATCCTTCCATGACTGCTCCCCTTGTATACTTTCCCCCATTTATCTCCCTTGGTATCAATCTGATCTCAGGCCATTCCTATCTGATGCCTACTCTTCTCAGGGTTGTTCCTGACACCGTTTTCACCATATGTACTCACTAGCTCTTTTTCTCTTCTCCTCCCTCCTTTACTCTTTTCCATCCTCCTTGAACCGTTCAGCTCATACTTGTCCTCACTCTTGTCTCCCCATCCCCGCATAAATTTTCTTTACCTGCCCTCCTTTCCCTCTTCACACTTTATCTAGAAACCCATTTGCCTGCAGATACTTGTAGACTTTTCCTTAAAACCAAAAGAAATGTCCTTTTTCACCTTCTCTTAGATTTAGAGTTTAGGGCTGGGAAGGTGGCTCAATGGTAGAGTGCTTGTCTTGCATGCATGAGGCCCTGGGTTCAATTCCTCACCACCACTTAAGAAGAAAAAGCTGGAAGTGGTGCTATGGCTCAAGTGGTAGAGCACTAGCTTTGAGCTAAAGAGCTGAGGGACAGTGCCCAACCCCAGAGTTCAAGCCCCATGACCGACAAATAAAAGAGAAAGGCTTAGAGTTTAGAATATTTAAGTTTAGAATAATATGATCATTTCTTTTTAGTTTAACTTTTAGGGTGATCTGGAAATAGTAAGGAAGCCCCCAAAGTTTCAAAAGGGCAGGAATTTTCAGGGCAGGATATATAGATTTTATATAATCATGAAAATGTAGCTGCATCAATTTCCCAGTAAGTGTTTCTAATCTTTTTAA
This sequence comes from Dipodomys spectabilis, assembly GCF_019054845.1. Taxonomy (NCBI): domain Eukaryota; kingdom Metazoa; phylum Chordata; class Mammalia; order Rodentia; family Heteromyidae; genus Dipodomys; species Dipodomys spectabilis. The sequence continues at coordinate 2,732,226 of NW_024870678.1, read as the reverse complement.
AAAAAATTGTTATTGTGCCTGGCGCTGGTGGCTCATGCCTAGCTACTCAGGAGGCTGAGATCTGAGGATCGCGGTTCAAAGCCAGCCTGGGCAGGAGAGACCATGAGACTCCTATCTCCAATAATCCACCAGAAAACCGGAAGTGGTGCTGTAGCTCAAGTGGTAGAGTGCTCTCCTTGAGCTGAAGAGCTGAGGGACAGTGCCCAGGCCCAGAGTTCAAGCCCCACGACCGAAAAAAAAAAAATTGTTATTGTATAGGTGATGTACAGGGGGTTACAGTTACATAAGTCATATAAACAGTACATTTCTTTTGGACAATGTCACCTTTTACCTCACTCACAGTTTTCCCCTCCCATCCCCTAATCTTTTTATCATAGGCTTACCATCAAGGCCACAGGGATTTATGGATAAAAAGATCTGTCACTGATTTATTTATCTAAATTCCTGTCAAAAGAGCTTAAAGACAAGTGCTACTTTATTTATTTAAAAGGCTGAGGGGCTGGGAATGTGGCTTAGTGGTAGAGTGCTTGCCTAGCATGCATGAAACCCTGGGTTCAATTCCTCAGTGCCACAGAAACAGAAAAAAACGGAAGTGGCACTGTGGCTCACGTGGTAGAGTGCTAGCTAGCCTTGAGCAAAAGAAGCTTAGGGACAGTGCGTGGGCCCTGAGTTCAATACCAAGGACTGGCAAAAAAAAAAAAAAAAAAGATAAAAAAAAAAAAAGTAGATAACTCACTCATTTAATGTCTCTTGTCAGAAAGATATGAGTTTTTTTTTAAAAGAAAGTTTATAAAGCAATACTGAGACATTTTACAAAGAAGCAAGAGTTATTACCTAACTAGTCTCCCTTAATCCTAAACATTTATGAAAAGAGAATATTTTCTTGCAATATTTTCACTTTGACTTTATAACAAACGGCAACATGCTGGGTATGACAGTCAAAAGAGAAAAATAATGAAGAGATCTCCCTCTAAACTGGTACCCCCAAACTTCCAAACTAGTCTAGAAATCATTTTAAGCCTGAAGAATGGCAAAGAATGGCAAAGGGGAAGAGACCAGTTTAATATGGCAAAATCACTACTATCATTATTTTGAAGTTAAATAGTAAACTAACACAAAATAAACAAACATGGAAATATTAAATGACAACTCTTCAAGCTAAATAGCAATCCTTAAAATCAAACTTGTAAGTTTATGTTTATTCATTAGTTTACTAATATTCATTCTTAAATTACAAAGGCTATCAAAATGCTTTATTATATGCATACAGTACATATTCAGTTTATAGCTTTTTAAATCTAAGTTTGATCAAGTCACTGTTTAAAAGAATTGTATGTATATATGAAGCACCAATACCCATTCTGTTATGGATGCACTTGGGATTTTTCTGGATCTCCATTTTTTTTTTTTTTTTTGGGTCCGGTCGTGGGCCTGAACTCTGAGCCTGGGTGCTGTCCCTCAGCTCTTCAGCTCAAGGCTAGCGCTCTACCACTTGAGCCACAGCACCACTTCCGGCTTTTTTCTTTTTGCTTATGTGTTGCTGAGGAATCGAACCCAGTACCTCATGCATGCAAGGCAAGCACTCTACCACTGAGACACCTTCCCAGCCCGAGGATCTCCATTTTTATGCAAAGGGAAAAAGTATATTTTAAAGAATAAAAAGCATGTCACCTAAAGGTTTACCAAGATATAATAATTATTACTCTTTACATTTTTATTATTTCCTACTCAATGGGAATTTAATTTTTTATTTCAAAGCTTACATACAGAGGTATGCTCTGAACTACAAACTGTACGTACCCACCTTGGCCCATGAACTTTCTTCTTGCATATTTTCTAAGCAAGAAAGCTGGTAGTCTTTTTTTTTGTTTGTTTTTTGAAAGCTGGTAGTCTTAAAAACTTGATTTACTCTTTGCATCTTGAAATATAATTACATATTTCCTATTTGGACCTCCTTGGATTTGTACCAAAAAGCAGTATTTTCCTAAAGTAAACCAAGAGATTCTTTTCAACCATTAGTCTGTCCTAAGAAATGGCTCATTAGAACAAGAAACACTAAATTCCATCAACATAGACTTCAAAGCCTTTGGCTCAGATGCAAAGATGTCCTTGAAAGTCCAGGGTACAGTTTGACCTGGGTATACAAACTTAGATTTTGCTCACTAAGTAAGTAATTACTCTCCTAGAACATTCTCAAAATATCAAATAAGTTCATGGAAAGAATGAACTCATTTGCCTAAGAAAACTCAACTCTATTTTATGAAGTTCTTGTCAGAGTTTGTATATTACCTGGATGCTAAAGCCTTGAAGCAACAATTACTACAACTGTCCAATAACCTATTTTCATCAAAGAATATTATTTCTTCAATCACTTCTAAATCCAGTTAACAAATAAAACATCTGAACCTGCAGATTTTTTTTTTGTTGTTGTTGATGACAAGGAAAGGCTGTATCAACTACTCAAGAAGATGGAAACACTTCTTCTTCTTAAGTCAGGTTCATGAACCCATACCTATAAATCCCATACCTTAAATCCCTTCCTTCCTAGGCTTTTGTTAGTAGCTAAAAGCTAATCCTGAATGAAACATCCATCCAAACAAGTGTATACTTTGGTTACAACTTGTTACACTGTGTTTTCTACAAAAGCCAGAGAATCCCAGGGCATGGCCCTTAGTCTTTCTTTGTCTTCCTAGAAGGAGGATATATGATTTTGGTATAGCAGAACATGGGAGAGAAGGATACACATGGGCAGGGGAGGGGATATCCAGGAACAAAGGACAAGCTGAAAAACAATGACAAGCTTGTCCAAAACTGAAGGCCACGCCCAGCAGCCTGCGGAGCTGAGCAAGGGCTCATCCTTATTGAACCTCAGACAGGGAGGAACCTGGAGGTACAAGCTTCTCTACTCAGAACCAGGAGGTGAGACATCAAGGACGCAAGGTTTACAGGTGCAGGTGGGTTCACTAAAACCTACCTGCCCAAGAGTTTTCTGCTCACTCACAAACCAGCCTATATCTACCCACACTCACCACTGACCCAGAATAATGAAAGGAGGTCAGTCAGCTCATAAGCTCATCAGAAAAGCATCTGGAGACATCAAGGATTTTTGGTGTCTGCCAAGTTACTTCCTAAGGGTTAGTCCTAAGAGCTCAACCAGAATCCTCCCAGCCCCAGATGTTGGAAACCAGCAACCGATTATGTTAGGCTTATGAAGATGCTCTTGTTCTCAGGCTAATTCAAGATGGGCTGCAGAAGATGGGTGAACACACCAGTACCAGGCCAGCTCAGACTGCCTTCTGTGACTTCTCCCACTGTCCTGTAAATGGCCCAGTCTGCCTACTGCTTCCACTGCCACCAAGAAAGGGAAATGCTTACAACTTTTTAAAAAAGGCCTTTTTATGCAAAATCCCAGAAGATGTAAATTTCTGAAAGAATGCCTGAACAAGAGGCTGGGCATTCTAGGGCCCTGTGCTCTCTCTCAGATACCACAGACACCAGTGACTCCTTTTCTGCCGGCTGTTTGCTGTTGCTGCTGTTGCCACCCTTTGCCAGGATAAATGAATAATGTGCGTGGATCTAACGGGATCTGTAGAAAGTGGGTGTGTAAGGTTCTCTCAGTAGGGTCCAGGGTCAGCTCCTGCTGTCTCCTCCCATCTAGGAGAGAAAGGCTCCCCTCCATGTCTGGTGGAGAGAAAGAGACAGGGAAAATACCTAGAAGGGGAAGATAGCAAGGAAGTTCAAAAGAAGAAAATGCACCAAAATGAAAGCTAACATGAAAAAGGGGGCAGGGTCTCAATTCAACCAAATGCTCATGATAATTCTCCAAGAAGCAGCAAGTTCTTCCTCTGAAGGAGATTACTCTGGACAAGATCTGCCCTCCTTTCCTACCCACTCCTCTTCCTGACTAATTCAGGTACAATTCAGGATAGAACTCTTTCTCTCTTCTCAGCTCTTTTGTCTTTCACAGCAACACTACCCTAGCCTTTCCTTCTAGGAGCCTTTGCTACTTTCTTCCTAGCCCACCATACAAAACTGTGATTTGTCCCCCCAATCACATGGGGCCCTCCCATGCTTAGTGTCATAAGAACAGGATGACTTGAAACCAAATTCTGGAGAAATTTTGTACTATATCCTAGGCAACTGCCTACCTGGCAAGCACTGAGGAGCCTAACATCAAGAGAGCTAAAGGCTTGTCACCCCTGCTTTTCTCTATGTCCCCATATACACTCACTTGTTAAATGGCCTTGTCCCTATCATGCTTCAGGCAAGATTTCTCAGTCTTGGCAGTCAGTAGCAGTATTTGGGGCTGGGCAATTTGTTTTGGTGTCCTGTAGGATATGTGGCAGCATCTCTGGGCTCTACCCACTAATATTCAGTAGCCCCTCGGTCCTGTCCCTCCCCCCCACTTCAGCAGACAGTATCCCAATGTGTGGGGCCGGGGGGGGGGGGGAGAGGGTGTAACACCCTTCTCCCTCATGTTGAAAATCACTGGCTTAAGACAGCACCTCTATATATTCTGCTTGCAAATTGCCATATTCTTAAAGTGAGAAGACCAAAACTGCTACAAACTAAGTCTTCAGTATGAATTAATCTGTGCTCTGAAAGGAAAACACCCTGACAAGGACATGAATAAACTAAGAGGCTCAGGGTTTGGTCAGGGCCAGGGTGAAAGGCGGAAATGGAGACCCCTGTAGTAGGAAATGTACTATAGAAGGAAACAGCTAACTCCACTCAGATGTGACATGTGGGGAAGCAGAACTCAAGGCCCACATCTTATCCAAATACTACAGACTTGACACTGAGAAACTACGATAACCTCAGAGATACCAAGCCACACCAAACATCCTAAGCAAAGTGCTGTTACTGAGTAAAGTCTAGTGCAACTGGCACCCTGCAGAGAAAAACTAGAACAGGTAAGACCAAACTCACAATACCTGGTGAGGGTCAGCCTCACAGGGACTCTGGACATTTTAAAAACAACCAACAATTATAGATCTGTAAGATTTGGATGATACACAAAAGGTTAAAACATTCCTGTCCTCAAGTTGCTGACAACCAAGCTGAGAATAGAAAAAGGTTAATTATACATTCATCAGCATCTTTATCACCACCTAATAGTAGCAGCTATAGTTTATGGGAAGCTTGTAATTTGCCAGGCTCTGTGTTATGCACTTTATAGTATGATCCTCTTTTAATCCTTCTAGCAACCCTATAATACAGGGAATAGAGGAGCAATACTACTCTCATTCTACTAAAACAAAACAAACAACAACAACAAAAAAAAAACCAGACTGACTTGCCAATGGTAAATGCATATAGCTGGTAAAACTGAGCTTTAGACACAGATTTCTGTAATTCTAACTCATGTCTATGACTACCATGTAGTGCTGCGTAGGAGGCCCCAATACCACACAAGTGCAAAGTGCCAAGCACTGTTAGGACCTCAAAGAAAGCCAAAGATTGGAATTGGCAAAGAAAGTGTTTCCACAGCAAACATTCTTTAAAATTTAGCTCCATGTCTCAAAGTTGCTTAACCAGCCACTGGAAATGCTACTGCCCACAAGAGAAGTCAAAACTTTTCCTTGAAAGAATTCAGGGTTGGAACGAACAAATGGGTTACTGGAAGCAGGCAGAGATAAAGGCCAGTAAACATTCCTTTTTCTTCCAGAGTTAAGTATCTTCCTTTCTAGTGTGCTTAAAGCTTTACCTTCTTTTTCATACTCAAACCATCTCTTCAGTTCAGTGTGTAATCATCTCGAAGTCATGGGCTCCTCTCACATACAAAATTTCCTGCATTCCATCTTTTGTTTTTGTAAGTCATGGGGCTTGAACTCTGGGCCTGGGCACTGTCCCTCAGCTCTTCAGCTCAAGGCTAGCACTCTACCACTTGAGCCACAGAGCCACTTCTGGTGGTTTACTGGAGATAAGAGTTTTATGGACTTTCCTGCCTGGGCTGGCTTTGAACTTCAATCCTGAGATCTCAGCCTCCTGAGTAGCTACGATTACAGGTGTGCATTCCATCTTTATAACACTTAAAAGACTTTCAGGTTTTGCCAAGTCAGGCCAATGTGAGCCCTTCTTTGACTCTAAGTTTGGATCTTACTTCTTAAGGCATTTTCATCCTAATAATCCATCTACTTCTCCCAATAGTAGATGTATATCTGGCTGAAGAAAAACTGGGGTGAAAGATGCATTCTGAGTGCTTTTCATTACCCTACCTAAAGTACAGCCTACTATACACATAATAAATTTCTTCTGGACTCTGCCTTGTTTAATTGTGTTTTTAATTATGCCTCTTGCCATAGCCTTAAGGATGATCAAGGAAGTCCATGATGTGACTTGATGATTTGGTGCAAGCATACCAAGTCACCTGGATGACTACTGCCTGGATGAGCTGCTGCTCCCCATGGGCAACTCCTAGTTTTTCAGGCAGAGCAAGGGCCTACAAAGCCTGGTTTCTAAAGTGCTAATGGAGCTTATACTGGTTTGGTGATTCACTAAGTAGTACAGGATGTACCCAATTACACATCTATTTTTTCCCAGTCTTATTTCATAAACCTCAATTTCACAAGAACGTAGATTCTCCATCCAAAGTTATCCAACTTGAACAATTAATATAGTGGCTATCCTCAAAAATTTCTTTGGAAGAAAGGATATAAATAAGATGACATTTGTTCAAACATCTAAGAAGTGTCTACATTTTAGAGATCATGGCAGGTCATAGGCATACATATAGTACTAAGGATCAATACTGAAGCACCAAGCAATAAAGACTCTAGAACTGGCCAACTCTGGTGTCTAAATCAATTTTGTCATTACAAATATTTCCAATGTTAATTGTGTTCTTCTTTACTCCACCCCAGATTAAAAACTCCAACTTTAAGTCTTTTGGTAACAGTCTGCCAACAGCAGCTGCTCTTGACTGAGAGAGGAAAAAAAGAATATTGTTATTATTATAAACAAATTATTAATTCTTTCCCAGATAAATAATGACTTGATGTTCTCATCCACAGATTCAAAAGCATGGCTTCATTACACAAATGATCCCAGCTCTACAGGAAAACATCATGCTTTCATATGTCTTTGCTGTGTACAGCCCAACCACATGTAATGTGTTATGGAAGAGATCAATACAGGGCCCTGTCTGCAAAAATCAGGCATTCAGTTTTTAAGGAAAAACCTCTACATCTCACATGGAATAACATAATGATACTTTCCATCACGCTATTTTCCTACTGAAGGAATTTTCCCCTCCAAAGAAAATGATAGGCAAAAAAGAAAAGTATGTATCATCGAGGCATTAAGGAAAAATGTTTCACTTGTAGAAACAAAATCAAAATATAACACCAAACCATATTAAGACTTAAGACAGAAATCAGCCAGTCATACAGTGTATTCTGAAATCCTAAATTCAAGCATAGCTTGCCCCCACCTCAAATTAGAATGAAAGGAATAACCTAAAGATTTAACAGGGATCTTGTTAAAACTGGTTTGGGGAATGAACCATGCTCTCAGCCAAGGGGTGTTATTTAACTATGTGGCACCAAGAACCATCTGTGGACTCTCCCTCTGACTGTATGAACGTGGCCTATGCTGTGAATGTCATCTATAAGGATCCCTGGCATTTAGGAAATGAGGCCTTGAGAAGGCGGTGCCAGGTCTTAACTTGGCATGCACCAAAGACTCATTTGTCAGGCTTTGCAACCAAGCTTAAGTGAGATTTAAGAGTAAGACATGCCAAATGAAAACGCTTAAGGATCATTAATCACACCCTCATGACTTCAGATATAGCAATACAACATATGCTATGTAGGTCTGGTCTTCAGTCTTAATCAGGGATATTAGCTTCCTACTACCAACAGCCCAAAGGTGGAACTGTCTAAAAAGTGGGGCAAGTATGAGCCAGCCCACTCGTAAATTTTATAATTAAAAAATACAAATATGAAGCCAGGAGCTCACTCTGTAATCCTATTTGGGAGGCAGAAAACAAAAGGACTGCAATTTGATGCCTGCTTGAGCAGAGTAAGTTCCTGAGACTCCTTCTCAATTCATAGCTGGGCATACTGGTACATGACTCTTACCCTAAGCTATGGGAGAGGCTAATATTGAGAGGATTGAGGTTTCAGGCCAGCCATGAAGAAAACTCATCCATATCAAGGGTGAGAAACTGGATGCAGTGCCACATCCTGTCATCCCAGCAACAATAGAAAGCCAAAAATAGGTAGAGTGTGGTCCAGGCAGGAATGAAACCCTATCTCAAAAGTAACCAAAGCTGAGGACATGGCTCAAGTGGCAGAGCACCTACCTAGCAAGCCTGGCCAAAGTATATATTGCCAAAATAAAAAAGGCTGATAATTTTGCTATTCTATTTTTTTGGGGGGAGGGGGGTCCAGTCGTGGGGCCTGAACTCTGGGCCTCAGCTCTTCAGCTCAAGGCTAGCACTCTACCACTTGAGCCACACGCCACTTCCGGCTTTTTTTTTCCTGCTTATGTGGTGCTGAGGAATCAAACCCAGGGCCTCAAGCATGCAAGGCAAGTGCTCTACCACTGAGCCACCTTTCCAGCCAATTTTGCTATTCTTGAACACAAATAGTAAGAAGAAATGACATCAAATTTACATCTGAGAACATATTCGGTATTCCACTTTCAGTCTCTGACGTTCAGTTTCTTACTGTCAAAGATTGGGTGATAAATCTAAGAATCTAACCTTTTAACCAAACTAGGAAATCTATTTTTACTTCATTTGTTTGGCATATTCTAACTGTTAAAGAGAAAGAGTGAGAAATGATGCCAAGCAGGGCCCTAGGCTTAGTGAGTATTTAATAAATAGCATGTAGGTAACTAAATTGCATGCAACGTGTCAGTTATTCAAGAAATGACCAGCATATCAAAATTCAGGAAACACTTCTACAAATCACACATGCCCTAATTAGTGTTAGAAAAGAAAGATAACCTGACTGTAGTATAGAGTTTATGCTTCAACAGAAAAAATTCAGGAATATTCAGAAGAATATTGCTTTAGTTTGGGGTTAAATCATCCTTAGATTGCTATATGGACTGACCATAACAAAGCTTATAAACTAACTTCCAAATGATACAACTGGTTCCAAGTAACTATGTACTAAAACAAAACTTACACTTAAGAAATAAAAATCTAGCACTCAACGCTGCAAAATTTACAGTATCTGGGACCCAAGCAAAAATTACCATGTGTACCAGGAACTGGAAAATATGACCTATGACAAGGAGAAAATTTCATCAATAGAAACAGATTCGAAAGTGACAAGATGACAGGATTAGCAGACAAAGACATTCATTAAGCTATTGTAATTGAGCAGCTTCTTTGAAAATAATGTTGTGGTAGTTCTTCAAAAGGTTAAAAAGAATTCTCATATGACCCAATAATTCTATTATGCATAAAACCAAATAAACATCTACCCAAAAACTTGCAACAAATTATTACAACAGCCATATTCATTACACCAAGAAGTAGAAACTCAAACATCCACCAACTAAGTGCATAAACAAAATTGGTATCCATACTAAGGAATATTACTAAGCAATACAAAGAATAAAGTGTTGATAAATGCTATCACATGGATGAACCTTGAAAATAATATACTAATGGAAAGAAAATAGTCATTAAAATACATGACATCATTCATATGAAATGCCCAGAACAGTCTCTGTAGACTGAATATTTCATGTTAGTATTGTTTGGAAAGGAATGGGGAAAATGAAATACAGGATTTCTTTACAGACTGATGAAAATGTCCTAAATTTAGGGCTGGGAATGTGGCTTAGTGGCACAGTGCTTGCCTAGCATGCATGAAGCTCTGGGTTTGATTCCTCAGTGCAACATACACAGAAAAAGCAGGAAGTGGTGCTGTGGCTCAAGTGGTAGAGTGCTAGCCTTGTGCAAAAAAAAGGTCAGAGACAGTTTCAAGACCCACAACTGGCAAAAAAAAAAAAAAGGCCTAAACTTAGAATACAGTCAAGCTTCCAAACATTTATAAATGTACTAAAATCCATCAATATTCTTACTATATGAATAATACTGTCAAAAATTATTAAAATGCCAGAAATATAGCTCAAACAGTTAAGTGCCTTCCTAAAAAGTATGAAGTGCTAAGGTGTTGAAATTGCAATAATACAAAAAAATAAAAGAGGGAAACTATTATAAATATACTCTGCATGTAAAGAGGAGTAAAGTGAAGTACAAAAATGGAGACAGAAAACAAGCCATTCCTGTGGCATTTCCAATGAGGAAAACAATCTCTCTGAAGAGGTGTGTGTGTGTGTGTGTGTGTGTTTACATATATTATATATAAGATATATTTATATATCTATCTTCAGATATATTTTATCTTCATATGTGTATATGCAAGATAGGATCAACAGCAGGTTAGAAATTGCCTAAGATCCAAAGATCCAATGGTTGCCAACTATCCAAAATAAAACACAGAATAAAACAAGAAATAATTTCATAGAGTATCAGTGATTTAGGAAACAATATTAAATTATCTAACATTTGTAATTAGAATCACAAAAAGAGGGATAGGTTAGAGAAAAACATTTGAAGAATTTTTTTAATTAAAGACTATAAATGCTTAAAATCAAGAAAATCCAATAAATCTCAAGCAGAACAAATATACTGAAAATCATATAGGTGCATATCATAATCAAAACAAGTGATAAAAAATATTTCAAAGCAGCAGGGAAACATCATTAAGAAGAATGACAGAGGGAAGGAAAGAAGAGGATACTAGCAGGATGGAATTGGACTAATAAGGATGAAAGAGAATGAAAACTATCAAAGCAGGTTGTTTACATCTTGAAAACAGAACAATAAAACAAGTTGAAATTGTTTTGGAAAGAGGATACGGGAGTGATAGAGTGAGATTGATTGGAATGTATTATAAATGTGTGACAATGAAATGTATAACAATGAACTAACCCCCATAACAGATAAGAGGAAATGACAGGTGATCACAGACTGGCAATGACAAAAGGGGAGAGAACATGGAACTTGATGTCTCACACATTGCTGGTGCAAACATAAAATGGCAGATCCACTTTGGAAAAAGTTGGCAGTTTCTTATAGATAAATGTATACTATACCTATAATCAACAATCCTACTCCCGGGTATTTCTCCCAAAGAAAATTTTTAAAAATACTATATCACTAGCAACAAATCAAATGTTCATTGACTGGTGAGTGAATAAACTACTGTGATAAATGTACATAATGGAATATCCATAAAATGGCACACTTCTTAGCCATTAAAAAGAATGGGCCACTGATAAAAGGCATGAATAGCTCTCAAATGCACTATGCTAAGTGAAAGATGTTACCACAAACAGCTACACTGAGTAGGATCCATTTATGTGAAATTCTAGAAAGGCAAGAAAGCTCTGCTGTTACCCAGGGACAGGAGTAGGAGGGGGGGACTAACTGAAAAAGGCCACTAGGGAGGGAAATGCTTGAAATGCTTTAAATCATGACCATGGTCTTAGTTATACAACTTCATATATTTATCAAAACTCCAATTTTATACTGCAATAGATAAATTGTTTCCAAATTATAAACTCAATACATTTTTTTCCTGATAGGTAAACTTCAAAATAAATCACCATAGTTAAAAATGAGAAAAAGACAATAAAAACAAGAAAAAGACAATTTTATTTCCAAATGCTTCCAAAATTGTTGGGGGAAAAGTCTTTATGGGTCACAAAATGGGGGAGGAGAGAGGAACAAAAGCAAAATATATATATATATAAACACTAGGAAAATGTGAAAGCTACTCTGAATTGTTTTATACAGTATCTGCATGCTTCAGATTGCACCGAATCTTTGTTTGCAAAAGCCACAGAATGTGGATTTCTGTCTTTAAAAAACCATGCACACCCACCCATTCATGAGCTCCATTCTAATTTCCTCTCTGACTCCAAGCATAGAGGTGAAAAAACTCAGCCCATTAGACCAAGAGGGTCAGTCTCATGACTCTCATTAACACTTAGGAATACTTTGGATTCTGTTGTTTCTTATAGACCAGACTTCCCTGTAGCCAGTTTACTCTGAATTCCTCCATAGGAGACTATATTTAAAAGGTAAGCCATTTACCTAATTCTTAGATTGACTCCTTTAATTTGAATAAAAACTGTAGTATTAAAAATATTAAAGAAAGAGTTCTTCAATAAGGAAATGGTTAAATTACAAATCCATCCAATCACTGCCCTGTTAAAGAAGCTAAAATATCTATTATAGGAGGAGGGGGTACAAAGCAAGGAACACAAAGGCTCTTATTGAAACTGAATACCGAATTCATAAGCACATGAAGAAACCTGTAAGGAACTCATAAAAACCAAGATTTGGATGGGTTTTCTCAACTTCTTTACAGTATATGTGTATGCATGCATGCCTGCGTGCACACATTAAATCCAACTTATATCTCCTGAGTCTAATAAAAGGATTCTATCCTAGAGAAGGAGCCCTGTGTCACAGTAAAGTCCCTCGTCATATCTGCAGCATGTTCATATGTTGTTAAAGCCTAAGAGACATCTGAAGAACCTGGAAAGATACATCCTGTTAAGGGGTTGTTAGTGAGAGAACACACAAAACTGCTTTCCAGTTTAAGAGGGGTCACTTCGTTGGCCCAGGTGGCTGACCCAGAAACACAAATGCCTTTGTGTGTAGGTGATCCACAGCACTGGCACAAAGAGAGATGTAATGAGAAACATTCACCTGCCCATCTGGTGCTGGGCCTCATCACCTCCCTTCCTACCACCACCACCTGCAATCTCTAGGCTGCATTTTCCCCACCACCCTGAAAACAATAGACTGGGCAATTAGTACCTTGGAAATATGGCCCAAGGTGACTCAGCTATAAAGCAGCTAATCTGGACTAGAACCCTGGGCTCATCAGCATGCAATGGGTAAAGCAGCTTGGTGCAGCTCTGTACTTGACAACTACTAACTACCTCAGTTCCCAAACCGTTCCTACCCACTGCTGTCTCCTAGGAACAACTCTGGAGATCTGTCTAATCTGTGAAACAAAACCTTTTGGAAGTGACGTGACCATTCACCATTCATTTGAAGGGGTAAAGTTAAAAATAGTAAGGCTTAGAGATAATCCATTTACTCAGCTTACCAGCTCTATGGAATGTGAATTACAATAGGCTGACCTTAAGACATTTAAGAACTAATCTCCAATAACCTCTTCTGCATCATACTTGGGTAACTGCATGTATGGAAGTGAAACCAAACAATGGTCTGAGGTCCAAATAACAAACCTTCAGAGATGACAAAAGTCCTCTGGCATTAACAAAAGAAACCATGCTCTATCCTGCTGAGCATTAACTAAACAACTATCCTGAGGTTGAAATGAATGTCCAGGGGATTTAGGGTCATTTATCTGACTGAATAGAAGCAAAAGTTAACAAAAAGTTAAGCACCTCTTTCTCTCTCCAACTTTAATGTATTCTAGTTCTCTCCAAATGTTTTAATGTTTACTATTAGAAATGCTACATCCTATTAGTCAAAACAATAGCCTTTAACAAGTGGTAGAGCGCTAGCCTTGAGCTGAAGAGCTGAGGGAGAGTGCTCAGGCCCAGAGTTTAAGCCCCATGACTGGACCCCCCCACCCCCTCCCAAAAAAAAAAAAAAAAGAAGAGCCTTTAAATGGCTTTCCACTTAAAAAATTTTTTTTCTAGTGTGTTTGTAAGTCCAAAGGCAGCTAAGAGGGACCCTACATGGTACAGTCTCTTCAGGGACAATAATGTTGGCTGGCTGGTAAGGTATTTGGTTTCCTGATTTCTGTTATTCTTGCTTCTGGATTTTGTTTTGATAAACTGTAGTCCAGTTTCAGCATCAAAAACAGGTGGTGTTTTCTCTTTTCTTTGAGTATCTGACTTTGTTTGGCGTTGTGACTATAATCTAGTCCATGTTCCATTTCCCTCTGGAAACATGGAAAAAGAATTCCCAATTACAAATTAGCCTCTTTGGCAGAACTGCCTTTAAGATCAGAAAACAGGTCTATACTGGCCAATATTTAAACAAAGTGGGTGAACTTCTTATGTCACCCAAACACCAATTTTCCAAGGGGCTGAACTAGAGCTCTTATTCTACCCAGCTATTCTAAAGAAGACTCTGTATGAAAACTATACTTATACATATATATGATGCTCTAATTACTTCTGCTAGGTAATTCAAGAAACTGGACAAGAATTTCTATACAATCTTCAACTCTGGCAACCTATAATCCCAAGGTCTATGGAAAAAGGCAGCAAATGGGACAGGACCAAAGGTTGACAATGTCATTAACTCTCCAAATGAGAAGGATGATATGACCTAAGAAACTAGCAATAATGTACATTGATCTTTTTAAGCTGTCTTCTGCTAAAGAACACACATGTACATTAGGATGTGATCTCCTTTGGGGAAGGGTAAATGGGGTTGTCTTGTTCACTGACAGGATTTCCTATCCCTACCATATTATCTAGCACATGGTAGCAGTAAATATTTATTGAATAAATGAATACATTTCCTTTTTAGTATGTGTGGTAAAGCATTTGCTATTTAATCTGTGAGTTATTAAAGGGGATGCTTATATTTTACTATATGTCAGATTACAGAAAAACTGGTCCATAAGGTTGCCTTGCACACTTACCAGAATTTACCTACCATCTCCTCATCATCTGAACACAGTGAGACAAACTGTGTTAGAAACAAACACAAATTATGATCCCATGTTTAAAACACGTAATCTTTCCAGGATTAAAAAAAAAAAAAAAAACCACAGTGTCAGCAAAACAAGTTTCTGAAGTAGTGTAAGAAGTATTTTACAGTAGTTCATTTAGGATAATATTTCTTTCATTTCCTGTGTGCCCTTTTAAATACAAAAGATAAAACATGTAAGTTAATACTTTAGAAGTCCAGAATTCCTTTATTCCATGAGTTTGAGAACCAATGACAACACTTTGGAACTAAATATTCTAATATCCCAAGAGTATATTTGGATTTGTTTGTTTAACTTACAAAGCAAACAAAACGCTAGGTGCTGGTGGGGCTCATGCCTGTAATTGTAGCTACTCAGGAGGCTGAGATCTGAGGATCTCAGTTCAAAGCAGTTCAACCCAGGCGGGAAAGCACATGAGACTTATCTCCCAATTAACCACCAAAAAAGTAGAAAGTGGAGCTGTGGCTCGTGGCAGAGTGCTAATTTTGAGCAATAAAGCTCTGGAACACAGCACCCAGGTTCTGAGTTCAAGCTCCAGGACCAGCATAAAGGAAAAAAAAAAAAAACCCACAAAGCTGGGTACTTCACCAGTGGCTCACACCCGGAACCCTAGCTACTCAGGAGGCTGAGGTTTGAGGATCCCAGTTCAAAGCCAGTTTGAGAAGGAAAGTAAATGAGACTCTTATCTCCATTTAACTAGCAAAGAGCTGAAAGTAGAGCTGTGGCTCAAGTGACAGAGCACTAGTCTTGAGAGAAAACAAAAAACACAAAGGGACAGTGCTAAGGTCCTGACTTCAAGCTCCAGGACACACACACACACACACAAAGGGACAGTGCTAAGGTCCTGACTTCAAGCTCCAGGAGACACACACACACACACACACACACACACACACACACACACACACACACACACACACACACACACACACACACACACACACACACACACACACACACACACACACACACACACACACACACACACACAGTGCTAAGGTCCTGACTTCAAGCTCCAGGACACACACACACACACACACACACACACACACACGCACGCACACACGCACACGCACACGCGCCTCTCAATCTGGACACCTGCTGGTTTAACCAGCCCTGTCTTCTACAACTACGTAAACTCCTGCTAAGCTATCTTTATCTTCTCCCTCTATTATTGGGCAACCAAAATTTAAATTGTTCATAACAGAAGTTATCCAGCTTACATGAGGTGCTTAAGAAAGACACGCAAATTTGTATTGTTAAAAGTGCTCAATTTATATACTTTAACCACTCAGAATGAGCAGACTGATCTGATACCCTCGGTTTAAATAGGACAGGAGGGTAAAAAGGACTAGGCAACATTCACTGACTGGCTCCCTGGCTGTCTGAATGTACTTGTTTACAAGCTGCTTCCAGGAAAGAAGGCAGAGAAAGTTTTCAATGAGTCTTCTCTGTGGACAAGACAATCTTGAACAGAGCTATGCAGGTGTATTAAACTGGAGAAGATGTTTCCTTTTCTCCTTTTGATTTTTGTTTTACCTATGACATTACCACTGTGTGTCTAGAACCAAAGTGAGAGGCAACCACAATTTAAGGGGCCCTGATTACTATGCAGAAAACGAGGCCCTCCCAGTCAGCCTTGCCAATGAATCACCCTTGGGAAAAAGAGCCAGGGTACAGTGTGTAGTTGTGAACAAAAGGGAATGGGGCGAGGTACTGGGGAACTGGTTTCAAAAAGAATTCTTGTCGACAGAGTTTCTGTATTTCTAGGCAGGAGAGACAACTGGTCATCAACAAGAGCATTATTGAGCTCTCCTGAGGCTCTACCCCAAGACTCACATATCAAATCCCTGATACCAATTAGCTCCTTTCTCACTCTGCCCCGCCTCTTTTAAATTGATAATTGTTCTGTTTCACACAAGAGTTTCTTTGTGGCATAAACTCTCTTAATTTACTTGTAATTCTTCCATAATCCTCTCATCCCCTAAAAAAAAATCCCAACGTTTTAGTAATAACAATTTGCAGAGCAATTAAATACTAAGTATCACATGCTTGAATTACAACACAAAACTTTTTTCTCTTGGAGGTCTTTTGGGTAAAGCACCATGTTTTACAACATAATTGAATCTTTTGACTTTTGTCAACTTTCTTTTGGTGCAAATACTGGGGCTTGAACTCAGGGCTTCACACTTGCTCTCAGCATTTTTACTCAAGGCTGATGCTCTACCACTTGAACCATACCTCTACTTCCAGCTTTTTGGTGATTAACTGTAGATACAGTGTCCTATCCTAACTTTAAACTGTGATCCTCAGATCTCAGCCTCCAGAGTAGACAGGATTATAGGCATGGGTCACCCAGTGCCTAGTTCTACTTTTCTTCTAAATTGCTAGTCCACAGGGTAATTTGCTTCATGCTGGTCTTCTCTGCTCACCTCGCTCAGCCCTTTTCAGCCACCCTGGTTGTTCTAGTCACAGACAGTAATCAAAAAGGACACATTCAGCCAGGCACCAATGGCTCACGCCTGTAACCCTAGTTACTCAGAAGGCTGAGATTTGAGGATTATGGCTCAAAGCCAGCCCAGGCAGGAAAGACCATGAGACTCTTTGGTAGAATTCTAGGCTTGAACACCAAAAGCTCAGGGATAGTGCATATGCCCAGAGTTCTAGTCCTAAGACAAGAAAGAGAGAGAAGGGGTGGGGGGAGAAAATCTATGAAACAGCATTTGACCTTAAATGCTTCTCTGTCTTCTTACTGGACCATCACACTCTACAAGGGAGCCACATCACAAAATGAGAAACGCTTAAAATCACCACTCACTGATGGCATTCAGATATGATACATGTGGACATCTCCACAAAGACAAACAACAGCTAAAAACAGGGTTCAAATCAAACAACAGAAAAGCAGCAAAAGCAGCAGCAACAACAAAGTAGTCTTCAAAAAGAAGTCTAAGACCTCCAGACTAGCACTTTTCTTTGGCTAAATGTACAAGATGTCGCACAACTTCAGTTCTAGCACAGACCTAGAACTATAATATTTATTTGTTGTTCAAACACAATAATGAATGATATAGGCAAAATGATTACTCCTTGTTCAGGATAGGTCAACATAAAAAATAGTCACATCACAGTATCTAAGAGGAAAGGTCCCCAAACACCATCTCACCCAGTTGACACCCCTGGCTCACTCTCCAAAAGATACCAAAATTCACAGATGGTCAAATCTCCTACATAAAATAGTACATTGCTGGGGCTAGGAAGATGGCTCAGTGGTAGAGTGTTTGCCTTGCATGTCTGAGGCCCTGGGTTCGATTCCTCAGCACCACATAAGTAAAATGAAAAAAGCCGAAGTGGCGCTGTGGCTCAAGTGGTAGAGCGCTAGCCTTGAGCTGAAGAGCTGAAGGACAGCGCTCAGGCCCAGAGTTCAGGCCCCACAACCGGACCCAAAAAAAAAAAAAAAGTATATTGCTGGTACATACTCTATGCATACCCCTCCCATATACTATAAATCATCTCCAGATTACTTAGAATGTCCAATGCGATTCTATGTAGTTGTTATACTGGATTTTCTTAGGGAAAGATGACAATAAAAACTCACCTATATATATTCAATACATAGATATAGAGGGCCACCATTAAGTTATATGAAGATTTTATACATGACTGAACTCTGTAACTCAAGCAAAAGTATATTACTGCTAAATGATATCCAAATATAAAAACACAAAACATGCCACCAAAATGCATAATCCATAAAGACTGACTCTCCCACTGAAGATGTCAAGAAATGCCATGACTCATCTGACTTATTCTCTGAGAAATACAATAGTCAACACTGTCATTTTTAGTTTCTTTTTATTACTTATAATATCCACCATAATTTTAAGTTTTCATAGGAAAATAATATTTGTATAAAGTTACTTTATTTTGTAACTCTCTTCTAACCTCAGTAAACGAATTCTGCATCATACACATTTGTTTTCTAACAACCACACAGATCAGAATCAAACATCACAATTATTCAGAGTGTAAGGCTATTGTTTGCATTTGATCATCCCCAATACATTCTCTGAGTAGCCTGTCATCACTCTAGCCCATTTTATAGTCTAAGATTATTTTAGGAAGGGCTCCTATGGTTGTTGCAAAAATACTTCTTAAATTTAAAAATGTCTATAATGTACCATGCAAGGAAATTTTGATTTCAAAAGCAGAACTAAATAAACACTGAGCCTCTAACTGCTTCCAGAATCCATCTTCTGCCCTGAAGGAAATGATGGAACACCCAGTATGGGAAAGATTATAGACTACGATCACAAAAAAGTCTCTATCCAAAATTCCTGTAATGGTGAAACCCCTTCCTGGTTAATAGAGTATTCTCATGCATCCTGCTTATATCAAAAGTCATGCTTTGAAAGTCAGATTAAATATATAAACAAACAGATAGATGTATATATATATATATATACACACATATATATATATATTATTCAGAGTCAAGAAAGACAATCTTGACATCCAATACTTTCCTAGGCCAAAATGTATATGACTGATTGCTGTATATATTAAGTGATTCTGTAAAGATCATGATAATTGAAAAGAAGACAAGGTAAAAAAGGTTTGCTGTCCCTGAGAAAGTGAACAGTTTTTGTGGGAGACGCTTTCCTTTTACTTGATCTACTTATTTTCTAACAACCATTAATGAAGACTTTAGCTACAAACTCAAAGAAGTACTTAAGTGGCCAGCAGAGAGGGAAGACCAGATTCTTTGTCTCCATCATGTATTTGTATGAATGGAGTCTTTCTCTGTTACAGAGCACTAATTTTAGCACCAAAGACTAGGTGTGCACAACCTCTTCTGAAATCATTCAACTTTCTATTAGAATGATAAACAAAAAGACCACTTTTACTACACACTATTACTAGACACTTTTACTATGATGCCACAGGCAAAGAAACAAACAAAACCCCCTACAAAATGCAAAAAAAAAAAAAAAAAAAAGGAAAAGAACAAGTCTATATAAATGGGATGGCCATTTGCTGAAAGTAATTTTCAAAGATTTATCTCTGAAAACAAATACATTTTCAAGGTGTTGGTAGCTATATATTAACTCTTACCTTATTTCCTCAAAGTCATTGCCTAGTCAGAAACACTAAAACACTTTAGCATAAGGAGAGAAAAAAAGCATCGCACCACTTTAGCTTCTCACAGCAGTTCTATTACTTGACTACCCAACTCTCAGCTCTTAAGAGCTTCAAATGGACTCCTGTACTTTATCACAGACCAGCTTTCATTAAAAATAATTCACAGGCCAACCATGGTGGTACATACCTGAAATCTCCAACTTACTTGAGAGATTAGAAGGATTTCAGACTGAGCAAATCCAGGCAAAAAATTAAAGAGACTCTACCTCAACCTGGGCATTGTGGTATATGCCTATGGTCCCACCTATATAGGAGATTCAAGGTTCAAAGCCATCTAGGAGAAAAAAAATGTACTCTTTGAAAACTAACTTACAGAAATATAGGGCTAAATGTGTGGCTCAAGTGGTAGAATATCTGTTTAATAAATACAAGACCTCAAGTTCAATTTGCAGCAATTCCAGAAAAAAAATAATTCACACTGGCCATGGTAGTGCATAACTGTAATCTGAAGACTTACAAATGACACAGTAAGGGCTGGGAAGGTGGCTCAGTGGTATAGTGCTTGCCTTGCATGCATGAGGCCCTGGGTTCGATTCCTCAGCACCACATAAGCAGAAAAAAAAAATGACACAGTAAGATCATAAGTTCAAGATCATTCAGTCTCAACACTCCCCCCCCCCAAAAAAAGGACAATCACATCCCAAAAGGTTATTTCTTACCTCCTCCTCTAATGCTAAGAATTGAACCCAGAATCTCACTCATGCTAAGAACACACGCTACACTAACCTACACCTTCAGTTCCCCTCCCCCATACAACTTTTAAAAAAAATTCTTTGCTCTTAATAGTAAGTTTAAACAACATTTACAAAACTGCTTCAATAGAGTCCCCAACTTCATGCCAAAACAGTATTTGGGTGGTTATCTGATATTCTGAAAGATTTCTTAGGCCATGTAGGACTCAGTACATATTTTAAGTATATGCTGCAACAAGGTATAGTAGATAGTTTCAAAGATATTTTTTATTTTATTTTTGTCGGTCATGGAGCCTGAACTCTGGGCCTGGGCACTGTCCCTCAGTACTTCAGCTCAAGGCTAGCACTCTACCACTTGAGCCACAGCGCCACTTCAGGTTTTTTTGTGCTGAGGAATTGAACCCAGGGCATCATGCATACAAGGCAAGCACTCTACCACTGAGCCACCTTCCCAGCCCCAAAGGTTTTTTTGTTTGTTTGTTTTTAATAGAAGTGCTCTACACTGGGAAGGTATAAGAAGTTGGTGTTTTCTTATTCTGCTAGAAAAGGGCTAAAGGGGTTTAAGAAGAAAAGTGAGAGGCTAGAAAAAAGAACCTTTAATATTTTTTGCATATACTCTGGAGTATCAGTTGCAAATCTCAAAATAAGGCAGGTGCGCATTCAGATTTTCCTAGAATAATTTCATCAAAAATTTCATCAAAAGCAAAAAGCTAAAGTGAAAAAAGAACTAATAATCCACCTAGAAGTAACCAAAGTATTTCATACAATAAAAAACACTACTGCATCATGAAATGTTATGCCATCTTTCTAATGAAAGATGGGCATTTACTTTGAAGTAATTAAAATTTACATTAACACAAAAACTAGAGCACATGTGTTCATGACAGCTTTATTCAAAATTTCCCCAACTAGAAAGACCCCAAATATCCATCAATTGATGAATGGATAATATAACGTGATACATTCAGTAACAAACAGGAAGAAAATAATGACACATGTAGTAGCTTGGATAAATCTCCATGGAATTAGGCTTAATGGAAGGAGACAATCCCAAAAGGTCACATATCTTGTGGTTCCACTTGTATGGCATACTTGAAATGGCAAAATTACAAAAATGGGGGCAGGGAAGGTGGCTCAGTGGTAGAGTGCTTGCCTTACATGCATGAGGCCCTGGGTTTGATTCCTCAGCACCACATAAGGAAAAAGAGCCAGAAGTAGCACTGTGGCTTAAGTGGTAGAATGCTAGCCTTGAGCTGAAGAACTGAGGGACAGCGCCCAGGCCTAGAGTTGAGGCGCACAACCGACAAAAAATAAAAATAAAATTTAGGAAAAAAATTATAAAAATGGAAAACGTGATTATCAGCCAGGGGTTCAAGGTGTAGTCATGGGGAAGGAGGAAGGTGTGGCTTCAAAGGGGGACTTGTAGTGATGGAAACAGTTGATACTTTGATTGTATTGGTGTCACTACCATGGTTATGTATGCTCTAAGTTTTGCAAAATACTACTATGGGGGTGGAAGGACTGAATAATGGGACTTGGGAGTTATCTTCATCATTTCATGTAATTGCATGTGATTCTAATAAGACTTTAATTGAAACAAAGTCATTGGTGATTATTTACTGACACAGAAAAATATCCATAATCCTTCCCCTTTTATGAAAATTATACCCAAAGCATCCACTCACAAAGTCCCTGGGACTTAAGTTAAATAAAACAAAAAAGCAAAAAAAAAAAAAAAAACCCACAAGTTTTAAAACAATATATATAATCCTAGTCAACCAATCAGTAAATAAGCACAAAAGGAAATGCTAATAGTAATTAATTGCAGAATTGTAAGTGGTCTGTTTTATGTTCTTCACTTTACAATCCATGGTTCCTGTATTTCCTAGAATATATGCATATGGAACACTAATTTGCATGAAGTTAATCCTCCCATGAAGTTACCTAGGTTTTGTCAGTGGTCTTTTAAAATGAGGGACTCACTTCAAAGTCTTCATGATACCTCCAAAATCTTGACATATTTCTCCAAGGGCAGAAATATCCAAGAACAAGTATTGCTAGGAAAACAATTCAATTGTGCTTAGGGAGCAAGATGAGGGTCTTCTACAAGGAAATCTGAGATGGGACAATTCACTGCCACAGTGAACAGTAAATGGATGGAAAGAAATGGCTGAAAATTATTTGAAAGGAGATAGCCTCCGAGAAGCTACTGTATATGGTGGTTTGGACTATACACGCTTCTCATATATAATGTAAAGCATTTCTAAGTCTGGAAGTCAGGTTTAATGGGCTATAATTTTGTTTTTTAAAAAACAGGAGAAAGAGGAAGAGGAGGAGGAGGAAGAAGAAGAAAAGGGGGAAGAGGAAAAAGAGGAGGTAATAGGGTAGGTAGGTACCTCATCACACTAGTAATTCTAGCTTTTTTCAGGAGGTTGAGACCTAACTCAAGGTTCAAAGCTAGCACTTGCACAAAAGTCCTAAAGACTCCACCTCCAAAATAATCAGCAAAAACACCAGGCTAAAGATATGACTCAAATGGTAGAGCATCAGCAATGAACAAGCTGAGTAAAAGGCCTTGGATTCAAGCCCAATACTGGCAAAAGAAGAGGAAGAAAAAGAAGAGGAGTAAGAAGTAGAGGAGGTAGAGGAGGCAGAAGGATTTCTGAAGAATTTGATTCACTGAACTGCACTCAAAAGTTGGCACAGTAAGCCAGGCCCAGAGCAAACAAGCTAAGCCAAGCCAAGCCAATTAAGTAAATTCAGAAAATGTCGCAAGAGCAAAGCTCTGAATTCAAACCCTGCTACCAGTATAAAATGCCCATGAAAAGAATTACATTTTTAAGGAATGCTCCCAAATCTGTATCAATTCAGAAGGGGTACTACCAAGGACATTATTATGATATTAAGAAAATTATGCCAGTCACCAGTGGCCCATGCCACTGAGGTGGCTGAGATATAAGGATCATGGTTTGATGTCAGCCTGGGCAGAAAAGTCCCTATGAGACTATTAATCACTCAAAAACCGGAAGTGGAGCTGTGGCTCAAAGTGGTAGAGTGTTAGCCTTGAACAAAAGAGCTCAGGGACAGTACCCTGGGGGGGGGGGGGGAAATTAACAGGAAAAAGGGAGATGGAAGATAGGGAATAAAAAAGTATACTCAAAGTTACTCTGATCTAAGAATAAGCAAACAGTTCTTATCTACTTTTCTAATGAACTCTGTTTGCATCTTATGCAACTGCTCAATTTTAGTACTTATATATTAAAAAGGAGCCAGGTAACAATGGCTCACGCCTGTAATCCTAACTAATCAGGATGCTGAGATCTGAAGATCGAGTTTCAAAACCAGCCTGGGCAGGAAAGTCCAGCAGACTCTTAACTCCAATTAATCACAAGAAAAAAACAGAAGTGGCTGTGACTCAAGTGCTAGAACTAGCCTTGAGCAAAAAGGCCTACGGACATATTGGGCCTTGAATTCAAGCCTCATATTGGTGCTTGCACTCGCAAGCACACACACACACACACACACACACACACACACACACACACACACACACACACACACACACACACACACACGGACATATTGGGCCTTGAATTCAAGCCTCATATTGGTGCTTGCACTCGCAAGCACACACACACACACACACACACACACACACACACACACACACACACACACACACACACACACACACACACACCAGACATTGACACACACATAAAGGAACAAGAAAGAAGACTTATGAATACACAGGTAAGCATTTAGAGTGGCCCCTAAAAGGCCAACTTGAGAAGTAAAGAAGGAAAGATGTAGAGAGCTTTGAGTAGAAAGGGAGAGCCCCAGCTCTGGCTGTAGTCTCTAACCACCCTCCAGGCTTCAGTATCAGGAAAAGAGATTATCAGCCAGCACATCTTGCTACAGAAAACAGGTTGTCATTCCTGGAAGCCCTTTCTTTGTTTGCTGAACCAATTCCACAAAAGAGAACCTTCCCAGAACATATTTAGAGTTCTTTTCCTAAACTTCTGTTTTCACAATAAATTTCCAGGAAGTCAAGTCGCTATAAAATGCATAACACCCACCCTCAAATCTGCACAGCCCCAAACCTTTTGAATTTATGCTTGTGACTCATGTTGTAGTTAACTTTGTCCAAGAGAAAACACTGGATATTTTTTAATCCCTGTTTCCCAGCAGGCCCAGCACAGACAACTGGTTCAAAGCTGTGTGTCCCAGTCACTCCTCTTTGTGCATTTGCTTGTGGCTGACTCCGTTGAGTTTATCACTCAGCAACTGCTTAGTAATCCCCAGTCATCCCCACGCTACAAATGTCCATATCAGCAGAGCTGAGTAGCAATAAATCAGCAGAATTCAGTCAATCCAGTCCTCTGGGGCTGAGGACAAGGGTGAAGATGAAGAAACCACTAAAGGACAAAATGTTAGAGCAAAAAATCAGAGAAGTGTACGTCTTCTCCCTCCCCAAGTTAGGGAAGAGGAAAGGTCAGGAGGAAAGCAAGGATTAAAGCCCAGAGAACTACATGGAACTTAATACTGAAAGGGAAACACATGCCCCACTCCAAATAACCAGGACCTCAAACTCTATGGAAGAAATCGGGTTTTTGTTTACATAGTAATTCTTTTCTTGCTTTAGTTTGAATGCTCATAAATTCTAAGTAGAATTTATGAGTTTAGGATAGATGACTTAACAAAATAACCTCTTATTTTCAGCAAAGGAAAAAGAATCACTAATTTTAAAAGATCAAAGCACAAAGTCTAATTTTAGTAGCTCTTTACAAGATGCCATAGGATAGACTGACTCTGTGATACATCTCACGAGTCAGGCAGATCTAAGTGCTTATTAAAAATCAGAGGGTAGAGCACTAGCCTTGAGCTAAAGAGCTGAGGGACAGCGCTCAGGCCCAGAGTTCAAGCCCCACAACAATAAAGAAAAAGAAAAAAAAAAAAATCAGAGGAAGCTGGGGCTGAGAAGGTGGCTCAGTGGTAGAGCGCTTGCCTTACATGCATGAGGCCCTGGGTTTGATTCTTCAGCACCACATAAGCAGAAAAAGCCGGAAACCATGTAAACCAGGCTCCTTTACTACAGGCCTTGTCAGGGCATTCAACCTGCTGGCACACACACTGAAGTTCCTCAAGGGTCACAGGGCATGGAGTATTTCCCAACTCATTCAAATGCAGATCACTTTTTAAATAAAAGTGCCACTACACTGTGGCTCAAGCCGTAGAGCGCTCACCTTGAGTTGAAGAGCGCAAGGACAGCGCCCAAGCCCAGAGTTCAAGCCCCACGACAGACCAAAAAAAAAAAAAACAAAGTGCCAATATGCTAGTGTTCTAGGTTCTCCCAAATTCCCGAGTGTATGGCTAGGTGGACATTTACCCTCCTGTTTCTTCTAAATAGCTTTTCTTAGCACCCATGTCTACTTACCATCTCCTATCTAATTAACCTTCCTACTCTCTTTAAAAACATTCATCTTCCTTCACTGCTATCAATACATATTTGAAAAGCTGTTCACTAATCAATTCCTAACTTTTCTTTTCTTTTTTTAAAAAAATTTTTGGGGGGTCTGGCCGTGAGGCCTGAACTCGGCCTGGGCGCTGTCCCTCAGCTCCTCAGCTCAAGGCTAGTGCTCTACCACTGGAGCCACAGCACCACTTCCGGCTTTTTTTTCCCTGCTTATGTGGTGCTGAGGAATCGAACCCAGGGCCTCATGCATGCAAGGCAAGCACGCTACCACTGAGCCACCTTCCCAGCCCTAACTTTTCAAGTAATCTGAAAATTTTCCCTATACCTGAGTCCACATTCATACTTTTGGCTTTGAACATTAAAAAAAAATTATAATAATAACAAGGTGTCCATGAATGAGACTTACATGGTCCATAAGCCCCATATGAAAATTACATACAAAATGTCCTGTGTCCTGGAGAACTACCAGTACAACTTTCTCAATACAGTCTATTTTCAAAATCACTGGTAGATAACAACAAAAATAGTATTAAAAAAAAGTTTATAGTGCTAAGGTATAATAGAGAGTAGAATTGTAGATAATGAAACATTTGACTTCTGCAGTAAAATAATACACACTAACATATAAATTTGGGGGACATTCTTTGGATATTAGGAAGAAAAATTAAGGCTGACAACTTTAAATAGAAAAGGACAGCAAGACGGAGGCAGGGTCCGGTCAGTCTGACAGAATGAAAGGGAACAGGGCTGCTGCCATTAGAATATTTACCTTCCATAAACACTGAAGTATTATCTGTGCTTGGCTCACTAATAAAAAAAATCAGTTTCTTGTAGAATTATGATGATTATCATTAACAGGATTAAAACATCAAGAGACTCTGGGATCCATCCTCAAAACTAAAAAAATAAGTAAATAAAAATAAAGAGCCAGGACCGATGAAACCCGTCTACCTGTAATTCCAACATTGGAGGTAGGAATGAGAATCACCAATTCAAAGCCAACCTACGGCAAACAGAGTGAATTCCAATGAGATCCTATCTTAAAAATCAAAAGGAAAGCAGGCGTTTTACCACCAGCAGAACCATATGCAGAGAGGTCACTGACTTCATAATGTGTACAAGAAGTTTCCTGAGACAATTCCATAAAACAGAACAGGTCTTATTTATCCTAAAGTCTAAGGAATGGAGACAGAAAGAGTAGGCTATGGTCTCTGCTTCCTTCCATCTTTTCTATAAAAAGTACTCTATCTTTAGGACTTACACTAACAAACTGTCTACCCTACAGAAAGATACACTTCTAAGAGAGAAGAACATCAAATAATAAAAAATTACAGATACTTCAAGATCTTATTGAAATAGAATCAATGGGAGGGCAAAGAGGTCTTTGATAGTTAATTGCTTTTGTTCGGTTTTTTAAAACTAACAACTTACATTGTATTTCATAACAAAACAATGAGTATGCTTGGGAAATTAATGCAACATAATAAGCTTCCAAGTTTTTCTGTATAACTAGTTAAGTCTAGCTTAAAGTCAGGAGTGGTAGGCATTATAATGAAAAGTAGTTTTTCACTCTCCCTCCCTTAGAAATATCTCTCACATTCCTGAAACAATTTGTATTCCCCATCACCACCTTAAAGCATCATTAGGCTTATACCTCTCATAAATGCAGAAGAAACAGGCTTTGGTTGTCCCAGCTGGTGACTTGAGAAGAGTTTGCAAAACCCAGCTGCTTGGAGGAAGGGAAAGTTAAAGGGAAATGCAGAAGTCTTGCCACCAAGGGGGGGAAAAAAATCTCTCCTTGTACAACACTGAAATACCAGGAAGATAAACTGAACTTTTAGTTCTTGCTAGTATTATTTGGAGACATACCTTAGATCACGTGTCTCCTCCCAAATCACACATTTTGCTTCATACAAAGTCCACCAACACACACGTGTGAGAAAGGTTTTACAAGGACATAATAAAGAAAAGGAGAGCCAACATAAAACTTCGCTCAGGTGCATAATTCATTCTTATCTCAGAGCATAGGGGGCAGCAGCAATCATGTTTGGAAAGAGCTAGAGCCTTGCCAGACTCAACAAGCCTGATTTGCTCACAAGTGAGCATGCCAGTGTTTGGCTGCTTTGCCCTAGCACTGTACCAACAGTCACTGAGACACACCAGACCCACAAGCACACAGAACCCAGTGGGCACAGAGGGCCAAGGCTACCACCCAGCAAGTGAGATTCACTGTGTATATTTTCAGCGTTCAAATAGCCATAAAACAAACCACTTAGCCCAATCCCAAAAGAAAGTCAGAGGGAGCTGGAGGCAAGGGAGGGAGGGTGGAGGGAAAGAACCGGGGCACCCAGACTGGAGCAGCCCTTTCCACGAGTCTGTCTATTCTTTTATTCCATTAATAAACTGGCACTTCTGTTATTCTTTACCTCTCCTGAATGGAAGGGCAGAAAACAGAAATTCTTTTTCCTACTTAAACTAAAAGTCTCAAATTGCTTGTTGACCCTCGCTTAAAACCAATTTTTCGACAAGTTTTGAGAGCAAAAAAGAGGGAAAATGTATCAGCAAAAAATCCCCTGCCACCTCCCCTTAGCTGCTCCAATAGCTTGAAATCAAGGTTAACACAGGCAAAAGATGCCCAAAAGAAATGCACTAGGGGGAAAAAAAAAACAAACTATTTACTTTTCTCCCATGTGCCAATTATTTAACTTTCCTTAAGCCCAGTTAACCTTCTGACACACCTCTTCTCAGCCTGCCAAGCACATCTCTTACCAAAAAAAGTGCAGATCTAAAATAGCTACACCTTCTATTTCACAATCAACATCTTTTGATAAACTAGAAAATAAAAGAACATCTTGTTACTATAATGTGTAATCCTCTCTTCTAATAAAACACACTTATACCAAATACAACTAACATGATCCATTAAAAAGCAAGCTAGTTCTTAGATGCTGATGTCGACTGGACACTGAGGACTTAGGCTTTAAAATGAACACTCAACATAATACTCTCAGTACCTAGATATTCAAATGCCCACTAAATTATACATTTCAAAGCATGCATCCATTTCTCCATGGACATACTGGTGAAATGCTAGAGAACAATAAATATACTAAAACTCCTCTTGCCTCTCAGTACTACCACACAATCCTAACTTAGCACCCTCCCAACAAATGGCTTCTCAGAGACTCTAAAACCACAATGAAAAGTGCGACCAAGGCCCCAGCTGTGGCAGACTAGTACCAGAAGCAAAATTCATGATGTTTGTCTTTTAGGATGAACAGTGGCTTAGACAGGTGTGAGGAGCCATGGCACAATTATCTGAGGCGCACACACCCTCTTCCCACACACAGATAACCAAGTTTCCACCATACTTCCATTCCAGAAAAACACCAGGGCTTCCAGAACCAACTCCTTGAAAATAATTTCAAGTGACTTTATGATACAACCTTGCCTTTTACTAACAAGGACTGTAAGTTTCTGAAGGGAAAGCATTTCTACTGTTCAAATCATGGAACAAGGAGGAAGCAGATAAGCAGATGACACAGGAAGACTTGTGGGAGAGTGAATAACTGAGTACTGAAGAAATGTGACACTGCTCTAAAACAATGGGCATGCACTATTCAGTTCTCCCTCCCCAGTCCCCTTTCTTCACCTTCTTCTCTCTTTCGCTCTTTCTCTGACTAGGGATTGAACTTAGAGCCTCCCCATCACCAGGCCAGTGCTCTATCATTTGACTCAAATTCTCTAAGCACCTATTTGTTCTTAAGCTGCACAAAGAAATCCCAACCACAGCCATTTCTAAATGATTTATGTTTAAATCAACTTCATGAGGTATAATTTACATGACCAGAAAAAGTGCCCATTGCAAGCATGTAGTTAAATGAATTTTGGCAAATGTACATACACCAGTGTAATTATCACCACAATAAGCACATAGAAAATTTTCGTTTCTCCTCAGAAAGGTCCCTCCTCCCAGTCCCAGTGCCCTTGGCAATTGCTGATTGTCATTTTATCATTTCTAGAATTTCACATAAATGGAATCAAACCGAATACACTCTACTATATCCATCATTTTTCTCTTATCATGATTTTGAGATTCATCCATATTATATATCAGTGGTTTGCTCCTTTTGACTGCTGAATAATATTCCCTTTGTTTAGATTTACCAAATCCCCCCTCTTTTTTTTTTTACTAAAAAAAAGGGAAATGCTTTAAAATGTGTATATAAAACTTCGTAAGGATAACATGACTTTCTTTTCTTTGAAGGTACCTGGAACCCATAAATAGTTCTGTGTAAGTATGGATCTCCAAGCCTTCAGAATTATTTTGCTCACCTCCCTAGGCAATAATCTGTTCAATGAGATGGGAAGAAAAAACAATAACCCAAGATTTCTGTTTATTGCCGGCTCAAGATGCTATTTCAAGCTGCTAAAGAACTATGAGGAGGAAACTGTAACCAAGCAAATTTTCATGTGCTGCTTCCTGAATGCCTGACCAAAAAGTGAACTTTTGGATTATAGTTTAATTTGGGTTCTGATCTTTCTGCTTTTTCCTGACTGTTCAGGATTTTGGATTTCATGCTGACTCTTGAGTTACTCTTCCACCAGAAGGATGTGATGGGAGTTCCCTTGAGACAGATCACCCAGAGAAGTTTTGTTTAGAAAACAACCATGTAAAATTTGTTTAACCTGACTGTCATACCATGCAAGACTACTAGTGTTTCCCGGGGAACAGATATATAGAGAGTATCTACTCCACATGACATTTAGTTTCAGGGCAGCTGCCTGTTTATAATAGGCATGGCTGTTATCAATGGAAATGGACTACCCTTAGCCCAATGTGGGGCACAAAAATGAAAACAGAAGCTCAAAATAGAGGCAAGTCCTGACTATACTGAGGTTGTCAAATAAGACAATTTAATATCCCAGGTACAAAAAGGGGTATCTTGCACCTACCCAGCATCCCTAACTATAACCCCAAACAGGTCTCTGTAATAGTTACATGGGCCAACTGGAAGAGAGGCATGAAATCAAATGTGGAGGCTGAGTTCAAATGAACTCTAAAGATTCTCTCCACTCTGAAAGTTTTAATACAGGGCTCAAAAATGAGCCATATTTGCAAAACTAAAATGAGAAAAGCTTTTTTTTTTTTTTTTTTTTCCTGTTTTGGAGTGAAACTAAGTCTGAAACTCAGTACCTGTTGCTCTGGCTCATTGGCTAGCGCTCTACCAAAAGAGCCCGCCTCCAACCCCAAGTTGCCTATTTTTAAAAATCTTAATAGAATTTGGAAGCAAGGCATCTAAAATTATGACAGAAATACTAGTCCTAATTCTCTGTTAAAGTATTAAATATTACTTTTAATTCTTAGCCATCATAGTTTCTAAGTTCTTTGTTCATTCTTTTCTCAAAATTGATTATCTCTCAAAAAAAGGAATTTAAGGTCTGGGAATGTGGCTCAGTAGTAGAATGCTTGCCTCGCATGCATGAGGCCTTGGATTCAATTCCTCAGCACCACATAAGCAGAAAAAGCCAGAAGTGGTGCTGTGGCTCAAGTGATAGAGTGCTAGCCATGAGCGGAAGAGCTCAAGAGTTCAGGTACCACGACCAACCAAAAAAAAAAAAAGGAATTTAAATTAAATCCTGCTAATGAGTTTTAGCCTTCATATTTTACTTGATATATTTATGAGTTTCTGTTGAACAATTCTGTTATTATGCTGTATATAGCATGACACTTTCGATTAGAAATATATCCTTTAATGCCAAAAGCATAATAGAGGGTGAAAATGTTCCTTGAAAAAGTACTACGTCAAAAAAAAAAAAAGTACTACATCCTGCAACAGTTCATCCTCCTGGCAACATGCTTTTGCTTCCCTTATTCATAAAATTTCAAAAGATCACTCTTTGGTTTAACTAGCAATCAGAAGGAAAGATTTTACACACTTGCAATTAAAAGACTCTACTTTAGAATCAGAAAAGGCAACAGTCTAATCCAGAAGCTCCTTTCATTTCTCACAGACAGGTGAAGAAAGCAGTGCTTTCCAGATATTAGTCACAGCAGGCTTGTTGAGCAACACACACACACACACACACACACACACACACACACACACACACACACACACACACACACACACACACACACACACACACACACACACACACACACACACACACACACACACACACACACACACACACACACACACACACACACACACACACACCTGCACTTGAAGTTAATGGTAGTTTCCAGTCTAAGCTGGACTGTAGGGAGAGCCTGCAAGCTTGCACTGGAATCGTAGAACAGGGTATCTGCTTGAGGCTGGCTGGGTTATGGATAAGAACTGCACTCTAAGAGCAAAGTGTGCCGCAGGGATGTGAGGCTTTCCAAGAGGGCTGAGAATGCCCTGGCAGGAGTGTTTGTGCAAACACACAGTCCGTCTTAGTACTCAATGTCCCCGGCCTTGGAGAGGAAGTAAACAAGGATCCGGGTCGTGCCTGTGTCTGTGCTGCCCTGGGCAGCCACGGCCTGGCCCGGACAAAACTCCCAGCCGCCTAGCAGGACTGCTGACTGACGTCACAGAGCACCAAACTGTGGGCTGTGTGTGACCAGGAAAAATTACAAAGGCCAGTTTAAATACAGCTCTCTACCACTTAGTCTTTTCTTTTCTTTCTTTCCCCAAACAGTAATTTTCTGAAGTAAAGCTGGATCATGGAAAACAGCTACTTGTGGAATGGGCCAGAGTCCCCAGCCTTAGGGAAGCAGGCTATCCACTTCTTCCCAAAATAGATCTGGGCTAAATAATCCCATCCTACAGGACCCAAAGCAAGGCTGAGTGTGTTGTCTTAGGAAACACCTCCAGGACCTTCAATCTGTAAATGCTGTACTGTAAAATCTATTGCAGTATGTCTACCTAGTAAGTGTTAAAGAACTATCGTCCTTAGTTTCCATCAAAAACTAAATATTCCTTCAAGCTTTTCAATTTTCACACAGTAACCATGTGGTTCTTTTTTGTTTTGTTTTACCCAGTTGCAGAAAA
Organism: Dipodomys spectabilis; assembly: GCF_019054845.1. NCBI lineage: Eukaryota > Metazoa > Chordata > Mammalia > Rodentia > Heteromyidae > Dipodomys > Dipodomys spectabilis. The sequence goes on along the minus strand of NW_024870678.1, from coordinate 2,699,078 downwards.
TAGTCTCAGCCTGGTAGAAAGAGACTAAGGCCCTAGAACCCCACTGAGGCTTTCAGTGTGAAGGCAGGGCCCAGTCAAGATATATTTGGTTTCTCCAGCCTATTATAACTACTGCAAGTTCTGGGAAGCCTGGCCTACTGTCTCTCAGCCAGAGGGCATGGGTGGCTTCTCTCACAAAGACAATTTCAGGTGTCCTAGTATTTTAGGTCTTCTCTTAGCCTTGTCTTTTGTAGAGGTAGAGGAGGTGGAGGTGGGTAGAATCCAGGGAACGAAAATGCAGAAGCAGAACTAACTGGAGAGAAAAGGGCAGGAGGCACAGCTAGTACGTATGCCCATATCTTTCATTTTGTATAAAAAAATGCATTCTTGTAAAGTTGACCAGGACTGAATTGCTTGAAAAAGTAACAAAGCAACCCATTACTTAAAAATTGTAAAAATCAGGCTGGGAAGGTAGCTCGGTGGTAGAGTGCTTGCCTTGCATGCATGAGGCCTTGGGCTTGATTCCTCAGCACCATGTAAGCAGAAAAAGCCGGAAGTGGCACTATGGTTCAAGTGGTAGAGTGCTTATCTTGAGCTAAAGAGCTGAGGGACAGCACCCAGCCCAGAGTTCAAGCCCCATAACCAGCAAAACAAACAAACAAAAAAAAACAACAAAACAACAACAAAAATTGTAAAAATCTAACTATTCATTAAATAAGTTTAATTGTATAAATGTAATCTATCCTTTTGTAACACTTTATTTTTCATAAGTTTAGCTTTTGCACTTTGATAAATATTGTTTTATATGATCAGAGTAGTTTAGCCTTAAAAAAAGATTCTAAAACTGCTAATACTACATTCGGTCAAGACTAGCAGAAAGAACAAGCCAAGAGTAGAAGAAATACAAAGTGAGTTCTAAGTTAAACACAGGTTTAAAAAAAAAAACTCATTTCTATTTTTATTAAATCTATCAATTTAAAACAAAATAAAGCACATTCTTCATGGAAATCACAAGCAATTCAATTAGTACACAGACTGTCAGAGAAGTTCAAGCTTCTACTTTTATTAAAATGATTTAAAAACCATCTTCCTGCTCAAATTTTACACTTATGGGGCCTTACTCATGGGGTTCTTTGCTATACTGCATTCAGCAAACAGACCAATAAACCACTAGAGGAAGAGGGAGAAGAAAGGCGGTGCCCTTCTCCTGTGTGTATCCTACTTAATGTTAGGAGAGTGGAAACACTGGTCTGATTCATCGCAGTGCAGAGATCCTTAAGTTTTCTATAAAAATATTATGAGTGTCCGATGACTGACTTAACACAACACAGGTGGGCAAAAGGAAAGTTCCAGGTTTCAGAACCAAATGTACCAGCAAGCAAGCCAACTAAGTACAGATAACCTCAGAGAGAGATTAAACATCTCACCAGTGGTTTCTGATGACAATGCAAAAGCAGGAGAGTACATTGTACTTTAAACAATGCCTCTTCTGTTTGCAGGAACATGGACTGGTCTAAAATGGAGAGGGGGGGCGGTGCAAAGAGAAATAGGTCAATACTGAGAGATGGCTCTCACTTCAAAAGTAAACTGTGTTATCTCTGTGCCTGTCTGTGCTCACATACATACGTACATTTTGGTAAGAATCTGCACAATGTAGCAGAGAAGCCACAAAGCTTCCAGTGGCTGCCTAACACTCCACTCCCATCAAACCCCATATCTGATGTTCCTCAATGGATTCCCCTTAGTCCCTTGGAGAGCCTGGGACTCTTTCACTTGTCACCCAGAAGCATGTTCCAGACCAAAGAATCAGGGACACCAAGAAGTGGAAAGAAGCCAGGGCATGGTAGAGCTGTTTTGCTCAAAGTTCGTGCTCTACCACTTGATCCACAGCTCTATTTCCAGCTTTTTCTTGGTGATTAATTAGGAGATAAGTGTCTCACATATTTTCCTACTCTGGCTGGCTTTGAACCAGGATCCTCAGAATCTCAGCCTCCTAAGTAGCTAGGATTATAGGTGTGAGCCACTGGCACCAGGGCCATGACTCTTTTTTGCTTCAGCTAGTAGAAAGTCTGGCACCAAATTTGGGACCTATCAAGATTAGACCATCCTTAATACTCAGGGTTTGTCATTTAAGATTGCATATTTGTATAAGTTGTCAACTATGGTACAAGGGGTAGCACATGGGAACCTAAGTTGAAATTCACATCTTTTAGGGAAAGTAGTCTTTGCTTTTCTGTAAGTCCACCCAATGGCAGTGCTGGAGCCTGCTGAGAAAATGTAAGGGAGATAGAGTTGAAGAATCACCAGGCATGTACCCTCAGCTCTATGCCAAATACTCAGGCAGGATGGATTTCAGTCATATGAAGGACAGAAGCAGCACAGCCCATCACTCTGTGGAAGTCTCTGACACAGAGTGGATTTTGGATGACATGTGTATTGAAAGCGGTTTAATTTTTCATTTGGTTAAAACCTAGGAGGCTAAAGACTAACAGAACAACAATAATGATGGCTTTCCCTAAGATGCCCTGATGGCATACAAGCCCTCTAATGGGAGGTGAAAAGAACTTTGAATTAGAGGGAAGCTTGGCCACACCTCACAGAGGCTCCTGGCTGTCTTGGAGAAACCAGCCAGTCCCATCCTACTGAAGTACTGAGGAGGGAGGGTCACAGAGGGCTCTCCTGGAGGATGAAGGGCATCACTACTACCTGGACTCCAAACCAACACTTTACAGTAGGTCTCTGACCAGGCCACCTGACAGGTCTAAGTCGCATTGCAATATCTGAGGTTTAGATTTTGGGGGCCCTCAAGAGAACATAAACTCCAGTATGAAACCTATATTTTTTAAAAGCTGGAACAATAAAAGAGCAAAGACTCTGTAGGGCTTAGAGATTCTGAAAACCACAACAATTTATGGCAAAGCCAGAGCCAAAGCCAAAGAAGGGAGCCAGCTTTACCTTTTCAAAGGGAGCCAGCTTCAGGACCCTGTGTAGGCTACATGCTTCCATTTCCTCATGATGAAATAAAGTTTCTTGCCTTTTACCTCCTATCAGAGTGCTTCTAAGGCTGTCCAGGGCACCTTAGGAAAAGCTGTCATTATTATTACTCTATTAGTCTACAACTTAGGAGATTTTAGCCAAATGAAAATCTAAACCATGTTAAATACACAACCAATACCACCCAAAATTGGCTCTCTATCCTAGTAAATGTAAGTTTCCAGATGACAAGGTTGTAGGTAAAATCATCAAAAGACTGCAAAAGTGCCACATATTATATGCCTTCTACTCATTAATTCACCTAACACTGCATGTTAGAGATGAGCCAAGTGATCTCCTTTACAAAAAGCAGACTCACTATTCTTTCATGGTTACTCAACAAAGAGCAAAGTCAAAGTGAAGGGAAGGAGGATCCCTACCTTCTGATAGCCTGCAATCCATCAAGTGGGGCCGTACTTAATCGCTTTGCTTTGAGGGCAGCAACAGCCTTGCAAGAAATTCACTGATTGCTGTAGTATTTTTATTTGATTACTATAATACTTTTATCAAAAGAAAATAAACTCCAATGACAAACTTCTATTGTTCAGAATTTTTATCATCAGAGGTGAAAATAATGAATAATGCCACAATGCCTAGCTCCATGAGACTTCCCTTCTTTCTACAATTTTGGATTAGTATAGTCTCACAAGGAATGCTGAAGCTTTGGTTTGCATATTGCTATCACTCATTAGAATACAAACTCACCAAAAGTAATGCTAAGTGGTACATGCCTATAATGCCACTTACTCTGGAGGCTGAGGCACAAGGATCACTAGAGTCCACATGGTTTAGGCCAGCCTGGGTAATACAGCTACACCTCATCTCTACAAAGGGATAACAAAATAACAACAATAAAAGCCATGCCTATTTCAAGACCATATTTACTCTATGACTTGCCACATGTTAGCTGAATGAACACAGATGGATAATCATGGCTGTGCCCCAGCGGCACATCCTCATGTCCTATACCCATGACCAAGTCATGTGAGCCCTAGACATACATACTTTCCCCTGGCTTTAGGCCTGGGCCTGGCTCAGGCTGCAGAAGCCCACACCAATGCCACCAGTGCTGCTGAGGGACCAGAACATCTACCATCTGTGTGACTAACAAATCTCTATTCAAAGGAGTTAATATTCAGACGATTGGCTGGTTTTCTGGGTTTTTTGGAGCAGAGTGTTGCTATGTTCAAGGCTGGACTCAAACTCACAATCTTCTTTCTCCAGACTCCCTAGTGCAGGGATTATAAGCCAGCACCTAGCATCTGTTTTTATTTCACCTTTATAGCATGCACAGATCAATTAACCACAGCATTAGGAACCTTACTTGCCACAAACCTTTCAAAAATCATTACTGAGACTGGTATCTCCTAGTAAGATTAAAAGTGACTATAAGTAGTAATTTTGTTCTCAGGGTTAAAGCAAAAGATTTCTCATTCCAAAGACTACCAAAGTAGTAGTTAAGAAGAGGTTAGCAATATCAATCAGCCTTTATCACAGAAAGTTTCACAGAGGACTAATTCTCTACAGAAGATACTCGAGTCTACCAAACAATATTCTACTATTATGAGCTACTCAGCATTCAAATTGGTAGAACTGCAAATTTCCCTTTGCAGCAAACAGCTGCCAATTAAAGTTACTGATCCAACTAACTGTGCCCACTCCCCTGGCACAGAAGAACTAATTCCTAGCAACATTACATGCAGTGATTCTTTCTCAAAGTCACAGTTTATGTAGGCTATGTAGCTTCAGGTAAGCTCCTTCATATTTCAGAGCCTTAATTTTCTCATGTAGAAAGAAAAAGGGGGGAGAAATCAGATGATACCCAAGGCATTCTGTTTTGAGATACAGGAGTAACATCATCAGCTGAGTATTAATTTGCTTTTTAGAGTAGTCTTTGTCCTGGGAAGCCTTACAGAAAACAGGCCCAGGTAAGATGGATGGGGATATAAAGTGGAGAAGAGGTTTGGACCCTGAGTGACATGTGGCAAATCACACCTAACCCTGGGCTGTGGCAGGGGGCCAAGGGTAGGCTGGCCAAGTGCACCTCTTTCTGGGACAGGCTAGCCTTTCCTATCTCCTACAGGGCTATACAGACAAGCAAGAGAAAGCAAACCACTAAGTCTTCCCTAAACATTGTTTCCTCCAAAAGAAGAACCATACAGTTAGCAGGCTCTAGAGGAGTCACTGACTCCTCCATGACAAACACCAAAACCAAATGGATTAAGATGAACAGAACAAATGGCTCCTTCACTGTCTCTTAGGACAGCTCTGTTTTACATGTAAATAAGACAATTTTTATTTTTAAAAGTCTAACTAAGCCAGGCGCCAGTGACTCACGCCTGTAAACCTAGCTACTCAGGAGGCTGAGATGGAAGACTGCAGTTCAAAGCCAGCCCAGACAGGAAAGGCCATGAAACTATCTCCAATTAACTACCAGAAAACCAGAACTGATACTGTGGCTCAGGTGGTAGAGCACTTACCTTGAGCTGAAGAGCTCAGGGACAGCGCCCAGCCCAGAGTTCAAGCCCCATGACCAACACAAAAACAAAAAATTCTAACTACTTTTAAAAATACTAGCAGTCTATGATTGAGAAAAACTTGTTTCTGAGTTCTTACAACTACATACAAAGATTCCCAGAATGTGCCTCCAATGAAAACCTGTTTGCCACCCCAAGAACACAGAGTCTCACTCAGTACAGGCTGGAAGATACTTAAGTGGCAAGAAAATGGCCTATGCCAACCCAATTTAAAAAAATCGATTTCTTCTTTCTTCTGTGAGTTAAGGAAAACTATTCTGTTTCAGGATTATAGCTGAAACTGTTTATATAATATTCCAAAAATAGCCTACATTGTTTTGGGGACTTTTTCTTGGAGTGTGTGCAGCCTATATTTTAAAATATTGAGAAAGCTTTATCTCTCTCATTAATCTCTGAAAAAAATGGAGACACTTTTTATTTTTCATGCAGATGAGAAATACCAGACAACCATGTTACTTTAACGAAGTGTTGGCAGCAAGCCGAAGATCATTTTTCACAAAAGGGTGATAACAGGGCAAAGAAGGCATGGGTACTTTTCTGTTTCTTTCCTCTCATTCCTTACCAATCAAACACAGAGGACTTGACAAAGAGAAAAATGACTTATAAACTGAACTCCTTGGAAGATATTTCCAGAAACACAGAGCCTTATTATCTTTATTATAATGCTAAAACCACAAAATAACTTTGCTTCCTCTTTCTTTTGAGGAGGGGAGAACTGCCACAGTTCCTTTTCCTCCAGTCTCAAAGGCTTCTCAACTGGAAGCAAGTTCTCTTTGCACTGTAATTATAAAATGTGGTCATTAGTGACAGTACTTATCTGGGAGTACACATGTGTCGTTTGATAATGTTCTTTGAAGAAATTATACAACTGCTTAACTTTATGTTAAGCCCTCCCATTGTCCCTAATATTTCATTACAATCACAACTATAGCCCTAGCTTCTGTGAAGGAATTTCTACTGGGCTGTCTCCCATGCACCTAAACCCTCATTTGCCAGTCCAGTAATCCCTGTTCTCCATGACGCGGCCTCCTCCTGCTGCTCCTGTTTCCATCACTAACTATTCACTGATTCACTGTGGTCAACTTCTTGGACCACTGTATACACAATGTCCTAAATCTACAGTGTGAAGCAGATCCAAAGAGAAGAGTGAGAGCCACACCCAAATATCCCACTGGACATCAAGCTCTCTGTGGCTATTCACCAAATTACAGTTTGCAATTGGACGTCCTACTTTCCCAGTGTGGGAAGAAGAGAGGAAGGCAGAGAGGAAAAGGAGAGAGGATTGTGAGAGAAAGGGTGAAGTGAGAGAGAGTGCAAGCACAGTGACCACAGGAAATTTAGATGCTGTTTGGAGTAAAAGCACCGCTGTGTCTCATTTGTAAACCTGCAAAAGATGATGACCTAGTTACCATTCTTGGGACATCACTAACATCTCCACAGACAGGAGACAATAGGCAGTTTGGAGACTCTAATCCACAAGAAGGGTCATACATCACCAGAGTGCAATCTAACAAGCCTTTTGTGTTCCATCTGAATGCCTGTCCACAACCTAATACTCAGGACTGTCTTCCCATGGGTTCTCAACCCCAGGTGAACACATGTGTCTGTGTGCCAAGAGAAGATCACATAAACTTCTCCTTTCTCTACTTTTAAGCCACAATGAGAACTATGATAGAAAAAAAATCAGCCTTAAGGACGTGACAGTATTATAAAATCAAAATCTCCACAGCCGGGTGCTGGTGGCTCATGCCTGTTATCCTAGCAACTCAGGAGGCTGAGATCTGAGGATTGCAGTTCAAAGCCAGCTGGGGCAGGAAAGGCCATGAGCCTCTTATCTCCAATAAACCACCAGAAAACTGGAAGTGGCACTGTAGCTCAAGTGGTAGAGTGCTAGCCTTGAACTGAAGAGCTGAAGGACAGCGCTCAGGCCCAGAGTTCAAGCCCCATATCAAAAAAAAAAATCTCCAAAGCTTGGTTAAATTACTGACTTTGGAGTTTATTTAGTCAAGGTAGAGATATATCACTTGCCAGTTGAGTACCCTCAGCCAAATCTCTTAACCATTTTGTACCCCAGTTTCCTCACGTGGAAAGAAGAGCTATTAAGGATCTTAATAGCACCTGGCACACTACTAAGAAGTATTCAGTTAACAGGACCTTTTAGTTACAGCCATGAAAACAATGGATACACCAAAGTTGTGACTATACACAAAACACCCAGCCACAACAACTCGCATTCAAGATGTAATTTTCCAGTGTGCCTTATTTTTTGAGTAAAGAAACTCTGCAGTTTTAGTCAGAGCACAAGGACCTTCTTTTCAAAAACTAAAGCTGACTCGATAGCTTCCTACCAGAGAAGAAGGTAAGGTTGAGAACATGATGTCTCTCACTGCCATTTTCAGACTAGGGTCACTGGAGCCAAGGTCTCAGGGTCTCCCTGCGCTACTTGTCTGTCGCCAAGCAGGCTTTTTCATCTAAGCCTGATGGTTTGGTTTGGAGGGAAGAAGGGAGGAAGCTGAGTTTGTGTTTTTGTGTGTTTTTTTTTTTTTTTTTTTTTGTGTGTGTGTGTGTGTGTGTGTACGCGCACATACATACATGTGTGCTAGTCCTGAGGGAAGAAGGGAGGAAGCTGAGGTTGTGTGTGTGTGTGTGTGTGTGTGTGTGTGTGTGTGTGTGTGTGTGTGTGTGTATGCGCACATACATACATGTGTGCTAGTCCTGAGGCTTGAACTCAGGATTTGGGCAATGTCTCTGAGCTTTTGTGCTCAAGTCTAGCACTCTACCATTTGACCCACAACTACACTTTTGGAGGTACATTAGAGGTAAGATTGTCCAGGACGTTCCAGTCTAGACAGCTGGCTTCAAACTGCAAATCTTTAGATCTCAGCTTCCTGCGTAGCTAGGATTACAACTGTGAGCTACCCATGGCACCTGGCAGCCTGATTGTTTTTGAAGGCATCTTACTCCTCAGTAAATGAATTGCTAATGTCAGATCCTTTCTAAATACACCTCTTATATCCCCAAATCAGCAGGCCAGAGATCTGTGTTTTTGGAAAACCAAAATGGAAGTGCAACTGCCACTGTTTTTAGAAAACATTCATTGTCCCAAATACTTTAAATTCTACACTACCTGCATCTACCTGACTTCTGATCTTTAAAAGTCTGTAGTCCTTTCCTATAATCCAACTGTGAATGCTAAGGACACACTACTTAGAGCTCTTCTCCAATTCTGGCCCAAGATATGAGCCTCTCATGCTGTTATCCCTTCTGCATGGACCTTCTGATGGTGTTCCAACACCTAAACTCACCTTTGTGCCTCTTTCCAGGGATCCTGGAAAATACAGGAGAATGGGCTACCTGTTCTTCCCACTATCCTGTGAAGAAAACCTGGACCAGCATCTTTTGGAAGCTGAGCACTCAAGCCATATTGCCTTGTATACAGTAGTAAAAGGTCTTTACTTATGGCAGGTTTTGTAATCCAAACTAACATGGTGGTTTGTTTTTTTTCATGTGTCACATACAAGAGTGTTTATGAATCTCAGGCAATGTTCTGAAGCAGCTACTAAGAGATCCTGAGATGAACTTCCAATCTTGGCCAACCCACTGTTCTTTGCACTATTTATATTTCTAAAGCCATCGGCTATGCCTGATATGGACGATCATGAGGCCTGCTTAATGGACTACAGAACCCAATGATACTGGCAAGCAGTGATAACTTGTTTTGATCTGTCTCTGGCTTCACCACCTTGTGGTGGGGAGGTCAGGCACCTTTTAGGATCCTGAGGCAAGATGAATGTCACCTGCTCACTGCCTCTGACTCCAATACAGAAGCTGCATCACTCTCCCCTTCACTCCCGATTACACCCAGCACATTTTAATCTTATCTTTCTCCCACATGTCCCATGTCCATCTGAGGATGAGTCAGTGCAGCTACTCCCGTCTGGTACTGGTCTTAAAACTAGAGACATTCCCAAAAGACCAAAAGCAAACAAGGAAGGGGGAAGATCCACAACAACCAGAATCTGACCTAAACACAAGCACTTTAAATATACACCCTAGGATGAACACTTATTTTTCCTTTGCACCTGAATGGATCCTTTGTTTCCATAATTGTCATCTGGGAGGTCCGTACCCTTTCCTTGTACAGAAAGCTACAAGGATCTGTGGAAGGGGACCTAGGGCTTTGTTATATTTCAACATATCCCACCACAATGTGTATGTGTTCCTTTTTCCCTATTCTTGTCAGGATTCTAAAGCCAAGGTGGCATGAGAATGATATTTTTCCTCCCAGTCTGTGACCTGAAAATTTATACACTCTTAGCAAATTACTTTAAAAGAGTGGTACTTTAAATTACTCGAAAAGAGTGGAATGTCAGCCTGCAGTCAAAATGCCCAGAGGACTTGTTAGAACACAGATTGCCAGGCCTGAGTTTCTGATTTAGTAGGTCTGTGGTGAGCCTAAGAGTTTGTATTTCCAGTGTTCCCATGCGATGGCTTGGGACTCACACCTTTAGAATGACCAGCTTAAAGCATCAGAATATGGTAGAATCTCTAGAATACCAGAGCAGAAGAATAGTAAGTTTCTGTGTCTCAGTTTTCAAGATTATGCAATGACTTCAAACAGCACCATCTCTTCTTACAAGTTTCTGTAAACTTCAAAATAAGTTAACTAGGGTCCAATGGAGACTAGAAAAACAAGTGGGAGTTGGAAACTTTAAATAAACCACATGCAATTATACAAAAGAAAGGAAAGGAGGAGATCCTAGTTAAATATAGTTTGTTAAGGAATGATGCCCTCATCTCAGAAGCCAGTTCAACAGTGCTTTTCATATAGAGCTTCTAGGGGGCAAACTAAACCTAGTAATCTTCCCATGATGGAGTGAGAAATGAGTCCAAAAGTCAACACTGAGATATTCAACTTCCACAAAACCTCTCCAGTTTCTCTAAGAACATGGTTCTCAACCATGGTTCTTAACTACATGGAAAATAAGAAAAGGAAGGGGGGTGGGGGTAGAAGGGATTGTGCCCCAAATGCTTTATTATATGACCTAAGCAGTATTTGTTTGTTTTAATCTTTCTGCATGACTCCAAATCATAGCCTGGGTTGAAAACTATTGGCATTAGTGAGCAGGCACAGAGACATAAGAGGAAGATGGAGAAGAGAGAAAGGAGTCCCTTTAGACAGGGCCTAATAGGTAGACAAAGAAAAAGAGGAATGGAAAAGTAGCTAGAAACAACCAACACAAGTGAAATTCCAGCTGATTCCTCAACCAACTTTGGCTGTCTCAGTTCAAAAATCAGAAATAACTTGGATCACTATGAAAGTGCCCTCATTTGCCAAAGACAAGAATATGGCAAGGGGGGAGAATGGGATGGGAAGGGGAAACAAAGGAGGAGGCTGCAATGCTTGATAAGAAATGTACTCATTCTCTTGCCCATGTAATTGTAACCCCACTGTACAATACTTTCACAATAAAAAGAAAAAAAAGAATATGGCAAATCATGAAACTCTTATAATAAAGTGTACTATTTCTTTTCCATAAGAGTTAATAACTAGAAACTGAAGACAGAGTTTTAAATTTTCACAAATCATCTAAAGGATCATCTTTGAAGTCAGGAGCCAAATGATAAATAAAATTTCTTCCTCAGCAAAATTCTTTCCTTTTTTTCTTTTTCTTTTTGGTCGGTCATGGGGCTTGAACTCTGGGCCTGGGCGCTGTCCCTCAGCTCTTCAGCTCAAGGCAAGCACTCTACCACTGGAGCCACAGCACCATTTCCGGTTTTCTGAGAGGTTTATTGAAGGTAAGAGTCTCAAGGAGTTTCTTGCCCAGGCTGGCTTTGAACGGCGATCCTCGGATTTCTGCCTCTGGATTTCTGCCTCCTGAGTAGCTAGAATTACAGGCGTGAGCCACCGGTGCCTGGCCTCTTTCTTTCTTTTGAGGCAGGAAGAAGGGAAGATTTAAAAAGTAAATTTAAAAGCTCATGCCTGTAATCCCAGCTACTCCTGAGGCTGAGATCTGCGGGTCATGGTTCAAAGCTAGGTGAGGTAGAAAAGTCTGTGAGATTCTTACCTCCAACCACCCAAAAGCCAGAATTGGAGTTGTGGCTCAAGTGGTAGAGCACTAGTTTAAAGCAAAAAAGCTCAGGAATAGTGCCTAGGCCTTGAGTTGAAGCCCCAGGACCAGCACACACATACATATAAAGTAACACCCAGCGCACTGGGTAGCTGAAGTTATCAACCCAGTAAAAACTAACAAAGGAATTTTCATTCTTTTTTTTTTTTTTTTTTTTTTGGGGGGGGGGGGTGGTCCGGTTGTGGGGCCTGAACTCTGGGCCTGGGCTCTGTATCTCAGCTCTTCAGTTCAAGGCTAGCGCTCTACCACTTGAGCCACAGCGCCACTTCCAGCTTTCTTTTTGCTTATGTGGTGCTGAGGAATCGAACCCAGGGCCTCTGGGATGCAAGGCAAGCGCTCTACCACTGAGCCACCTTCCCAGCCCACAAAGGAATTTTCAAGGTTGTAAAATCATATGGCATGGAAAATAAAGCCAAGGCATTTTTTCTTCCTTCTTGACCAGTACAGTTACATGACGTAACAAGCTATTTGTTTATTTTTTGCAGTACGAGAGACTGAATTCAGAGCCTCAAGCAGCATTGCTAAACAAGTTCTCGTCATTTGAGCCACGTCCCAGTTCAAGGAGGCTGAGGGGAGTTAACTTTTTTTGAAAGATTTATGATCCTGTTTATGGAAAAATGAAGAACATAAAACAAACCAATTAGAAGAACCAGATACTGGTGGTCATAGGAAAGTGCAAAGATTTTCAGAGCAAGTAGCAAAGATGTCAGGTAAAAATTATCTCTGCACACATCAATGAAGCAAACAAAGAGAATACAGATAAAATTCCAGACATTTTTCACTGTTAAAACAGATTCATCAACTTAATTATTTTTTTAATTTGATTAGAAAATGTAAATGTAGATAAAATTATTTTTTTAATGGTAATAAAAATCTGGCCAGGCACTGGTGGCTCACGCCTGTAACCCTAGCTACTCAGGAGGCTGAGATCTGAAGATCATAGCTCAAAGCCAGCCTAGGCAGGAAAGTCCATGAGACTCTTATCTCCAATTAATCACCAGAAAACAGGAAGTGGCGCTGTGGCTCAAGAGGTAGAGCCCTAGCCTTTTGCTGGGGAGCTGAGGGACAGTGCCCAGGCCCAGAGTTAAGCCCCAGGGCGACCAAAAAAAGAAAGAAAGAAAAGAAAAGAAAAAATCTGTAGTGGTACACACCTAGAATCCCACCTACTCAGGAAGCAGAGACAAGGGGTAATATCCTAAGTTTAGGGTCAACCTAGGCAAAATGACAAGAGACCAAAAGAGCTATGTGTATGTCTCAAGTAACAAGTTAGAAGCCTTGAGTTCAAACCCTATCACAGGGAAAAGGAGGGGAGGGGAGGAGAGAGAGAAAGGGATGGAGGGAGAGAGGGAAGGGGAGAGGAGGAAAAGAAGAAGAAAGGGGAGAGGAGGAGGAGAAGAAGAGGAAAGAGGAAGAAAGAGAGGGGAGAGGAGAAACAGTAAAAGGAGAAAAAGGGGAGAAAGGGAGAAGGAAAGTAATTTTTGTTCAAAATATTCACCTGGTGAGTTTTAAATTTTGAAGACTATATATTTTTTTAAAGACAATAGTTTCCACTAGCACCAAAAAATACTCTTCTTAGTTTAACTCATAATACTGCATTTATTCAGTATGGCTGTCCACAATTTAATTCAAAGAGTTCTCTGATTTTACAAGACTATCAGAATAAACTCTGCCCTCCTACACCAAAGAACACCTGTGTTGTCAAGTGCTAAATTTCACCTTAGCAAATGACATGAAGGTAAAGTGTGATAAAGCCTAAAATATGGCTGAAATAATTTAGTCTTTTGGTCTGAAATAAGGATTGTTCTTGGAAAGGGAGGAGACTAACTAGGACTGATTTAGTTCATTCAGTTCAACAGAGGACATGCACCTATTCTAATAGGAGGCTGTAAGCTTACCTTTATTGGATAAGGTTGGAGATAGAAGGCCTGATCTAGGGCACTAATTTCAAGAAACAGTATACTGCTCACCGAGGAAGTTATCTACCCGGAGCTTAAGAGCTCAAGTGTGCTAAAACCAACACACATACATACACACATACACATAGACACATACACACCTCAATAGCAGCTTGAAGAGAATTTTTAATGATCAGGCATTGGTATTTTCATTTCTCCAAGCTTGTTTCTCAGGGTTACATAATGATACACCAGATCTAACTGATCATTATTATCCTAAAAATTTTTGAGAACTTCAATTTTTACTTAAAAATTATATTGCTTAAAATTTTAGTTCTGTAGACTACTACTTCTTTGCACAACAGGTATATTTATACATGGCAAACTAATGTTGCTAATGGGACCATACTGAAAAACAGCAGGTAAACAAAGATATATCCCTTGTCAGGCTAACAAATGAATGGACTGGGGAGGAGAGTACTCAATGCAGACTTGGATGCAAAAACATAAAGGATTAGTTTAATCAGTCCTTGATTTGAAAATAATGTTGCCCAGAAGCCCCAGAACAGCTTTGAGAAGGCTAAACACTCTAGAAGACCTACAGCAATACTATAAAACCATTATAGTATAGAAGAAAATTAAATTTAAAAATATACTAAATAAAACAAAAGCACAAAGCTAAAAAGGAGAGGAAGGTGAGCAGGAAGCTGACTGTGAAATGTGGAACTAAGGCAATTATCTTAGATAAAATGTTTTTGTTTGGTTTGATTTTTTTTGTCGGTCATGGGGCCTGAACTCTGGGCCTGGGCACTGTCCCTCAGCTCTTCAGGTCAAGGCTAGCACTCTACTACTTGAGCCACAGTGCCACTTCTGGCCTTTTCTGTTTTTGTGGTGCTGAGGAATCAAACCCAGGGCCTCATGCATGCAAGGCAAGCAATCTCCCACTGAGTCACCTTTCCAACCCAGATAAATTGTTTTTTAAATGGTACCATCTTAGAACTCAACTATTAAGCTGGATGCTGGTGGCTCATGCCTATAATCCTAGTTACTCATGAGGCTGAGATCTGAGAATCGTGGTTCAAAGCCAGCCCGGGCAGGAAAGTCTGAGACTTGTGTCTCCAATTAACCACCAGAAAACTAGATGTGGCATTGTGGCTCAAAGTGGTAGAGCTCTAGTCATGAGCAAAAAGAGCTCATGGACAGCACTCCACTCCAGATTCAAATCCCACAGCCAACAGAAAGAAAGAAAGAAAATCAACTATGGAGACAATCTAGGAAAACAAACAGGTCTGAGATTTGAAACATCTCAGTTTATGCCTTAACTACTCCCTTGGTCTCCCTATCTCTACCTTCGCACTGGGAATGGACCCTAGAGCCTGGCACATGCTATACATGTGCTCCTTCTGAGCTGTGCCCCCAAGCCTACAACTTGATCTTTTTATATCATAGTAGGTTCCAAGAAGACATCCAAGAAGCTCCTCTGGACACAATTTTATTCCCTCTTTAAACATCAGGTTTATACCTGGAGTTGTACCCTCTTTTAAAAGGCTACCATGGGCACTGCCACCGGCTATCTCCACTCTCCCCAGCTTCTCCTACCATCTCCACATGCTGACTGTGTTATCAGGCAGAAACGTCTGGCCTGCTCATACTTATCATGGGGCTTCAGTCTGTCCTCTGGCACTGTCCAGACACTACTTACCTATCTTCATTATGAAACCAAATTTTCTTCCAATGTGCACAGAACAACATGGAATGCTCCATATTTTGCTAGCCATGTTTAATCTTAGGACAGCTGTCAAATGCATTCCTGTGGGCAATTAAAATCACTATTTAAGCCAGGCACCAGTGGCTCACAACTGTATTCTAGTTACCCAGTAGACTAAGATCTGAGGACTGTGGTTCAAAGCCAGCCTGAGCAGAAAAGTTTGTGAGACTCTGACCTCCAATTAACCACCAGAAAACTGGAAGTAGCACTGTAGCTCAAAGTATTAGAGTGTTAGCCTTGAGCAAAAGAGCTCAGGGATAGTGCCCAGGCCCCAAATTCTTAGCCCCATGACCAACAAAAAATAAAGTTTAAAAAACACCAGTGCATGAGGGATTCATTCACACATTTTCACCTTGAAGACAAAAAGCAATAGGTTCTTCAGTAGAGATAAATCCTTGAACTTGAACCTGGCCAGCAACTTACATTATATGACATTTTCCGTTTCTGTCTTGTCAACCTGCCTTTAAGACAGCTAATAGCTGCACTGAAGAATCAAGCACCTTAGAAAATATTTTTAATACCTTTAACTATAAGATCTGATCTGGCAGGCAAACTTCTGTCAGAAACTTGCAAATGTGGGGGTTTTCTGAAACCCACTTTTCTCAGTGCTGCTGTCTATTCATCTACCTGCTTGACGCCTGCAAAAGCAGAAGTTTCTCAGAGATGAGCAACTCCCCAAAGGATTTTTTTCCCACACTATGCATCACTCTATTAATTCTAAATAGTACACTCTGTATCTGACCTACAATAAACCTCATACACATGATGGTGTTCTCAGAAATGAGAATCTCCAAACCGATAGGTTTCAGGTAGAACTCATTCTTAAGTCTCTCCTGTCCCGCAACAGAGGGCCCATGTACTATGAGTCCACACATGTGTCAATGGAAGGAGCCTAAACCATGGCCCACCTCTACTCCCTACCAATATACAAAGATGCAGTATTTGCCCTGAGGCAGCCACAACACTGAATGTAAGCATCAAGACATATTTTGTAAAATAAACGTGAGGAGGGCTGGGAAGGTGGCTCAGTGATAGAGCGCTTGGCCTTGCATGCATGAGGCCCTGGGTTCGATTCCTCAGCACCACATAAGCAAAAAGAAAAAAGCCAGAAGTGGTGCTGTGGCTCAAGTGGTAGAACGCTAGCCTTGAGCTGAATTGCTGAAGTACAACGCCCAGGCCCAGAGTTCAGGCCCCATGACCGGACCCCCCCCCCCAAAAAAAAATGAGGATTGGTGGTAATGTAGGTAATATAGATAAAAAGGCAGCTTAAGTCTTTTTTATTGTCCCTACAACCCTGGGGACAAGAGAACATATCGAAAAGAGTTTTAGAGTCCAGATCTAAGTTTGAATCTCAAGCAAGTAACTTTCACCTCTGTGAACTATTTAAATACTTATCTGGTAAGATAAATATTAGACATAAACAATGTAGCTGAATACTTGGCAGATATTATGTGCTCAATAAATCACAGGTACTGTTATTTTCAAAATTATTATAATTATGAATAACTAAGCCTAAGAATCTCTTTTGTAGACTTTTTATTGTAAAAACCAAACTGTGATTCCAATCTAATCCAGAAATACCATTATGCAATATAAGAACAGATGTAATTCTGATTCTTAAATATGTATGAGCATTTCAAGCCAAACACCTACTAGGTTCCAGAAAATATCTGTTGTTTCTAAGAACTAGTCTTATGCTGTATGCTTTGCCTGGACAGCTGGGTTTTTAAACAGAGGGACATGAACCTGAAACTTAAGGTGCTGGAACTTAATAAAACTTGAACTTATCTGGGTACCTGCAGCTCTTGCCTATCATCCTAGCTATTCAAAAGTCTGAGATCTGAGAATCCCCCGACAAGAAAGTTCATGAGACTCTTAGCTCCAATTAATCACAAAAGAACCGGAAGTAGAGCTGTGGCTGAAGTGTGAGAGTGCTGGACTTGGGCAAAAAAGCTAAGAGACAGAGCCCTGGCCTTGTATTGGCACATGCGTACGAACACACACAAACAAAAAAGCCTTAACTGAGCACAGAACAAGATGAGGTGAGATGATAGCAGAGAGCTTCTGGATTAGAGCTACTATCATCATGAATGGGACACAGCTCATCTTCTGAAGGGAAAGGTCTTAACATACCTCTTCCTAACTTTGTAATGGGAACTGCTCTGGCTTGACTATCCTTAGTTTGTGACCACATCCCTCCCATCTTTGACTCCACTCTTCATGGCTTTCTCTAGGTCTCTAAGCTGTGTCCTATCCTCTCTTTTAAATACATCAGTCGTTGTATTTAGAGCTCTCTTAATCCAATACAATCTCAACTACTTTCAGAAAAACCCTATTTCCAAATAAGGTCACATTCTGAGGTTCCAGGTAGATCTGAATTTTGGAGTGGTAAAATTCAACCCACTACAAATGCCAAATCAAAATAAACTACCAACATCCAAATAAAAATGGATGGAGACTACAAATTACTGTAGCACAGAAGCCTCCAGTAGATCTTTGACCACTAAATCTGAATTGGAAATAACATTCTTGCTTTTCTCCTACTTAGGGAAACTATATAAGCTTTAAAGATATCAAAAGTGTCATAATGAAAATAACACTAAAACAGGACGTTTTACTGACCCAAACACTTGACGTGCTCTGCAAAAGTTTGAACTAAGTACTACTGAACATTTATATATAGACTATTAGGAATAAAGTAACCAAAAGATGAAAAAGGCACATTCTCTCAGTGAAGTGTTCTCATTTAACTATGTGGAGATGGGAAATGCATTGTGAGTTTTAGAAGACCAAGGCTCCTTTTCAAAAGTTACTTATGTATTTAATCTCCACCACAAATTTGCAGTGATGATCATTAGCTTCCATGGAAGCACAACATATCTGAGTTCTTTTTTTAAAATCAAGATATTATTTTATTTTAGCTTTATGGAGGAAAAAAAATATTTGAAATCAGCCTATGTAGACTTGTGTACTCCCTCTGCTGGCTCTAAGGTTAAAGAAAATTTCCAATGGCTTCAGGAGCTGAATTCTTTTCAGTAGATATCCAAAATACAAGGAAATATATGTAGATCACACACACACACACACACACACACACACACGTTCAAATAAATAAATAAGAAATAAAAAAAAGCACTAAAAGTTGCCAAAGACATCTCTGTTGACTGTACTACAGTTCCCTCCAGAGGAAAACAAAAGCCTGTGTTTGAAGAGAGTTCACCTCCTGCTTCAGCCCTGCTCCCTACAAATGTGCCTCAAGGCTTCTTTGCTCTGCTCCCACTCTCCACTGCAGGAGCAGGCAACATCTCTGCCCTCACCAATGAAGTGCCTGACTTCTTCATCATAGGCAATGACCCAGGAGTAGAACTGCTAGAACCACCGCCTGTCAGAGAAGTTAATCTGTTTCACTTTGTAATGTTATCCCATAAGTCACTAAGGAATTGCAGAGAAAGTCTCAAGATTAGAACTTCAAAACAACCAATGAGAAGTGTACGCTTTCGAAAAGCCTGGCATTCAACACACTACAGTCATTTGTGTTTAACCAGGACAGTGATCGAGTCACCATCATCTTCTACAGATGCTTGCTATTCTGCTTCTGGAGAAACTGCAACACTAGAAAATGAAAGCGATTTGGTCAAGAATAAAATGTTTAAAAGATACTGAGACTGCTGGCAGTTATGCAATCAGAACTGGAATCTTCTGTCAGAATCACCAGCCTAACCTCTTATTTAGAAAACTCAGAGAAGCTGCTGACTGGCCCTGAAATATTTCACCTCACAGACTGCTTGCTGCCTTCTCTTTCATTCATAGGCAACAAATCTCTCAGTTAATGGATATAAACTACAACTAAATCTAAAACCTGTGTACCTAAACATGCAGAACATTACAAACTCCTAACAACTATGCTCCTATAAGAGGAAACTAGCAAACTTGGCTGGTGATTCTTCAGCAATTTCCCAACAGTGTTGGTAATTTCCAGACAGTGGGTATAGATGTTACATAAAACAGAGTACACTTACAAAAGAAAACTTTGATTTCATCTCTCTCATAATGAAAGGTTTGTCTCAAGATCTGGTTTCCCTCTGTTTCTGGGCTGAGTGAATTTTCCAGGCACTTCCATCCTTGTTAATAAAGTATTGTAAGAAATTCTACAGATGGCAAAGCATCAGTTTACATTTATAGCACATCAAATCAACATCAGTGACAGGAGGTGGAAGGCTCTAATGTCCTCACAGCTGCAAATACTCAAAACTCTATACATGGTATCAGCTCAGTCCTAACTCTCAGCAATCCCTTTCCATTAGATTCCTAGAAAAAGTCCATCTTTGTGGGCCAAGGGCATGATGGTCTAAAAGGTAGCTCCATGTATCATAAATATTGATATGCTTGGTTCTTACCTTGTACTTGGGAAAATACAAGAGTTATTGGAATATATTTTTTAAAAAAACAAGCAAGAATCATGGAATGGGCAGGGCAGAGTAAGTGAGAGGGCTTTTCAGCAAAGTGAGTTGAGAATGCTGATGGAGAACGCAATAAAGAGCAACATAGCCACTCTAAAGAGAGTCAGCCAGAGAAGAGGAGGAGCTGAGAACAAATGAAGAGCCTGCAGAACTGTAGGCAAACTGCACTGACACAAACTGCTGTGCAACCACAATGGTTAGGAGCAGACACTACAGAACAGTGGTACCCTGAGCTCATGTAGACATCCTCTAAACTTACCCCTGCTAGCTGTGAGACCCTGAGCCAGTCACTCAGAGTGGCCTCACTTAAAAGTGGAGAAGGTACATGATCTTTAACATCCCTTAATTCTGAACTTTAACCACTAAGCAGGGCAGATGAGTCACTGTATCAGAGTTGTACATCCACTCAGAGGGACAGGCCTGTAATCAGGTACTGGGAGACAGACTTGGGGATCCCACACCAGTCTATGGCCACATTCAAGATTTTCTCAAACTGATTCATGTGGTAGTGGCCTTGAATCTTCTATAACAAACTCACAACAACCTGCAAAGAGCTAAACACCAACTCCAAGCCTTGCCCAACAGCAACTCTGTCATTTGCCAGTAATTCTGAGAAATGCAGAAGTATGGGCAACAAAGACACGCTCATGAAGCACAGCCTTGAATGTTGTGTCTGTCTCTACCCTACAGAGTGAGAAAACCTGTGAACTGGAACCTTATCTCCCTGGTGCTACTACACACAAGGTACCATCTCTTGGGTTATCCCAGAGGTCTTGCAGAATGCCCTGCACAAAGTATGCCTGTGATAAATATTTGCTGAATGGCGTGTGATGCAGATAAGTAAAAGGTGTCTTTTTAAAATGTCATGTTCAAAGCCGGGCGCTGGTGGCTCACGCCTGTAATCCTAGCTACTCAGGAGGCTGAGATCTGAGGATCGCGGTTCAAAGCCAGCCGGGGCAGGAGAGACCGTGAGACTCCTATCTCCAATAAACCACCAGAAAACCGGAAGTGGCGCTGTGGCTCAAGTGGTAGAGCGCTTGCCTTGAGCTGAAGAGCTGAAGGACAGCGCCCAAGCCCAGAGTTCAAGCCCCACGACCGACCAAAAAAATAAATAAATAAAATAAAATGTCATGTTCATTACTGTACACCAGCTGGAATACCCACTAACATACCTATTTCTAATATACAGCACAAAGGCAAAGGGGCTCTTCAGGACCCTTCAGTTTGTGACACAAGACAAAAAAGAGAACTGAGGAGTCAAGAAAGGGATCATGTTTGTTCCCACAGGCAAGATTAATGGATAGAAAAGCAAAATAAATTTCATTCTTTCCAGCCTAGAAATCTGGAATTCAAGTCTCTGCACTGTCACCAATGACTTTGTACATATGGTATCTGCTAAAAATTTCTCTATCCCAAGAAAATGACTTTTCAGTAGACACAGTCTCTCCATCAATTTTCAAAAAAAAAAAAAAAAAAAGCTGGTAGATACTAAAAAGTTTAACGTCAAGATGTTCTTCTATCATGTCATTTTCTTAAAATAGAACCTTCCTAAAAATATGTCTGCTATAGTTTCACTTCATTTTCTAAGAAGGAGATAAACACATAAAACACACACTTAGCTTCTTTTTTGAGGAATCTCTCTGCTACATAGGGCTCACAGATTAAAGTTGAAAAGGTCCCATTTCTTCACTTCACAGGTGAGTGACACAGCTTTGAGAAAAGAGGAAAGTCAGTCGCCCTGGTGCAGTGTCACAGCAGAAAGAGGAAGAATGTTAGTTGAGAATCACTGACAAAGACAGGGCTGCCAAAGGAAATTACAAAACATCATTTTGGCAACATGAGTCTAACAGAAGACAGATTCTTCACACACTACCATAACTGGCCCTTTGGTGAGTTATTCCAAGAATTATTGGTCATCCAACATGCAATTATAACTTTGTCCGTTTGCAATTTTAAAACTAAGTTGCAGTTAAAACAATGTTCTCTCAATACAGTATGAGGGGAAAAAACAGGTACAAGAATCTCTAGACTAAGAACAGTAAGTACATAAAGAAGTATTTGGGGGCAGGTCAGCCCTCATCTTTTTACCTTGGCAAGAAGCCACAGAAGCACACATTTTCTCGTGAAGGGAGGCTCAGCTTGACCTCTGCAGTAGCAGCAGAAGTCTTCACACAGTACTCCCAAGAAACTCAAGGCTGCCTATAAGTATGACCCTGCCCTGAGCCACAGGAAATGTAAGTGTGGGTATGTGCAGGGGAGTAAGTGATAAATAGACTTTCCTGGTAAACTCTGATCCTTAGAGGTCCCCAAGGCAGGGGGAACTGAGAGAACTCACTGCTTCAACTATGGTTGCATTGCAAGAAGTCTTAATCTGAATTAAAGAAAATATAACCTTTTCCCCTCTAACCACATCTGATTATTCATTTCTACTTTAATGTCTGAGGTAAAGGGACCTGTGAGATAGCCATCATCCTTCTCCATGGCACAGTATGCATCTGACAACTGTGACAACTGTACTTTGACCAAAGGCTTCCTCTTTTTGTTAAAATGGAATCTTTCTCATCATTTGTATGGCTTCATACTTCCTAACAGCTATACCAACTGGCACTGTGCAGCAACATAAATATGGCATATTCACACAGCCTTCAGCAACATATATATGTCCTGATGCTGAAATTAGAACCAAGGTGCTTTCGGATGGAGGGTCAAACATGCTTTTCAGGAAAGCAACCTCTACATGTTTAAAACTACTCATTACCAAAAGAATTAATATAAACCTTATAACCATCATCCCTTCTGATCTTAAAACTGAAGAATGTACACAGAGATTTTGGTTATAGTTATACTCCCCCCAACCTGTAAAAGAAATAAAGGAAAATTGATGTGGATAAGATTTTCAGACATAAATAAAAGGACAAGAGAATTAATTCAATAGAAAAGAAACTACTCATTACTTAGTAAATGACTTTTTTTTTTTTTTTGCCAGTACTGGGCCTTGAACTCTGGGCCTGGCCACTGTCCCTGAGCTTCTTTTTGCTCAAGGCAAGTGCTCTACCACTTGAGGCAAAGCACCACTTCCAGCTTTTTCTGTGTATGTGGTACTGAGGAATCAAATCTAGGGCTTCATACATGCAAGGTAAGCACCCTACCACTGAGCCACATTCCCAGCCTGGTAAATTACTTTTTTTAAAGGTCAACTTAAATAAAACAGTGTGTGTAGCCCAGTGCCAGTGGCTCATACCTGTAATCCTAGCTACTCAAGAGGCTGAGATCTGAGGATTGAGGTTCAAAGCCAGCCCGGGCAGGAAGTCTGTGAGGCTCTTGTTTCCAATAAACCACTCAGAAAACTGGAAGTGGCCCAGTGGCTCAAGTGGTAGAGTACTAGCCTTGAGCTGAAGAGCTGAGGGACAGCGTTCAGGCCCAGAGTTCAAGCCATCAACCGACCAAAAAAAAAAAAAAAAGAAAGAAAGAAAGAAAACAGTGTGACAGTGTGATAACAAAGACTTCTAGAACTGCAGCTACTAAATTACTTTTGTACTAACTAGCTTCATGATCTTAGAAAAGTCCTTAACTTCTTGAAGAATCAAGTTCTTCACCAGATCAGCAAACAATTCTAGCTATACATTAGGATCACTTCAGGAAATTAAAAAGAAGAAAAAAACTCTAATGCTAAGGTATACACAGCACAATTAAGTCAGATTCACTGGGTACTGGTATTTTTTTTTTTAGTTTCCAGTACCAAGACATAAACAGGACAGAGAACCACTGGTCTAAATTCCAATTTCCAAAGCCTCCCTTCTAATTCTTGCATTCTATCATATTAGAGTGATAAGTCTAGTTATAAGATCTCATAATGCACTGGCCCAAAAAACCACAAAAGAAGGTCTAGACCTGACCTGTGGGCCCTGCATGCCCACATATGTAGGAGAGGTTAACCTGAATTCTAGACATTTTGGGAAGTTAAAGTCCTAATGCATAACTCAGAATGTGAGTAGTGTGATTTAAAAGAAGATGCATGCTTCCAAAATGACTAATCACAATGGGAATCAACTCCTAAAGTGTGATGCATGGAAATGGGTCACAATTAGTTCCTGACCTCTCCTTCCCCCCCTTTTTCCACCCCCACTAAGCCACCAACACAAAAAGATTGGCTATTAGTCATAATCAGAATATGAAACCAGCCCCAGTTTCAAAAGCCTTCTCTATCATCAAAGATTTGGAAGTTCCTGCATGGCTGCATCTTTTGATGAAGGTCATCTTACAAAAACTCAACCTAAATTATATCCCTTTTGTCTTCAAGGATTAGTTGCCACATGATACTAAGAAATGGAATTGGTAAGTATATTTTAAAAACAACCACAAAATATATGCTGTCCATTTTCTCTAATTCTACATACTTACCTCCCCCTTCCTGACTTTACTCTGACATTAACCTTTGCCACCTACTTAGAAGCCTAGTTTTCTTTTTATATTTTGTTTGACTTTTCTCCTTAAGTTTTAAAAATCTTTTTCTTTCTGACAAACCTACTTTTAAAAGCTATCACAGTAGCAATACATTGAACCATACTAACTCTGTATAAAGAGGCCTCAGATCACACAAGTGGCTTTTAGATCAAATATAAGATTCATAATGCCAATATCTGTATTTTCCTGTAGTGAGACAGTTGTGGGATACAAAGTACATATTTTGCTTTCAAAGTATTTAAACAAGGCCTCTTCAATATTAAGCATTACAAAAAAAAAAAAAACAGGCACTTTGATTACAAAATGTTTCTAAAAGCAAATTAAAACGCTGCCCACTCTAAATTCTTTAGTTTGTTCATATACAGGCTCATCTCTAGTGCTTCTATCCAGTTCTCTAGTTAAATGAAATTGTTCTTGTTTTCAAACACCTAGAAAACCTGGACCCAATGAAAACATGACTCCCCAATGACAACTCAAGAAGGGACAGAGGAAGAAAGCAACTAACAAAACAGAGAGGAAAAAAAAAAACCTAACCTGCAAATAAAACTGGTAAGTGATATGTATCTCCATCTATGGTGGATTTTTCTCTAGTAGTTCGGACATATTCATGGAGGCGGAGAGGGGAATGCGAGGGAGGTGCCCACAAAGAGCAGAGCCCTGGCTATCAGCAGCCCAACAGGGCAGGAGTTAATCTCTTTGGATGCCCAACTGCAGGAAGTCATTACATCATAGGCCTTTCCACACTTCTCCCTACCACGTGTCCTATGCCCCAAGAGGCTGAAAAGGTTCATTTATAGGTGGAAGCCTTTATGGCCTGAGCCAGCCCTGACATCAGACCTTGCTCCCAACTGAAGTGCAGGCTCAGAGTCCCCCACACCTGACACCTGCCTCACACTGTGCCAGAACCCAGGCCTCTGCAGGAGCAGCAGGTGTAGGTAGTCTATGTTAAGTAGCAAAATTGACCATTCTAGGGCACAAAACATTTTAGAGGCTACCCGAGGGGCAGATCTCTTAGGAATAAGCGTTTAAGCACCAGAAATTAATGAGGACTGACCAGGACGTTTGCAATTGTTGCATGCTTGATAATGGGATCAAAGCGTCTGCGGGACAATTGACTACAAAGCCTAAAAGTTGAACCCAAGGTTCTTATTCAGAAAGGTAGCACATTCAGTAAGTAAGTTAGTTCACCTTGTGGTGACCAACTGGAAACCAAAATCCCAAACATTCTCCTCTCACCCTCTTCGCTCCAGGCCCAGTGTCCTCCCTGCAGGGGAGGACAAAGTTGGCTTTCAAAGTTGGCTTCGGACCTACCTCCTTGCTGCTGTCCGGGTAATCCTGCAAATGCACTCCAGTCCATCTGCCCTTTCCTTCGTAAGTGTCCCTTGCTCACCTCTCCTTACCTGGTCATGCCCAAGGTTGTTTTTTAGGGGGGGAGGGAATCCTCCCGCAGGCGACCTTCCCCCAAACTCTCCTTCCTGTGGAGTAAAAGACATTCCCCCGCCCCCCGCAAAACAAAACAAAACACAGCTGAGACTCCTCTGCTAACCCTTTTCCCTGACGCCTGCAGCTGCGCTGGGTCCGTGGGATCCTAGGCGCGTCTGGCGTTGCGCAGGAAGCCCGGCCAGACGGGCCAGCAGCCCCGGGTGGGTACGCACCTTCCAGCCGGCAGAGCTGTTGCTGTCGCCCTTATCCTTGAAGTAGGGCACACAGCGCACCATCCACTCGTAGATCTGGGACAGAGTGAGCCGTTTGTCCGGGGAGCTCTCGATGGCACGGGTGATCAGGTCGGCGTAGGACAGATTTCCCCAGGCGTTCCGACGCGAGGAGCATTTCCTCGCCTGCCCGGAGCCCCCAGCCGCCCCCGGCTGCGGCGGTGGCAGTGGCTGTTGGGGCTGCAGAGGCGTCTGCGGGCCCCCGCTCAGCGCGCCCGCCGCGGGAGCCTGCCCGGACCCGAGGTCCTGCCCTCCGGAAGCCAGCAGCCGGGCCGAATCATCCAGGAGCAGCCCGGAGCCCAACGCGCCGCTCCCGCCGCCGCCGATCGCCATGGCCGAGCTGGCTCGGCCGCTACTGTCCTCGTCGTCTTCGTCGTCGTCCTCCTCCGGGATCATGGAGTCGGCGGCTGTCTCCCCCGAGGGCTTGGCCGGACTCGCCTGGAGCTCCGGCCTCTGCAGGGGCCACGTACAGGAGCGCGGACGGCTCTGAGGCTCGAACTCCGGGTCCAGCTCCACTTCGAGGGGAGAGAGCGGGACTGGGGAGGCCGGTCCCTCTGCCATCTTCGCCGCCGGCCCGCCGGCCCGCGGCTCGGGCACTCGCGCTCTCCTCTTGCGCCGGGGCGGGGTACGGCGGGAGAGGGTCGGGGGCGCCGCTGGAAGCGCGAAGAGAGAAAGAGAGTTGGTTTTCCCGGGTCGGAGCCCACTCCGGGGCGAGTCCTCACCCTCTTCCTCCTCACCACCGCACCGCGCCCGCAGCCCAGGAACAGGCAGACCTGGGGAAGTGCGTCCCGCGAACCTGGCGCCGCAGACACCGCCCCCTGGCCCGGCCGCCGGGGAGACGCGAGCGAATCGACAGCTGCGCACGGGGCAGCCCCCTCCCGCGCCGCCGCGGCCCGGGCTGCGGGTCTCTCCGGCGCTAGGTGGACGCGCGGCAGGAGGGGTAGAGGGCGGGGGGGGGCGGGGGAGGGGCGGCCGCGCCTTCCAAGTGGGCAGCGGCTGGGACTGGCGTAGCCCCGCCGCGGTCGGTGGGGCGGGCGTGCGTTTGTTTATGTTTCGCTCCGGCCCGCTCTAGTACCTCCCGCGGCGCCACCACCGAAGTCTGTGGCGTCTTCGGCTCGGCTCCCCTTCCGCAGCCCCGCCGCCTCCGCGGTCCCCGGGCCGACTCCTCCCAGCCCCGTGGCCCGAGCCCCAGAGATGGCGCGAGAGTCTCCCTTGCCCTCCCCCCCCCCCCTTTCGCCCGAGGACGTGGAGGGCGAACAGGGATCGAGTGCCGACTGGCCCTTGTCACTTCCAAAAAAGAGAGCGAGAGATGGAAAGGGAGCCAGCAGCCCGGCGGGTGCTGGCAAAAGGGTCGAGCCCTGCAGCAAAGGCCACGGGGGCGGGGGGCAAGGGGGTGGGTTTGTTTTTTCTCGCGGACGTGGTGCCCCCCGCCCCTTCCCCAGCCGGGAACCGGGAGGAGGAGGGGGAGCAAGTCGGAACGTAAATCTTCCAACAGGTCGGGAAGCGCCAAGTGGCCCGGGCTGCCAGAAAACCCGGACCAGCACGCTCATCACCTCCTGGCTCCCACTGCTGCCATCTTGACAGTTCCCCCTCTTCCCTTAAGTCCTTTAAAAACACTAGCGGGAGAGAAGAGGGGCGCGCACACCGAGTCACGAGGAGGGAAAAGGGAAGCGCCTTGCCCTGCACGGAAGCAGATCCGGAGTCACCGGGAAGGCGGCCGCCCCGCTGCACTGCTCCGGCGCCTACCTCGGTTCTTCCCTTCAGGGACGAGGCGGGAGGACAGAGAATCCCGCGCTGGCGCGGGGCACGGCGAGGAAGGGGTGCGCAACCCCGGCGAAGGAGAGGCGCTCCGGCCGCCGCTGCAGCCCGCCCGAGGATCCGCCTGTCAGCCTGCGCGCCGCCGCCTTCCACATTCCTCCTCCTCCCTTCCACGAGCAGGGCGGCCGCGGCAGCAGCACAAAGTTATAGACACACGCAGGGAGCCTCAACCTAGGCTGACGGCGGGCGGGCGGGCGGGTCCCCGCCCAGGGGGAGGGCTGGGGCGGGGGCCGGGGGTGCTGGTGTGCGTGCGAGTGTGAGTGCGCGTGTGTGCTTGCGCGCGCCTGCGCGGCTCAGCTCCGCGGGGCTGCGGGGCGTGGGTGTCGGGGCGCGCGCTGCGGGCCGGGGCTCAGCGGGCTCCTGCAGCGCCACGGGCTGGGTTCCTCCTTTCCCCTCAGAGCCTCAAGGACAACAAAGCGCGGTGCTGGCTGAGGAGCCGGAGAGGAGGATCCCTGAGCGCCGACCGCCCCCACGGCTGTGGCCTCTCCTACTCCAGGTAGGGCACCTGGCACTTGGGGTCCCTGTCCTGCGCGTCTGCCCGCCGGGCTCTACGCCCGCCCTGGTATCTGATTCCCCATTAGAACCCAACACCAGGTAACACCTAAGATAAGATACTGACCTCAGATGGCAAAGGTTAACTGGCGTGGAAATACTGACCCGCGAAGATGTTGGTACCTGCAGGACTTCGGTAAGCCAGTGCCCTCAGATTGGGCCAGGCAACGAAAGGTGCACACTGAGCCCCTTAGTTAGATCACAGTCGTGTAACACTTTTCATGGAGTCCTACCACACCGGAAAGAAGTGTAACTAACTCGACAAGAAAAGGGCACGGTCCGACTATTGCAAGTGGGAAACACATCTGAAAATGACAGCCAAACAACTGCCTAGAACTGACTTTTTGAAGAAGAGACGTGCCTTTAGGTTTAAAACATGTTCACAAGTCCTTCACCCGCCGTGTCTCCAAGCGCCTGACGACGAAAAGACGACATGCAACATGCACACCAAAAGTCCACCCACTTTGGTTCAGAAATATCTTTTAAAAATAAAAATCCTTCAAGCCACTTCAGATATTTTAGTCTAGAAATGGGCTCCGCAACAACTCAAGACACGAAAACGTCCAAGAGCCGAGTGCACACAGGAGCCCGCCCACTCTGCTAATACCGGGCTCCCGGCTTTGCGCAGGGTCCGTCACTCAAGTGACGCCAGGCCCCGCCCCTGCACCAAGCTAGTTCGACGCGTACAAACAGATGATGTCATTGTCTCCACACGCGCGTGACCCCGGAGCTCTGCGCCGCGTCGCCATTCGCTGCGCCGCTCACTCGTCAAGCCACGCCGCGCGCTGACTGGCCGCAGCCACCATTCTCCAGGCCCCAGACACCCCCTCCACTCCCCTCCCCCCCGCAAATAATAAACAATCGAGTAAAATTCGGAGGAAGAAGGGGAGGGAGGAACGGAGGAGAAGAGGGTGCGCCCAGAGGCAGTCTGCACGCCGACGCCGGTGGACTGAAAAAAGGGGGACGTGAGAGGACGCGGGAGGGGAGGCAAGGCGCGGACCCGGGGCGGCGGACCGGCTCGCGGCGAGCAGGTGTCGGGTGGGAAACTTAGCGCTCGGGGGAAGCCTCGCACCGTGGACACTAGGGCCGCGGGGCCGCCGTGTGGGGGCCGGGGGCGGGGCCTGGGCCGCGCCGAGCCGCGCGGGCGGAGCCGGCCGACACGTGCGGGAGGGGGGCGGGAGCGCGCGGCGCCGGCTCGCCCGCGGCGGCGCGCGGCCCGGCGGCGGCGCGCGCTTGTTTACCAGCGCACGTGGGTGTTATTTTTAAATGGAATGTGGGGCTGGCGGCGCGGCCGAGTGGCGGGCGCGTGGGGCCGCCCGCGTTGGCGGAGGGACGCAGCGGGGCCCGCGCCGCCGGCGAGGCGGCGAGGCGGCGAGGCTGTCCCCGCGCGCGCTGCCAGCGTAGCGGGAGGCTCGGGCCGGGGGATCGTGACTGCGATTTTTCGCGCGCTGCCCGGAGCTGACGATGGGCGCCCGCGGCTGAGTCGGGTGCCTTCTTTGCCCGGGGTTGGGTTGGGCTCCCGCCTTCACAGGCTGCGAACAAAGCGGCCTGTTCGTCCTTACCCTGGAGGCCGAGCAGATCTCCGGGACGCACGCGGGCGCACACACCTTTGCCGCGAAGGTGGACACGGCACCCTGCTCGGTCCGTGTACCCTGGCTCCGAGCGGCCCAGCCCACACGTGCCCACGTACAGTGCTCTTCTGCTACCTCGGGTTGTCTCTCGAAAGGGAAGGCTGAGGAAAGGGGGCTCTCTAACTTCTTTTTGGGTTACTCCTCTCCCTGTGCCAGCTTCTATCAAAAGCCCCGAATCTGAATTTGATTTATAGCCTGGCAGCGTGGACGGCGATGGGAGGATTGCATTTCAGTTTTGAGGCTCCCAACATGGCAGGAAGGAGCCAGCATGCTGAGGAGTTTGTTTCCCAGGTCTGGTATTTCAGTCCTGGAACCCAGAGTCTAGGTCGCTCTGGGAATTGCGTTTTTAAAAAGAAATCCAAATGGTATTCACACTTAAAGTTTTTATTTTTTAAAAACAGCTTGCAGTAAAAGAAGTACATGCTTGTTTTGTAAATTTAAGCAGTCTATTATTATTAGAATACAAACCTACAGAAGCAAAAAGAATTTGTGTGTACACTAGTGGGGCTCTCAGCCACTCTGTTTTCACTATGAACATATTGTTCATTTACAGAATTCATACCACAAGGAATCTCCAACACATGAGAGTTTAAAGATTCATCAGATTCATTGAGAACATTATAACAAAATCTGTGTGTCTCTTTCTCTTCAATTAACTACCAAAAAATAAATACAGCTGGAAGTAGATCTGTGGCTCAAGAGAACTAGCCTTGAGCACAAAAGCACGGGGACAGGCTCTTGAGTTCATACCCCAGGATTGACACAAAGAAAAATATTAAATATTATGCCTATAGTGTTGGGTAAGTGTTAGAAAGTTGGGGACCAAAACACTTAGGATGGTAGTAACTAAATAGTGGGCTTTGTAAAGTGGCATCTCACCTAAAAATTACAACACAAGTATGTTGGTCCTATGGACAAAACTGAGCACAGAAACTGAATTTCAGAGATTGTTTCCTGTTAGTCTGAAGTTGCCTTTTGTATTCCCCTTGTAGGCCTCCTTACTCCTCCATTTTGTTCTACCACTTTTCCTTTTGAAATAAGCTTTGAGAGAAGAAAAGATTTATAAACAGAACTGTGTCCTTAAGATTTTCATTCATACCCAAATGAGTGTTTAATGTGGTAAGTAAACAAGGGAGTTATCCTCCCAGAAGAATAAAATTCTGTAATAAATTGCAAATCCAGTGAAATACATACAGATTGTGGATAGTCTTAACATAGATTTAATTTCTCGTCCTTTAAAGTTCTTTAGAGTGAGGAGGTCATGGCACTTCAGCTCTACTTCATTGGTTGTCACATTGTTCCTGCTGTCAGAAGTTTCAGTCTATCAGGCCAGGAATCCCTGCATTCTCCATCATGTGTCCCCTCTGAACTATTATAAAGAAACTGGGTAAGTTTTGGTTGTTGACTTAGAAAAGTTGTTTTTTCCCAAGTTCTTGCCCGTTTTTTACCCTATTTCTACAAATGATTTGAGGTGGTGACTGAGAAGCTGAGTAAACTGGCCATTTTAAACAGCTGGTTGCGAGGGGGTTGTCAGTTGGTGCTGAGCTCTCGCTCTGAAAGGGCTGCATTCAGCACCCGCACTAGCACTAGCCCTATTCTCCGTGCACTTAAGCCAGCTGGTCTCCCTCTATTCCAAATTCTAGAACCAAGCACACTCCATCTTAGCAAGTCTTGTTCTTCTTTTGGATTAGCTGCTATGTTATCTTAACAAATATGTGACCCAACTAGAAAGAAAGAGTGGTCCCAAATCTATGCCTGACACCTCATTAGTCCATTTCTCTACCTCTCCTCAGCAGACTGTACACATAGAAACATTCTTCTAGGAGCACTGTGTATTGAAGTACATAGTAAGCTTGTCCTTTAGGGGCACCATTCCAAGCAGGTTTCATCATCACCTGTAAGGGAACCAATAACTCCTGTCCTCTCGCTTTCCCTTTGCTATCAGTGGGTATTCCCTGGGCACCTGCCTCAGTTTGTGACAGTGACTATTTCTTTATACTTCATTTGGAAAGATAAGGGAACCAAAACTTTGTAAATAGTCACTGAGATGGTATTGGGTAGATGAGAAATGGGGACGAATTCTATATTTTGGGCATTGTACCATAACAATCACTTATTTACAGAGTGAGTATAAGCCTCACAGACACCATATGAAGTAGATTCTATAGTGCTAAGTTATATGGGGTTGAAGAATTCAGGATCTCGGGCTTGGAATGTGGCTTAGTGATAGAGTGCTTACCTAGCATTCATGAACTCCTGGGTTTGATTCCTGAGTACCACATAAATAGAAAAAGCCAGAAGTAGCACCGTGGTTTCAAGTGGTAGAGTGCTAGCCTTGAGCAAAAAGAAGCTCCTGGACAGTGTGCAGGCCTGGAGTTCAAGCCCCAGGACTGGTTAAAAAAGAAAAAAAGGAATTCAGGATTTCAAGTCTGATTCCCCCACTTCCCAGCTATGTGATTTTAGTGGTAGTATGTAACCATTGAGCCCAAATTGCTCATCCACAAAATGAGAATAAAATCTCTTAGGACTGTTAGAAGAATTGGGTTAAATGAGATTTAAGATTAGAATACAATAAAAGGGAAGCTTTTTTTTTTTTTTTGCCAGTCCTGGGGCTTGAACTCTGGGCCTGATTGCTGTCCCTTAGCTCTTCAGCTCAAGGCTAGCGCTCTACCACTTGAGCTACAGCGTCATTTCCAGTTTTTTGATGGTTTATTGGAGATAAGAGTTTCACAAAGTTTCCTGCTGGCTTTGAACCATGATCCTCAGATTTCAGCCTCCTGAGTAGCTAGGGTTACAAGCGTGAGCCACCGGCGCCCAGCTCCTTGAGCTGCTTTTGCTCAAGGCTAGTATTCTACCAGTTGAGCCACAACACTACTTCCAGCTTTTTCTGAGTAATTTATTGGAGATAAGAGCCTCACAGACTATTCTACCTAGCTGGCTCCAAATCACTATCCTCAGATCTCACCCTCCTGAGTAGGATTACAGGTATGAGCCACTGGTACTCAGCTGAAAGGAGGCTTTTTAAACTAGTGAGCCCAAGAACTCAGGGCCTTGTCCTTTGGCTTTGCTTTTTCATTATCAGCTAGTGTTCTACCACTTGAACCATACCCCCACTTCTCTATTTTTTTTGCCAGTCCTTTGGCATGAAGTCAGGGCTTGGCACTGTCCTTTAGCTTTTTTGCTCTAGTGCTTTACCCTTGAGCCAAAGCTCTACTTTGGCTTTTAGGTAGTTAATGGGTGATAAGAGTCTCAGACTGTTTTGCCGGAGCTGGCTCCAAACCTTGATCCTCAGATATCAATCTTTTGAGTAGCTAGGATTACAGGCAGGAGCCACTGGTGCCTAGCTACTTCCAGATTTTTGTTGGTTAATGGGAGATAAGAATATCATAGCTTCGCCAGGGACTTACTCTGGACTTCAGATCTCAGCCTCCTGATTAGCTAAGACTATAGGCATGAGCCACCAGTGCTAGGCTCCATCTTGAACAAACTGGCTTAGAGTTTCTAAGGGTAATCTAACTTTGGAACTTAAAAAAAAAGTTTATCAGGTGAATCAAAGCAGGGCAAGTAGAGGCCCCTGAGAGGAGTTTTTATCCTGCACAGTGTTTGCCCTCAGCACTGATGAATAGCTTCCTGCTAAGTATGAGACAGGGCCATTAACTGATTACACTGGAGGAGGCATGTCCATACACAAAACATACCAGTTTATCTCAAACAACCTGCTCTGGCAGGGTCCATCCCTCTCACTTCACAAGAATTTGCCTTAGGTTGCCCAGCAGGCCCAGAATTTGAACTGAAATCTTACTAAATACACAGGGCATGCTCCACCCTCACCCCTGCTCTGTCTCCCCAACCTTGGCCCTAGAGACAGGGAGCAGTGTTCTGAGCCATTTGGCCTTAAGAAAAGAGTCTGGAGCCAGACAAGCAGAACCTCAAGGATTTCCATGGCCAGGCCAAAGCTGATGCTTACGTGCCCCCAGATGATTCTTTTCTGGATTTCTCAGGTGTTATAAAGTTTATTTTAGTTTGTTGCCATTTAAGAGGGAAGAGATTCACCTGAAATCTAGATATCTAGCTCTTGAAAGAATTGGAAGATCTGGTAACATTGGTACCTACACTCACATGGTTAGTATAATTGGTCTGTGCTTTCTAGTTCACCTGCACGGTCAAACCCTCTTCCTTTGTTTATACTTCCTTCCAGATGACTGGGCTTTACTTAGCCTCTAACTGGTACCTGGTACTCTATGCTGGAAGGCTAGAGTTGGGACATTCTAGTTCATGAGAGAACTGTGCTTGTCATTTGAATTGAACACTGGGAATATTTACCCACAGGATGTGGCAAATGCTATCAAGCCTGCCTTCTTTCCTTCTATTCTTCCTTCTTTCCTTCCTCCCTTCTACCTTCTTTCCTTTCTTCCCTTCCTCCTTCCCTCTTTTCCTCACTTACTCCCTTCTCTCCTTTCCCTTCTTGCTGTTAGATGCTTGGCCAGTGCCCATTTCCTCCAAATACACTCTCCTCAGCCACTGTCTTACACTCTAAGGTGGATGATTTGTTCTGAACAGAAAGACAAGGACAGGCTTGGTGATGGTGGCTCACATATAATCCTAGCTCCTCAGGAGGCTGAGATATAAGCATTTTGGTTCAAATCCAGCCTAGGCAGGAAAGTCTGTTAAACTCTTACCTTCAATTAACCACCAGAATACCAAACGTGGCACTGTGACTCAAAGTGGTAGAGCACTAGTCTTGAGCAAAAGGAGCTCAGGCTCTGAGTTCACGTCCCACAACTAACAAAAAAAAAAAAAGAAAAGAAAAAAAGATAGGATTACACCAGTATTCTAGTATTCCCAGGATTTAGGAGATAGAGGCAGGAAGATCTTGAGTTTGAGTCTAGGCTGGGATATGTACAGAGACCTTGTTTCAAAACAAAAGATATTGAAAGAGGACACAAAAGCACTTGAGTCTGTCTGAACTCTGCTTACCAATTGGCTGTGCATTATCTAACCTCACTTTTAGCATATATCAGTTGTGAGATAGGGTCCACTGTGAAGTTTCCACACATGTATACAGTGTATCACTCTTTCCTATCTCCCTTTTGAAAACAATTTCAGCCTTGAGTGAAAAAGCAAAGGGACAGTGATTAGGCCCAGAGGTCAAGTCCCAGTATGGACACCAAAACAAAGATATTCTTGGGAATTCATAACTATGGTATATGTAACATTAATATGTAACATCATGACTCAAATTCACAATACCATGGAATTATAAAACACCTTCAAAAATTCCACATTATGGTGTTTTAAGCAACTCTCAGAATCAGACATAAATCTTTTCTGGGAAAATACCTTGAACTTAGACCCTAAAGAATTCCCACATATAAAAATTTACGAACAGACTTTCACACCATGAAGCACAAAACAAACAAGGAACCAAGTTCTAAATGAGGACAGATAGAAACAAAACTAGTGTTGAGGGGCTGGGAAGGTGGCTCAGCAGTAGAGTGCTTGCCTCCCATGCATGAGGCCCTGGGATCAATTCCTCAACACCACATAAACAGTTTAAAAAAAAGGCCAGAAGTAGCTTAAGTGGTAGCGTGCTAGCCTTGAGCTGAAGAGCTCAGGGACAGCG
Organism: Dipodomys spectabilis; assembly: GCF_019054845.1. Taxonomy (NCBI): domain Eukaryota; kingdom Metazoa; phylum Chordata; class Mammalia; order Rodentia; family Heteromyidae; genus Dipodomys; species Dipodomys spectabilis. Next base: position 2,663,475 of record NW_024870678.1, on the reverse strand, counting down.
CCCAGGCCTAGAGTTCAAGCCCCATGACTGACCAATAAATAAGTAAATAAATAAAATAGGAATAAAAAAAACTAGTGTTGAGATAAGCAGACAGAAAATAAGTGAGCTTAATATAAAGAAATAGAAGTTTTTAAAAAATATAAGAACAATTGTTTCTTTTTAACAACTTCAGTATTTTAAATCCAAGTATTTCCTATTTTTTACCTTTTTTTTTTTTTTTTCTGGTCATGGGGCCTGAACTCTAGGCCTGGATGCTGTCCCTGAGCTCTTCAGCTCAAGGCTAGCACTCTACCCCTTCAGCCATAACACCACTTCCGGCTTTTTCTGCTTATGTGGTGTTGAGGAATCGAACCCAGGGCCTCATGCATGAGGGGAAAGCACTCTGCCACTGAGCTACATTTCCAGCCCTTTTTTTTTTTTGTCAGTCATGGGCCTGAATTCTGGGCCTGGGCACTGTCCCTTAGCTCTGCAGCTCAAGGCTAGTGCTCTACCACTTGAGCCATAGTGCTGCTTCTGGCTTTTTCTGTTTATGTGGTGCTGAGGAATCAAACCCAGGGCCACATGCATGCAAGGCAAACACTCTACCACTGAGCCACCTTCCTAGCCTGCAGCTCTTATTTTTTACTTTTTTTTTTTTTAATATAGAGTTTCACAATGTAGGCCACCTTCACTTTAAACTCAACAACTGTTTTCATTGACTGTTGAGTGCTAGGGTTACAGGCATGAGCCACCAGGCCTAGCTCTAGATGTTGAGGATCTAAGGTAAGAGAGATAATAGCTTGCCAACTGAAGGAAGGAAGGAAAGCATTCGAAAGCCAATGAGAGTTTGTGGCTGCAATTTTTTTTTAATGTAAACATAAAAAACAAACAAAAAAACCCTCCTGGGGCTGGGAAGGTGGCTCAGTGGTAGAGCGCTTGCCTTGCATGCCTGAGGCCCTGGGTTAGATTCCTCAGCACCACATAAGCAAAAAGAAAAAAAACCGGAAGTGGCGCTGTGGCTCAAATGGTAGAGTGCTAGCCTTGAGCTGAAGAGCTGAGGGATAGCTCCCAGGCCCAGAGTTCAGGCCCCATGACCGGACCGCCCCCCCCCCCCCCAAAAAAAACCCTCCTATTATAAGGTAAGTGATAAGAAGCTATGAAGTCAAACTGGCCTGTATTAAACTCCATAAGCTGTGCTTCAATTGCATTTTTCATGTTGAGAGAACTTGTGAAGTGAGCATGTGCTAGTATCTGCCTGTTAGAAAATTAATATAAAATGCTTCATTATTGGTATCTTAAATACAAATGGCTTTAAAACATTGTGCTGATCCTTTAAAGAAATCAAGGTCCCATGGAACTCTTCAAGATACATTGCATACATCTCTCCAGGTACAGTTTGGTACGTGTGCTATGTGTGTAGTTTTATGGAATAGTCTGGTACTAAAGCCCCCACAAAGTTGTTAGGGATTCAGAGAACATTAAATCTGATTATTGTCCCTCCCACAGTCATACCTGGAAATGGAAGATGAAACAAAGATGACAGGAAAAATGAAAAGTTCAGCCACATATGCAAGTCTGATGTGAACATCAGTTTAAAATTGTCCAGCAAGCACGTGTCCAGCAAACCCTGGCACACAGAGGAACCAAGTGGTCCCACGAAGGTGGTAGATTGGGATTTGAATACCCGTCATCAGCATGTCTTAAAAGAAAGTTTTTCCTTTGTCAGAGGAAATTCAGGTCCTGGGAGAGCCCTTCTTAGTAGCCCATTGGAGGATTTGGGGAGGGAGGGGTTAGTGAGACAAACATTTCAAACCCTTCTTTGTCTAGCCCAGAAGATGGCATTCAAAGTGTGGAGTCTGAGCCCACCTCTGGCTGGTGTTGGATCTGCTCTGCCCAGAAGATGGCTGGCTGTTCCCCACAGCATGGATTCATCCTTACTTCTTCCCCTAGTCTTAGAGTGGTGCTCACTCCTCTCATGTCCTGTCTCTGCCCTCTTGTGCTCACTTCTGGAGAGACAGCTGAAGCCACCAAAACTCGTGACAGGATCACTGAGTGAGACGTGTTAGGAGGAAGCACCATGAACCTGGAGCTCATTTATGGAGGATGATACGTGAGCCTTACACATTCATGCAGCACTCAGAGTCCTCCTGTGTCTCCTTCTTCTTCAGGCCCTTCATTTCAAATGACTTAGGAAATTTGTATATTGGGGGGGAAATGAAACCAAGTGAATAATTCCATAAATGAAACGTGCCTGAGCGCTCTGGCCTGTTTAGGGAATGAATCAAGTCTAGCCAGGTTGGGTCAGGCCCACCTGTGTTTTCACTGTTCTCTTGTTTGCTTGCTTGTTAGTATACTAGGAGTTGAGCCCTTTCAGCCTGTCTTGGGCTTTTCTAGGTTCTTTCTTCTTCTTCTTTTTTTGGTTGGTCATGGGCCTTGAACTCTGGGTCTGGGCACTGTCCCTGAGCTCTTCAGCTCAAGGCAAGCGCTCTACCGCTTGAGCCACAGCGCCACTTCCGGTTTTCGAGTGGTTTATTGGAGATAAGAGTTTCACGGACTTTCCTGCCCGGGCTGGCTTTGAACCGCGATCCTCAGATCTCAGCCTCCTGAATAGCTAGGATTATAGGTGTGAGCTACCAGCGCCCGGCTTTTCTAGGTTCTTTTGCAGTGGACCTTCACTCTCTCAGTCTGAGCTGACTCATGGCAAAGTCTATGTCTTAATCTCTTTTTTTTTTTAATATTTTTTTTTTTTTTTGGTCCAGTCATGGGGCTTGAACTCGGCCTGGGCGCTGTCCTTCAGCTCTTCAGCTCAAGGCTAGTGCTCTACCACTTGAGCCACAGCGCCACTTGCGGCTTTTTTCTTTTTTCTTATGTGGTGCTGAGGAATCGAACCCAGGGCCTCAGGCATGCAAGGCAAGCGCTCTACCACTGAGCCACCTTCCCAGCCCCTTAATCTCTTTTGAAAAGAAAAGAAAAAAACATTTCTTGACATCCTGCAAGGCATCAATGTGAGAGAGAGCTCAGGACCAGGAGCTCTTGAGATTCTGTGTTCTACCCTGAACTCACTAGACGTATTGCTTTCCCCAAGTCTCAGTTTCTTTCTCTCCAAGATGAAAGGGCTCGACTAGAGGAACTGGAAGGTGTTCTTGCTAATGCCAACTTCTATCTGTGACCGTTTCGGTTAATTTTTTCAATCAGTATTCATTCAGTGCCTTTGAAGTATACCCATTACAAACGTAGTGCCTGGGTAAAGTGCCACAGCACTTTTCATTTCTCTGGTTTGCATGTTGTGAGTGCTCACTGGGGCATCAAGGTTTAGCTATTTCCAACTACTAGCCTTTGGTCTTTCTTGGTAAGAGCCATTATTGTTATTTTTCCACTAGACTGGAAGCTCAGTGAAACCGGGGACTCCATCTGATTTGTCTTTATACCTCAGCATATCAAAGGCACTCAATAAAAGCAGTAAGGAGGCAAGAACAGAAAGGAGGGGGGGGGGTGTTAATCCTTAGAATCTTCTCATACCTGTGATATCAATGGGCACAGAAAACAATTCATAATTAAGTCACAGTCCCTGTCCACAGAGAGGGCTATTGGCAGCAAACTCTGACCTTTTACTGAATCAACAATCATCAGAGCCATAGAAAAATTACTTTTTTTGTTGCCTTTTGTAGTGTGTATTATAATCATGGTCCTGACAAAAGATGTCAAATGCATCTGCATGCAAAGGAGGGGAGAAAATATTCCAATTGGGTTGCCAAATTCATTTGGCTTCTAATCTTAGAAGATCTATACCAGGAGAGCCCATCTCTGCTGAGTGAGTATTGACACGAGCTACCCCCTCTCTGTAGCTGCTTTAGTGTTTCCAAGATGCTCTTCAGGAATAACTCATTTATTCATTTTCTTTCCCTGAGTCCAGCTCTGGGATCTCAAAAACTTCCTTGACCTATTGACCTGTGAGGGGCTTTGTTGAGGTTGTGTTCGAACTAGATCACTTTCCCCTGGTTAATGCCACATCCCTCACTAGAGTATAAAACACAAAGTTTTTCTCTGTTCAGCTGTTGGTAGGCAAGGTGCCCTCTTACACACACATGGCAAACCAATTTCTGAGTTCTGTGCCAGTGACATATCTCCACTTTGATTCTTCTTCTCAAGTTCCTTTCATTTGAACCACCAGACACTCCTGGTGTCCATTTGAGAAACCACCTCCATTGCATTTTCAAGCCAGGTTTTCTACTTAGCCCAAGAGCCTGTCTGAGGCTATACCACAGCTGCACCTGGAGCACCAGGTCCTCGGATCCCTCCAGTAAATGGCCAGGTCCAGCATACCGTCTCCTCTAGTGCCTTCCTCTCCGTAAGCAGCATCTGCTACAGTGCAGCTAATTTTCTTCTTCCTTTCTGCCCTTCTTCCCTCTCTCTCTTCCTTCCTCCCTCCCTCCCTCTTTCTCTCTCCCTCTACCTTTTCCTCTTCTTCCTTCCTCCTCTCCCCCTCCCTTCCCTCTTCCTCCTTCTCCTCCTGCCTCTCTCCTCTCTTCCTCCCTTCCTCCCACTTTCCTTCCTCTCTAGCTTAAACAATAGACACTGTTCTAGAACTGTTCTGGAAGTTAAAAGTCCAAGATGGCGTCCAAGTAAACCCAGGTCTGATGAGGTTTCTTCCCTGGTTTGCAGACAGCCATCTTCTCCTGAACTCATGTGGCAGACAGAACATTCTAGTCTTCTCTTACTTTAAGGGCACTAATCACATAAGGAGGGCCCCACCCTCAGGACTGCATCTAACCCTTATAACTCCTAAAGTCCTTTACTCCTGATGCCATCCCACTGGGGGTTAGGCATTCAATAGATACATGGTAGTTGGGGGCAAATATGAACTCTATACTTCTTGAACGTTCTCCCAACAGGTAGTTAGTATCCTTGAACTTCAGTTTTTGTGAGCACCTGGTGATGGCATGCAGGAGCCAGGCCCAGGTGCAGCTAGTTCATTTTAATTTCTCCCTCCCAGATTGTGTGTAAGGCTTTAGCATGAACTTACTGAATGGCATTTTCCTGACTGAAAGGAAAGCACACAGTGGCCCCAGTCACACTGCATCTCACAGCTCAAGATTCAAGAAACACCGATGACATCTGTGAAAGAGGATTGAGACATTGAAGAAGGAACCTCAGCCTGACCGAGTAGGGTTCTCTGGTGGGAGCACTCAGACCCCCTCAGGAGAGGAAGAACGCTACACAAAGGACGGACAGGAAGAGTCTCACCTCCTTAGCATGATGGGAAACAGCCTGGGAGAGGCTGTGGGTTCAGCTCTGTCCTCCTTTCTGGATGGTAGGGAGAGGCCCAGATGCCCAGACACCCAGGCTTCATCAGAATTCCCACTCTCCAGTGGGAATCTAGCCCTCTCAGAACCTGTCTTTGTAGGAAAATGGGTGTTCTCCACAGCCTCTGGAACCTGCCAAAGGGCAACTTTTTCTGAGTGTTTGCATTTCACTGTCTTACTTCACTGAAGATCAGTGCTAGGACTGTTGGCAATTCATCCCAAGGCCCACTGCCCCGCAGCACTAAGACCCAGAAGGGGCAGAGTGACACACTGACACCAGTCACTCTAGAACATCTCCTCTCATCTGCACCAGCCCAGCCTGAGTTCATCTCATCTCTTACTTGTTCTTTGGCAGAAAGGTAGGTCACACCAGAATCCCAATTCTGCGGGTGGAGAGGGGAGACAGAGGGGCAGAGGAAGAGGCAGATTTAAAATGTCCCCTCCCTGTTCGCTGCCTTTGCTATCAGACTTCACAGCGCTCTCCTGTTATTGTTCTGCAGAGAACTCTAGAAAAAGAAAATGTATCTCTCTACATCATAACCTACCCAGAAGAATAAGCTACGTTGGGCAATGTGTGGCCGGTTTTCAAGTAGAGGACATTGGTGCAGATCTCAAGAGGAAAAGTCTTTGCCTGAGTTTGCTGATCTCCTCCTGCCCTCTTGTGGCCGGAAGCTGAGCATACAGGAAAATCTCCATCTCCCTCCGTCCCCATACTTCAACTTCTATACTCTGATATTTAAGGTTTGATGGGGTGAAAGAAGGAAGGACAGGCAAGGAAGAAGTGGAAAAGTCTCATTCCTGCAGAGAGAGAGACAGAGACAGAGGGAGAGAGAGAGAATGTTTCAGAGAGCTTAGCCTTTTCACAGTTGACTAGCACTCTGCCACTGGAGCCATGCTTGCAGTCTACCTATTTCCCTGGCTCATTGGAAAGGGAATCTTGTAGATTTTTCTGTCCAGATTGACTTCAAATCTTGATCCTCAGATCTCAGCCTCGAGTAGCTAAGAATTTCAAAGTGTGAGCCACTGGTGCCCCGCATCCTGCAGCTTTCAGGGTGTGTTCCTCCTCAGGCTCCCTCACCCTGGTTTAAGTACAAATTATGGTCACTGTGTTCTGGACAGAAGTCTAGTTGCACCAACATTTTATGAACTCGAGGCTTTGCACTTGCTAGCCAGGCACCTAAATCATTTATAATTTGGGGGGGGCGGGGACTGGGAATGTGGCCTAGTCGTAGAGTGCTTGCCCTGCATGCACGAAGCCCTGGGTTCGATTCCTCAGAACCACATACACAGAAAAAACCAGAAGTAGTGCTGAGGCTCAAGTGGTAGAGTGCTACTCTTGAGCACAGAGAGGCTCAGGGACAGTGCTCATGCCCTGAGTTTAAGTCCTAGGACTGGCAAAATATTAGAATCTTTGAAACAAAACTTGGGAGTAAGTGTTCACTTACATATGGTAAGAAATAACACTGGGTGTCTCCAGTTGTGGCTTCTTGAAAAACTACAGCTGGGATATGGACACTGATACATCACAATCTATTCTATTGCCATATGGACCCTGCCCTTCCCCCTTTTCTTCTAGCTGCACCTACTTCCCTTCTACCACATGCATCTTACCCAGACTCCTAGCAACCACTAATCTGCTGTCCATTTCTATAATTTTGTTATTTTGAGAATGTATCATAAATGGTACTGTGGTATGTGATTTGGAATGAGAAGCACTTTGTTTTGTTTTTGAAGCAGAATCCTCCTGAGTTATTTCCCTGACATACATTGCAGAGCCCTATGGGAGTTGCAGGTGTTGTGACTACTTTATATTCTAACCATTCTGCTGCATGTATGGTGACATCACATTGTGGTTTTAAATTGCATTTCCCTAATGGTGAAAGATGTTAAATATCTTTTTGGTTGTTAGTTCCACCGACATTCTGGATCCTGGACATTGAGCTAAGAGTTAGGCTGCTCAAAAAATCTGCTGCTCACACACATTCTAGGCTAGTAGCTAGACTATGTGACTGTCTAGAATTGCTGGATGCATAGGTTGCAAAGATTTTCTCCCAGTCTGCAGTTTATCTTCTTATCCTCTTAACAGTTTTTCACAAAAGCTTTTCATTTTGAGGCAGTTAATTTATCCATGTTTCCCTTTATGGATTACATTTTGCACATTAAGAACACTGCCAGCCCTAGATCCTGAAGATGTTTTCCAATTCTTCCAAGCATTTTATAGTTTTTCATTGGACATGTATGTCCATGATTGATTTTGAGTTAAGTTCTGTATGGAATGTGGGTTTGATATTTATTTGCTTATTTACCCTCCCTAGACACCTACTTGTTCCAGCATCACTGTGGAAAAGCCTACCCTTGTTCCATTACGTTACTTTTATACCTTTCTTAAAAATCAGCTGGGTACCACTTTCTCAGTTCTCTATTCTGTGTTACTAACCTCTGCAACTATATAGTGTTGATTATGATAATTCTAAGTCTTTAAGATTTTTTAAGTTGTATAAAGGGATTTCAATTTAATGTGTCAGCTGATGTCACCCTAAGTCTTAAGTCTTAAAATTGAATATTTTTCAAAATTGTTTTAGCTTTTCTCATTTTTCATTTGTCTTTCCATATTGTTTAGAATAATCTTCCTTAAATTTCTGAATGGCTTTGAGATGAAGTGCTTTAAGCTTGAGTATCCATTTTTGGGGAAATGTCATCTCGGCTGTATTGGGTCTTCCAGCCCATGAACATGGTATGTCCTCTATTTACTCCTGTCTCTGACCCCCAGCATTTTGTTGTCTTCAGCATACAAGACAAGTCATGTTGTTAGGTTTGAACACAATAACTTCTAACCATTATAAAATAAATTTTAGCATCTATGTGTTCATTATCAATATATAGTGATTAAGTTGATGTCTATGTATTTTATAGTCTTTGACTGTGCTGAACTTGTTTATTCATTTATACATTTTTTTCCATTGTGATTGCCTGATATTTTCTACATAGACAGTCATGATATTTGCAAATAATGTTTCTCTCTTCCTTTATGGTCTGTTTGCCTTTTATTTCCTTTTCTTACCTTATTTTAGCAGCTAGTAGGTTAGCATTATGTCCAGTAAGAGGCATGGGAGCTGACATCCTTTGTTATGAATCTTAGGGTGAAAATACTCTTTCCCCAAGGATAATGATAGTTAAGGTTGCTTTCCTTCTGTCACTAGTTTTCACTAGAGTACTTTAAACTTCCCCGCATAAATTTATTTTATTTTATATGTTTTAGTTTTATTTATTTATTTTATTTTGTCAGTTGTGGGGCTTGGGCTCAGGGCCTGTGTGCTGTCCCTGAGCTCTTTTGCTCAAGGCTGGTGCTCTACTACTTTGAGCCACAGTGCCATTTCCTGTTTTTGAGTGGTTAATTGGAGCTAACAGTCTCACAGGGATTTTTCTGCCCTAGCTGGCTTTGAACTTCAGTCCTCAGATCTCAGCCTCCTGAGTAGCTACAATTACAGGCATGAGCCACCAGCGCCTGGCCTATTTTATATATTTTAAAGAAATGTTTGGTGTCAGAGATTGAACCCAGAGTCTTGCACATGCTGAGTACACTGCCCCTGAGAACTTTTTTGTTAGCATACCTAAACTATACAAGGTGAGGAAGGTTCATTGTGTCATTTCCATACCTGTATACAATGTACTCCAATATATCACTCTCCCTCACCCCATTGCTCTTCCTAGTAATTGAGTGTATGTGTGTGTGTGTGTGTGTGTGTGCGCGTGCACACACATGCATGTACGCTGTAACTTGAAATCATAGCCGAGGCACTGTCTGTTAGGAGCTTTTTTGCTCAAATCCAGCACTGTATCCTTGCAGATTTTTGGAGATTAATTGGAGATAAGAATCTCATGAATATAAAAAAAAAAAAAAAAAGGAATCTCATGAACTTTCCTGCTCTGGCAGGATTCAAACCATGCTCCTCAGATTGCAGCCTCCTGAATAGCTAGGATTTGGTTGAATTATCCAAGGGAATCACCTGAGTTTTGAGACTTCTTTTTCAGGGAGTTCCTGATTCAGATACCCTCACAGTTCTAGGAGTCATCCAAATGATGAGGTGGTAGTTTGTACTTTTTAAGAAATTGGAACGTGTCATCAAAGCTGTCAAGTTCACATGTGCACAGTTGTTTGTAGTCTTCCCTCATCCTTTTATTTGTATTTGTGGGAGTTTTCACAAATGATGCCACATTTTTGGCCAAAAATTACATCTTGATGTAGCATTTCCGCACCTCTTTAGAATTTTCTCTTTATAACAGAAGCTAGTTGTAAGGCAGCTCTCTCCACACTCATTAAAAACCATCTATTCAAGTTACTGTTGTAAATACACCTGTTAACCATATACTACTGAACTATTTATTACTGGAAAACCTGGCAAATTCAGAACTTACAGGTAAGTTTTCTTTTATATTGTTTATTGAAGTATAAAATCTTTGTGTTTATGTGTGTGTGTGTTTGTGTGCAGGCATATGCACATTTCATCAGGGGGCCTGAATTCAGGGTGCTATCCCTGAGCTTTTCTGCTCAATGCTGTATCCTACCACTTGAGTCACAACTTTACTTCTAGCTTTATGGTGGTTAACTGAAGATAAGAGTCTCATGGACTGTCCTCCCTGAGCTAGTTTCAAACTGCAATCCTCGGATATCCTCCTGAGTAGCTAGGGTTACAGGCATGAACTGCTGGTGCCTGGCTAAAACTTTTAAGTCCAACAATTTAATCACTTTGCTATAACTAATCCAAAAACTCCTATATAGTACAAAAACCACATCCCTACCTCTACCTCTGCAAAAGACTAGGAAGACTTCTGCACACTCAGGTTTGCTATACCACCTTCACCATAGCCAAGCTATGGACTCAATCTGGGTGTCCACCAACAGATGAATGGATAAAGAAAATATGTAGACACAATGGAATATTATTCAGCCATCAAGAAGAATGAAATGTCATTTGCAAGAAAACAGATGGAACTAAAAGTCATGTAAAACAAAATGAGCCAGGTTCAGAAGGATAACTACTATATTTGGGGAGATGGGATGAGTCAGAGCAGGACAGGGAACGATAATGAGGGATAAGAAATATCAGATAAATATCAGATAATAAATATTACCTCATATTTATGTATGAAAATAGCATGATGCAACTTACCAAAACTGCTTTAAGATGAGGGGCGGGAAAGGGAAAGCATGATAGAGGGAATCTGCTTCCTGTCATATGCCAGGCAAGCAAAACAGCACCCTGCAAATAGGTATGGTTTCCCCAACTTACCCACAAGGAAAGGGAAATGGAGCAAGTTAAGGTCACTTGCTAAGGTCACACAGCTATCACAGATCAGTGATAGTGATTTAGTGACAAGCTGTCACTAAATGAATTGCATACCATGTTCCCAGGAGCTGAGCTGGAAATTATAGATATTGAAATCTGCCATTGCAGATCTTGGAAAGAGAGTGGACAAAGGCAGATAACAGAAGTTTTAAATGGGGCAGCTGCAGCCTATGAGGGGGAGAGGTCGGAGGACACTTCCCCATCCCTGTAACCCTGGTGAATAATTTCTGGTCTTGAAAAGCAGAATTGAAGGGCATTCAAGTCCAGCGTACAACTGGGGACAGGCACAGCCTTGGAGGAGAAAGCTCTTCCTGAGCCAAGGGTTAAGGCAGGGCGCTCGCTCTCGCTCTCTCTCTCCCACTCCTCTCTCCTCTCTCCTCTCTCTCACATACACATACACACACAGAGGCTGAGGGGCAGCCCTGAGTAAGGGGCCAGGCCTAGGCCTCTCTAAGCTGGTCATGTTGGTTCCAGAAAAAAGATGGACTTTCCAGTGGCTGGGAAGTCAGTATGTTATGATAGCAGCTCCAGATGTCAGTATCCTGGCCCTATCCTTTGCTGCCCCCCTCCCCCTAGCCCCACCAAAACCAATTTCTCTTCTTTCTTCTCACTATCACTAGAGACTCTAAAAAGGAGAGAGTCCTGACATGAGGGCTTACCTCAGCCATACATTGTATGTGTGTGTATATGTGTGTGTGTATATGTGTGTGTGTGTATATGTGTGTGTGTGTGTGTGTGTATTTTGTTCCATACTTAATGTTGCTTTATCATGGTTTGAGGATTCTTTTTTTCCTTTGGTCCAGTCATGGGGCCTGAACTCTGGGCCTGGGTGCTGTCCCTTAGCTCTTCAGCTCAAGGCTAGCGCTCTACCACTTGAGCCACAGCGCCATTTCTGGCTTTTTTTTTTTCTGTTTATGTGGTGCTGAGGAATCGAACCCAGGGCCTCATGCATGCAAAGCAAGTGCTCTACCACTGAGCCAACTTCTCAGCCCACTTGAGGATTCTTTTTGTGCTGTTAAATCTGATTATGTTAGTTACACAAAAGTATAAGCAATTATTTTTAATTCTACAGACTATGTTACTCTAATCAACAGAAATCAACTGCTACTTCTTTAGCAAATGAATTTAATATTCTACATGTTATAGAGTTTGGTTAAAATATGATAGGTTATTAATACAAAATGAGGGAGACATTTTGATGATAGTATCTTTTTTATACTATGCTCCCTGAATTTAGGGTTCTGAAGATGGATTATTAAGTCTGGGAGAAACAAAAATTACATTCCATTTCTTTCAAACATCTTTGAGAAGAATAATGGTCGAGTCATTGTATTCCCACTTGCTGCATTTCCAGAGCACTGGCTAATTTCCCAGGTCACTCAGCACATATCTCTGCACTGTCATTCTCTCTCTCTCTAATCTACAGTGGGAGACAGGCAGGACCTGCCATCACCCATCCTTCCCACTGCACAGCACCACTGTCCTCAGTCCTTTCTCTGTTACTGTATTTCCCGGCTGATTTGAGTACCCTTGCTTATTCCCAGAGTACCGGCTAGCTTCCCTCTTAACACGTCTCACATTGTGTCCACTTGTGTTCCTAACAGGTCATGAGGCCAACATGGCCAGGCAGTTTGTTCCATTTACGTTGGTGCCCCTGTAACCTGGCTCTTAGCACAGCACAAAATGATGAATGAATGAATCAATGAATGGTTAGTGAATACTTCTATGCTAATCTTAACAGCTTTATTGAGATGTAAGTCACATGCCATAAAATTTAACCATTGAAAGCACACAGTTCAGTGTGTTTTGTATATTCAACACAATATACTTTGACAGTTTTTTGTTATTCTAAAAGAAACCTTGTGCAAATTAGGAATTATGCCTCATTCCTGCCCCCATCCCCAGGCACCACTTTCCAACTCTACAGGTTTGCTTCCTCTAGACATAATATATACATGGCATTATACGGTAAAAGCCCTATGGCTAGCTTTTCCCACTTTCAAAATGTTTATCCATTTTGGAGCAGAAATCAGTACTCCATTTTTGCTATGGAATAATACTCCATTACATGAATACATCTTATATGTATCCATCCATTAAGTTAGAGGACACTTGGGTGGTTTCCTCTCCTTTTTGGCTACTATGAATAATGTTCATTCGCATGTTTTGCAGGGATCCAGTGTGGTGAAGAGTCTGGGATTTTCAGCATTCATGTTGTCTCCTTAGCTGGGCCTGAGGGCCTCAGTCATCCCTAACACAACTTCCCAGCTCACACTGCTCACCTTCAAGTGCTTGATCTAGACACTTTCTATTCTTCTCTCTTTTTACAACTGTTGATCATACCCCTTTGCTTCTGATACATAAATGCCATTTGTCCATGTCTTCTCATCACTGTGCACCATCTCATTTCCTCCTCCCATAGCCCTGTCTCTAGTGTATTTATGTTGCTGCCTATGTATGTATATATATAAAGATATATAGATAGATTTTGTATTTCAGTAAATACACATATAAGATGTATACATATATATATATATACATATACATATATGAATTCTTTTCTGGAGCTGGGCACTGGTGGCTCACACCTGTAACTAGCTACTTATGAGGCTGAGATCTAAGGATCATGGTTCAAAGCCAGCCTGGGCAAGAAAGTCCATGAGACTCTTATCTCCAATAAACTACTCAGAAAAAGCCAGAAGTGGCACTATAGCCCAAGTAGTAGAGCACTAGCCTTGAGCACAAAGAGGCTCAGGTTCAGCGCCCAGGCCCTGAGTTCAAGCCCTAAGACTGGCAGAAAAAAAAAAAAAGAAGAAGAAGAATTATTTTCTGTGTAGGCTTTCTAATTTTCCTCCAAGAGGATTCTTCTTTACAGTGTAAAATTATTCGGGATTATATACTTCAGTTTTTCCTTATATATGTATGACCATTGTGAAGAACCTATAGTAATTTTAAGTTCTATTATCTTACTGTGCCTATAAGTTTAGAGTAATAAAAATTTAAACCTTAAGATTTGAAAACGTATACACAAAGAAATTGACAAAAGGATGATAGACTTAAAGGAAGATTCCAATGATGTAACTTCTCTGAACAGCTAAAGAACAGTCTAACAAAATGAATACCAGAAAGCTGAAATGTTTTTGTTTGGGAGGTGCAGAAAGGGGAAAAGTGCTAGTGCTGGGGCTTGAACTTAGGGCCTGGCATTGTTTCTTAGCTTTTTCAGTAAAGGCAAGCACTCTACCACCTGAGACACACCATAGCTCTACTTCTGGCTGTTTGGTGGTTAATAGGAGATGAGTCTTACAAATTTTCTTGCTCAGGCTAACTCTGAAGGGTAATCCTCAGACCTCTGCCTCCAGAGCAGCTAGGATTTGGCAAGTAAGGCGCTGGTGCCTGCCACCAGGGTTTCTGAGCTTGTCCATGTTGCCGTGCCAGTACAGCTGTTCTTCCTAGTGTGCCGTACCTGCCAGAGGCCCCACTGCATGCCATGCCCACGCACCCGCTAGTCCCTAGGATTGGGTGGACTCAGTGGACTCACAAAGACTCCAGTTAATCCCGCTTTTGATGCTGTTTCACCATCAAACGAAAAGACTGGTGGCAATAATACATCCTTCTCCAGATTGCTGCAAGGATTAGTACCTCAAAGCTCTGCCAGTTGCGGTGACTCTAGCTCTTTGCCATCACAAATGGGGGCTGTGAAGAGCCAGCCCCCCCCCCTCGTGCATGCTCCCTTACCCCCTCCACCTTTTCTTATGCCATCTTTCAGGGTCCCCATCTTCATTAATGAGGCCACTTTTGTTACTACTGTTGCAGAGAAAGTCCGAGATCTGGGCCTTCTTCACAACACTCATTTCCCAGTGGTGCTATCTTGGGCAAACCACAGATTGTTCTAGAGCCTTGTTTCCTCACAGTTGGGATAATCCTCACCCCCTCCCTCAGAGAAGGCTGTGGGGTAAACTCCAGGTGGGAATAAATGCTCTGTAACCTTGGAGATATTGCCTGGTTTATGGGGATGGAGATGAATGGAAGAAGAATCCAGGCCTCTAGAAGGTAGGAAACGGGGATCCAGAGGTATCAGGGGAGTCTGGTACCTGAGATAGCCTCACAAGTCTGTGGACTGGGTGTCAGAACTATGACAGCAAAACTCTATGCTCCATTGAAAACATTCCAGCCAAAGAATCAGTTATCCTAGGACAGGAGACCTAGCTGCAGGCCCAACTCTACATGGTGGCTAACACTGTAGCCACAGGCAATATTTCTGTCCTCTACTGCAAGTTAGAGCCCCATGGTGGGGCATTAATGAGTATGGATACAGGGCCCGCCCCTATACAATGGCACCTGTGTCTCTGAGGTGCATCTCCACCCCGGGAATGGGCAGCATCTGTTGTTCACCAACCCACTGATAATACTGTTTTCCTATCAGTTCATCACACTGACCACAAGATGGTGCCCTTTTTCTGGGAAATCTCTGATGTGCACCAAAGGAGTAACAATTTGTTTGCTATGCTAAGCAATTGGAAAAGAGAGGGTTTGGAGCTGGGCACCAGTGGCTCACACCTGTAATCCTAGCTGAGATCTGAGGTTCACAGTTCAAAGCCAGACAGGGCAGGAAAGTCCATGAAACTGTTTATCTCCAATTAGCTACCAAAAGGCCAGAAGTGGAGCTGTGGCTCAAGTGGTAGAGTCAGAGAGAGAGAAGCTCAGGCCCAGGACTGGCACAAAAAATTAAATGCAATAAAAGAATGGGCTTGAATTATTTAGCCACCTCAAGCATCTCAGTAGGCCATCTACTATATATTTTTTGATACACATACAAGACACATAGGTACATTTACTATGCATCTTTTTCTATACTATGTCCCTTTTCCTTGAAAAGATATACTATCTTGGAGAATATACTATCTTTTCGGGGAAAGGTATATGGTATCTTAGACACCATTTGGGTTTGGATGGATGTTGTTTTGCATTCTTCATAGGGTAAGAATGCCAAAGCAGAGAACAGACACTGCTGCCCACTAAGATCATGTGCATTCGTATCAATTACAACTAGTAACACATGTTATCCAGTTTTATCCATTTACAAAGAGCTCTTTACCAGCTAGCCTCAAAATAATCTATGAAATGGGCATTATTATTATTCTCATTTATAAGATGATAAAGCTGAGGCTTGAGCACTATCTTATTTAAGGTCAGACTGGCAGAGTTGAATTTTCTAGCTCTAGATCTTGAGCCCTTTCTCCTGCATCCGAGATCATAGTCAAGTCTGGGGAACCCTTGAGAAAGGAAATTTCTTAGTATAACCTTTGGAAAACTTCACACACACACACACACACACACACACACACACACACACACACACACACACAAAGACAGGTGTCCTGGAACTTCATGCCATGAGACACAGGTGGACAGACATACCTGTCTGACTGAACTGTGAGGTCAATGGAGGTAAAGCTGGGAGGTCCTGGGGAGGAGTTGACTGCAGGCAGCACACTCAACAATTTTCTCTTCCAGGAAAATCAACTGCTACTTGATAATGGCCAAAGTTTAATCTTCATTCTGCCTTAATAGAAAATTGCAAACTCATCTCCAAAGAAAACCCTTTTCTACCAGTAACTGATGTCATATAAGATCAGGGGCTCTCTGTATTTGATTCCAGAGTCCTGAATCTTGTATATACATTTTTGTAATTTGGGGAGGGGAAGGGAAATAACAAAGTGCTGAATTAAGGTTACAGGATATCCCATTGTAACAATGAGATGTACAAGACACTATGTCGAAAACGAACTTTACAACTTTGGGGTGGGGCGGGGGGGGGGGGAGAAATTGGGGAGGTGGGAAGTGAAGGGATGGTAGGGGGAAAATGAGGAGGTAACAATGCTTGCTAGGAAATGCACTCATTACCTTAATCGTGTAACTGTAACCCTCTGTACAGTATTTTTACAAAAAATATACAAAAAAATTAAAAAAATAAAATACAAAAAAGATCAGTGGCTCAAGATAACTTAACAATATTACTTACAGACCTGTTGCTACACAGATTCTCATAATGGATCAAAAACCCTAGTGTCAGAGATGCAGGCCACTCCAATCCTTGGGAAGTGTTGGTTCATTTGTTTTTAATCTCAGATGAAAGTGCAGCATAGGTAGGATCAAGTTAGATGGATGTGTGCATGTTGTGTTCAGAACAAAGGCAAAGAAATGTAAAGTGTAAAAAAATAGTGTTTGGATCATTTTATTTTATTTTTTGGACAGTCCTGGGGCTTGAACTCAGGGCCTGGGTACTATTCCTGAGCTTCCTTTGCTCAAAGCTAGCACTCTACCACTTGAGCCACAACACCAGGCCTGAGCACTGTCCCTGAGCTTCTTTTGCTCAAGGCTAATTCTCTACCACTTGAGCCAAAGTGCCACTTCTGTCTTTTTCTGTTTATGTGGTACTGAGGAATCAAACCCAGGGCTTCATGCATGCTAGGCAAGCACTCTACCAGTAAGTCACATTCCCAGCCCCTGATCATTTTATTGACTGTAATGTGTATATCAGCAATTCAGTATTCTTTTTAGCCCTTTTCTGTGCCTTAGCTTCCCTCTCTATAAAATAGCCATAACAGTACTCATTTCAGAGAAGGATCAAAAGAATTTATTAAGTACTTAGAACCATGCCAAGCACATTGTAAGCATGTGTTTCTTAAATAAGTGCTTATGTGCACATCCATTTTATATATTTTGCAAGAAAAATTTTAATTTACAAAATGTTCAAGTAATTTTAACCTTCCATTATTTGCACACTTGTAAGTACAAGAAATACACTTCAGAAAGATTAAAGTATTGCCTTATGATTAAACTGTGAAATTTCATTGCAGATGCATATATGTGAATAAAACAATACAATAGGTTTTTTTTGGCCTCAGAAATAAGTTAAAATTGTTTAAATCTACCATGTTGCCTCATGACTACTGTTATCAGCAAATAAATTAATACTATCTAAAGAAATACAAAAGTAATGACAGCAATCAGGTTTTTATTCTTTTTTCTTTTTGGCACTTGGGATTGAAGGTAGGGCCTCACACTATCTATGCAAGCACTACCACTTGAGCCATGCCTCTAGCCCTTTTATTTTTTTTAAAGGAAAAGTTTCCTTTTCCCCCCTTACTTGCCTGCTGTTAAGTCTGGAAAGTAGCAATCATTTTAATAATGTTTTTTGTTTGTTTTTGCTTTTTATTTTTATTTTTTTCTTGGTCGTGGGGCTTGAACTCTGAGCTTGATTGCTGTCTCTCAGCTCTTCAAGCTCAACATGAGCCACAGCACCACTTCCGGTTTTCTGGTAGTTTATTGGAGATAATAGTCTCACGGACTTTCCTGCCCAGGCTGGCTTTGAACCGTAATGCTCAGATCTGAGCCTCCTGAGTAGCTAGGATTACAGGCGTGAGCCACCAGTGCCTGGCAGAAAGTAGTAATCATTTTAGAGGGTATTCCAGACTCTGCTGGCTTCCCTGGTCTGGGTTTCTAAGAAGATAGACTCTTCTTCCATAGCAGTACTTGGCTGCAACCTCCATTTCTTAGCATGGATGTAAAGCACTCCCAGTAAATACATGTGCTCTAAGAGATTTATGTAACCTTGGGGACAAAAACTGGATTGCTGAGAATTTAATAGGGACACAACTCAGAAGACACATAGAAATGTGCTTTCTGACCTACGGGTTGTTTTCATGTCTCGTTTTGTATTACAAGTTGAATATCCCTATTTAGAAAATCTGACATCAAATTCTGAACCCTTTTCAGCACAGACATGACACTCCAAATGGAAAATTCCATGGCCACCTTGCATTTCTGGTCACAGTCAAAACACAGGCACACTACAAATATTGCAGACAATTACTTTCAGGGTATGTGTATGAGCTTTACATAAAATAAATGCATTTTTGTGTTCAGACTGGGGCTCTATCCCCAAGATACCTCATTACAAATATATAAACATTCCAAAGTCTGATAATGTTAGAAATTCAAAGCACTTCAGATCCAAAGCACTTCAGATAAAGCATACTCAACACTCCTTTTACTAGAACTACCATATTGTTTTCTAGTAATAGTTAATCATTAAGATTTTTTTCTTGCATGTTGTTTTGTGAACCAATCTTTCGAGATCAAGATAAATGAAGATGTATAATTTCCAGCCACCATGAAACTCCTTCCTCTTCCTTGCAGATAACGAGATCAAGCCAGCCTTACCTTCTTGCCCTTTTCTCTATACAGCCTCTCCTCCAAGCTCAGAAAGCCTTTTCTACTACGGCTCAGCCCTCCAGCCCCAGGGAGCTGGGGGGAAGAATAGGAGGAGTACATCTTCCAGTTAGGTAGGTAAAGCTTGCATTATAGCTTCATCTGCAGACATAATAGTTTAAAAGTTGTTTAAGGTCCTTATCACCAAGGTGATATAGGATACCTACACTGAAAATTATATAGGCTTCTGTGCATTGAGTCAGGGCTTAATGCTTCAACATTACTTCTGTTAAAAAAAATTAGTCCAGGGCTGGGAAAGTGGCTCAGTGGTAGAGTGCTTGCCTTGCATGCATGCATGAGGCCCTGGGTTCAATTCCTCAGCACCACATGAGCAGAAAAAGCCAGAAGTGGCACTGTAGCTCAAGTGGTAGAGCACTAGCCTTAAGCTGAAGAGCTGAGGGACAGTGCCCAGGCCCAGAGTTCAGGCCCATGACTGACCAAAAAAAAAAAAAATTAACCCAAATATCTCAACTCAAATGAACTTTTTCAAGAGCACCTGAGTGGAGCACTCTTCTACATACACCAACATATTCAGAGAATACACAGTTTCCATTTCTACTAGTCACTCTATCCATATATCTGTCCCTACCATCTTTTTATATCAAGAATAGTTATTAAAGGAATGTCAAAAGGAAAAGTGAAATTTAGGGCTAGAGGTTTGACTAAGTTGTACAGTACTTGCCTCACATGCCAGTACTGCAGGAGAAGGGAGATTAAGATTTAAATAATAAAGGTAAACAGTTACATTTATTTAGTCAAATAAATGGTGTATTTACAACAGTGTAAGCAATTTCCCTTTATTTTATTGCCAGTCCTGGAGCTTGAAGTCCGGGTCTGGGCACTGTCCCTAAGCTTCTTTTGCTCAAGGCTAGCACTCTACCACTTGAGCCACAGCACCACTTCTGGCTTTCTCTGTCTATGTGGTACTGAGGAATCACAGGGCCTCATGCATGCTAAGCAAGCACTCTACCACTAAGACACATTCCCAGCCTTACAACTTCACTTTTGAAGCTTCAGTTTCCTTACCTCAGGATGTCATACTCAATTTCTAGCACTACTTTTTAAACTGGCCTAATGTAAATACCTAGTGTTAAGTCAAGCATATAGTGCTATTTCCCAATTTTCCCCTTTTACTTAATCTCTTGGAATTGTTTTACTTCAATAAAATATTTTGGAACCACATTTGACTTTCAGACACTCTAAAGTTTTCTCTATGGTTGCATATCTACCCATGTACCTGCTTGACTATTTCAGGTTAATATCTAAAATAGACTATGTGGGCACCATTGTCTCACGCCTGTAATCCTAGCTGTGTAGGAGGCTGAGATCTGAGGATCACAGTTCAAAGCCAGCCCAAACAGGAAAGTGTGTGAGACTCTGATCTCCAATAAACTACTCAGAAAATGACGGAAGTGACATTGTGGCTGAAGTGGTAAAGCACTAGACTTGAGCACAGAGAGGCTCACGGACAGAGCGCAGGCCTTGAGTTCAAGCCCCAGGATTGGCAAAAATTAAATAAAAATAGACTACAGGAATAAGGATCAAATAGGATTCAAAGAGCTTACCTATGCTGACCATTACAATCATTGTTGAACCAACTCATCTCTGCCTATTTCCCCAAATCCTTGATCTTTACAGCACTTTTTAGACTTTATATTTTTTCTTTGTCTTTTCTGAAGAGGGATTTAAGACTCTCTTAACAGCCTCATCCCAAATCCTCTCTTAGTGATAATAGTGACACCAAGTGTTATTTAAATCAATCAAGATACAAGTTTGATTGGCAAATAAAATTTGTGTGTGTGTGCACGCGCGCGTGTGCGCGCACGCATGCACATATGTGCTTGTGCCAGTTCTGGGGCTTGAAATCAGAGCCTGGACACTGTCACTGAGCTTTCTTGCTTAAGACTAGTGCTCTACCATTTGCACCACAGCTCTGCTTCCATTGGTTCCACTTTTTGCTTGTTAATTGGAGCCATCAGTACCTGGCCGACAAGTAAGATTTTATTTAATGCTTTTCCAGGTGGTTTTTTATTTATTAGTAGGTACAACTCTGCAGAGTCAAGGGCAAGGGCAAGGAGCAGCATTTTGCAATGTCAGCTAGTATAGGTGAACTGTGGGAAGGAGTCTGCTATCCATGAGGGCCTGGCTGGTCTCAGATGAGCAATGTCCATGACTACATTTCCATGACGACATTTCCTCCCATACTCTGGTACTTGCCTTCCCACTGGCTGACAGTCAGGGAACTGCCTGCAGAGCTGCCTGTTGGTTTAGATTTGGTATTTGCTCCTTACTTATTAACACTATACTCCTTGATTTACCCAGGTTTCTCTGCATACACATAAGTTCCAGCCTTGCCTGCCAAGCATGATCTCAAGGTTTTACATAAGATGCAGCCCTGCCTGCCAAGCATGATCTCAAGATTTAAAAAAAATACTCTCCCAACTGGGCGCTAGTGGCTCATGCCTGTAATCCTAGCTACTCAGGAAGCTGAGATCTGAGGATCACGGTTCAAAGCCAGCCCAAGCAGGAAAATCCATAAGACACTTATCTCCAATTAACCACCAGAAAACCGCAAGTGGCGCTGTGGCTCAATTGGTGGAGCCCTTGCTTTGAGCTGAAGAGCTCAGGGTCAGTGCCCAAGCCCAGAGTTCAAGCTCCACAATCAACAAAAATTAAAAAATAAAAAATACTCTCACTAGCATGAGGAAAACCTGAAAATCTAAGGGACTTACTATAATTCACAGCCAACTCTCCTCCTTAAAGAAATCACATATTTAAACCCACATTCTAAATTGTTATTCCCTTCAGTTTACAGAAAGATCAGAAAGCTCTTTTTCAAAGTAAAATGCAAGGTTCTCTTCCCCTTATAAAGATGGCCTTCTTAAGTGCTACAACCATACAAGCAAAGCTGGAAATGTCTACATACCCTACATTTACTGTGTGGTTGCATGTTCAAGGTTCATTCAGGTGGCTTAATGGGAAGCTAACATGTCTGGTTTGACAGTAATCTTCACGAGTGATAATTACAATATTGTAGTGCAGAAATTAGCACAAATAAATAGGCAAAAAAGTAGACCTATAAAAATGTAAGTCTTTAACTTACTAATCCACTACATCTTTGACAGCAATATTAGATTAAAATGGTCCAGAGGACAAAGTGCATAATTAATGATGAGAAAATGGTTCCTTCAAGTCTTAAAATACAGAGTTCTCCCTGTATTAGTCATTTATCTAGTTTTATTCATGTGAAATTGACAGTTACTTCTTGCTCCTCTCCCCTTCGTTCCAGTACTGTTCAGTCTGCATTTCTGTGAGTCGGGAAATTGTGCGCTGAAATGCAAAGATTTCCTCTTCTCCAGTAAACATGGAAAGCCCTTCTGCTGATTCCTGGTTACAAAAACAAAAAAAACAAAACAGCACCAATTAAAGCCACCCAAATGAAAACTTATAGAAGTACACTTTTTTCAAAAAGAAAAGCTTTGAGTAACCTATTTAGATTTAAAATTGCTATATAATTTCTTCAAATACTATCCTCCTAAGTGAATCTACAGAATCAACAGATCAAAACTGATAGGCTATAAAGAGAACAAACTGCCAGGAAAAGTTACTCTCCTTCCTCCAAATGGGCTTTTGCCGGGGCAGAAGAACTGAAGTCTTCGTTCTTAGAGTTTGTGTTGGTATTTTACATCTTGACTAATGTTTGCATGGTCACTTTTTGAGAAATATAGACTGTAATATTCTTACAGAAGTAAATACAAAGTCAATTCTGCTTGGCCTGAGGCAAATCTAGACTCCAAGCTCCAGAAGAACTGGGCAAGCATCAGCGTGTGTCTTCATAGCCTATCACCCACAAGTATCCCTGAAATGTTTGCTAAAAGAAGATTCGGAGATGATTAATGGATTTCTTTTTTCAGCAAGGGCCTTCCTGAGTACTTCTTGAGTCTAGACTAACTAACCCACACATTTGGATTCTATCTCATGCACTGCAGATTTAGCAATCATGAAGAACATCCAGAAAAACATGGTACAGCAGGGAAAGCCTGAAACCAGAAAGTTCCAGGTATGGCCCACCATTACTCAGCAGTGTGACTGTGGGCCATTAGTCCATCTCTCTGGAGTTCATTCTGATGGTCTGATGTGATCACTGAGTATTCCTTCTACTCTTAAATGGTAATTCTCTGAAGTTACTGATATTGAGGATAAGTCTGCTACACTTGAGTGAAAAGAAGGCAGCAAATCAATGGTTAACTATCTGAATTCTTTCTTCAAAATGTAACATGTATCAAACCAAAACAATTAAGCTGTTTTATAATAAAAAGAGATTATGTTAATATCATCTACCTGGCTCAGTCCCAAATCATCCATCAGTATTCTGCTTTGCTCCAACACACTGTCATCATGTTGATACAAAAATAAGCTTGATATAGGAGTCGACGCAGAACAAATTACCCGCACCTGTAATAGAAGAAAATAAGTAGATGGTGTTACTCTTTACATTTACCAAGTTGAAAGTAAGAAAAATTTCTCATAAGATAAAAAAATAATCTGTTCTTTCGCAAAGGGAGCTTGGATCTCTGCTTTTAAAATGTCCATACTTTTTCTAATAGTTTGTAGTTAATAGATGTATTGAAACTGAATAGTATTTTTCCAAATATTTCTACACAGACTATACCCCATGGAAAAGTATGGAGCAAAGGTTTAATTGGGACACTCCAGGCCAGCAGGGACCTGAGCCAAGGTCTTCTGGTGCTAAGCATAATGTTCTTTGCATTGCTGCTATGATTTACATGTTTGTGTGCTCTCCAAAATTCATGTTGAAACTTATTCATAGTATAGTATTATTAAAATGTAGGGAATTTCAAGAATGACTGAGCCACAAGAGCTCCAGAAAGATCTGCCTGAGTTCTTTTTTTTTTTTTTTTTTTTAATCCCAGTCCTAAGGCTTGAACTCAGGGTCTGAGTACTGTCCCTAAGCCTCTTTGTTCTCAGGCTAGTGCTCTACCACCTGAGCCGTGGCACCACTTCTGGCTTTTTCTGAGTAGTTCATTGGAGATAGGAGTCTCACAGACTTTTCTGCCCAGGCTGGCTTTGAATTGTGATCCTCTGATCTCAGCCTCCTAAGTAGTTTAGGATTACAGGTGTGAGTCATTGGTACCTGTCTCCTGTCTGAGCTTTGATCATAGACTTTATAATCTCCTGAACTGTAAGAAATAAATTCCTTTTATTTATGATTTTCCCAGCATGTGATTATTTTGATATAGAAGCATAAACAAGCTAGGACAATTATACTTGGCTCTCAACTTTTATGTCTCTGTGGAGCTGGTCCCTGTGTGTTGGCTCCCACATGCACTATAAAAGAGGTAGTTATATAACTTTACTGAGTAGCTGACAGCCAAATTCAGCCCATTATTCCTTTACTCCTTTATCCCTAGCTTCTAGAACCTACATTTGTAGCAGCATCCTGTCAGGACATTCTTCAAAAAGACTAGGCATGTGTGATAATATATTATAAGTGGCTTTTATATATTGCATGTTCAGCAGTTTAAATGCAAAACATACTTTTCTTCATATTTAAAACATCCTGGGGGCTGAGAAGGTGGCTCAGTGGTAGAGTGCTTGCCTTGAATGCATGGGGTCCTGGGTTCAATTCCTTAGTACCACATAAACAGAAAAATCCAGAAGTGGTGCTGTGGTTCAAGTGGTAGAGCACTAGCCTTGAGCAGAAGAGCTGAGGGACAGTGCCCAGTCCTAAAGTACAAGTCCTACAACCAACAACAACAACAAAAAAAATCCTGGTATTTTCAGGATTCCTATGTATCCTTTAAAAAATATACTAATACTTTAAAATAACATGCTAATATTTGGGACTCACTTTCCCATATCCAAATAGCTTTCTATCACCACTAATAAATTCTATTTATCACAAATGATACTTTTCATTATTTAAATGATAACACCCTTATTTTACAAATCTCCATGACTATATTCTATAATACTGTGTATTGCTCTCAATTTATGAAATAAGATAATTTGGGCTACACTTTAATATAGCGTATAATCTCTAGGTGCATGATTTAGTTGGAGCTAATGGTGAGAGCACTTTGTACATGCCAGTCTATTGCCAGACCAATCTTTCTTTCCTTTAAATAAAGAAGTAAGTGTGAGGTAGGATTGGGTAGTAAGGGATGTGGGCACAGGCTTTAAGATATGGCCAACTGAATTATATAAACATAATGAAATTCTTGTTCCTCCAATCTATGAGCCACCTATTACGTCCCTATACCACTTTCTTTGTAAAGCTTTGGCTGTAAATACAATGCTACCTCCAGAATCACACACTTCATTCTAGAGCTCTGGAGATGAGTGGAGAGTCTCTGCAGAAGACAACCACTCACAGCTGACAGGCCTTGACCCCTAGCTCTCTGACCTTGGCCTCTGCTTTTCCTGACTTACTGATCACGTGTGTATTGGCTCTCTGGAACAAGCAGCAGGTTTTGCCGACACACTTAATGCAAGCTTCCCTTGACCCCTGCACCAGTGCTTGCTTGCTGCATTTTATGTAGGCAAAGCTGTAAACACCTCATCCTAGCTACCCCCTCCACCCTGTGCTAGAAGTCAGCCATCCCTCTGCTGAGTCTTGGTAAGAAGTACCAGAAGAGTAAATAGACTTACAAGTTGCAGGCCTGGCCTGGCCTGGTCTGCATTTGCTGGAATGGGGATGGTAAGCTCATGTCAGTTCTTTGGTTTGGTTTGGTTTGGGTTTAGCGTTTTGTTTGCTTGCGTGTTTGATGGTACTAGGGTCAGAACTTAGGACCTTGTGCTTACTAGGCACAAACTTCTTCAACCACTCAACCACTTTACCTCTACCTTCAGTTCTTTTTGCTTTCCTTATTTTTTGAAAAGGGTCTCACATTTGCTAGGTTGGACCTGGACCACAGTCCTCTTATTTAACTTCCCATGTAGCTGGGATGACAGGTACACACCATCACACTCACCTTTTTATTGGTTGAGATGAGGTCTTGGAAACCTGGGCTGGTCTGCCACTGCCATTCCTACCTATGATCTCAGCCTCTCAAGTAGCTAGGATTACCAAAGTGAGCCATTGAGTCTTGCTATGAATCTACATTATTTATTTATTTATTTATTTAGGTGCTAGTCCTGGGGCCTGAACTCAGAGCTTGGGTACTGTCTCTGAGCTTCTTTTTTTTTTTTTCTTATTTGTTTGTTTGTTTTTTGGTCTGAGACTGGGACTCAAACTTGGTATCTGATGCTTTCCTCGTTGGCTGGCACTTACGACCTGACCTGATCCATGCCTCCAACCCTTGAGCTTTTTTGTTCAAGGCTAGCACTCTACCACTAGAGCCACAGCTCCACTTTTGGCTTTTTGGTGGTTAATTGGAGTTAAAAATCTCAACAAGTTTTTCTGCCTAGAATGGCTTTGAACCACAATCCTCAGTGAGCCTCCTGAGTAGCTAAGAAACAGGCATGAGCTACCAGTGCCTAGCCAAATCTAGATTTTTAGGTAGCTCAGATGGTGGTTGATGCAGGTAGTTCTCAGAGGAATTCTCTGGGCCAACCCTCAAAACTTCTCCCCCAAGATAAGTGCAATCTTTCCTGAATCCCTTAGCTCAGGTGCCTCTCTGTGTCCAAAAGGTCATCCCACAGTGGTGACTGGCCACTGACTTCTGTACACATGATTGCTGTTTCCAGCCTTTGGATTGTAAGTTTGCAAAGGCAAGCACTCTGTCCAGCATTATTGCCATTGAATTTCTATTACTCACTACTGTTCTTAGCATCATAAAGATGTTGAGTGAGTCAGAGAAGCATTGAAATCTCACTTGTCCCTCCCAGTAGTTTGTTATGTGCCTCCTCTACCACAAAGTCTCTTCATTTTAGAATTACTATTCTCAGTCTATACAGTGACTAGGGAGTACAGACTCGGAGCGGTAATTCTAAATGCACTAAATGTCTCTCATAGTAAAGTAATAGTTAAGTAATTTGAAATTGCGCATACCTTGGCTGTCAGTGACAGCTCACCTTTATTGTGAGCTTACTACATGCCAGACAAGGCTCTTAGTGCTTATTTACTCATTTCATCCTAACAAGAATCTTGTAAAATAAGTACTAATTTTATCCCCTTATTCCAGAATAGGAAATTTGAGTTCAGAAGACTAAGCAGGTTGTTAAGATAGGCAGGTTGGCATTAGGGCTCATTACCACTGAACTATACATAACTGTCCAATGGCTCTGCAATCCATGCTAAAACATGTAAGTTGTTTTTTTTTTTTTTTTTAAACTAGTTACTGGTGTTCTAAGTCACAGGGAGAGAAAGCTTCAGTACTGTGAAGATCCTTTAGTCCTTTATTCAGTTGTTGATTCATTATTCTATCAGTCATTTATTTGGATAACACATGTATACTGAGCAAGCAGTTGGGTCAGGCCTTATGTTCTTCATGACCATAGATGGGCCTGTTCCTTCTGGTGGTATAATGGTATAATGGAGTCATTAGCAGAGTGACTTATTTGACTATACTTCTAAATGCTGTTATAAGTAACAGTAAGTACAGAGTATTTGTCTGTGTAATGATCTCTTATATATTTTACCTGGACCAGCTTCTTAGTCCTCTAAAGTAAACAGTTATTATCCTCAATCTGCAGATTAGAAAACCCAACACAGAGGGGTAAAGCAAGCTGTATGTAGAGCTAGGATTCCATAGGAGGACATCAGCCTCCACAATCAAAATGTAGTTTCGAGAAAATGTTTTAAATCCTTACCTTGAAATCATACAAGTTGTCAATGAGAGTTATGAATCTTCGAGCTTGAGTCATCTTTGCCAGCGTAAATTGTGGAATGTTTCGTAAAAATAGTGTATCAAAATTCTTTGAGAGTTCCAAATAGTCACTGGCTCCAACTGCCTGTAATTAAAACAAAATCAAGGAAAATAAAATAAACTAGTGTTAGTCACCTTTAGATCTGTTGAATTTGAAAATTAGCTTGTCACAGTGTGACTTTGACATGCCTTGAAGTGCCTTTGAAGTTTATCAGAATAGGTTAGGGATACTGACACTGTACACAGTATGGCCTTAACAATGATTTTAAAAAGCAATGAGGAAAGAGATTAGGAGTGCAGTGAGGGTAAAAGAATATCTCAATGGTAAGGTACCTTTTATGTCAGTATTCTAAGTCCAGACTGCCATATTTTTTTATCTAGATGTCATCCTTTTAAATATTTCTTACAAGTCAACTGCACACTGTCACTATTGTTCAGTGGAGGTATTTTATAATGGTATATAGGATATTGCATAAAATAAAGACTATTCTTTCTGTATTTCTTCTGGAATAATTTTTTGTTTAATTCTATGTATAAGTTTTAAAGAGGAAAGTAGTAAGCTTTGCTAATTTTGTTAGGTACTACCTACCAAAAGGCTTGATTGCGCAGACATCTGAGACCTCTAGAATAATTTGGAGCCAGGCACCAGTGGCTTATGCCTGTAATCCTAGCTACTCAGTAGGCTGAGATCTGAGGATGGAAGTCTGGGTGAGACTCTTATCTCCAATTAACTACCAAAGAAGCCACAAGTAGAGCTATGGCTCAAGTGGTAGAGTGCTATCCTTGAGCAAAAAAGTTCAGGGACAGCACCCATGCCCTGTGTTCAAGCCGCAGAACTGGCACCCCTCCCTTCCAAAAAAAAGAATAATTTGGAGCGTCTTGCTAGAAAGAAGGTACATGATCAAGGTCCTCAAAGTTATCCAGAAAACTGCCACCTATAAGTGGGAACATGAATTTAATACATGAACATTAAGAAAGCTATCTGCAAACACATTCTTTGGTCTTAGAAACATCCCAGGAAATATGACCTCTATTCATCTCAAGTTGTGTGGGGGTAAGTGTACTCTGTGAGCACCAAAATCATGAGTCAAATCCAGGAGAGTGCAGTACTTCTGACCCTGCTAGAATGGGGAGGAGATCAAAGACTGGGTAGCCACTATGCAGTCCCTCAGAAAGCTTCTGGATCACCATGACCAGCTCCTGGGACAGGAGTGGCTGTGCCTGTCTCTTGAAGATCCTTTGCTTGAAAGCTTCTTTCTTTGGCAATGATGATCCGGCCATGTTTCTGAGAGAATTGGGAAGCTCTAAGTATGAGATTCTTTCTGTCCACTCGTGTAAGGCTACTGTATCCTCATGACCTCCTCTGAACAACGGAGTTCTCATGAAGGTATGGACATCTACAATTAAGTTCTGGAGAAGGGACTCCATTGAGAGAAAGAGAAAAGGCAGTTCTAAGAAAGGTACAATGATTTTGGGACCTTGGCCACATAAAACCAGAGAGGAAGAGTATAGAGAATGAATGACAAGACTCCTTTAGAAATGTGCTTAACATGACCTTTCTTTTCTTCCCCTCTCCCTTACTAGCTAAAAAAAAACCACAGCTGGAAGGAGATGACTTTTGTCTTTTCATCTTCTTTCTCTGTCTGGAGAATCTCTGTCTCTAAACCCTATGCTTGACCTTAGCTGAATCAAGCTGCTCACCATAGCCATGGAAGGGCTCAAGGGTGTCATGAGAACTCATTTTTGGTTTAGCTCTGACATTCTTACAAGGATGCTCTGACATTCTTACAAGGATGCTCTGCTGTCGTCTTCTTTCTCTGTCTGGAGAATCTCTGTCTCTAAACCCTATGCTTGACCTTAGCTGAATCAAGCTGCTCACCATAGCCATGGAAGGGCTCAAGGGTGTCATGAGAACTCATTTTTGGTTTAGCTCTGACATTCTTACAAGGATGCTCTGCTGTCAAGGCTCAACACACCAGAAATGTATATTCATTTAGGAATGAAAAGCAAGTGCTCTAGAATGCATGGGTTTGAATCCTTGGTCTGCTACTTATTAACTGGGAACTTTGAACAAGCTATTCATACAGTCTTCCTGTTCTTTAGTTTTTCTATCTATAAAATGGGAATTTGATTCATATCTTACAATATCAAGAAGATTAGTGAAGTAATATAGTTAGTTAGTGTAGTGGCTGGCCCATGCCTTGGCATTCACATCATTTCACTACTTTTGTTATTATTATTTTCAACACAAATGATTGGGTTCAAATAAGTTGAGAATATAGATATGGTATCCGTGGGAATCGGTTAATTTTGCTTCACAATTAACTGTATCCAAAACCCCTAAACAGCCTTTGTGACTTGCCTGACCTGAATCCCAGCAGGGCCCAGAAGAGAATGTGTCATTACATCACCATGTAATGCAAACAGTGCTCAGAATGGAATGAGGAAGGCAAGAGTATCTTTTTACACTAAAGAATAACATATGTAATATTCTCATGCTCTGAATCTATACAACTTCCATGAGATCAGTTAGAATTGTGTCTCATCTTTTGTGAATCAGAAAGTATATGTAAAAAATGTAAAACCTCATATTAGGTTTTAGTTATGTATAATTAAGCTCACTCTTTATGCATGGATGTGATTTCTATCAGTGTAACTGCATGCCCAAGGAAAATCATTATCAGAAGTGCACTGAAGTGCCTGGGGCAACTGAAAATCAGAATTCTGCCCACTCAGCTATTTTACAAATTATATACCTTTGTCAGTAGGTTCTTCATTTGTCATTGTATTAGCAAATATCTCTCTTCCTCATATCTCTAAAACAATCGCATGCTCTTTCTTATAATGAAAGCAAAACCTAATACAGTTACTTATCTCCAATTAAAACAATAGTCAGGGTGACACTGCCCCAAAAGAAATGTACTTATTACCTGGCTTATATAACTGTAACCCCTCTGTACATCACCTTTATAATAACAATACAAAAATGTTTAAAAAAAGTCATTAGAGGAATGTGGAGTTATAGTTTAATGCATGTAGTTTGGGATAATGAGAAAGTCCTGGAGATGGACAGTGGTGATGGTTATTCATGCCACCAAACTGGCTAAAATGGCAAATTTTACACTATGTATTATTTGTCACATTAACTAGCAGTCATTATAGTGAGAGGCTATGGATTGCCAAAGAAATCCCAAATTAAGCCACAGAGAGTAATACTACTTTTTCTTTAAAAGCATGAGAAAGAATGAAATGTATTAAATAATAAAGTCTTTTCCTAAAAGGAATCAAGATTAACCTAAAATATGAAGTAGTTTGTGGTGCTGGGGATCAAGTTCAGAGGCTTGCATATGTGGGCAAGCACTCTAACTCTGAGTTACATACTCAGCCTGAGTTTATTTGCTTTTGTTATTGTTATTTTAGTGATTACTGGCTTAGATGTTGAAGTGTCCAAGAAGTAAATTTCAGTGCTGAATTTGGTGAGCTATGGTGATTCCTATTCATCAAAAAAGCTACTTTTAATTAGCTAATAAAATTTTACCATCATAGGGTACAATACAATGGAAACTTTGGAACCACTGGTTTTTGTCATTTCCCATTTTGTGGATGATGAATCTCTCTGAACTTTAGTTTCCTCATCTATAAAGGGAATCATATTAAGATTTATTGCATAGTTTCCCCTCTGATGAGTCTGTCTTGCAATTAGGTAAAAATCTTAAAACAATGGCTACACATAGTAAGTTCTCAATAAATGTTGGCTATTAACTTACAGAAATGATACATGCATAGAGCATTCCTTAGCATGTAACACTCAGTAAATAGTAGTTATTGTCTATTATTAGCTATCTATTATTACCTGTCTATCTAATATTAATTATTAAACAATCCTTTTCCCAGATCATGCGTTCAACAGCCTAAACTAGTGAACAGGTGCACTGACTCCAAGCTTGTCTTTGAGTCCCCAAAAGATAAAAGAAGTTCTTTTTGATTCATCAAGATATCTGCCATGTACACCAAAGCTCTCTAAGAAGTCATATGTTGCTGACAAAAATAGCTTCTGGTTTAGTCTTTTTGTTTTTGTTGTTGTTCCAGTCCTCAGGCTTGAACTCAGGGCCTAGCACTGTCCTTCAGCTCTTTTTGCTCAAGGCTAGTGCTCTAACACTTAAGCTACAGTTCCACTTCTGGCTTTTTGGTAGTTAATTGGAGGTAAGAGTCTCAAGGAGTTACCTGCTTTAAACCTCTGCTCCTCAGATCTCAGCCTGCTGGGTAGTTAGAATTATAAGCATGCCCAGCTTAGAACTAAAATTGTAAGAACATTCCAACAACAGAAACAGATAGGATTTAAACAACTCATACAAGTGAAAATATAAAAGTATGAAAAAGTACAATCAAGCTTAGTAGTGACCAAACAAAGAAAAAATAAAAAATTATATACCATTTCTCATGTAGCAATTTGCAAACAAAAATAAATTATGCTGGTCAGTGTTAGCAAGCATGTATATCCATTCCTAGTAGAAGACTGTATTAAGAGCATACACATACAAACACACACACACACAGGTTTAAACTTTACCCAAACATTCCACTTCTAGAAACCAATCAGAAAAAATGAGCAGACATGCAATCAAAGCCTCTATGTACATAGGATATTTATAAGTATATCACAAAAAACTTAATATCTAGTAACAGAGCAATGAATCAATAAATTAAAGCACATTGGTGTAACAGAAAAACATGTTGTCAATAAATAAGTGTTATTTATTGACAGTGATATGGAAAGTATGTTTATGATTAAAATGCTAAGTAAAAAAGATAATGCAAAGTTATAATTTTATTAGGATATTTGTTTAGATTTGTATATTTGTTTGATAACCATTTTATAAGGGTTTTCTGTGTTTTTCAAAATAGAAAAACAAAAAAGTATTATGTTGAAAAGGGGTATAAACAAAACAATATAGAAAAGAAATGTTGAAGATCTTTAATAATTCCAAATAAGTTATATTTTATGCATTAAAAACTCAGATATGTAGCCTGCATCTTGCATAATAAGAATGCAGAGTGAATGTATAAAATATTCAGTACATATGTATATTTATGTATAACAATGTGTCTGTCAACAACTGGATGTACAGGTACAGCAATGGTCCCATATGATTAAAATAGGGCTGAAAAAATCCCTATCACTTAGTATTTTTACTGTACTGCTTCAGTGTTTATATACACAAATACTATTGTATTTCAGCTGTCTAAAATAGTACATCAATATGCTACACAGGTTTGTCACTTATGAGCAAAAGGCCCTGCATAGCCCAGGGGTATAGTAGGCTGTATCATCTGGGTGTGTGGAAAAACATTGTCTGGTGTTTGTATGACAAAATCACCTGGATCAGCATCTCTCAGAACCTGTTGTGACAATAGGCAGTATGTGACTATACTAAAGAACTTGAGAGACTGCAAATCTATTTCAATTTGCCATTGCCACCCCCATGTATGTCACTGTACAAGCCTGGGTATCCCAGAAGTCTTATTTGCCTCAGTGTCCTGAATACCTAGCACAAACTAGGGGGAAACGTCTTAAATAATACACAATGAATAAATACACTATCATCAAGACTTTCTAAATCAATGATAAAACTACTAAATGTTCAATAAATATAAAACATGGTACTAAATCCTACAAGAACTTTGCAAAACATATTTTTAAAAACTCATATTTCTCTACTCTTTTAATCACAGTATAATGCATCTCAATTGTATGCATATAATAGTCTATGGTAGTTGCAAACATTTATACTTTTATTTTACATTAGTGAGTCTCCTATGTAAGTAAACCATAGCATAAGACACTTTCTGAAACCATAAAATTAGTATTGTGAATTCATGCATTGTGCCCTATGAATAATTAAAACATATGATTACTTTTGAGTACTAAATGGCACTTCAGTTAGTAGCATCCTTGAGTATGTTATTCTAGCTCAAAAATTCAAGTAGAATCATCTAATGCAGATTTGTCTTATGATAGATAATGATGACATTCTCCATCTTTCTACCTGAGCAATTAAAAAGTTTAATAGTCTTTGATGTGGCTGTTTATCTGAATAATTTTCTACACCGGAACAATTAAAATCCACTTATTCGATGGTTTGTGCATTCTCGACTATTGTCTCAAACTCTTTGTTTCTGTGGAAACCTGATGAAAACTTACAGAACTTTAAATCTATAATGAGTTTGCAAAGAGCATTTGTTTTCCTTAATTACTAGGAATATACAGCTGGATTATACATAGCACAATTTCTCTAGTAAACTTTGGGGAACAAAGAGCTTGCTTTGCTGTCTTCTCTCTCCTGGATAAGAAATGGCACAACTCTCTGCTTTGGTTTTGACCCTGGTGCTAAGACTGGAGATTTTCCCAATGCCATGCCAATGTGAAATGCATGAGCATCTCCCCAGACTGCCTTCTGCCCTACAATGAACGGCTGATCCACTTCAGCACCCGCAAAGGAGCTGTCAGCTTGAGTTTCTTTTTCCTCTGCCTCACTACTGCTTGTTCTGCCACCATTATTTCAGCTCAAGTAGGACGATTATTCTTTCAAGCTCTGTCTAGATTATACTGTCCTAAGGGTTACTCTTCATCTATACAGAGTGTCTTTATAAATCCCTGTGGCGATGCCCTGACAGCACCTCATTAAACAAGTGTGCATGGCATCTTGCTTTGTTTACACAGAAATAACAATACCTCAGACCTTAAAGACAAGTACCTTAGGAACAAATGCTTAATGGGAATTAGGAGGAATGTGCCCTTCTCAACACAAACTGAAATTACCATGCGAGTTGATGTTAAAACAACTTATAGCTGTCAAATTCTAAATTAATTAACGTAATATTTAGAAAACCAGAACACTGAAATGTGTGTATTTGCCAAGCATTTCCCCACAAGAGAGATGGCACTTTAATACAAGAAATCTAATTACTGTAACATCCAGCTGGGAAAAACCTCACTGTTCTAGAAAATACCACCAACTCTTACAAATTCTACCTCAGAAGACCAAGTACAGAGGAAAAGCTGTACTCTGTGACTCCTGCAGTCTGAAAGGCAGGAGGCTAGTTCTACCTAAGCCTGCCAGGTCTTCAACAAGCTGCACATCCCCTTTCAATGGCTAATACAGTGCTCTTGAGGACTCAGAGTCTTATTTTAATGGATAGCTTATGGAAGAATTAATTGGCCAAGTAAATGAGGAGGATGTACCCTTCTTTCTCCTTACTTGACTATCTTAGTGTATGTAATTTGAGATGACCCAAATTCTGCTATCTAATTCTGAAGATCCTGTAACTAACAATGTCACCAAGACACAAAGATGGACTGTCCAATCATTTCACAGATGTCTGAAATTTGGAAGAACTTGAAAATTGCCCCTTTTATAAATGGAATGATCTGGGTTTTATCACACCAACATAATTAAAATGGTAAGTTAGCATCTCTCAGGACTCACAACTCATAGATACACCCCCAAATACTTCGATTATTAGCAAGTCCTGACCAGGCACTTTGTTCAGCTTAAGTTTTCAGTTGAACTATAGTGTAAGGCACAGTCAGAAAGAAGCCTAGAGTCTATTAAAAAGAGAGACAGGAGAGAAGGAAGGAGAAGGGAAAGGGGAAAGAGAAGATGCAGCTAACCATATCCTAGAACTTTGGTACTTATCTCCATCTCAAGATGATTCAACCTAGACTCTCCTCTAATTCTCATAGTATCTAAAGTTTCTGAGTAAAGCAATGAAAATTTTAGACCCTACATTTTATTAGAAGCCAGGGAAACATTTTGAACAATTAAATTTTGTCACCATGGCTCCTTTGCTAAAATTTGTTTAGCTTCTGGCAAAAATGGAACATGAGTGCATTGAACAGAACATTACTCTGTACATACAGATAATATAACATCTTTCAAAGTCATCTACAAATGTCTGTGTTTTGTTGAGGTTTTCTCATAAGGGGTAGTACAGTGATGGGGTTCAACCTAGAACATGGCACATGTTAAATAAGCACCCCACTACTGAGCTCCATACCCTAATCCCTCATTTGTTGAGTTTAATGTTTCCCTCCCTTCTTTCCTTGTTTTTTATTCTTGTTTTGTTTTCTTCTTGTTTTTTTTAATGTACTGCTGGAGATTGAAACCAGGGCCTTGCACATGCTAGACAAACAGCCAACGAGCTACATTCTAACCAACTTTAAGGAGTTTTATTTGGAAGCCATTTAGTTTAACATGTGCCACTACTGTTAAGCATTACAATTAACCCTTTGAAATAATAAAAAAACAAGGAAAAGTTATTATAGCTGCACAAAAAGATAGTTGGGTTCTTTTTGTTATTTGCTAATCTAGATAGATATTAGCAATTGAGCAGATGCTGAAGAAAAATATTGGCAAAGGGAAGAAAACCACCCAAATGGTGCTAGAATTATTTCACAAAATTGTTCATTAACATAACACTGTAACAGTCCTTTCTATTTTCCAATTGGAAAAGCTATCTTACAATCATTCAAAACAGGTGGAAATTTACACAATCATTAATACCTAAGGACATAATGCTATGATTGTAGAGTCTACAGAAGACAATAAATATATGTGGCCAAGGCTAACTTGTTTCTTTTCTGAGTTCTATTTTAAATTTAGTGCTTTTAGGGCTGGGAAGGTGGCTCAGTGGTAGAGTGCTTGCCTTGCATGCCTGAGGCCCTGGGTTTGATTCCTCAGCACCACATAAGCAAAAAGAAAAAAAAGCCAGAAGTGGCACTGTGGCTCAAGTGGTAGAGTGCTAGCCTTGAGCTGAAGAGCTGAGGGACAGCGCCCAGGCCCAGAGTTCAGGCTCCACAACCGGACCAAAAAAAAAAAGAACCTTAAATTTAGTGCTTTTAATAACTATATATACAATAATGATGACGTAATTAGTAACAGTGTTATTTGACCAAAATGATCGTACCTGAGGATTAGCATTTGATCATTACCATAATGAAAGCAGTATCCTCTCAGTAGAGGGCGCTATTTGATTCATCTTTGTGGGAAGGAGAGTATTGCAAATTTTTCTGGCTTTGGTATCTTTCCATAAGAAATCTGAAAGATTATCCACATAGTTCAAGAACAGGTTCTAGATACCCTGCCTTGCATGTGCATGTGAAATTTAAGGTGAATCAATTCTGTTTTCATTTGGACATCAGGGCTAAGTGGAAGCTAAAGAGGAAAAGAAAATGACTTTCAAATGGTCAAGAACTTACTGTAAATTTTAAAATTCTAACTTGTAGACATTTATGAAGTCCTATAAATGCAGTGGTTTCATTGTGAGTTTTTTTTCTTTTTGCTCTTTTTTTTTCTTTCCTTCTGAGAATCCATTGGAGAGAAACTGAGTCCTTTTCTGCTTAGATATTTGAAAATCCCAATCAGAGTTGGAAATGAAGTAGATAGAAAAGAGTTATTATTTTTCCATCTGTTCTCTGCTTTCCAATTCATAGAAATACTTGGTATAAAAATGTTAATTCGTACTCTAAAGATATTGAAAAGTAAATCAAAGCAAGGCTGAATGGCTCTCCGTGCTGCTGGGTACACAAAGGGCCAAATCCTTCAAATTATGAGTAGTATTGATAGAATTATTCTCTTCATCTTCTTGCTGAAAAGACAACCTTCAATTATCTGCTACCCAAATTTTATTAAAATATGAACATTTGTGAAAGGCCTGAACAACATAAGTCTATTTAATTTAAAAAAAATTTTTTTGATCAAGTTAGGCAATTCAAAGAAAAGCTTACTTGTAAAGTACTGGCTTCCTCACTCCCTCACAGCAGCAGTTTCATTGAACTTTGTAATTATGCTCTCAGCTTGGATATAGGAATCTGTACTATCCAGACTCAGACTGGCAGCAGGAGTGATACTAAGGAACTTGTAAGCTGGCATCTTTTAGGAGTCCTTTTATAAATGCTCCAAGAGCCAGAAAAACCTCCAAAACTTCTAATTTGCTTCTGGTTTATTTCATCCATCTTCTCACATACTGAATAACTTTCCCTCTTTGGCTGACAGAAGCTGAGAAGTGATTTAATTTTTTTTAATCTTAAAAACTGTGTAGTTTATGACAGGGATTTATATACACTATTTTTTCTATCTTTCAACTTAATCCTCCTCCTCCTCCTCCTCCTCCTCCTCCTCTTCCTCCTCCTTCTCCTCCTCCCCCTCCCCCTCCTCCTCTTCCTCCTCCTCCTCCTCTTCCTCCTCCTCCTCCTCCTCCCTCTCCCCCTCCCTCTCCTTCTCCTCCTCCTCCTTCTTCTGTCAGTCCTTGGGCTTGAACTATGGGCCTGAGCGCTGTCCCTAAGCTCTTCAGGTCAAGGCTAGCACTCTACCTCTCAAGTCATAATGCCACTTTTGAACTTTTCTGTTTATGTGGTGCTAAGAAATCGAATCCAGGGCCTCATGCATCTGAGGCAAGCACTCTACCGCTGTGCCACCTTCCCAGCCCCTCTTCTATTTTCTTTATGCCAAGATTTTTTAAATCTATTTTTAAATTATACATGTGTGTATACACACATATAAAATTCTTTTTGGAATCAGCTAAGATATAAATACCTTCTAAAATTATTCTTTTTCTCTATTTCATTTTGCTTAGTTTTTGCTTTAGTTCAACAGGAAGAAAAAGATCAGGAAAATAAATGTTGGTAAGAACTTTAAATAATAAACAGTATGGCAGGGGTGGGGGGGTTGGAGATGGGAAGGGATGGGAAAGGGAAACAAAGGAGGAAGCAACAATGCTTGATAAGAAATGTACTCATTACCTTGCCCATGTAATTGTAACCCCTCTGTATGGTATTTTCACAACAAAACAACAACAACAACAAAATAAACAGTATGACTTTTAATTTTTTTTATTAGTTAGAAATTATGTACTGAGCAGCCACCAGCTATGTAATTGCTAAAAGTGAAACTAGTAGAAAAGACATCTGTAATCCTAGCTACTCAGGAGGCTGAGATCTAATGATCACGGTTCAAAGCAAGCCCAGGAGAAAAGCCTATGAGATACTTATCTCCAAGTAACTATTGGGAAAAAAAACCAAAAACCCAGAAGTGGAGGAGCCAAGGCACAAGTAGAGAGCACTAGCCTTGAGCAAAAAACTCAGGGACAGCACCCAGAAGTTAAGTTCAAGTCTCAAGACTGGCACAAAGAAAGAGAGAGAGAAAGAGATGGAAGGAAGGAAGGAAGGAAGGAAGGAAGGAAGGAGGGAGGGAGGGAGGGAGGGAGGGAGGGAGGAAGGGAGGGAGGGAGGGAGGGAGGGAGAAAGGGAGAGAGGGAGAGAAGGAAGGAAGGAGGGGAAGAAGGGGAAGAAGGGAAGGAAAGACGGAAGGGAAGAGAAGGGGAGGGAAGGTAAGAGAAGGGAAGGGAAAGAAAGGGAAGAGGGAAGAGAACAGGGGAGGGGAGGGGACAGGAGGAGAGGGAAGAGGAAAAGGAAGGGAAGGGAAGAGGGAAGGGAAAGGGGAAGGGGAGGGGGAGGGGAAGGGAAGGGGAGGGAAAGGAAGGGAAGAGGGAAGAGAAGGGGGAAAGGAAGGGGAGACTTGTTTTCAAGACAGGGAAATAAGAAGTAGAAATCTATTTCATGAACACAGATGTGATCAGCATGTTATCAGAATATGGCCTAAGAAAAACAAGAGTCATAGGCTTTATTAAAGCAACAAAGAAGATTAATAAACATTTTGCAGCTGGTTATCAGCGGCTCACACCTGTAACCCTAGCTTCTCAGGAGGTTGAGAGCTGAAGACTGCCATTCAAACCCAGCCTGGGCAGGAAAGTCCATAAGACAATTAACCACCAAAAACCTGGAAGTGGTGCTGTGGCTCAAAATGGTACAGTGCTAGCCTTGAGTGAAAGAGCTCAGGAAGAGCACCCAGGCCCTGAGTTCAAGCCCATGACCGACAATAAAAGGAAAAAAAGAAAAAAGAAACATACTGTAAAAGATGCGGTAGTCTGGAATAGTTAGCAATTTGGATTTATATTATGACATGATAAAGAGATGATACAGAAAATTTCTGAAAGAAATGGTTGATAATAAATTGTATATAAAATTATTTTCTTAACTCCATGTAAATATGAAGAGTTCTATAATTTAGTTTTTCATATATATTAAGACTGAAGAGGGCTGGGAAGGTGGCTCAGTGGTAGGGCGCTTGCCTTGCATGCATGAGGCCCTGGGTTCAATTCCTGAGCACCACATAAGCAAAAAGAAAAAAGCTGGAAGTAATGCTGTGGCTCAAGTGGTAGAGCGCTAGCCTTGAGCTGAAGAGTTGAGGGACAGCGCCCGGGCCCAGAGTTCAGGCCCCACGACTGGACCCAAAAAAAAAAGACTGAAGAGCAGTAAAATTGTTATGAATAACCTTAAGAGTAGTGGCTTATTATATTAACACATTGTACAGAACACAGAGTAACATCCAAATTCCAGGATAGCTCTATCTCTCTATCTATCCATCTATCTATATATACACACACATACCAACCTAGTAAATTATTTTCATTTTTTAAGAAACTCTTCATTAAGACATTGTGCCTTTGATTCAATCATGCCCATCTTGGCTATTCTGTTAACTCTTGTGATAACTCACATTCCAACCCCATGATAACGTCATCTCTTCATTTTTCTATGTTAGTTCAAATGATTCCATTAACTCTTTTAGTTAGATCTGTCAGATCTTTAACTTGTCCTAAATTTCCAACTGTAAGTTTCCTTCCCCTATTTTTGTACTTCTAAGTAGGGGTCCTGTCATTCTTCTGGTCATCTAAATTGAAAGTATCACAGCCCTAGCTACTTGTCATCAGTCCTGTGCCCCTCCAAATGCAATCCTAAAGATTTCTCTCAGATTGATCTGGTATTGTCAATTTAACATTTATACCTGGTTTATGCTCCCCATCCAGGGAATAATCAAGAGATGAGATCTAGTCCATTCTGTTTGCCAATCCATACACCCTAACAAGTAATATCTACATAAAGAGATACCCACAAAAGTCTGATTTTTCTCTCATAGCTTAGTCTTATCTGCAGAGGCAGCAACTAATACATATAAAAGTTCCAGATGAGATGGCTCAAGCCTATATAGCTACTTGAGAGGCAGAAATTAGAGAGGGGCAGATTGAGGCAGCCAAAGTATAAAAGTTTGTGAGACTTCATCTCAAACAATGTCTGGGTGCAGAGGAAAACACCTATCATCCCAGTAGTAAAGGGAAGCACAAATAGGAAGATCAAAGTGCAGATTGGCTGAGAATAAAATGTTATCTTATCTTGAAAATAATCAATGCAAGAAAGGACTGGTGGAGTTGCTCAAGTGACAGAATGCCTGCTTCACAAGTGCAAGGTTGTGAGTTCAAATTCCAGGGACACACGCGCGCGCACACACACACACACACACACACACACACACACACACACACACACACAAGCTACAGTGGCAATTATATGCATTTTTGTCAGATTATCCAATACAAATGTTTTAAAATGATATTACATTGCATTATTTCTAATGAGAAAAGTTTTCATCCAAACTGTGTTACTTTACATATTGGTACTTTTACACAGACTTCACACCAGTTATACTACTATATTGCATATAATCTAAGATTATATTAGATTGAATTAAAATGTGAAAATATTTTTCTTTCAGCACTTTAAAATTGATGTTTTCTGTTTCCTAGCCTTTATTGCTTCAGATGAGTAGTTAGCCCTTAGTCATATTATTGTTCCCCTGGCTGCTTTGATTTGATTTCTTTATCTCTGGTTCTCAGAAATTCAACTATGAGGTGACTAGGAATGAATCTGTCTCTGCTAGGGGTTTGTTGAGCTTCTAAAATCTATAAATACATATCATTTAAGAATAATTTCCTGCCTTTTTCTTTTCTTTTGGATGATTCTTTATTTTCAGGACTCCAATGAGATGTACTAAACTTTTTGATGCAATTTTTTTAATGCCATGACATTTTGTTCTTTCTTTTGGTGATTTTTTTCTCCCATTTTCCATAATTTTTATTGATCAATCTTCAACTCCACTAATTCTTTTGGCATCTACAATCTGGTGTTAAGCATATACAGTAAAGATTTTAAGTAAAGTTCTTAAGTTTTAAATTTAGTCTTACAATTTCCATCTGATTCTTTTTATATTTTCAGTTTCTCTAAGATTTCCTATCTATTAATTCACAACCAGTATATTTTCCTTTATATCTTTGAGTATAGACACAATAAAGAGCTATTTTTAAGCCTCTGTCTCTAATTTCAACATTTGTGTCATCTCAATGTGTGTTGATGGTTTTTTCTCTTGAAATTGAGTCATACTTTCTTGTGACTGCATATACCTCATAATTTGAGATTGTACTCTAGACATTATATATGATCCATTATGGAGACTTGGGATTCTTTGTTGTTGTTCATTTGTTTTTGAGACAAGATCTACCTATATAGTCCAAACTGGCCTCAAATTTATGATCCTCTTGCCTCCTCCTCCCAAGTACTGGGATAAATGTTCATGCCACAATGCTTGGCAGAGTACTGTGATTGATTCTTAAGTGTGTGAGTGTCTGTGTGTCTATGTGTGTATCTGTGTCTGTGTATTTCTATTTTAGGAAGTGGCACTATGGCTCAAGCAGTAGAGCACTTGCCTTGAGCTGAAGAGCTGAGGGACAGCACCCAAGCCCAGAGTTCAAGCCCCACAACCAAAAAGAAAAAGAAAAATTAACTATTTCTATTTTAACAGGAAATTAAGTTAGCTAAGGTCAAAGTACTAACTCTGTAATGAACAGCACCGAAATCTTTTCAGTTTTGTTGTTTTCCTCACCTATCTATGAATGTATGTTTCATAAACCAGACCAAGATTTGGGAATTGTTTATGTAAAGAATTTAAGGCTATTCCTTTTTCATTCTCCCTTGTCCTAGATTTCTAGCTGCTATGGTCGCTCATTTG
Source organism: Dipodomys spectabilis (assembly GCF_019054845.1). NCBI lineage: Eukaryota > Metazoa > Chordata > Mammalia > Rodentia > Heteromyidae > Dipodomys > Dipodomys spectabilis. The sequence goes on along the minus strand of NW_024870678.1, from coordinate 2,620,780 downwards.
CTCCCCTCTGGTTCCTCAAGCTAGAAAGAGAAACAGTTTCTACTAAGTATTTAGGTGTCCATTATGAGACAAAATGTGCTCCTTCTTCAAGAAAATACAACACAAAATAAAAAATATAAAAATGAGAAATTTGCTGGGCACTGGTGACTTACACCTATAATCCTAGCTGCTAGGGAGGCTGAGATCTGAGGATCATGTTTCAAATCCAGCCCTAGTCCTGAGAGAAGAGCTCAGGGCTGGCAGAGAGAGAGAGAGAGAGAGAGAGAGAGAGAGAGAGAGAGAGAGAGAGAGAGAGAGAGAGAGAGAGAGAGATTCATCTAGATCAATCCTTTATTTCATGTTGATTGCATTTTTGTTCAGTACATTTTTGTTCAGTACATACTGACTGGTGATTCCTTCAGATTTTAGATTTAACAGATGTAATTATCAGTTGAGTTGGTCAAATAAAAGCTATTCTGTCATTAATAGGAGCACAACCATGGGACTCTGGAGTTCTCTAAATACATTCTATAATTTCCAACTCTGTTTTTTGTTTGTTTGTTGCTGGTCCTGGGGCTTGAACTCAGGGGCTGGATACTGTCCTTGAACTTTTTTTCTCAAGACTAGCACTACCACTTCAACCACAGCTATACTTCTGGCTTTTTGGTGATTAATAGAAGATAGGAGCTTCACAGATTTTCCTGCCTGGGCTGGCTTCAAACCACAATCCTCAGATCTCAGCCTCCTGAATTGCTAGGATTACAGGCGTGAGCCACCAGAGCCTGGCTCCAACTCTGTTTTTCATAATAACATAAAACCTTAGGAAAAGAAGCCACAGAAGTTTCTTTCATGAACCTGCCTTTAAAGGAACTAAATGGCTATCCACACATACTCTCTCTCCCACCCACTGGTTCACCAACAGAATCTCTAACCTTTCAGTCTCCAAGGCCCAATTCCTCTTTATCATCCACAGCCTTCTGGCCACGTTTTCTGTAATACTAATTATAATCTGCCTCACATTCTATTGATCTATGTACTGATCATCTTCTAAAGCAAGGCTATGTAAGACTGGAGCCTGATTCACACTCATCTTGGTCCTCCTCACATCTCTCAGAACTATGCCAGCCTTCATTAAGTACTCAGGAAATATTTGCTGATTTTGGAGAAGTGCCATATTATATAAAAGGGTAAGATTCTGACTATTCCTTTGCTTAAGGTAAGCTAAGCAAGTATCTAGCATGTTGGTTTATTTAACTAAGTTTCCTTCCTGAAAGAAGGCCCTTCCCAAGAGGAAATACTATTTGCTGACCCATTGGAAAATGCTGCTGGTGAAACTTGGAGTGTAGCACCTCATAAATCCTCCTAATATATTACATTTCATGCTCCTGCCCAAAATCTACAGTGATTCTAAATCAGAATAAGAAGGCTGTATTTCTCTGCCTAGTTTTTATGATGGATCTGTCCACGACTTTCATTTTCTCTCTAACTTACGTTGTGTTCTCATTAGGCAAGCATCTTCCATCCTCACTGAAACATGTGGTACTTGGCTTCAGATGATCATAGCAATATCTTCACTCTTTTCATCTAAATTCTAATCACTGTAAAGTCAAGATTAACTTCCTCTTTTAATTTCTTATCTCCTAGGAGCTTTCCCAACCCTTGGCAATCTTTTAAATCCTGCTACTCTCCTAATATGTACTAAATTTGTAAGGACAGCTCCTTGAAGTAGACTATGATAGATAAACAAATGAGAGAAATTCACTGATCCCATAAGACATTTTATAGGTAAGGGAGCTGAACACTACAGTGGTTATGTTATCTCCTTTATCTGAGTAAGCCAGTGATTGCCTGATTCCACTGGACCTCTTTCTACTCTACTACACTTGAGATTTGGTTGTTTCCTTTACTAACATTTGAACTTTTTGAATGAAACTTTTATATTTCTTTTTTATTCCTTATAAAATATACATGCAGGTATGAATGAACTTAATAGTTGCCAAGGCTGAGGCTTTGGCTCTCGTAAGAATCCTTGCCTAGCAAATATGAGGTTTTCTCACTCATTCCACTGCACTTCCCAAACTGACACTGAAAGACAAATGGGGGGCCAGGTCTTAGGAGAAGATTCAGTATTTGTTGAAAGGTTAGATAACTTTCTAACACTAAAACTGTGTAGCATAAGAGTTCACTAGGAACATGGCATGAAAGACAGAGAACAAAACTATTGGTGCTCATTTGTGATACAGGGTTCATATTCCTACAAGAACCAGAACTGCCTACTAAGCTCTTTGTAATATCATTTCTGTCTTTCCTGTTACCTCATTAGCCAGGTTGACTAGCTGACTTATTTGGACATAGCATGGTCAGAAGTCTGTATAAGTGGGAAATCAGCAACGCCACAGGAATGGTTTCACTAGAGGAAAGTAAAGGGCCAAGGAGATCCCAGGGCTGCCTCAGCTCTGTTGATTAATGCCTTTAGTTCGTCATGCTAATCACAACTGCTGGCATACAAATACTACCAGTCTGGAGTCTTAGCCAAATACTACAGATAAAAGCTATTCATTCCTTTAGTATCCTGACTGTGTATGAAGTACAAGATACAAATCAAAAGTAGTTCCTAACCAGTGGTTTCATTTGGAATAAAACCAAAGAAGGCATAAAAGAGAGAAAAAAAAGAGAGAGAAAAGCCAGGCACCAGTGGCTCACGCCTGTAATCTTAGCCATTCAAGAGATTGACATGTGAGATCATGGTTCGAAGACAACCCAGGCAGTAAAGTCTATGAGACTTATTAAACTACCAAAAAAGAAGAAATGGAATTGTGGTTCAAATGGTAGAAAACTAGCCTTGCACAAAAGAAGCTCAAGGACAGTGTCCAGGCCCTGAGTTCAAGCCCCAGGACAGGAACAAAAGTGAGAGTGGGGGGGGTGGGGGGAAGAGGGAGAGAGAGACAGGGAGAGAGAGAAGAGAAATATTACTCTATAACTTGTTAAAAGATACTATGGTACTGCTAAAATTCTAACAATATATAAGATGATATAATTAAAATTAATAGACAGATGAAAGCCAATCCATGTATCTGATGGTCCTCCACTCCTTGAGTACTAGGAGGGGAGGAAGCGGGAGAGCTAGCAAACAAGAAGTGGATAGTGAATAATCAGCATGCAGATGCATCAAATGATTTATTTTCTGCCCAGACTTTTTGCAAACACACCTGGCTACCTGTCATTATTTTTAAGACACAAATAACAAACTTCTCTTACAAATAGTTATTTGTGAACATAGTTGTTGGTTGAGGAAACAATTTTCTGCAGGTGTAAAAATTATATTTCTCAATAAGGAAAATTTAGGTATAGCTAGTTTACTCATTAAGCCTTTAGAATTCAGCTTTGGCTTGCTTGCTTTCTTTGAAAATGATTCTTTCATTTTTGGTGCACAAAAGTTTAACCCTAAGCAAGTGGTTTTCAAACATTTTGGTTTCAGGACCCCTCTATGCTCTTAAATTTTATTGAGGAATCCAAAAACTTTTGTTTATATGTCTTATTTTCCCTAATGTTTATTAAAAATTGAAGCTGAGAAAAATTTTAACTATTTTAAATTAATTTAAAGTTACAATGATTAAACTGTTACATTAAATCCATAAAATGAACACAAAAACATTTTATAAAAAATAACTTTCCAAAGTAAAAATAACTTCATAAGAAGGATGACACTGTTCCACATACTTTAATGTCTGGCTTAACAAAAAATAGTCAGATTTTCATATCTGTTTCCATATTCAATGTATTACAATTGAGTTGTATTGGCTGAAGTAATTAGGAAAATCTGGTTATATAGATATAAAGTTGGTAAACAGAAAAGTATTTTAATAGCCTAATAATTACAGATACTATTTCTTGATATTTATATATAAAGTCAAGAAGAAGTTCCTTCCCAAGAGAATACTATGTAAAGGGGGGGGGGAGGGGGGGAACCTGACAAATACTGTTTCTGCCAAGCATAATGAAGGATACATTAGCATCAATGGTAATAAGCCACAGTATGGTCCCTGAATATGGTATGATGAAAATACCCCTCTACCTCTGTAACTTCTTCCAAAAGCCAGTTTAATCATGAGAAAAACACCAGACTCATACCAGACAAGAGGTATCTTACAAAATGCCTGACTAGTGCTCTTCAAAACTGTCAAGAACATCTACAAAAAGCAGAATCTCAGACACTCACTGTGAAGAGTAGCCTAAGGATTATCTAAATGAACACCAGGAAATGAAAACAAAAGGTTTTTTTCTTTGCTGCTATTTTTTGTTTTCTTTTCGTTTTGTCTTCTTTTATCTCTCTTTAGGAGGGTAAAAGGGGGCACAGAAATGGAGGGATAAAGGCTGAATAAATGCAGCAGTGGTACTCACTAGACACTATATTGAAAATAAAATATATAACTTGATTGTGGAGATGCAAGGGAAAAACTGGGAAAGAATGAAAGAAGGGGTGACATTCAAAAACAAATGTACTCATGACTTGACATGTAACTGTAGCCCCTCTCTATATCAATTTATAATAACAATTTGTATAATGAATAATATAACATAAATATAATAAATAACTTATAATAACAATTATTAAAGTAACAATTAAAAATATATAATGGCTAGGAGTATGGCTTAGTGGTAGAGTACTTGCCTAGCATGCATGAAGCCCTGGGTTCAATTCCTCAGTACCACATAAACAGAAAAAGCTGGAAGTGGCACTGTGGTTCAAGTGGTAGAGTGCTATCCTAGAGCAAAAGAAGCTCAGGAACAGTGCCCAGGCCCAGAGTTCAAGCCCCAGGTCTGGGGTAGGGAAAGGTGTGTGTGTGTGTGTGTGTCTGGGGTGGGGAAGGGTGTGTGTGTGTGTGTGTGTGTGTGTGTGTAAGTGTGTGTGTGTGTGTGTGTAAGTGTGTGTGTGTGTGTGTGTGTGTGTGTGTAATATAACAATTTAAATAACAATTTTTTTTAAAGAATAGCCTAAAGGAACATGATAACTTACGGTAATGGGAGTTTTCTGGATGGCATTCTGGAGCAGATATTTAAAATTTTTAATATATGATTAAGATTTAGTTTTTTTTAGTTGCAAAGTAGAATCCAAAGCAGTATTACATTTTCAAAACTGTTACATTCCATTAGTCTTTCTTGCATCTTAAATGGATCTTTTGTGATGCATGATTTTACAAGAGTATACACTGGTTATTGGTTCAATATATTAAAATTTCCAAAAATTGACAATTTAATTATATAATTATCAAAACTCATTTGTACATGGTACCACATATCTTTAATCCACTACTCAGGAGATGGAGGCAGGAAGACTGTGAGTTAAAGGTTAGCCTACGCTACACAAGGAGACACTGTCTCAAAGCAAAACAAAATAACTCCCAACAACAACACTGCCTTTTAAGTTTTACCACTAATCTAAACAGATTAAAAAAAAAGTTCAAGAATTAGAAAGCTATCACACTCATGAGGAAAAAAGACCAAGTTTTTCAAAGTTTTAATTTTCACTTCTTTTCTCAAATTTTATCACTGGCAAAAATATTATTGGTTGTTTTACTTGAAATAAGTCTTCTTTTTTAATGTATAAATGATTTAATTGGCTCTCGGTAAGTTTAAAACACTATTTTGTGTGGATAAATTCCAATGTAAGAGCAAAAAGAGGTCTCATGTAGCCTTGGAGCTGAAGAATAAGTAGCTTTGATTTTGGGTAGAATTAGTGAGTCTACAGCTTTCTGATCAAACTTGTGCTGCTCTGTAACCTCATGGTTCTCTTTTTCTGTGTCGATCTCACCCTCCTGGTTTCTGGGCTGCACAGCTGCTTCTTGAAGTGCTTTGGGATTTTCACCTTCTTGAGGTGTTTGGGGATTTTCACCTTGATGGTATCAATTTGTGTGGAGATGGCAAAAACAAATTTCTGGTGTGTTCCATACAGAGGAACACAATTGAGGGACAGAGGTCCAGTCACAAGTAGTAAGCCACTGCCCAGCTGCTTCAAGAAAACCACTCTTTTGCCTCTGTGGCATCCACTGAGGATGAGGAGGATGGTCCTTGGAGTGATGCTGGCCCATAGCCTTCGCACATGCTCACTGAAGGGCTTTTTGCCATGGCTCAGCAGCTTCTGAGGCACATCTTCAATGTAGTATCTAGGCTTAACCACCTGGGTACCACTGTTCTTGTCACCACCAACTGGTTTTTGTGACAGTCGCAAGAACCTTCTTCTCTTTTCAACCTTGGATTTAGCAGCTGAGTACTTCCTCTTGTAAGTGGCTTTTCTGGAATCCATAGCAGACCTGGAGTATCTGACAACTCCTCGGACCAGGTCAGGGTTTTGGCTGCAGCAGGCCTCCCTTTCTTGAGTATTTTAGCCTTACAGGTAGCCTTCTTCACCTTGCCATCAGCACCAGCCTCTTTGGCTTCAGGTTTCTTCTCCTTCGTGTCCGGCTTCTCAGCCTTTTCATCCGCCATCTTGTAAGATGGGAAAGAGCGAAATGACTTTTGAAGCGAGTGTCTGTCAAACGTTGTGAGAAAATGTCTGCCAAGTCTAAGTAACAGTAGTTTGTCTGTCACTCAGTCTTTAAGGAAAAGATGATTTTTTTTCTTTTTCTTTTTTTTTTTTTTCTGCCAGTTGTAGGGCCTGAACTCTGGGCCTGGGCGCTGTCCCTCAGCTCTTCAGCTCAAGGCTAGCGCTCTACCACCTGAGCCACACCGCCACTTCCAGCTTTTTCTTCTTATATGGTGCTGAGGAATTGAACCCAGGGCCTCATGCATGCAAGGCAAGCACTCTACCACTGAGCCACCTTCTCAGCCCAAAAAGATGATTTTCTTGAACTAAAGTGGCTAGTTCATCTTGCACCTCTAACGACTTCCCAAGGGCTTTTCTTCAAGACATCTACCATACTTCTTATTCAGTAAAAGAGTATCATGATGAATACTTCCCATTTCATCAGAAAGAATATTGAAAAGACATATTTTCAAGGTTAAGACAACAAAATTAATCACTTTTACTCCTTCTTGAAGGATATATACTTAAAGGGAACTAGCTTTTGTTTGTCATTTGTTTTTATTATAGATATGTGGCAAGACCTCTGATTTGGTGCCACTGTCTTGATTCAACACATTGCTTTTGTACCATTACTGTAACTATCACCCCAATGAGAAAAAAAATGTATTTTAGCATTTACATAATGTGTTTGGATCTCAAGAACCCCTGAAAGGCTCTCATGGACCACTAGAGGTCTAAGAGGTATGTAAGTGATGTTAGTAACTATGATTGTGACTTTTCCATATGCTCCAATTAAGTCAAGGCAAACTGTCAAGAAAGGAAACTAGAAAGATCATGCCATGTTCATGTGGCTGAACTGCTTCATTTTCCTTTATTCAATCTCTAAAAGGGAAGAAGAAAGACAATTCTCTTTTTACTCTCTCATAAGAAGGGAACATTTCCCTACCTTTTTTCAAATCATGTTCTGTAATCCTATCTACTCAGGAGGCTGAACTCTGAGGACCTCCATTCAAAAACAGCCTAGACAGCTGGGTGCTGGTGGCTCACACCTGTAATCCTAGCTACTCAGGAGGCTGACATCTGAGGATCGAAGTTCAAAGCCAGATGGAACAGGAAAGTCTGTGAGACTCCTATCTCCAATAGACCATTCAGAAAACCAGAAGTGGCGCTGTGGCACAGTGCTAGCTTTGAGCTGAAGAGCTGAGGGACAGCATCCAGACCCTGAGTTCAAGCCCCACAACCAACAAAAAAACAAAGGCAAAACAAACAAACAAACAACCCAGCCTAGACAGGAAAGTTCCTGAGACTCTTATTTCCAATTAACCATGAAAAAAACCTGAAGTGGAGCTGTGGCTCAAGTAGTAGAATACTAGACTTGAGCAAAAAAGCTCAGGACAAGTGACATGGCCCTGAGTTCAAGCCCCACACTGGTACAAAAAAAAAAAAAAAAGAAAAAGATTGAATACCTAATACCAGGCCCTGGCCTGGAGACAGACCACATATAGTCTTCAGGCGAGCAAAGTATACTTAGTGAAAGAATTATAATCATATAAATGATTTGAGGCAGAGCTTGTCCAGAACATTTTCAGAAACAATGTAGTGATAAAGAGCATAGAATCCAGCTGCCAAACTACCATTGATTCTGCCGCTTACTAGCTGTGTGACTTTGGGAAAGTAACCTTTAGCACCTCAGTGTTTCAATTTCTCCACCCATAAAATGGGTATAATAATAATGCCTACCTATGCTAAGTATTAGATAAGCTAATTTATGAAAGGTGCTTAGCTTGGTTCATGGCTGTTAGCTATTATTATCATGCAAGTGCTTTATCATGCTTTTCTACTATCATGCTTTAGCCAGACTGACTGGCTGACTTATTTGGACATAGCATCATCAGAAGTCAGCTTAGGTAGAAAATGAGCATACACAAAGCAGCAATGTCACAGGAATTGTTTTGCTACAGAAAGGCAAAGGAAGCCGGGCGCTGGTGGCTCACGATGTAATCCTAGCTACTCAGGAGGCTGAGATCTGAGGATCACGGTTCAAAGCCAGCTGGGGCAAGAAAGACCGTGAGACTCCTAAGCGCTCGCCTTGAGCTGAAGAGCTGAGGGACAGCGCCCAGGCCCAGAGTTCAAGCCCTACAACCGACAAAAAAAAAAAAAAAGAAAAGAAAAGAAAGGCAAAGGAGACAATAGGGGCTACTTGGGACTGCTTCTTTGAACGTCACAGTGTAGAATAACAGAAAGAATCCTGGAGATATCAAGAAGTTAAATGCAGATCTCTCTGGACCAGGGACAGGTATATAAAAAGCAGGATACCTAGTGTCTTTTTCATTTTACTTGTGGCATATGTCACTATTTTTTAGTTGAATCAATCTTTCCCTTTATCAAGATAATAATATAGCATGACTCAAGTGACAGATGCTATTCTGTGAGAGGCTAAATTCAAACCCTAGCACTATCAAGACAAATAGAAAAGGGCTGGAAGCCTAACTCAAGTGACAGGATATTTGTGTGAAGACCTTGGGTTCAATCTCTAGCGGCACAAAAAAAAAAAAAAGTAAAAATGACACTAATGTACAGAGGTCTACTCAGTATGTTTAAAAATCTACAAATAAATTATTTCCCCTAAGAAAGGGACCATGGCTCAAAAACAATCATTACAGACTGTCAATGCATTCGGACCTTGCTGTAGGAAGTTTTCCTAATGATGTCATAATGGTGGTATGGTGTGTATTGAGCTTCCCAGAAAACTAGTTTAGACAGTCCAAAGCTGACACCTTGCCAGTCACACAGGATGATTCTTTCTTTACTGGGCTTGGATATTTTTTTCTTTACTGAACATGTGTGTGTGTGTGTGTGTGTGTTTTGGGGGGGGGGGTTGTTTTTTACAACTAGATAGCCTGGCTAATAAGATCACTATAATTAATTAAATTTTAGGCTGTGTCTGAAGTTGAATCAATTTAAGGAGCCCCTTCATACAAGTATTCAATATCTGAATTGCCACAATTGTAAGGCTGCAAAGAAATGCAAAATCATCATTACAACAAACAGTGAGAAATGAATTGACCACTTAAAAATATAGCCTTTCTTTGCATATCTCTCATGGCTTAATACTAGGAACTAACCCTATCCCACATGCCAGTGTCTTTTGTTGATCATTCAGAACTTGTCTGATGTAGTGGAAAGAGCAAATTTGTCTTTTGCAAAGTCACTGGCATATGAGGATATATCTAATTTAGGGAAGAAAAACATCATCAGGCACAATGGCACTACAAAATATTTTAAAACAAAACAGTTGAAAATTTCATGAATTAAGAAGATATGAAGAAAAAGTATAATATCCTTAAATGTTTCCATTAAAATTATTTGCTGTGTTACTGAACCACTAAATATAACAATTTATCATCTAGATGTATTTTATCATCTGATTTACTCAACATCATGAATTCCTTTTTACAATAATTGTACCCTTGTTGTGTTCTATATTAATTCATATCACTTTGCTACATACAGGAGTAGTAAATCATAATACTACACACAATGGTAAATAAAAGAAATTCTTCATATCTTAAAATAATAGTTTATCATCTCAGATTTTTTAAGAAAGTTATGCCAAAAATAAAACCTCTTTGTTTATTCTAAGAGTTTGGTTCACAGTTGAATAAAACAGCTCAGTTGTTACAAGCTATTTTTGTCAAGTAAGATAGAAGTGATTCATATAAGTGTTTATGTAAGTTTATAACTATTATTTTCATTTTTATCATTGAATCCCAATCAACTTTCTTCCTAGCCTCTCCATCATTAAGTAAACAGACTATGAACATTTTAGCCTTTAAATGGTCTTTTCCTAAGTCTTCAAAAATAATGTACCTATTGTTTAACTACAGGTAAATTATTGGTGTCTGCTCCAAGAAAATTCCTTGCCTCCTGACCTAGACCCAGAAAAATTCAACAGCCCTGTCCTTACCAGGTGCCTTTTGCAAAGGGAAGAGCTTCAGCTTTGAGAACATGGGAGTATTCTCGATTGTGTTTCTCTGGCAAAGGGAATAAAACCTAAATGCAAACCTTAATAGAATTCTGTCTGGAGATAGCAGGTTATTAGGAACTTAATGAGATCAGTTCAGTAGAAGTCTGAAGGGTCCACATTAGCCTGAATGAGATCACTGATTGAAATAGGCATAACCCCAACCTCATTGATCCAAAACCCTATGCAGTCTGAAGTGCCACAACACTGCAAATTAGAGTCTGTTTTAAAAGTTACAAATTTATCAAGCTGGAAGTCACTAGCTTTTATAAAAAGTATTCATAAAATGCCTGGCAGATATAAATAAAGCTTTCTCTTCTCCCTTATAGCAAAGCAATTCTTTGTATGTAAAAGTCAAGATAAATCAGAGATTAGGAATGATACTTAATCAAAGAATAATGTTTAAAGTTATATCTAATTTGTATGTTTTCCTTAATATTTATAATCAATAAGCATACTGAATATTCACTGAGTACTGAGAATTCTAGAATATTGAAAATGCAGAATTCATATTTATAATGAATCTGCAGTCTCCTTCACTTATAAAAATGTTTGCACATGTATATAGTTTATCTGTAAAACATATTACTTATGTGATAAGATGTCAGAGTTTTAGAAATTCATTTTCTTTGACCCTAACACAAATAGGCCAGATATTATGGCACAGCAGACAGGTAATGAATATGAAAATGGTAATTATTTAAGTCATGCTTCTTTGGATCCTGGTAATATTACTATGTGTTCTTTTTATCTCACGTGCTAACCTCATCTTGATTTTTTTAATCTCTCATATATGAATTTACATTATAGCCCCCAAACTGATTTTATTTTTACTTCCAGCAACAGTTGACAATTCTCTCTGCATTTCTAATTTTGCTTTAGAGCCATTCTAAGTCCAAATTTTGTGCCAATACCTATAAAAAGCACATGGCAAATATAGATGAGTATTTCTCTTAATGAGATTTTTACATTGGTCCTAACTCTGAAAAACATTTAAAGCTGAAACAGGCGGAGAGGAGAACATGAAGGATTTTAACATGTGAAAAGGCCAATGAGTCTGGACGTGCCTGGATACTTACTCTCTCACACAGCTCTTCAAATGTGCAGTCGGCAATGGTTCCACAGGCTTTATTCAGCCGCAGCTCTCTGCCTTGCACTTTTAGAATCCTTGGTCTAGTTACTATGGGAACATGAACAAAGACTCAATCTTGTCTGGATAATTACTATAAAATTCATCTCTTACAGATAGGAAATGCATAGCTTGATGAATAATAGCACATGATTCAACACATAAATTAGACAAAATGCTGATACAATGACTGCCACTTGAGCGTGGCATCAACCCATATACAGCAATGGAACTTATTAATTGGTCAGTGGAGATTGGGCATTGTGTTCTAAATGTATTCTCTTTCAAGAGAAATTAACTTACGTACAATCATTTTGTTTCTGAGCCAGCTCATCAAACAACTTATCCATGACAGCCTCCACATCAGCTTCACTTGTGCTACAGTGAAAAGAATAATAGAATATGAAATTAATAACACTTGAAGCCAACATCAAACAGCTGCCTGAGCCTGCTTAGCTTTTTGCCCATAAAAAAGAGAACAGGATGTTATGCTCTAAATACAAACATTAGATTTAGAATACACTTAAAAGCAGAGAATATTAACTCTCAGGTAGATGATTCTGCCTTATTTGCATACACTGAAAGACTTCTGTGCTTCTAGCTGTTTTCAGTAATGAGACCAATACAGGCAGAGTAAATCCATTAATACTATGTGTACACAATGAGAAGAAAGCTCCTGGCTCTCTCTTGCATGCAAAACAAGAGCAAATAGACAAGGCAGTCAAGCATCCAGCAAAGTATCCTTTGAAATCTCTACTGAGAGGGTACACGTGAAATTAAATAATGAAGCTGCTTTTAAAAAAAGAAAACCCAAGTCAAGCTACTGACTGAGAGGATCAAGCATCCAGAATTAAATTACTAGTTTCAAAATACCAACTTGATCTGCACATGAATAACTTTATCAGACTTCTCTAAGTCTGAGGACTTACATAAGATAAATTTCTATAAGTAAAAGGGTAAATTATACATCTCACACTTTCTCTCACTAGTGGACTTTTGGAAATTCCAGAAAATTCTCTCTGTGGTACATACTATCATAGTTACTACGAAGTTAGCCTTATCCCACAATCTTTTGTATTCTAATTAGAAATCACCATATGGTTGAGGGAACCCACATATAGAAATGTGATAATGCTATGGCCTTTTTTCTTCTCACTTTGCTTCGAGTGGTTGGTAAATTAGCAGTCAATAAAATAAAATAACTTGTAGAAGAAAGAAACACTACTTTAAAAAAAAAACTTGAAGTGAAAATGTAAGTTTACTCCAATTCTTCATAAAAAAATTATACAGGATGACCTGCCAATATGCTTAATTTTGACACACAAATCACTCTTCGCTAGTTGGGGAACTAATTGAACTACAATCTGAACATCCACTCTAATAAAGTCTTACTGAAAATTAATTCAACATATTGTATTTTTTAAGCTTAAACTAAACAAAACCATTCTCCCTTGAGATAATTATCAAGTGGCAGACATTTAACATACAACCACCTAATTCTTCAACTGTTCCATAGCAAATGACCTAAAAATGCAGCAAAACACAAAGTCATTATGAAGGGCATGGAACTGTCACATTACAAATTATAGCGACTCTACCACTTTCTTGTAAGAGAAATATTATTTCCTTTCAGAAAGCCTATATAAAATTTGAAGAAAGCCATATTAAAAGAACTAAATGATATCACAGAAAGTGATTATGGAGAGAGACAATGTAAATGTCTATGCCCACACAACCACAGGTATGTTTATATACCATTCTGGAGAATTCATTTGGACCATTTACACCTTGCAATGACAGCGTGCATAAGCACAAGCTTTGGAGAAATGATTTACCTTTTAAGATACGTAGAAGAAAGGAGAGAGTGGGTCTGGGGTACAGCACTGGTCAAGCATGTGCAAAGTTCTGGGTTTGATCCATATCATATCATGCACACACACAGCAACACTAGCCACACAACATATCTGCATGCTTTTAGAAATCAATCTTGCCTTAAGCGAGGCATGTTATCCAATATAAAGGAAGAACTAAATTCTGAAAAATAACTCAGATAGATAACGTTTACCATAAATATTTGGTAAATAAGCAATAAATTACTTGGTAGCAATTTTTTTAACCTTAGTGCCCTTTTTATTTTATTTTATTCATTCACTCATTTATTTTGCTGGTCCTTGGGGCTTGAATTTAAGGCCTTGGCACTGTCCCTGAGCCTCTTTGTGCTTAAGACTAGCATTCTGCCATTTGAGCCACAGCTCTGTTTCTGGCTTTTTTGAGTGGTTTATTGGAGATAAGTGTCTCATCATGACTTTTCTGCCTGTGCTGGCTTTGAACCACAAATCCACAAATCCTCAGATTGCAGCCTCCTGAGTAGCTAGGATTACAGATATGAGCTACTGGTGCCCAGCAGTGCTCTTTCTGCAATATGTTATTATTTGGGGGGGGGGGGGGGTCCGGTCATGGGGTCTGAATTCTGGGCCTGGGCGCTGTCCCTTAGCTCTTCAGCTCAAGACTAGCGCTCTACCACTTGAGCTACAGCGCCATTTCCGGCTTTTTTCTGCTTATGTGGTGCTGAGGAATGGAACCCAGGGCCTCATGCTTGCCAGGTAAGCACTTTACCACTGAGCCAACGTCCCAGCCCCATCTATAATACATTATTAACATGTGGTTCAACAGACTATATTTTAAACATATCTTCTCAAACATATGTGAAACTTCTATACCTGATATCACATATAGTAATGATATATGAGATGGCAAAATTGTCATTTTCCCAGTTTTTTTCTTAAAATTGGTTGTTTATGTTGGCTTTTGGTTTCATTATGTCTTTAAGACAGGGTTTCTCTATATAAATGTCTATGTCTACACAGCCACAGGTTTGAGGATGGCCTTGAATTTACTATGTAGTCCAGGCTGGTGCTCAAATCCATGATCCTCCTATCTCAACCATCACGTGTGACACAAATTTAATTTTTACCTATAACACCCTTAGAAAAATTTCATTATATGATCACAAATCCAGAACTTATCAAATAAAAATTTTAAAAATTCCAACAGATTAAAAGGTTAAAACTCCAACAGAAAAACTGCCTTCATTCAGAGTACACTATACATATCTATGAAATTGTTACAGTAAAACCTCATCATATTATAAATATAGGCTAATTTAAAAAAAAAATTTTTGTCAGTCATGGGACCTGAACTCCAGACCTGGGCACTGTCCCTCACCTCTTCAGCTCGAAGTTAGTGCTCTACCACTTGAGCCACAGTGCCACTTCCAGCTTTTTCTGCTTATGTGATGCTGAGGAATCAAACCCAGAGCCTCATGTATGAAAAGCAAGAACTCTACCACTAAGTCACCTTCCCAGCCCTCAAAAATAAAAAAAAATTTTTTTTTTTTGGTTGGTAGTGGGGTTTGAACTCTGGGCCTGGGCGCTGTCCCTGCGCTCTTCAGCTCAAGGCGAGCACTCTGCTCTACCACTTGAGCCACAGCACCACTTCCAGTTTTTGAGTGTTTTATTGGAGCTAAGAGTCTCACAGACTTTCCTGCCCAGGCTGGCTTTGAACTGAGATCCTCAGATCTCAGCCTCCTGAGTAGCTAAGATTACAGGCATGAGCCACCAGCACCTGGCAAAAATAAAATATTTTTAAGAAATTGTCAAGGGACAGGAACAGGTAAATTGCATGAAAAGGTAGTTCAAAGGGCAAGAAGCATGTGTGAAAATTATTCATTATTCATTAAAAGTGAAATAATGAGATACTATTCTTCTATCCTATCTGGCAGAGACACGGAAAAAATAAAAAAACACTCTGAACAAATGTATGAATAGAAAAGACATTCATCATAATATTAGTACAAGACTTCAGGATGTGATGGTTAATATCAATTGTCAACTTAATTGGATTGAGAAAAGCCTTGAAGGTTAGTAAAGCACACCCCTAGGTGTGTCAGTGAGAATATTCCCAGAGACAATGAAATCATGAGAGTTTTGATTTTCATGAATGATTTAATCCATTGATAGACCCCAAATCTGAATTAATTATTAGGAGGTGACAGGACTGGGGGCAGGGGAGCCTGGTTAGAGGAAGTGGGACACAGGGATCCTGTCACTGGTCTCTGTCTTTCCCTGTCCTCTTCCTGTAAGCAGCACTGTTCTACTTCCAGTCCAGTGTAATATAAGCTGTTTTACCATCACGAAAAAATAAATCTTTCCTCCCTTAAGTTGTTTCTGTCCAGTATTCATTCATAGTGATAATAAAAGTAAAGCACAGGCTGAGCACTGGTGGCTCATACCTGTAACCCTAGCTATTTAGAAGACTGAGATCTAAGGATTGTGGTTCAATCCCAGCCCAGGCAGAAAAGTCTGTGAGACTCTTACCTCCAAAAACTACTCAGAAAAAACTGAAAATGGCACTATGGCTCAAGTGGTAGAGTGCTAGCCTTGAGCACAAAGAGGCTCAGGGACAGTGCTTAGACCCTGAGTTCAAACCCCAGGGCCCACAAAAACATAAATAAATAAAAGTAAAACACAGGCCAACCAGATAATATGTAACACATTGCTGGGCATTGGTGGCTCACACCTGTAATACTAGCTACTCAGGAGGCTGAAATTTGAGGATCATGGTTTGAAGCCTTTCTGAGCAGAAAAGTATATGAGGTTCTTCAATTAACCACCAGAAATCTGGATGTGGAGATGTGGATCAAGTGGTAGAGCTCCAAACTTAAGGAAAAAATGCTCAGGGATAGGGTCAAGATCCTGAGTTCAAGCCCCAGGACTGGCAAAAAAAAAAAAAAGTTTAGCAAAATAAAACACAAGAAAGTAGTGGTGCTGTTAGTTTAAGGGGAAGGGGAGAGTGGATGAATGACTAGGAAAAGGGGGAAACTGAAGATAAGAATCCAATGTAAGCTGGGTACTACTGGCTCACACCTGTAATCCTAGCTACTCAGCAGGCTGAGATCTGAGGATGGCAGTTCAAAGCCAGCCTGGGCAGGAAAGTCTGTGAGACTCTTACCTCCAATTAACCACCAGAAAACCAGAACTGGTGCTGTAGCTAAAGTGATAGATCACTCGCCTTGAGCTGAAATGCTCAGGGACAGTACCCAGGCCTAGATTCACGGCCCACGACCAATCAAAAAAAAAAAAGTAGAAGAAAAAAAGAATCCAATGTTTATCCTACAAATTTTAAAAGAGGAAGAGAAGGGCGGGTAGGGAAGGGATGAGTGAGAATGTTGAAAGGGGTGACATTGATCAAGATATATACAACTACTTAGAGATAGTAATTAATAACAAAAACAAAAATACGTATCATAGAATCCACTACTCTGTTCATAGGAATTTTAACTAAGGAAATAGTAATGGTTAATTATGACTGATTATAATATCACTAAAGTGAAAAAGAGGGCTGGGAAGGTGACTCAGTGGTAGAGCGCTTACCTTGTATGCATGAGGCTCTGGGTTCGATTCCTCAGCACCACAAAAGCAAAAAGAAAAAAGCCAGAAGTGGCGCTGTGGTTCAAGTGGTAGAGCGCTAGCTTTGAGCTGAAGAGCTGAGGGACAGTGCCCAGGCCTAGAGTTCAGGCCCCATAACTGGCAAAAAAATAAAAAATAAATAAAGTGAAAAAGAATCTAATTGTCCAGTGATGGAGTTATTGATTAAATACATCTGGATACATCCATACAATGGAATATTATGCAGGTTTTTCCCTGCAAAATATTTTCAATTAAGTCACAAAGTGGACGGGTAAGATCTGTAAATGAGCCTACAATAACTGAGTATGGACTCCTGCTGTATGGTTGCACTAGCAGGAGGCCCAGCCCCACTCTTCCTGTTACCTCTCTTCTATATTTCTCTTTTTCTCCATTCTACAACATCTTTATAAAGAGAGGAAAGAGAGCAAGATTCACTGGCCTTGGCATTCAGTTTTCATCATAAGATCCTTTTCCTTTTCTTCAGAGAGATGATTTACCTTCTGCAAAGACAAGAAAATAAAAGGAAGAGCTCTCTAAGAGAATCCCTTAGAAAGATTAGATTAATGTAGAAGAAGCAAAGACTGGCATGAAATGGATGAAAAGGACCTTAGTAAACTGAGAAATGAGAACATGGGAGGTGGAATGCAAGTCAATTTTCACCAAAGACCCCTCCAAAGCTTTCAGCACTACTAGATACATTAGGCAAACAAGAAGTCAGTCTGTAAGTAGGAGGGGGGGCGCACTAAAAATAAGGCAATAGCAGTTCCGCAGCAGTTCCTCCTCTACCTAAATAGCAAGTCCCTACCCTAACTCCACGCTAGTAGAAACTGGTAAGGATACCATCTAGAAAAGCTTTAACTGAAGAAAGATGGGCAAACACAACACTGAAATACTACACATTATACAGTGAAACCAACAACCCCAAATCTTCAACATCCAGAATTATACAAGCAATGCTTCTATCCCAGGAAGAAGACAGAAAGTTTTATCTCTGGAGGAAACAAGGATAAATGGTTACTACTAGGATGAACTACTACATATTAGAACTGGACCTACTACCTATTAGAAGAGCCAAAAGAAAGAACTTACAAATACTGATATTTGGAGGTAGCTAATGAAAAATCTAACTAGTTACATTATCTAATAAAGCTGAACGATATGCACATTTTAATACCTTTTTAAATTTTGTATTCTTTTTAAAATTTGTATTGTTATTTTAAAGACGATGTATAGAGGAGTATATTTCTTTTTGGATGTTACCCCTTCCCCCACCCTCCCATTCCCACTCACAAGTTGTATAGTTCATTTTCAACATAGTGTCTAGTGAGTACCACTGCTGTATTTGTTCAACCTTTGGCCATCCATTTCTGTACCCCTTACCTTCCCAAAGACAGATAATGAACAAACAAGACAAAAAGAAAACAAAAACAACAGAGGGGGAAAAAAACCTTGTTTCCATTTCCTGAAGTTTATTTTGATAAATATTATTTTATACAATCAGAAGCATACAGGCATTGCACCTTTGTGTTCCTCACCTAAGAGTAGCCTCCTTTGGTCTCCCTGTGTGTGAGTGCCTAGAGTCCTACACAATTAATTTCTCATGCCCCAGAGTATTTTAGATCTAACTAGAAGACCAATCCAGACATTTCAGTATCTGACTAGGAAGTATGCCAAAGAATGTGAGAAAAGAAAAGAGCAAAAGAAAAATTAAATTTAAATTTCTAGCACTGAAAGCTAAGACTTGATAAGTTGGCAGAGTCCTTTGCATATCCAGCACAAAGAATAGGGTAAGGGGAACTCCTTTACAAGGGACATTATCTGGAAATTTCAGGAAATCCAGAAACAGAAAAATCCTAAAAATTTCCAGAGAGGAAAAACAGGTTAAATATTGCAGATCAAGGAACTTCTATTCAAACAGTAAAATAAGATAAACTTGAAGATAATGATATCATGTCTATAATTTTAAAGGAACATTATCATTAAACTATTCATGCCCAATCAAATTGCTACTCAAGTAAAATACAGACATTTTCAGATATGTAAGACCTCAAAAAATGTACATTACCCATGTACATTTCCCAGAAAAATACCTGAGGGCATTCTGCCAGAACAAAGAAAGAGTTCTGCTTCTAGTAGGACAAAGTAAGCCCTAGTCTAACCATTTGTCCAACTCATAGTTGATAACCATAAATTGTGGACAAAATACAAAAACTAGTACCAAAAGGGATTGGACAGTGGACAGAAACAGGCAGACTCTGGAGGAGAAGTAAACAATATTCATTTTTACAGCTTTCCAACTGGGGACAGCACAGTCAATACTGCTCGGAGCAACTAAAACTCCAATAGGAAGTCTGTAGACCTTTTAACATGAAAAGCCAGATAAGAACCAGGAATATCCATGCATTTGGAAAGTCAAGGGCAATCTGGAAAAAGTGTTTCAAAATTCCCAGGAGATATTAATATGGGCAAATGCCTTTATTTTACATTGCCACTGGTGAAATAACTAAGAGTCTGTCCTAGATCATTTCCAAATTGAGTATAACATCCATTGCTTCAGCTAATTTCATTTCTCTTATTACCATGTGTCTGGCTTTTTTACTCAATATTATGCTTGAGACTCATCTATCTTGATTTTCAAGCGTAGTTTATTTTTGTTACTGCACTGTATTATATTACATGAAAATACCACAATTTATTATCATTTCCCTGTTGATGGGTATGTTTATCTCCAAAGGGTACCAAAACAAAATAACAATAGGTGGCTTAAAAAGAGAGAAACGTATTTTTCTCTAGTTCTGGAGGAAGGTATGGCAGAACCAGTTGCTCCTATGGCCTCTCCGCTTCATTTGCAGATGACTGTGGTCTTCCATGTCTTTCCATTGTATGTGTGCATGTCTGGGCACAAGTTTCTTTTTCTTATAAGGACATGGATTATATTCAATTAATACACAGGATATAGTTAAAATATTTCATTTAATCTTAATTACCTCTGCCAAAACAGTCTCCAAATAAAATAATATCATTGGTTTCCATGTTTGAATTTGGGGGGAATACAACACAATTCAGCCCGTAACAGTGAGTATATACACAGTTCAGAGTTTGAGGTGACTATGAATAGTGTTCCTATGAACACTCCAGTAATATTCTTTGGTAAACTCATGCAAATAGTCTGTAGGACATAAAGTGAGAAGTACAGTTGCTGTTTCTAGGGTATGTTCAGCTTAGTAGACAATGCCAAACAGTTTTCTAGGATGGTTCTAGCAGTAAATACTCTGGTTGGCAGTGTACTAAGAGTCTACTAGTTCTATGTCCTTGCCAACAGCCAGCATTTTCCATCTCATTCCAAGTATGCAAGAGACAATATAAATTGCTTTGATGTAAACTGTTTCAAATTGCTTTATTAACATAGGTAGGGCATAACATAATAAATATAACTTAATTAATGAAAGAATTCAGAAATTCTTAATAAAATGTCATATACATAAAATATTTTAAATCCATTTTTCAAACCATATGAGAGCCTGGCTTTCTTAAGTAGGAAATTTCAAGATTATTTTTTAAAAAGGGGCTGGGAAGGTGGCTCAGTGGTAGAGTGCTTGCCTTGCATGCATGAGGCCCTGGGTTCGATTCCCCAGCACCACATAAGCAAAAAGAAAAAAAGCTGAAAGTGGCGCTGTGACTCAAGTGGTAGAGCGCTAGCCTTGAGCTGAAGAGCTGAGGGACAGCGCCCAGGCCCAGAGTTCAGGCCCCATGACCGGACTCCCTCCCCCCCCAAAAAAAGATTATTTAAAAAAAAAAAAAAGCTTTACCCTGGGCACCAGTGACTCACACCTGTAATCCTAGCTACTCAGGAAGCTGAGATCTGAGGATCCCAGCTCAAAGCCAGCCTGGGCAAGAAAGCTGTGAGACTCTTTTTTTTCTTTCTTTCTTTTTTTTTGGGGGGGGGTCCGGTCATGGGGCCTGAACTCTGGGCCTGCGTACTGTCCCTCAGCTCTTCAGCTCAAGGCTAGCGCTCCACCACTTGAGCCACAGCGTAACTTCCAGCTTTTTTCTTTTTGCTTATGTGGTGCTGGGGAATCAAACCCAGGGCCTCAGGCATGCAAGGCAAGCGCTCTACCACTGAGCCACCATCCCAGCCCCTGTGAGACCCTTATCTCCAATAAACTAGTCAAAAAAGGGGCAGAAGTGGTGCTGGGACTCACATGGAAGAGTGTTAGCCTTGAGCACAAAATGGTTCAGAGATAGTGCCTAGGCCCTAAGTTCAAGTCCCAAGATTGGGGGCGGGGGAGGAACATTAGCCAGAAAAAGTGCCTTTAAATTCAAAACAGGTAAGAATATAATGTTATTTAATTAAGCAAAGTTGGCATATCATCAGTGACTTCACAACTCCAGGACCCTCTTATCAGTTCCTTGCTAAAAAATTAACATTGCCTTACAACAAAAATGTATACTTAGACATATAACCATGCTTGTAGAGCTCTAAAGAGCCAGGATTTTAAAATAGTTGTGTTTAGAATATAAGACCTAAGATTGGCAACAAGCGTATTTAGAAAACAAATGTACAAAAATACACCACAATAAAGATGACACAAAATTACAAATATTAATTAAAATTAAGTTCAAATTACAAACCTAACTGAAAAATATTCCAGCCTAAAGGGTAAAATTTGAATCAGGACACATGGTAGGGCCTTGGCAGAGGTAGTTAAGTAGCTGTATGGAAATGTCACAGCATGAAAAATAAGCTATGTTTGGAGTTCTCTTTAGAGCTACAAAAATAATATAATGTCCTAGAATCAAATGCCCTGTTGAACCTACAAGGAAAGCTGACTAGGGTAGCATCAAAATGATCAGGAACACATCAAGGAACTAAGCTCAGATGCTCTGAATAGTACTCCCTTTCCTATGGGAGACAGAAATGAATAGGGATAAAGAATATAACTGTCTTCCTACTCTGGATGATTGCTTATCAATCAAATGCTAATATATAGTAGCTTGGTTCAGGTATGAATCAAAGAAGAAAATCCTCCACAGTTAAGTTGACCAAAGCAAAAGATTTCAAGTCATTTCAGATGCAGAAGTAAAGTCGTTCTTTCAGAAAGCTTTTATTCTCTCCTCTCTCCCTCTCCCTCTCCCTCTCCCTCTCTCTCTCTCTCTCTCTCTCTCTCTCTCTCTCTCTCTCTCTCTCTCTCTCTCTCTCTCTCTCCCTCCTCCTTCCCTCTAAGAGTGGGATAGCTAGGGTTGAGCAGAGACTTCTCTTGCTCTGCAATTCCCTGGTGAAACCACCCATTTCACTGCTTCTGTCACCTTTTGTTAAGCTAAGTCTGAAGTGGAGGAGAAGGCTTCTATTTTTCTATTGTGCAGCACCACTGTGTCTTTAAGTCAGAAAAGCCCTGGAATCAACCACTGTTTAGTTGCCAGGAAATTTGGCATCAGTTCCTACAGGAATCCTGGAGTACAGTACCATGGACTGAAAGCCTCATTGCTTTGAAAGTATGAGAATCATGATTTACTTTTTCATATTTTAAATCCGTAAAGAAAGATGAAGTAGTCAGTTATTCCACTTTGAGGAAATTTTTTCCGGCTGAAATCAGGTATTCAACATAAAACTTAGACTCAAAGAAATAAAACATGTAATAAACAAAAAACAGACCTTATTATTGCTGGATCATTTGAAATTCTCAACAAAAATTCCAAAACACTTGGAGGTTTCCAGAAGAGGGTCACACATGAATTTAAATGGAAATTAATTTCTTCAAGAACCTCCCACTTCATTAGGATTGACTCAAGGGAACAGAATGCTACCCACACTTTGCTCCTTTATCCCCTTTCAAAAATCAACAGCTTGTTAAGGTATCAACAAGTAGAATAGGGTTGGCTTTCCTTAGTCCCTCTCTCTCTATGTTCTCTATTCTAGAGAGCCAAAGTTGATTTGACAGAGAAATTTCCCCTTCCTCTTAGAGTTCTTTGCCAAACTTCCCTGGCAGAGAGCCTTTTTACTCTACTGATTCCTTGTGCATTCATGCTGTATGGCTCTTTGTCCTCACACTAAACATAATCTGGGGCTGGAAGCAGGTCTAAAATTAAGTTGGTTTGTACTTGCCTTAATATAAAACAGACTTGGTTGCATTTCAAATCCTGTAGGTTTGTTTTACATAACGGAATCAGTTGTTAGAATGGATTTCTTCCTAGTATTTATCTTTTCAGTCACTCAAAGGCTTAATTGACTGTTCAAAGATCCATTTCAGTCTCTAAATTTCCCACCCTTCTCAATCACCTGGAGAATAATTTACCTGGTTCCATTAATCTTGACCTGTATATAATACAGAAAGTGGGATCTAGCACCTTTAACTCTCAAATTCCAGACCTTCACCCCCTCTCCTCAACCACAATGCCATATAAAACATCGGTCAACTCTCTATATTATATTTTCCCTAAAATAAATCAGTAGAGTAACACAGAATTGCTGTGTAGTGGATCCAGAAGCACTTCTTTTTAATAAAATTTCAGAAAGACTATAATGATAGAAGATTTTTAAATAATAAAAATAAAAGTGAACTTAGAGAGTGGGAGAGACTGGATACTTTTAATAGCTAACAAAGGTACACAGTATGTAACTGAAGACCCAGAACTTTTGCCAGATCAGTTTTTCTTATGCTAGAGATTGACCTTCAGTTTATTGCTGTGATCTATTTGAAGATGAAATAACAAGTGGATAAAAATTCTAAGAAAATCCAAAAATGTTCTTCATATTTTTATAGGAGGCTTATATTCTACTCATATATATATATATATATATGAGTCTCTCAGCTCTTCAGCTCAAGGCTAGTGCCCTACCACTTTAGCCACTCTGCCACTTCCTGCTCAAACTATTTTAGTTGAGCATCCCTAATACAAAATTTGTATTTTCAAATTAAAGATGCTCAATTTGTATTCCTTTTAGTCCTTTTACTTTCAGAAAGGTTGATAGCAACTTCTTTTTAATTCTTCACTTTATTGTTGATACTTTATGAATGAGTAAATTTATAGCTATATATTATTTTTTTTTCTTTTTTTTTTTTTATTGATTTTGTATTCTTTTTTTTTTTTTTCTTTTCTTTTTTTTTTTTTAATTTTATTTTATTGTAAAGCTACTATACAGAGGGTTACAGTTACATGAGTGAGGTAATGAGTACACTTCCTCTTGAACATTGTTACCCCCTCCATTGTTTTCCCCCTACCATCCCCTCCCTCCCTCCCTTCCCCGAGGTTCTTTTTTTTTTGATTGTGATTAAATGATTACATAATTTCAAAGTCTTTAATTTGAAAATACAAATTTTGTATTAGGGATGCTCAACTAAAATAGTTTGAGCAGGAAGTGGCAGAGTGGCTAAAGTGGTAGGGCACTAGCCTTGAGCTGAAGAGCTGAGAGACAGCACTCAGACCCAAAGTTCAAGGCCGATGACCAAAAAAAAAAAAAAAGTTTGAGCAACAATTCCAAACCTAAACAAAAACAAAAGCAAAAGCAAAAACAAAGGAGATGAGCACTGGTGATTCACGCCTATAATACTAACTACTCAGGAGCCTAAGATCTGAGGATTGAGGTTCAAAGCCAGCCCAAACAGGAGAAAACCAGAGACTCTAATCTCCAATTTGAAAAAAAAAAAAATCTGGAAATGGAGTGTTTGCCATGAGCAAAGAAGTTTACGATTAGAGCTCAGGCCCAGAGTTCAAGCACACACACCACACACACACACACACACACACACACACACACACACACACACACACACACACACACACACACACACACACACACACACACACACACACTCCAAAATCAGAAACACTTCTGGTCCTAACCATTTTAGATAAGAAGTATTCAACTTATAAGGTGAACAGCTGTATACCAAAACAAATTAGATAACCTATAAATTTTTAGAAAGATAAAGCTACTGAAATTGACTGAAGAAAACAGAACCTTTAAGAAGGCAAATTTCTGAACTCATTCTGTAAGGTAGTATTATCCTAAAAGCAAAACCAAATACAGATATCTCCAGAGAACAAAATTAATAACCACTATTTCCTTATTACTCAAAAAAAATTAGCAAGCCAAATTGAGCAATCTATAAAAAGGATTAACCATCTTAATAACTATCATGGTTTGGATCTTAAGTGTTTTCCATAGCTTCATGTGTTAAAGGCTTAGTATCCAGCTGATGGCACTATTGGGAGATGGTGGAACCTATCACAGGAGGAGGGAACATCCAATGCATGGGCCTTACAAGGCCTCAGAAATCATTTGGTTCAGCCCTGCCAAGGCAACAGCAGGTAAGACTTGAAATTCAATAGGTCTAGAAACTTTCTTCATAGTGACGTAAGTTTGTGTTAAGTGAATCGTAATAATAACATGAATTTTGAGGAACAAGCAAGGAACATCTACTACAGGATAAACAGGAAATAGATGAGTACATAACAGGACTAAAGTTTATGCTTCTCATGGACTGCTTATGTGCCATCTGCCTGAAGTGCAGTAATTCCAGGGACAGTCAGTGCTAGGCTAGCTAGAAGTATTCATGTTGCAGGTATTAACACATAGTGGCAAAACTACAGCAATCTAGAAATGATGAGACAAGTTGTGATGAGATGAGACAATTCCTTGAGACGCTGATAAGCTTTTCCTTCAGTGATGGGTGATGTCAACTTCTCTGACCATACAGATAAATCTAGTTCAACCTTTATCCACACGTCCATGATCAGCAATCTTTGAAAAAACTGAGTCTAAGATGAAGATTGTAATACACAGTAAAAACTTCAAGAGTTGATAATACAAACATCGGATATTTCCAGATCTAAGATGCAAAATTAGAACAGTGTTCAAAGCACAATAATGGTGTCATTGGCCACATACACACACTAAATACTTACTTCTTAAAACTTTAGTATGTAATATACTACAAATGATGACAACAAAATAAACAAAAGGTAGTGACAAATATTGATCTCTCCAAGAGAAATGGACAAATGATTACTTTTTTTGTTGTTGAAGTCAAAGGCAAACCTGTATGTTTAAGTTTGTAGGGGAGTGCTAGAAGCAATTTTAAAAAAGTGCCAATCATTATAGTTCATTCCAGTTCAAAACATGCTAAACTCAAAGAACTGATAAAGTCAAATGTCTTGATAAAGATCAATGTAGAGGGAGAGTGTGTGAAAGAGTACATGGTAGCTGTTGTGGACTTATTATCACCAAACAAAGTACAGTTTTTCTAGGTATTAGTCTTAAAGAATGCCCTCAGACTGGATTAATAATGTAATACAGGTATTTTTTTTAACTGACGGATTATGTATGATATTTTCAATTTTTCTCTCTGGCTTGTGATGAACAGACATAACAAATACTGCCTAACTAGCTGTTTTGGTCCATAGAATAACTGCAGGCTTTGACACAGGAGAGGATCTGCTGTCACTGGGAGCCATTCATGGCATTACAAGAATTGAGGAGTTGTTGAAGAGACTTGCTTTATCAATGAGAAATCCTGAGCTAACATTTTAAAAGTTAAGTGGTCTTACTACAGCTATGGTTGGCTCTGAAAACGGATTAATTGCATTTGTTAAGAAAGAACTGAATCATCTCAGTTTTGAGCCAAGTGATTTAATTATATGCCAACGGATTATGCAACAAGAAAGACTCTGTGCACAGTTGTTACAGTTCAAACCAACAGTAATGTCATACATAAATTTTACAAAAAGCAGAGGGTCTAACAGCCACCAGTTTAAGGAGTTACTAAATGATCTTGACTCTGAGTAGTGATCTTGTTTATCACTATAAAATATGACTGAGTTTTTGGAATCATGCTCCCCAAGTTTATGAACTACAGGATGATGTCAGGGAGTTCATGGATATGAAGGGAAAACCTGTCAGGAAACTCAATGTCAAATAGCTGTATGATCTACTATTTATAGCGGACATTACCAAGTACCTCTCAGGACTAAACAACAACCTACAGACCCCCAATCAGCATCTCCCTTTCTTGCTTTTAAATAATTTGAAGCTAAATTAAGACTGTGACAAAGTGCAATTCAAAAGGAATCAAATGGTGTATTTCCTCACTCTGGAAGGACAAAATATTTCTATGACACAAAAATATGCTGGTGAATGTGTGAATCTAACTAAAGTTTTTAATGAAAAGATTCAAGGATATGAAAAGTAAGTAAGTGGAATTGAATGTATTTGCTACACCATTCAATCAGTAACCAGCTGACGTGCCTGATAACCTACAACACAAGATCATTCAGCTACAAGGCAATGAGCTGAAAGCTAGGTACAACAGCCTCCTATGACTTGCATTCTACAAACATCACATTTCCCACTTGAGGAGACATGCTAAGAAATAAGCACCTGTGTTCAGAACAACTTACTATTACTGCCAGCAGTTCTTTTCAAATTTACCATTGTAAAGAACTGACTGTTCCAGACTGCCTGACACAAACCTGGAAAAGCAGTTCTTAGTAGCAACTTCATCAGTACAAACTAACATTAAACCCAACAGATGCAGTTCCTCCCATCACACCGGGGATGAATTAATTAAATATTTGAGCAAATTATAGCAGGCTAATCCTTAAATTGATAATTTTGTATGGTCCTTGATTGATATTATACATATCCAAACGGCCATTGGCAGATGAAAGATCCCACCCTTGCTTTATGAATTGAGACCTACTAAAATGAAATTAGGTTACTGGGGGCATGCCCTTGAATAAAATATTACAACCCTTTTCCTCCCTCCTTTGTCTTTTCTTTCCAACTTTACTCCTCTCCTGTCCTGATGTTCAGTCTTGATACAGGCCCCAAAGCAATGGAGCCAGCTGACCATGGACTATGAAACCTCTGGAACAGGAGCCAAAATAAGCCTTTTCTCCTTTTGAAAATTTTTTGCCAGTCCTGGAGCTTAAACTTGGGGCCTGGGCACTGTTCCTGAGTCTCCTTTTGCTCAAGGCTAGTGCTCTACCACTTCAGGCACAGCTCCACTTCCAGCTTTTTCTGAGTAGTTTATTAGAGATTAAGAGTTTCAAAGACTTTCCTGCCCAGGCTGGTCTTAAACTATAATCTTGAGATCTCAGCCTCCTCAGTAGTTAGGATTAAAGGCATGAGCCACTACCGCCCAGCTCTTTTTCTCCTTTTAAAATAAACATTTTCTCAGTTATTCTGTCACTGTGATGGAAAGTTGACTAACATGACAGCCTACTGATAATAATCCTAGGAACGCAGGACTGATTTAAACATCAGAAATTCAGTTTAGAGAAAATACCATATCAATAGAACAATGGACAAAAATCACAGTTATCTTAACAGTAACAGAAAATGTATTTCACAAAATCTAATAGCCTTTCATGATAAAAAATAAATTCAAATCAAAATGCTCTTAGGTTTATAATGATCATCTGTGAAAAATCCAGAGATAATATCATAATTTATGGTGAAAAACCAAAGTCTTTCTGCAAAGATCAGAAGCAAGATAAAGGCATTTACTTTCATCACTTCTATTCAACATTGTGCTGGTTCTTGGCAGAGAATGTAGTTTTCAGAGGAACGCAAATCAAAATTACAATGAGAAACCATTTTATACTCACTAGGACGGGTGTTTAGGTTGAACTATATCTTCCTAAAAAGATACTTAGAAGTCATACACCTTCCCCTCCCCCAGCCCCAGTACCTCACCTATAATTAATTTTACAACCACTAAGAGGATGTTTAGGTTAAATTGTATCTTCCTGAAAGATACTTAAAAGTCTTAACACACACCCCTTCCCAGTACCTCAATTACATTGCAAATGCAATTAGTTAAGTGATTGGGCCCTTAATTCAAAATGACTGACTTCTTATAAAAATAGGAGAGAGGTGGGGCTGGGAAGGTGGCTCAGTGGTGAGTTGCTTGCCTTGCATGCATGAGGCCTTGGATTTGATTCCTCATCACCACATAAGCAGAACAAGCCAGAAGTGGTGCTGTGGCTCAAGTGGTAGAGCACTAGCTTTCAGGTGAAAAGCTTAAGAACAGTGCCCAGGCCCAGAGTTCAGGTCCCACACCAGCCAAAAAAAAAAAATAGGAGAGAAATGGTTATAAGAAGTAACCATTTGATGTCAGACATAGAAATTAAAGAACACTATCTACCCAAGGAAAACAAAGGAATATAATGGCAACTGAACAGAAGTAGAAGGATGGACCTCTCACAGTTTCAGAGGGGAGTGTGGAGCCTTGCCAATACCTTGACTACAGACATGGGGCCTACAAAACTGTGAACAGATGTTGTTTTAAGCCATCTTGTTGTGTTATAAAAACCCTAGGAACTCTTTCACCACCTTTCTGTGCCGCCATCATGGTGCGCATGAACGTCCTGGCTGATGCCCTTAAGAGCATCAACAATGCTGAGAAGAGAGGCAAACCGCCAGGTGCTGATCAGGCCGTGCTCTAAAGTCATATCCGGTTTCTCACTGTGATGATGAAGCATGGCTACATTGGCCAGTTTGAAATCACTGATGATCACAGAGCTGGGAAAATTGTTGTGAACCTCACAGGTAGGTTAAACAAGTGTGGAGTAATCAGCCCCAGGTTTGATGTGCAGCT
This sequence comes from Dipodomys spectabilis, assembly GCF_019054845.1. Lineage (NCBI taxonomy): Eukaryota > Metazoa > Chordata > Mammalia > Rodentia > Heteromyidae > Dipodomys > Dipodomys spectabilis. Next base: position 2,591,055 of record NW_024870678.1, on the reverse strand, counting down.
CAAAGACTTTGAAAAATGGCAGAATAATCTGCTCTCAACCCGTCAGTTTGGCTTCATTGTTCTGACCACCACAGCATCATGGACCATGAAGAAGCAAGATGGAAACACATAGGAGGAAAAATCCTGGAATTCTTTTTCTAGGCATTAACACATGCATATAAATAAAATGCCTCAGTGGGGAAAAAAACAAACAAACCTAGGAAACTCATACAAATGCTATCATTAAAAACAAAACAAAACCTAAAGCCAAGCTTCTATGGCTTATGCCTATATATAATCCTAGCTACTCAGGAGGCTGAGATCTCAGGATCATGATTCAGAGCCAGCCCCAGCAAGAAAGTCCACGAGAATGTTACCTCTAAATAACCACTAAAAAAGCTGGCACTGGAAGTGTGGTTCAAGTGGTGGCATGCTAGACTTTAGCAAAAAGCTCAAGGTCAAGTAAGTGCCTAGGCCCTGAGTTCAAGCCATAGAGCCAGCAAAATAAAACCGGAAAAACTGAAACCATTAAACAGATAATATACATTGTCATAGATGTGGATTAGTGGACAGGTAAAATGGTATAGCTGCTTTGGAAAAAAGTCTATCAGTACCCTAAAAGGCTAAACATATAATTATTTATTTTTGGCCAGTGCTGGGGCTTGAACTCAGGGCCTGGGCACTGTCCCTGAGCTTCTTTTGCTCAAGTCTAGTGTTCTACCACTCGAGCCACAGCAACACTTCGGGCCTTTTCTGTGTATGTGATACTGAGGAATTGAACCCAGGGCTTCATGCCTGCTAGGCAAGCACTCTACCACTAAGCTACACTCCCAATCCTAACAGAATTCTTACATGACCTGCATGCTACTCCAAGATGTAGAAAATAAATTAATTATAAGTTGATACCCCCAAAAACCCCATCAAACTTGTACAAAATGTTAATAGCAGCACTATTCACAATAGCCAAAAAAGCAGAAATACATTAAATGTCCATCAGCTGATGAATGCATAAATAGAAGATGTATATCTATTCAACAAAACATTATTCAGTAATTAAAATGCTGACACAGCAGGGCACTGGTGGCTTATGCCTGTAATCCTAGCTACTCAGGAAAGCTGAGATCTGAGGATGGGAGTTCAAAGCTAGCCTGGGGAGGAAAGTCCATGAAACTTTTATCTCCAATAAACTACTCAAAAAAAAAAAAAAAAAAGCCAGAAGTGGTGCTGTGGCTCAAGTGGTAGAGTGTTTCCCTCCAGTGAAAGAAGCTCAGGGACAGTTCCCAGGGCCAGAGTTCAAGCCCCAAGATCTGCCCCCCCCAAAAAAAAAGTGCTGATACATGTTATCATGCAGATGAACTTGAAAACAAAAGGCAATCACTAAGGACCACATTTTATATTATCACAATATCATTACACATAAATATGTAAAGATTGAAAATAGATTGGTTTCTTTGACTGGCAAGGTAGAAGAGTAGATTTGGATGGGAAAGGATAGAGGTAATATCTAAAGAATGCAGGAAGGGGCTGGGAAGGGGGCTCAGTGGTAGAGCTCTTGCCTTGCATGCCTGAGGCCCTGGGTTCAATTCCTCAGCACCACATAAGCAAAAAGAAAAAAGCCGGAAGTGGTGCTGTGGCTCAAGTGGTAGAGCACTAGCCTTGAGCTGAAGAGCTGAGGGACAGTGCCCAGGCCCAGAGTTCAGGCCCCACAACCGGATCCAAAAAAAATAAATAAAAATAAAAAAATAAAGAGCCGGGTGCTGGTGGCTCACGCCTGTAATCCTAGCTACTCAGGAGGCTGAGATCTGAGGATCACGGTTCAAAGCCAGCCCGGGCAGGAGAGACCATGAGACTCCTATCTCCAATAAACCACCAGAAAACCGGAATTGGCGCTGTAGCTCAAGTGGTAGAGCGCTCGCCTTGAGCTGAAGAGCTGAGGGACAGCGCCCAGGCCCAGAGTTCAAGCCCCACGACCGACAAAAAATAAAGAAAGAAAGAAAGAAAGAATGCAGGAAGTATTTCTTTTTAGAGTGGTAAAATGTTCTAAAGTTAACTGTGCTAATGATTACATAATTCTGTCAATATATGAAAAAATTACACTTTCAAATACGTAAATTGTTTAGCATATAAATTGCTTCACGTCTCTCTTTCTGTGGATATATGTCTGTCTGTCCGTCCATCCGTCCGTCTGTCTCTCCATCCGTCCGTCTATCCGTCTGTCTCTCCGTCCATCCGTCCGTCTGTCTGTCTGTCTGTCTGTACCAGTAGTACTAGGGCTAAAACTCAGGGCCTGGGCACTGTCCCTTAATTTTCAACAAAGGCCAGTGCTTTGCCACCTGAGCCACAGCTCTACTTTAGTTTTTTGCTGGTTAACTAGAGATAAGAGTCTCACGGACCTTTCCTACCCCATCTAACTTCAAACCACAATCCCTTGATCTCAGGCTCCAGAGTAGCTAGGATTACAGGTGTGAAGCTACCAGTGCCCAGCTCTAAATATTTCTATACAAGTAAGAACCATAATCATGCACAGGATCTCTGAGGTAGTGCTTGACGTGCTAGCATTTCATTTTTCTTTTCAGACTATTAGGCTGGAGCCCAAATTCACTGGAGTCAAATTGAGAAGGGGTAAACTGGACTTGAATATTCAGGAACCAATTCCAGGTGTTTAGCCAGAGATTTTTTTTTTTTATTGTAAAGATACTATACAGAGGGTTACAGTTATGGCCAGAGATTATTAAGACAAACAGATATATTAACTGGGCGATATATGGTACACCACATTGAAATCTGTTCTAAACAGAAAAGTAGTAATTTTTCCTATGAGAAGAAGGCAAGAAGAAAATTAAATCAGAAATGTTCACATGACCTAAGGAAATTTTCTTTTACTCTTTTGTGAAAGTTCTACTTTAAGTGCTCATGTAAAACAAGATGTACAATCTTAGAATTCCCATCTTGGTATCTATTATTTTCTTACTTCTGAGATGACTTTAATTTCTAAGTCTCTTCAGGGATACACATCTGCCTAATTCTACTGAGGTATGCCCAAAGCTCTCTAATCTTAGTTATGACTATGGTCAAGCCCTTTTGAAGAAACAAATGTGTCTTGAGGAGTAAATGAATATATATACACATATATACTATTTTATCAGCATAAAATAAGAGTAAATGAATATATATACTCTTTATTAGAATTTATTTGTTGTCTAAGGAATTGTTTCATTGTGATATTTCCACAAAAGTGTACATATATATATAGCACATATACATAAATACATACATATCCAGGTGACCTCTCACACGTCGTGAAAGTTATGTTCCAGAGATCCCCATGATAGATGAAAATCTGCAAAGTAGCAGTGTTAGTTGTCCCTCACTATATAATTGTTCACTTATTGCTACTTTGTGGATTTTCACTTATCACAGGGGCCTCTGGAACATAATTCCTGCAATAGGTGAGGGATCACTATTTATGTATTCTGCAATAAGTGACGCAGCAAGGGATAATTGTGTGTATGTATATATACATATATATGTGTGTATGTATATGTGTATATATATGTATATGTATGTGTGTGTATGTATATGTGTATATATATGTATATGTATGTGTGTGTTCATATATATACATATATGGGCTACATGCCTGGGCACTGTCCCTGAGTTTCTTTTTTGCTCAAGGCTATATCACTCTACTACTTGAGCCACAGCACCACTTCCAGCTTTTTCGGTTTATGTGGTACTGAGGAATTAAAACCAGGACCTCATGCATGCTAGGCAAGCAATCTATCACTAAGCCACTTTCCCAACCCTAAAATAGAAAAAAAAAAAAAAAGAAAGAGATTCCAAGAGTTTCAAGGTGAACCTTGTTGATTACAGTTTACTGGATTCTGAGATGTTTGAAAAGAATTTGTTTTCCTCCCATGTATGTTTGAAGAATGAAACTGAATTTCATTGTGTCAAAACCATCTTACGTTAACCTGGAAGAGCAATAATCAGTATGGTCAGTCAGAGAGAGAAAATGGCTCTGTTCCATGCTCCAAGCAAAAGCGGCTTTTTTGTCTCCAGGAAATTCCACTGAGAGTCTCTCAGCATCATGAAATAGATTTCTTGAGTTAGGACCATAATAAATTGTGTTAAGACCTCCTCATTAGGAAAATATCTTAACTCTTCCATGTAAGAATATATTCTGTAGAGAAACAGGAAGCAAGAATTAACTCTTCTGAGAACGGAATAAAGGGAATAATAATTCATTTCTAAGTACCAATCACCTGGAATAGCAAGAAACAGGTAGAAAGAATCAAGGAAATATTGTGAATACCAGAAAAAGAAACCAAAAACCACCAAGATAAAAGATACAAAGAAGAAAAAGTCCAAGTGAAAGCAAAAAATAGGGCTGTAAGAATTTTTTTCAATTATAAAGTACTTTAAAGACAAAGTACTTAAGCGTAGATGAAGAACCTTCTATAATAATCATCTGAAACTGAATAATAAACTGAAATCGTCCCTTTAGTACTCTGTAAAGTATGCAATTTTAATTATGTGATTTTTCTAGCTAATTTCTGCTTGAAAAACAGTAAGTACTTCTGCTTACAAGGTGCAGAGAGAAGAACTTTCCTCAACCTCTCATAAGCACGTTGTCATCAAAATTTAAATTACTAGAAACATGCCTTTTAGTTCAATTACAATTAGTCCTTATATCTATTTACTGAGAACCCACTATGCACCAAATACTGTTGGCACATACTAAACAACAGTGTGCATTTGGAAAGCACTTTTTCCTTTCAGGTTTTCACAAGTGACATTCTCAAACAAACAAGTTTCTTGGTATTAACTGTACATGCTGAATACATCTATTATTATAAATTGCTTCTACTCAGGAGTATCATATTTTTTAAAGATTTAAAAATACACCCAGTTGCATTTGCCCATGGAACATATTTTGTATCAATTTTGTATGGAAGTCAGTCAACAATGATAAATACAAACAGACTGTCTTACAAAATAAGACAATAATTTTGGGAGAATATAAATGATACACTTGTCATAAAATGTCCACAAATAATTAATTACTTTAGCATGTTAAATATAATCTCTTTATATCACAGTCTCTTCTTAGAGGATCTCATTACTTTCTAACCATCTGTCATCACTCCTCCCCTCAAAACTAATTAAGATTTCACCCAATCACACTTTATAAATGATGCAAATATGAATGTAAAATCTCAGTGTAAAGAATAGCATTTTGGTAAAAATAACATTTGGTTAAAAATCATGAGATTTTTTTTCAAAACTAGTCTTAATTAACATGTTTATTTTCCTCATCTTGTCCTGATAAATTACTAGATTTTAGACTTGGAAAAATTAAAAACACACTCACAAAAAAATGAAACAAAACTTACAGGTAGTAGAGTTTTCCTGCAGCAGGGAGTACTCTTTTCCGATAATCTATCCCAGAATCAAGTGGGACTGTATTACAATATTCCTACAATCCAAACATATAAAATATGTTTTTTAAAAAATACAAGTTCAGAAGTATAAGCTTTTGCTATAGTATATGTATTTATTCAGATAAAATAGAATTCATACAAGATTCACAAAATTAAAGGTGAAGTAGTAAACATATATGAAGTAATACACTATCAAATACAGCTTTCAAAAGTTAAGATCTTAAAACATTGCCAAACAGTAGTGTCAGAAAATTTTTCCAAGTAACTGCATGTGAGTTTTTATTTTATTTTTAACATAGCCTAATTCCCATTACTCTGGAATAAGAGGTTGGGAACTACCAACAAGAATAATAACTCACAAGTCTTAAGCAACACAGTGAAAGAGAAGCAGCCTAAGAGAGTTAGGCCAGAACCATATAAAGTGATGGTATATGTAGAAGACTCCTAAACAGCTACCACTATCCTTGTCCTTTAGTTCTTGTCCCAGTCATCATGCTTTTATTGTCTTATCCTGCTGTGGATGCAGTCATTCTGTGTCACAAATATCCTTTTCTTCACCAATTTTTCCTTTTCATGCTCTAGGATGCATATATGCACACAAATACGCCACACACCCCAAAACTGTACTGCAAAAACAAACTTTGCTATGCCTACTTTGATCAGCTGGAGTAAATACACATACATACAGACTCATTCTAGTAGAACTGGTGACCAGGTATTTTTAAATAAGTCAAGAAATATTTACAGGATAACCTTTTAGTTTGCATTCAAAGTGAAAATTACTTTATGAAACTCATGAGGGAAAATTATATGTTAATAACTTTACTACTTATATTAATGAAAACCTGCATTTTTCAAATCATCAAAGCTAAGCCACTCATACCAGACAGTTTCCCAAAGATAGCTGCAATAATCTCTCCATCCCAGGTTCTTCTTATAATGTGACATTGATATTTCAACCCAAAAGAAGTGGGGTCTATGTGTTTCCCCTGGAGTTTTGTGACTCAAGACTGATAGAAATGATGCTATGCAATAATATCCTACATGACATTTGAAGCACCTTCTTATTTATTGGCTGGAATACTTCTTCTGAAACCCTAAGGGGCCAGGTAAGTATATAAATGCCTGCAGGCCACTATTCCAAGAAAAAAGCCTAAGCTTATATACCTAAACAAGAGCCTTGGAGAGGCCTGGAAAGCAGAAAAAGGTGTTGACCAGTAAGCTGTTCTAGGATAGCCACTACAGTACTAAGAAAACTAGAACTGTCAGCTGAGCCCTTCTCAAATTCCTGACCCATGGAAACAGGAGAAATATTAAAGGCATACTGTTTTAAGCCTGTAAATGTTGTGGCCATTTACTATGCAGCAGTAAATCATGTGAACAGTAACATCTGGCACACTTGAGAAATAGTGATGTTCTCAGTCCCTCAAATTGTCTTCTGGGTTGTACTGTGAGGACAGAGGGCTCCTTATTATCCGTACTCCAGGCAGAAGGCCACACTCAGTGGCAGTGAGAATCCATTTTCCCTTTTCCCATGCTGCAGCTGCTAAGGGCTCCAAAGAGTGAAAATGAAGAGGGTGACCAAGTAACTCCTGGGATTGAGGGGTTTCCCTGAAACAGACAGTTTTCTCAAAACACGGAACTTGCAGTGCTAATACAAGGACAGTCCTGGGCAATCTTGGATAGTAGTAACCCAAAGAACAAAGAGCAAAGAGCAAAAACTCAGAAAACTGGGTTGGAAGATTGGTGTAGGTATAGCATTATGATGTACACAACAGCAATCTACTTAAAATAAAATAGTCCCCAAGAAGATGGATCTGTAGAGATACTACAAGGCCTAGGAGTATAGCCCTGTGCTGAACTGCTTGCCTAGCATGTGCCAATACCACTGCAAAGCAAAATAAAACAAAATACCACCACCAACAATAAAACAACTTTTAGAGGATGTAGTAGGACAGACACATCTATAATCCCAATATTCAGGAAGCTAAGGCAGGAGTATCTCAAATTTGAGCATAGCCTGGGGTTCCCAGTGAGATCCTGTCTGAAAAAGAAAGAAAAATCCCTTATACTGTTTGGCCTAAACAGCCAGTTGCTGCCTTCATAGACACCTCTGTCTCAGCACTTGCAGGTGTTTACAATCACGCTAGGCCTCACTTTTAGGACCCAAGCTAATATCCCATTAAACCATCCTACCAGAAAGGAATGCAGAATCACCCAAATACTACTTGCTTCAGATTACCTATCTGTGTTTGTTTTTTGTTGTGTTTTTTTTTAAAAAGAGCATTCCCATATAACCTCCTTTTCAGCTTTGAGTAATATAGGAGACCTTAGAAAAGAGATATGCCTTCCTTCTTGTCCTCTCCTGTAATAGTGAAGACTCAGTCACCAATTCAAAAGAAAAGAAAATACACGTGTTTACGGAGCACGTCTCACTCCATATCTCTTACCACACTCCTGTGTGGTAAGCAGGGGCTAATTATTCATATGCTATCTACTGCAGACAATACAACACCACACAGCATTCATAGAAATGTATCTGCCTAGGTTCTCTATTTCTTTTAAATTACAATTTATCTTATATGACCCAATATTCCTAATTTAGTCATAATTTCTTCTCATTTTTTGCTGTTAAAAATAAGGCTAATGGAAGTTATACAAGCTTCAATTTCTCTTTCTGGGTAACTAACTTCTCAAACATGAAAGTGATTAAGCCCTACCAAATGATTGCATTTGTACACTCACTAATCACCACTGTGGAATACCTAATCAGCAGCAAAAGAACTATAACCAAAACCCTTAGATGTGAGTTCTTAATTGTCAGAAAAATACTAACACCCAATTTATATTTTTAAAGAAAAATAAACCTGATTTTTTTCTATTCACTCACTCTAGAGTCTTCAGAGTACTTTGGGAAAGGGTGGAACAGAATGAAAGCTATGCTGTTTCTAAGTTGACAATCTAAAAGGCACAGTTCTAAGCAGTTTCCTAATTTTCAGATATATTTACAAGACCTGTGACCTCTTATCAGCACCCAATTCTAATGCATAACACGATTATATTAATCAGCCAGCCGATGAAATATAGTTTATATATTTATTTATTGAAAATAGTTTATATATTTTTATACAAAGGGCAAATACAATTATATAAACTAAAATTGCAATTAGGATATTTAGGGGGGAAAATGAGAAAGGCTCACATACTCATGAATCACAAGCCTTTGACTTTGGAAAGAAAAATGTATGACTGAAAGAACAATTTAAAATGTTGTTAAATCCATTGTATGTATTTTTAGCAGTCCTGAATAATAGCATTAGGAAACATAACCACCTCACAAATGACTTTGTATAGCTTTTACCCCATTCCCAGTTTGAACAAAAGATGTAGTGGAGAAGATCCTTTAAAATCACAGCATATTAACCTCTGAACCAAAGACTTAATAAGAGGAATATTTCCCTAACAAATCTATTTTATTTTAAAATAATATTGCTAAGCTGAGTGCAGTGGCTCAAGCCTGTAATCCTAGCTATTCAGGAGGCTGAGATCTGAGGATCAAAGTTCAAAGCCAGCCTTGCCAGGCAAGTCCATGAGATTCTTTTTTGTTGTTGATGGAGGTCGTGGGACTTGAACCCTGGGCCTGGGCACTGTCCCTGAGCTCTTCAACTCAAGGTGGGTGCTCTAACACTTGAGCCACAGTGCCATTTGTTCCATGAGATTCTTATCTCCAATTAACAACCAAAAAACCAGAAGTGTGGCTCAAGTAGTAGAGCACTAGCCTTGAGCACAAAAGCTCAGGAACAGCACCAGACCCTGAGTTCAAGCCTCAGGACAGGCACACACACACACACACACACACACACACACACACACACACAAATTCTTTTGAGAGAAAATAATACAGGAACATGATGCTATTCAGCTCAATCAAGACATAGAAATCATAGGCTGAGCGCCAACCCAGGCAATGTTAACAAAATGCCTCCAAACCAAATAAGATACTGTATCCCCTCATACTACCTTTTGAAGTTTAGAAAATTCAAAATCAGGGGCTGGGAATGTGGCTTAGTGGTAGAGTGCTTGCCTAGCATGGATGAAACCCTGGGTTCGATTCCTCAGTACCATCTATATAGAAAAAGCTGGAAATGATGCTGTGGCTCAAGTGGTAGAGCACAAGCCTTGAGCACCAAAAAGCCAGAACTATGGCTCAAGTAGTAGAGCACTAACCTTGAGCAAAAGGAGTTCAAGGACAATGCCCAGGCCCTGAGTTCAAGTGGAAAGGGAAGGGAACGGAAAGGAAAGGAAGGGAAAAGGGAAAAGGAAAAGAAAGGAAGGGAAAATTTGAAAACAAAAAAAGGCCAGGCACCGGTAGTTCACACTTGTAATCCTAGCTACTCAGGCAGCTGAGTGAGATCTAGGATCGTAGTTCAAAGCCAGCCTGGGCAGGAAAGTCCAGGAGACTCTTAGCTCTAATTAACCACCAGAAAACCAGAAGTGGTGCTGTGGCTCAAGTAGTAGATCGCTCGCCTTGAGCTGAAAAGCTGAAGGTCAGCACCCAGGCTCAGAGTTCAAGCCCCACAACTGACTAAAAAAGGGGCGGGGGGGGCATAGCTCAAGAGATATAATGCTTTCCTAGCATGTTTAAGGCCTGGGTTCAATCTCCAGCAACACACACACAGACACACACACACAAACACACACACACACACATAAATACACACACAAACAGAACATCATTCAGCACCTTTGCAGCTCTTCAAATACCACATTCTCCCTTCCCAAAGGTAGTAAGTTCTTGACCTTACACCATAAAATTTTGCTTGGTTTGGTTGTTTTATATAAATGAATCATACAGTATTCATTCTTTTATGTTGTTCTTTTATGCTGTTCACCGATTGCTCTATTAGATTCTCTGTGTGAATACTCTATAATGTACTGATTCATTCCACCACTGATGGATATATGGGGCTGCTCTTACAAATAAGTCAGGCACAACATTCTTGCACAGGTTTTGGTGTACATATGCACATGCTCTCGATGGATATATGCCTAGAAGAGAAACTATTTGACCATAGGGAAAGAATATGCTCAACATTTGTGGGCACTGTATTTTCCAAGGTGGTTGTACCAATCAAAACTTCTACCAGTGCTGTGTCAACATTTCTAAGTGTTAGTGTGCACTGGTCTTGAGAAATACAATTGAAAAATACAATTTTAAATACTGGCTTTGTATCCTTGGAAACTGTTATTAATTTAATTCTTGTGTATAAATTTTTCTCAACCACTGTAAGGTAGGCATTATTATTCTCTCCCTTTTACAGATGAAGAAGAAAACTAGTGCACAGACAGGTTTAAAAACTTGACCATTATGAAAGAGCTCCAAGTGATAGAGCAAGAATGCAAATGCAGGCTCAAGTGTTGCACCACACCCCACAATATGTGCATCCTGCTTGGATATACAAGAACAGAAATTTTACACGTGATTATTGGCTTGCAGAACTCAGTCAGCCTGCTTGGGGAAAGTACCGTGTCTATTGCCCTTTTCTTATGTATTCTCCAAGCAAAGCCTAGCCTTCACCGTTACTTAGCGAACATATGCTACAATACCCAGATTTGCTCACTTATTTACAATTTAATCCCCTAGAAAAATTGTACAGAGTCAACTTCTTAAAGACTTTGTCTGGCTGTATTATACTACACATAACAAAACTATATGTTTTCCTATAATAATGAAGATAGTAAAAACAGCTTTCACATGTTACAAGATAAGGAAGGACTGTGTCTGTTGTTTTACTGTATCCCCAACATCTACCACATTACATGGTAAGAACTCAGTGTATCTTAATAAACCAAAGAAACCATAAGCAAACTTGTGTATGTGCAAAGCTCAGACACAAACTCAGAAACAAAAGGGAAAACCCAGTATAGTCGCTTTCTCAAACAGCTTCTGCGATAGAATGGAACATTCTTCCAGTTAGATACTGCCAGTTCAAAGGTTGGAAACTGAAAAAGTAGCAGAAATATTCTCATTTGTGAATGAAGATGGAAAAAAATGTATCATAGCAGGTGTTCAATAGAAATCTCTTTGAGGAAAAGAATGAATGAGATCAGCAGCCTGGAGGAAGAAATTCCAGAATCCCATGATCTGAAGACTTCCTAATAAGATTAAGACGATTCATCTAACAATAAACTTTTGCAGCAAAGTAATTTGGCAAAATCATTCATTAACTTACAAATTGCAGCAAACAACAGAACTTGTTATGTTTCTGGCTTGGGCAACTATGTGGTTATGTCATCCAAAAAGAACTGGAGGAAGAATTTGGTGACACGCTAGATTTGAGCATTTCAAGAGTTCTCCAAGTACAGAAGTCCAGCATAGATAGTGCATTTGTTCCATAACAAAGAAAAGAGACAGAGACCATTTCCACATACATAAAATTTACATACCTCAGCTACCCTGAATGGGCTGATTAAAACTACCACAACTAATTCCAGTAGTCTAGGCAATTGAACAAACTAATTAGTTTAGGCTCAAGTCTCTTGGACTAATGCAGTGGCAGGAAAGATGGCTGACCAGTGGCTCTCAACACTGGCCACACATCAGTTTCATCCAGAAACTATTTAGAAAGTTCAGTTGAAGCTGGGGAACTGGCTTAAGTGGCAGAATACCTGCTAGCAAGTGTGAGGGACTGAGGTCAAACCCTAGTACAGGAAAGTAGGGAGGAAGGTACATTTTGGGGAAGAAGGCTTGGTTAGGTCATTTCTAGGTTGGGAGTATAGCTCAGTAACACAACACTTAATCTAGCATGTATGAGGCCTTGTATGTTAGATCCCCAGCCTGTGTATTTGTTGTTGTTGTTTTTTTAAGGCTTAGGTGATTGTGACAGGTCAGGGTTGAGAACCTCTGGCTAAGCTTAATCAAGCTCCAATTCTGATCAGTTTAATCCAAATTACATAGCTATTCTTCAATAGCACAGGGATGGAATGGATTTGAGGGATATAATTACAATGTCAAACTATAGATGGGAAGAAAAGCCATAGGACTTTTCAAGGTTGGTGTTTATGTTCTGAGAATCACAGAGGTAGAGATTGGTAGCATTGACTTCCTTCTGGTTTATGCTTGCATTAAATTAGATGAAAGGAAACCCATTATTCCTCTGCAATCGGAGTAAAGTACATAAAAGTGCAAGGATTGTCAAGAATTATTTGAAAAATGAAGGAGAAAAGTAGAGGATTAAGGAAACAAAGGACTGATAAAACTGGAAAAGTCTGATTAAATTAAGAAGACTTGAAACACACACACACACACACACACACACACACACACACACACACACACACACACACACACACACACACCAGAAGGGCTAGAATATGACCTTGTTTATGACCTCCTAAAATTGGTTCAGGTAAAGATTTCAACATCTCAAACCACATGAGTGTTACAGGTTCAAGAGTTTTCAACTCATATCACACATTGTAAATGAAGTCACATTTTTATCTTTTAACTAAAATGTGCAAACATTCCAATCTGAAATAATGTGTTTCTAAATATGTCACTACAAATATTTTCAAATAATTGGATGCCTATTCACAGAAGGACAAGGCACCACCAGCATCTGATGGAATCCCTGACCAAACTGCAAGTGTGCACTGAAGCCCAACACAAAGCATTGCAGAGTTTCTGCCAGTGTTTGAAAGTTGGAGGTAGCTTCTGTCACTTCAGAGATACCAACACTCTCACCATCTATAAAAGGTAAGACAACATATCTAGCTGAGGCAACTTGGTTTAGCTAGCCAGAGTTTTCTTCAAAATGACAAAAACTTACTTTCTCTTCCCAACTATATTAGGCAGAACAATTTTTACAAAATATTTGGACTCTTAGAAAGTATAGTGTTTATTTAAAATATCAGTAAGAATAGAGAACAAAAACCTATACCAACGTTTGCAAGAGCCTGGGGGCCATTAACAGTTCAATTTTCTGATAAGATGATAACCTGGGATCACCTAAGATACTAGTTGCATCTGAAATACCTTTGCGCCAAAACGGTAAGCCAGTAAGATGTGGTAGTCTTGCTCCTATATAGCAATGGTGAGAAGGTAAGTTTTCCCCTCTAAAAATCACAGCAGAGTTCAATCTCCACTGTGAGGAATTAAAAAAGTAAAATTGAAACAAAAAAGTAAAAATTTAAACCTATTGTAGTGTTTGGGGGGAAGGGTACTATAGAAAGCAATTAGAACTAGTAAGGTCATCAGGGTAAAACTCCACAGTTGAAGATTAGTAGATTTTAAGGACACAAGCACTATCCCAGTAATAAGTCCTTACCTATACAGCTTCCTTTGCTAAGCTTCTGCCTGTAGGATCTGGTTCAACTAGAACTACAATCAGTCACCTCTGCCTGTCCTTAGAAACACAGCCATACTCATCACTTAATGCTAGTATGCATTATGTTATCAAGAGAAACACTTTTCTCCTTTAGAAACTTAACAGTCATAGATGCTGTTACAAACACAAGATGTGCCCTCAAATAGACCTGTCATCAGAACGAGAATAATTCCTATTGGTGAAAAAAATAAAATAAATAAAAGGAGAGAAGTGGAGATAGAGAAGAGGAGAGAGACCAGAATATGTGTGCACAGGCTCCTGTTTACTTGCCAAGTGATCCTCTGTATGGTACTGTATGGTTTCAGAATACCAGCAAGAAAGCCATTACCAGGTGAGTCCCACCGATGGACCACATGAACCAAAATAAACCTGTTTTCTTTACAATTTGTAACTAGAAACAGGAAACAAGTTTATGTATGTGCCATTCAAATTATTTTGGCAGAAGAGATGGAAAACAAAACAAAAAATCCTAATATTAATATAGTTGTTTCTGTTCATCAAAAAAGTAACAAGCCTTGAGCCAAGAACCATAGAGTTTTTGTGAGATGTCATTTAACTCAGAAGATGTCATTCAGCCGGGCGCTGGTGACTCACGCCTGTAATCCTAGCTACTCAGGAGGCTGAGATCTGAGGATCGCGGTTCAAAGCCAGCCCGGGCAGGAAAGACCGTGAGACTCCTATCTCCAATAAACCACCAGAAAACCAGAAGTGGCACTGTAGCTCAAGTGGTAGAGCGCTCGCCTTGAGCTGAAGAGCTGAGGGACAGCGCCCAGGCCCAGAGTTCAAGCCCCACAACCGACAAAAAAAAAAAAAAAGATGTCATTCAGTCATTTACTCTAATTATGATTATCTTTATACACTGTCACAGAAGAACAAAAATCACAACTACAATCATTTATTGAGAAATTAATACATTACAACCTATAAAAGTAGGACTATTAGTCCCAATTGTCAATGCAAATAAGCCAAAAGGTTTCAATGAGTCTCAAAACGATAAAGTCTTTTTATTTTCCCCTTTGTCTTAGAGTTATTCAGCCTATTCAGGTGAATAGAATAGCTTTGAACTCGGGTGAAAAGCCATTGCTAAAACTTTAGTTTGGGACTGGAAGTGTGGCTCAAGTGGTAGAGCACAAGCCAAGAAAGGAAGGTGAACTTGACTACATGAGGCTCTGCATTCAAACCTCAGTACAGCCAAAAGAAAATTAGTTTTTATTCTTTTCAAGGATTTTTCTACCCATATTTATACATGTCTGTATATGTGCTCACACATACAGTTTTAGTTGGTTGTAAATTAATGGAGGAGTAGGTATGGCATAATCTGAGTTATGCTTTTAAGCCCTGGAGATATCTTAGCAATCTTTTTATATAAGCTATATTTCAATGACATTCTTCTAGATAGCTGCCTTACATGTGACAATATGTCTACACTATTCTGTTAAAACTATTTTTTTGTATGTTTAACTTTATTCTAGATTTTTGTTTATCAAATAATACTGCAAAAATATTTTCAGAAATGCATTTTATTGCATATGAGTTAATATATCTATTACATGTCTAGAAATGGAATTTCTAGGTCAAGGACTTGCAATTAAACTTCGGCAGATTTTTGTCAGATTGTACTTTCTATGCACCTTGGGTAACACTGGAAATTAAATTGGGGCCTGGGTGCTGCGGCATATACCTGTAATTCTAGCTACTTAGGAGGCTGAGACTGGGAGAATTACAGTTCAGGACTAGCCCTGCAGAAAAGCTTGTGAGACCTAGTCTCACCTAAGAGCAAAACCCAGTGACTTAAACCAGTTATTCTAGTTATATGGAAAGTCCAAAATAAGAAAGTAGGACTCTGTCTCAAAAATAACTAGTACAAAAAAGGGCTGGTGGCGTAGATCAGCAGTAGAGCGTTTGCCTAGCAAGCATGAAGCCATGAGTTCAAACTCTAGTATCTCAAAAAAAAAAAAGTTAAATTTTGAAACTAAATTTGCAAGGGAAAAAAATATATATGTATGGGGAAGTGAGAGATACCAGCCGTGGGGCTTGAACTCGGGGGGCCTAGGCACTGTTCCTGAGCTTTTTTTGTTCAAAGCATGAGCTCTCTTTGAGCCACAGCTCCACTAGAGTTCTACCATTTGAGCCAGAGCTCCTACTTCTGGCTTTTTTTTGATAGTTAATTGGACATACCAGTCTTATAGGCTTTCCTACCTGTGCTGGCTTCAAACCACAATCCTCAGATCTCAATCAGTACCAAGGTCACTGATCTATTACATTTAAACAAGTCTTATTAATCCTTCTAGATCACAGTAAGGTATGAAAGTAAATGATAATAAATCATATGTAATTAAGGTATGCAGCCTTGGGATTTTACTGGATTCTGCTTATAAATATCAAGTGAGCACTTGGCTATTATAAAATTTTATTTACAAAACATGGCAGAAGAGGCTGGGAAGGTGGCTCAGTGGTAGAGCGCTTGCCTTGCTTGCATGAGGCCCTGGGTTCGATTCCTCAGCACCACATAAGCAGAAAAAAAAAAAGCTGGAAGTGGCACTGTGGCTCAAGTGGTAGAGTGCTAGCCTTGAGCTGAAGAGCTGAGGGACAGCGCCCAGGCCCTGAGTTCAGGCCCTATGACCAGACACCCCCCCCTCAAAAAAAAAAACATGGCAGAAGTTTTAAAGTCTTATTCCATGCCTTATTCAGAACCTAGGAGTCACATAATTGTTCAGAGCATAAGGAGGGAAGTAGAAATGAGATGAAGTGGAGAGTGGGAAGAAAAGGGGAGAGGGAAGAGCAGTAGAGAGGGAGCTTTCAATATTTAATACACAAGCCAGGTGCCAGTAGCTCAGGCCTTTTCCTAGCTACTTTGGAGGCTGAGATTTGATGACTGTAGTTTAAAGTCAGCCCAGGCAGAAAAGTCCATGAGATTCTTACCTCTATTAACCACCAAAAAGCTGGAAGTGGAGCTGTAGCTCAAGAACTAGAGTGCTAGCCTTAAGCAAAAAAAAAAAAAATCTCAGGGACACAGCTCAAGCCCTGAGTTCAAGTCCAGGACTGGCACATATACATATACAAAAAAAAAAAAAAAAAACGAACATTAGTACACACACTCAATGTGATGTTTAGACTTTTTATCAAGGAATCTATTTACTGGTCTCTCATAAGATTTTATATAAAGAAAAATCCTAGAGACCTTGCATTGTCCCCAAATAGTGATGCTTAGAAAAAGCTGATGGCTATATCATAGCAATCACACTATTAGGGCTGGGAAGGTGGCTCAGTAGTAGAGTGCTTCTCTTGCATGCAAGCATTCCTCAGTACCACATAAGCAGAAAAAAGCCACAAGTGGCATTGTGCCTCAAGTGGTAGGGCCTTGAGCTGAAGAGCTGAGGGACAGCGCCCAGGGCCAGAGTTCAGGCCTCACAACAGACCCAAATAAATAAATAAATAAATAAATAAAATAAAGGTACATTAATAAAATGGATTATACTTTTATAAAAGAAAGATAAATAGTTCTTGATTGATTAAAGAAGAAGCTGAGACTATAACTAATTGTACCTAAAGACTATATAATATGCAAATATGATTAAATATATGGGCAATCACCCTGTATAACATGGCTTGGAGAAAAAAAACTCTCACTGAAGAGCAGGAAATCTGAGTCCAGGCCTGGCTCCATCTCTGGCTGGACAATCTTTAGTAAGATAATCTCAGACATGAACTTTCATTATCTCCATAATGAAACATAAGGTTCATAAGGTACATGAGATAGTGGGATAACTGTTCCTAAGGTCTCTGAAGACTCAGAAACCCTGTGAGAAGGTCATATACTGCTGTTTATTTTTGAATCATTTACTTTTTTTTTTTTTATAGTATTGAAGTTTTGAACTCAGGGCTTCATGCTTGGTAAACAGGTGATCAGATTACCACTCAAGGACTGTTTTGATTATACCAGTTGTTGAAAAGTTTTGATTATTCAGGCATTCTCCAAATTAGAAAATATTTAACTATGTATAACATCTCTGCATTCTGCTTTCCACACATAAGATCATCCTAGATACAGTCTTTTAATCGCTGCTTACTACTACAGTACCCTCTCTTCACTACTGCTCCTCAAAAGATATTCTTCAGCCCTCACTATTTCTAACTTATTTAGTTCCACACCAGGTAACTCTTCCAACATGCACTGAAATTACTTCTAGTTTTCTTTTGCCCTCCCCTTCTCCTTTTGGAGCCTTGTCCAATTTTCCAAGAAAGTCTACTTCATTCTACTTGGAGCAAAAACAAAATTGTAGGCATCATTATTAAACCAAGAGTGGTGACAGTGACACATCCACAGAATGGATGCAATATGCTTAGAAAGCGCCAGGGTTTTTTTTGTTTTTGTTTTTGTCGGCTGTGGGGCTTGCTTGAACTCTGGGTCTGGGTGCTGTCCCTCAGCTCTTCAGCTCAAGGAGAGTGCTCTACTGCTTGAGCCACAGTACCACTTCCAGTTTCATTGGAGATAAGAGTCTCACGGACTTTCTTGCCCGGGCTGGCTTTGAACCGTGACCCTCAGATCTCAGCCTCCTGAGTAACTAGGATTACAGGCGTGAACCACCAGCGCCTGGCTAAAGCTCCAGTTTTATCTCTCCCTGAAATCTGTAAACACAGACTATTCAGAACTTACATATATTTCCATTTCATTCGTTCATTCTCTACAATTGCCAGCTTAGAGAGGGCAGAAAATTTATTTAAAATTTGTGATTATTTATGGGCTGGGAATTTGGCTTAGTAGTAGAGTGCTTGCCTAGCATGCATGAAGCCTGGGTTTGGTTTCTCAGTACCACATAAATGGAAAAAGCTAGAAGTAGAGCTGTGGTTCAAGTGCTAGAGTTCTATCCTTGAGCAAAAGAAGCTCAGAAGCAGAGCCCAGGCCCTGAGTTCAAGCCCCAGGAGTGGCAAAAAAACAAAAAAATTGTGATTTTAATTTAATGTTTTGTTCTTTTATATCATTGTTAACATCGTACCTACCACACAGTTAATCACTCCTGCTCATTCTATAGTATAATATTTTGATTATACTATACTTTTATATGATAGTTATTTGTTAGTATATTAATTTTCAGTACTAAAACATCCTAATTTCCTTGATGGCACAATTTATCTCAATTACATGCTTCATTGTATACCTAGTGGCTATGCAGCTAATAGATTCATGTTTAACTAAACATATTGTTTTTGGGGCTGGGAATATGGCTCAGTGGTATAGTGCTTGCCAATCATGCATGAAGCCCTAGGTTCAATTCCTCAGTACCACATAAACAGAAAAAGCCGGAAGTGGAGCTGTGGCTTAAGTGGTAGAGTGCTAACTTTGAGCAAAAGAAGCTCAGCAACAATGCCCAAGCCCTGAGTTCAAGCCTCAGGGCTGGAAAAAAAAAAAAATTCTGGGCCTAGCTGCTTTGTTTTAAATCAACATTTTGAGTAGACTGAACTGGTTTATATGGCAAAGAAGGTATTTTATTCTGATTAAGCATAAAGAAGTCCCTTCCAGGGTGACATTGTTCAAAAAGAAATGTATTCTTTACCATAACTATAACTCACTGTAAATCCGTACACTGTACATCACCTTTGTAATAACAATAAATACTTTTTTTCAAAAGTCTCTTCTAAGCTGGGCACCAGTGGTTCACACCTATAATCCTGACTACTCAGGAGGCTGAGATCTGAGGATCAAGTTTCAAAACCAGCCCAGACAGGAAAGTCCATACAACTGTTAACTTCAACAACCCACCAAAAAGCCAAAAGTGGAGCTGTGGCTCAAGTAGTAATGTGCTAGCCTTGAGGGGAAAAAAATGCTCAGGGCAGTTCCTAAATACTGTGCTCAAGCCCCAGGACCAGTCTTCCTCCCTTCAAAAAAAGAAAATCTTTTCCATGGATTTTAACTTGAGTCAATATCTATTTTTGTTTTTATTAATTTTATGTTTATATATATTCAGAGATGACATTGTATCAATAACAATAATATACTGCTTAATCCCAACATTAAAATGGGAAGTATAGACACAATCAATAAGAAATGAATATACAGGGGATGGTAGGGGGAAAACAATGGAGGGGGTAACAATGTTCAAGAGGAAGTGTACTCATTACCTCACTCATGTAACTGTAACCCTCTGTATAGTATCTTTACAATAAAAAAGAAAAGGATAAAAAAAAAAAAGAAATGAATATACAAAGCCTTTTGCACCAAGCACTCCTAGTATTCTATAATTTTGAAGGAGAAAAAAGCTTACTTCACACAGCAGGAAAAGATTTCTTAGATATCTTAAAGCCTTGAAAACTTGGCCAAACTATTGTTCAATGTGCACACAGTTTGTGTCTTCATGCTCAGATGTTGTTGAAACAGCAGACTTAAAAGAAATAATGTCAATGAATCCTACCAAGCACTATACATGACCTCTGGGGTAATTAGCAATCATTCAAAAGCAACAAGACTAAAATGTTCTATTCTTTATTACTGTCAGCTCTTATCTTGATCAGCATTTTAATAAAGATGGTTCGTTTCTAAGACAGTTTCATGAATCAGTCATAATTACATTCTGACATGCAGTGAATAGTAAAGCAAAACTAAATATCACTTCATCAACCTTTCTAACCTTTATGCAAGTATTAACTGTAAATAATTTTTACACAATCCTACAACAGAAAATCTGCATATTTCTTAGCTTTGTACATACTTTACCCCAAATGAATTTCCTGTGACCTATACCTGAAAAACACAATCAGCCATAATTATCCAGTTTTGTGAGATGTTCAGGTGTTGCCTTTCAGAGTTCAAATCAACTTCAAGTATAAAAGGCTACTTTATTCTACAAATGGCACAATATGCAAAATGGGTTAAGTAGCCAAAAGCATCTTAGAGCATTGTAGCTTGAAAGAAGTCTATCTAAAATCAAAACGTCATAACAAAACTAAAGCAAAGCAGCACTTTTAAAAATAGAATCATAGATTACACATCAGCGAATGGATCACTGATGACTATTGCAGAAAGTCTTATAATTAAAATATGTTAAAAGAAGAATATTAATTAGAAGGAAATCTGCACACAAATATCCGAAGGGAGGGATCGGGTTATTTTGTTGTTTTTTTTTTTTTCCTGTGATTCCAAAATAGCTGATCAAAGGGGTTGGAATATTGGAAACATAAAACTTACTTAGAGATACTATTCTAATATTAAGGATAATGTGTAAATTGTTTTCACTCTCTCCCTATCTATGCAAAATATATGATTTACTTTACAGTTTTAAAAACAGCTGATTCCTTTTGGCTCAGGATTAATCTGGAATTATTTTAGATCATCAAAGTAAACACAATTCAACTACCAAAAAAATGTATATTGTATTTTAGATAACTTAATTATTTCAGTTCTCCCAGAAAATTTCAGAGTGAGTGCCTTGCTCTCTCATAAATAACTTCTTGTCTTCTCAGTAGTAAACATTAAATAGTGGTCTATTTTGGACACGAAGCTAGGCTCTCAAGCCTACTATTATCAACTATGTCTCTCAAATAATGCTTATAGACAATATATGGAGTAATATTTTTAGTGAAACTGATTTCCATTTAAGAAACTTAAATACTGTGAAATACCAATACCACTTCATTTTTCTTTGTGTGATTTCAATTTGAAAATGAGTTACTTCCAAAAAATCAATCTAAAATGATTCTTTATATGTTTTCATATGAATTTTACTATAAAATAACCTTACTAGAATGTACTGATTTGAAAGCAGAGGAACACAGCAAAGATTTTTCCCCCCATAGGATTAAAAACACAAAAACGTGTTGTCTTTTATGTGATAATTTTTGTTTAACTTTTCTATTTAGCTTTCTTATGCATTATTCCTTTGTCTTATTGGAGGTACAAGGAAAGAAAGGAAAAGAACTATTGATTTAAGAAAACAGATTTCCCAGAAAGAAAAAAAGCTGTGGTTAAGACTTAAACAAAGCTAAAGATGGCTTCCTCTGAGCCCTGATGAGGTCCGCTCCCTCATTACGAACAACTGAAAACTTGTGATGCATTTTGTTTCAAGAGAATCCAAAAGTCCTTGGTATAAAGCAGACAGGGGGGTGCAGGGTCCATTCACCCTTCTGTATCACAACCATTATGTAAAAGTATAAAACACTGCCTTTATGCTGCCAAGCCACAATGACTCTTCCCACATCAAAGGATTTGTACCACTAGGGTTTTTTCTTCAAAATTTATTCAAGTTAAGGGCAGAGAGACAACGATTCATACACGCTAATTACGCCTAATTATCTATTCCCTTTTCTGACCAGCTTCGGCCAGTGTTATTTGCTATCTGGATTTCTCACAACCTCCTTTTGCCCTGTCCATCCAGTCCAACAGTGAAGGCTTTGAAGAAAACAGTTGTGGCTTTTTAAGAGTTTCCTCAATATAGAGTTCAAGCAAATTAAATAATGATTCTGTTAGTTTTGACACATTTATGCGTTAAATATGAGGACCTCTTGGTTAATTTGGCAAATTCCTCACATCTCTTCATGGGTAGAATCATAGTAACACCCGCTCTTGCAGGAGTGTCTCCTCATGCTTTCTTTTCATGATCTAAATGAAATGTTTATTGGATTAAAGTTCTTCTCTGCAGACCTCCATGGTGGCCTGTGACAAAGAGCTTAAAAGTTCTACTAATTGGCTTGAGTTTTCAGGGAGGGGAAAGAGAGAATTCAATTTCACATTACATCACTAGCCAAGAAAACTGCCACGTGTTATTAAACTAATTTATCTCATGATTCAAAGAAGCAATTAATTCATATTTAATACATACTTCCTTTAAACCACTTTTGTCATCAGAGAGTTAATTTCTTATAATTTAGCCAAAAATAATTGTTTATTCAGAGAAAAGAATTAGTCCTAGCTAGAATATATTTTGCATGTATACCATTGTTTGTTACATTTCAGTCAAATATAAATATGTAATTAGTATATTTCATGGGAAATATTTATTTTCATTTTTATAAGCAAGAAAGTATTCTTAAAAGCATACATCCCAATTCACTATTCCATAGGTGGGCCCTGACTAATACATTGTCTAAGTTATAGTAATTTAAATTTACATTTTAATTTAACTTAATTTAAATTTAATACATTTTAAATCCACATTACAACTCTTACCCTAGTTATATATTAATTGCAAGAACACAAAACAAAAAAATCCACAAGTAAAAATCAATGCTTATCACTAGAGAAAATTCTCTTAGATTGTTCTCAAACATATACATTTGTTAAAATATCTCAAATGTATTTCTTTACATTATTCAGGAAATTAGAAGTTGCTATACAGGGAGCTATTTTACATGTCAAGTGATCATTTTTGTATTTTAAAAGTATTAAATGCACAGATTTAAATGAATACTTTTAATGGTTTGGGGGACAACCAAAAGTCTTTTCAATTCAAGAGTTCAATCTGCTACTTTTGTTCTCATTTATTCCTTTCAGTCTTAAGTATAAAAAAGACAACTCCTAAGTGAAGACATTACCACATTAACAAAGGGTTACTCTCTACAAGGCTGACTCAGGTGACAATGCAGTGGAGGTCATCCAGGCTGACATGACTGATTCTGATGGTTTACCCTTCTGAAATGTCTAATATGGACAGTTATAATGAAGAAAATCACAAATCATCTCATCAATTATGAAAATTGTAGCAAGGAAAACAATGGGCAAGTATACATATTTTAGCACGGTTATAAATCATAGAGCCGGTGGCTAGATGAAGGCTAGACACTGCAGTGTTTCATCTAAGGAACATCAACTATTTTCTAGTGTTCATGGTGGAGATCACATCATGAGAGAATTTTTTAATTGTTCACCATCGAAATAATGTTCCTTGGGGGGGTAATGGTCAGAAAATAAAAATGTTATTTGTTTTCAGTTTTATATATAGAATTTACAACAATCAGGAAATATTAACAGCCAAGTAGAAGGTAGTCTTTACTGAATATTAAACAAATATTATTAAATAGTAACAATAATACTTTTAGACCCTTATATTTATAAGGACTTTTATGTGTTATTTAAACTCAAATAATGTTAAGCCAAATCACATTATGATGCTTTCCAAGTTGAAAACTTTTTAAAAGAAATGCTAGAATTTATTTTTCTCTAATTTCATTTCCTAGCTGAGTTTAATCAAAGGGAAACTTACAGTATAAAATGCCTTCTTAGTTATTGTTCAGCAGCTTACAAATGACATTTCAATCATTAACTAGTCACCTAACATTTAACTTTAAGGAAAAATGTTTTTATAAAAGGAAGATAGCTTGCTGTCTCTGAAAAAGAAAATTAAAGTGCCAAATTACTAATATCAGAATATATCAGTGTGTGGCAAAGCATGACACAAAATATTGCAGAACATTCACAGGGAAAGATTATTTTAGATTTCTACATATTGCTAAACTGATTAAGAAAAACATAAAAAGATAATGATTCTTATCGAGAAATTGTTTTCTTCAATTTCAAAATTTATGAATAGCATTTCTGTCTTTTATGGGTCATTACAGGTCAAATAAAGGAGTTTATGAAAGTAATGGAAGGCACTGACAGGGTTTTTTTGTTTGTTTTGTTTTACTGAAAAATAGAAAACAAAATTGCTGGGGGGCTGGGAAGATGGCTCAGTGATAGAGTGCTTGCCTTGCATGAATGAGGCCCTGGGTTCGATTCCTCAGCACCACATAAGCAAAAAAAGAAAAAAGCCAGAAGTGGCGCTGTTGCTCAAGTGGTAGAGTGCTAGCCTTGAGCTGAAGAGTTGAAGGACAGCGCCCAGGCCCAGAGTTCAGGCCCCACAACCGGACTCCCCCCAAAAAAAATCTGCTGGGAGCTGAACAAATGAGAATAGCAATATCTGTTAGCAATTCCAACCTTTAGGAAGGCCAAAGATATACTACAGTTGAAACTGACCTAAAAAGGTATTGTTCTAATCAAAATAACGCTTTGTGTTCTTTTCCCACAATAATTTGAGGGTCAGGGAAACAGTGCTGAGAACTGAACTCAGGGCCTGGCTAGGCAAATGATCTACCACTTGACCCAAGTCCAGAGTCTTCTGGGCTTTTAGCCTGTTTTTCAGATAAGATCATGCACTTGTGCTTGGGCCAGCTTTGGACTGTGTCCTCCTGTTTCTGCCTTCCAAGTAGCTGGGGTTATAGGTATGAGCCACCATGTATAACTAACCATAATAATTTTAAATGATTATGTCAGTGAGATTATGTCAGTGAGATTATGTTGAGTGAATACTATTCAATGAATGTACATTTAAAATATTATTCTTACATTCTGAAATCTAAAATTGAAGACATTTCTTTTTTTTTATTTATTTTTATTTTTTCTGGTCATGGGGCCTGAACTCTGGGCCTGGGTGCTATCCCTCAGCTCTTCAGCTCAAGGCTAGCGCTCTACCACTTGAGCCACAGCGCCACTTCCGGCTTTTTTCTTTTTGCTTATGTGGTGCTGAGGAATTGAACCCAGGGGCTCAGGCATGCAAGGCAAGCGCTCTACCCCTGAGCCACCTTCCCAGCCCTAAAATTGAAGACATTTCTAAGGAACCTAGAATCCTAATAAAGTTGACTTTCCCAAGTTATTGAATTATCTGAAACTCACACTGGACCACCCTCTCCACTTTTAGCCCACTAATCTTCCTTTCTTTCTCTATTGTAGTTACTCAGCTCTGCCACTATAATATAAAAAGAACTATAGACAATATATAAACAAATGAGTGTGAAGTTTTTCAATAAAAATTTATTCAGAAAAGTGGGTGAAAGGCCAGATTGAGCCACTGACTAGAGTACGTTCACCTAAGTACAGACTATCATGGGTTACTTCAAAATACTGCTGTGCATCTAGACATGGTGGCTCATGCCTATAATTCAAACTATTCAGGAGGTGAGCATCAGGATGGTTGTAGTTTGAGACTAACCTAGAAAAACTTTAACCGGATTCCATCTCAACAAATAAGCTGGAAGTGGGAGTTCATACCTGTAATACCAGCTATTAGGAGGCCATACTGAGAAGCATGAAACCTTATAAAAATAAATAAGTAAGCTGAAAGGACTGCAAGTATGGCAAAATGCTTGACTAATAAGTGAAAGGCATGAGGTCAATCCTCAGTAGCACCAAAAAATTAAAAATTTAAAAATACTGCAGTATGGAGACTAAAGCAATACCAGTAGATACCAGCAAATGTCTTAAGAATTTTATTTGTTCACATACTTTAGAAGAATTAGCTGTTATAAAATATCAGAACAAAGACCTTTCAAGAATTTATCAGAAAAATATGATTATAGAAACAGAAAAATATGATTCTTATCAAGAAATTGTTTTCTTCAGTTTCAAAATTTCAAGTTGAAGTACAAATTCATGAAAGCAGAAACAATTATTCTATACTGTTTTATATAAATAAAAGTGGTAACAAAATGTTCTTTATTATTTACACACAATATAAAACATATCTTAATTTTATTTGGAAGGGTTAGGGATCTGAATTTTAAACAAAGTTTTTGAAACTCAATCAGAATAGGGAAAGCTATTATTTTAACAAAATCTCAATCTCAGTGAACTTATTAATCACCACATGTTAACCTATCATGTTGGTGCTCTATCTTTACTATATGCCTTTCTACACAATGAGTCTTTTTCATTTTGCCTGGTAATGTTTATATTGCCCTTTAAAATCTTAACTTAAGGTCTGGGAAGGTAGTTCAGTGGTAAGAGAGTTTGCCTTGCATGTACCACATAAGCAGAAAAAGCTGGAAGTGGCCCTGTGGCTCAAGTGGTAGAGTGTCAACCTTGAGCTGAAGAGCTGAGAGGCAGTGCCCAGGCCCAGAGTTCTGGCACCACGACCGACAAAAAAAAAGTAGAGGGGCTGGGAAGGTGGCTCAGTGGTAGAGTGCTTGCCTTGCATGCATGAGGCCCCTGGGTTCAATTCCTCAGCACCACATAAGCAAAAAGAAAAAAGCCAGAAGTGGCGCTGTGGCTCAAGTGGTAGAGCGGGTAGCCTTGAGCTGAAGAGCTGAGGGACAGTGCCCAGGCCCAGAGTTCAGGCCCCACGACTGGACTCAAAACAAAAAACAACAACAAAAAACAAAAAAGTAGAAAAAAAAATCTCAAGTGTCATCTGCTCTTTGGAAATGTCCTGATGTGTACAAACTCTTCCTCTCAAACTGCTAGTTTGGGTCAAGGCCCCTTTTCTGTATGTATCTGCAAATTATAGTCAATTTAGTTATAGAAGTTCTCACATGATGTGGAAGAATTTTCATCGTCTTCCAGATAGCCTGGGATGAGACAAGGTTTAATAAGATTCAATTCAACTATCACCAATCTTTGATTGCCACTATCTCTGTACATATTTAATTTTGACTAGTAGCATAAATCTTGATCTGTTCAGGAAGCTTTACAAGGACCATAATTCCTAAACTCTCATATGGCCAAAATATTTATCTGTGGATTTAGACACATACTTGACAGTTTAGCTGAACAGATATCACCTATTTTAACTTTTTAAAATAATTTGCTCTATTGTTATTATAGAGGTGATGTACGGAGGGATGAGCATGAGTACATTTCCTTTCATACAGTGTCTTCTGTTCTCTCATTCTCTCACAGTCTCTCCCTCCCATCTCCACCCATGAGTTGAATAGCTCAATTTCATTAATGTCCAGTGAGCTGTACTGCTTCACTTTTCTACCTTTTTTCCCTAGAGTTTTAGGCCCAACCCTCCCAAATACATACATGTAGATACACCATATGTAAGGTAAAGAAGATAGAATCATCAAAAACTAAAAACTTAAAAAATTGTTTCCATATCTTGGAATTCATTTCAATATGTACATTTTATATAAGTACAAAGAGCTACATAACCTTGGTGTTTATCTCCTTTACTCACTGTGTGTTAATATCTAGAATACTCTATGATTTGTTGTACCCCAGTGCATTTTAGATCTAACTTCCATATATCAGAGAGAACATGCATCATTTTATTTTAATGTTAAAAATCTATTCTAGGGCTGGGAAGGTAGCTCAGTGTTAGAGTGCTTGCCTTGCATGTATGAGGCCCTGGGCTCAATTCCTCAGCACCACATAAGCAGAAAAAGCCAGAAGTGGCACTGTAGCTCAAGTGGTAGAGCCCTAGCTGAAGAGCTAAGGGAAACCACTCAGGCCCAGAGCTCAGGACCCCTGACCAACGGAGAAAACAACAACAACAAAAACTATTCTAGCATCTACTGGTAGTTGACAAGTTTCAAGTCAGTTTCCTTTATTTGGAGGGGGGGGGGGGTTGTGAACTCAGAGCCTGGGCTCTGTCCCTGAGCTTCTTTTGCTCAAGACTAGCACTATACCACTTCTGTTTATGAGAAATCAAAATCAGGGCTTCATGCATGCTAGGTAAGCACTCTACCACATTCCCAGCCCTAGTTTCCTTTTTCTCATTAACTTTTCTTCTATATGATAAAAAGATTCTGTCTTTACTCTTTGAAGTTCAGTTATAGATCAGAAAAATGTATTCTTTTGATGAGATTAAGAAATGAATACAATGAACACTCCAAATCTGGACTTTTAACCCAATTTTATTTCAAGAAAGTTTTCTTCTATTTTTTCCCCTGTTTTAACAATTTGTTTTTTTCCCTTCCCCTCCACAAATTATACCAACATCATATACAGTGAAAGCAGGGATTATACCATGGGGGAGGGACAAGTTTTCTTCTATTCTATCTTTCTTTCTCTTCTTTCTTTGTTTCTTTCTTTCTTTCTTTCTTTTTCTTTCTTTCTTTCTTTCTTAAAATATCATTTATGGCCGGGCACCAGTGCCACACACCTGTAACCCTAGCTACTCAGGAGGCTGAGATCTGAGGATCATGGTTCAAAGCCAGCCCAGGCAGGAAAGTCCATGAGACCCTTGTCTCCAATTAACCACTAGAAAACTGGAAGTGGCACTGTAGCTCAAATGGTAGAGTATTCGCCTTGAGCTGAAGAGCTCAGGGACAGCTCTAAGGACCAGAGTTCAAGCCCCACGACTGACCAAAAGAGAGAAAGAGAAAGAGAGAGAAAGAGAGAGAGAAATAGCACTTATACCTGCTTTCTATATGATTACTTCTGTAATGATTCTTACATTTGATTATTCTAACTTCATTTTGTATAATTTTTCATAAGGCTAGTCCCCTTAGCATGGATTTTATTTTCAACCATATCAACTACATAATTCACATTTTCTAAGATGCTTTTATTTTTATGGCTGTGCCCTTAGCCTGTTCTTAGTTCTATTCTACCAGTTCCTCTTTCTCTCTCTCTCTCTTTCTCTCTGTCTCTCTTCTCTGTCTCTCTCTGTGTCTCTGTCTCTCTTTGTCGTCATGGGGCTGGGACTCAGAGTCTGGGCACTGGCCCTGGGATCTAGTGCTCTACCACTTTGAGCACAGCTCCACTTCCAGTTTTCTGGTGGTTAATTGGAGATAAGAGTCTCACAGACTTTCCTGCCTGGGCTGGCTTTGAACCATGATCCTCAGATCTCAGCCTCCTGATTAGCTAAGATTACAGAAGTGAGCCACCAGATTATTTTCCACATTTTTATTAGCACATATTATTGTATAGAATGAAAAATAGAAAAGTGGGCTGGGAAGGTGGCTCAGTGGTAGAGTGCTTGCTTTGCATGCATGAGGCCCTGGGTTCGATTCCTCAGCACCACATAAGCAGAAAAAGCTGGAAGTGGTGCTGTGGCTCAAGTGGTAGAGCGCTAGCCTTAAGCTGAAGAGCTGAGGGACAGCGCCCAGGCCCAGAGTTCAGGCCCCACGACTGGCAAAAAAAAAAAGAAAAAAGAAAAGAAAAGAAAAATAGAAAAGTATTATCTGAAAATTTCTCCCTGTCCTAAGTCATGTACTTCCAAAGTACATTCATGATATGCTTTTACTTACTAATTCATGTCAGCTTTCCTCTTTGCTTCTGATGACTCCTTCCTCTGGCCTTTTGAATTTCCTCAAGAATTATGTATTAGAAATATTCCCAAGGCAACAGTGTTGAGAGGTAGAACTTTGAAGGAAAGGACTCAGCCGTGGAGAACAGATTAATGTTATATATCATCATAAGACATTATCATTGGTTCCTAATAAAAGGAACCTCCTTTCCTTATTTCTATCTTATACATAAGTATGTGCATCTTACCCTTCTACCTTCTTCCATGAGATGATACGGTATGAAAGGTACTCTCTATATTTGAGTTCTATGATGTTAGAATTCTTAGCCTCAGAACTGTAAGAAATAAAGCTATATTCTTCAAAAATTACCCAGTCTCAAGTATTCTGTTATAACAACATACACTAAACTAACACTCTATTTCCTATATGATACCCATATTCAATCAGTTTTTCTCCCTGCTGGTACCTCAACTTTGATTTGTTGTTGTTTGGTTTTATAGTGCTGTAGGTCTCTACTTGCAAGTGCTCTGTCTAAGCCACACCCCAAGTTCATTTGCTGGAAGTGGAGCTGTGGCTCAAGTAGAATAACTAGCCTGGAGCAAAACACTCAGGGACAGAGCCTAGGCCCAGAGTTCAAGCCCCAAGACAAATACTTAAAAACAAAAAAAAATCTGTCCAGATAAGGTCTTGCACTTTTATCCAGATGATGAGGATCATGGCTTAAAGCCAAGAGCCCAGGCAAGAAAGTCTGTGAGAGATTCTTATCTCCAATAAACTAATGGAGAGGGGGGAGATGGGAAGGGATGATAAGGGGAAACAAAGGAGGAGGCAACAAGGCTTGATAAGAAATGTACTCATTACCCATGTAATTGTAACCCCTCTGTACAGTATTTTCACAATTTAAAAAAAAAAGCTGGAAGTGTGTGAGCATTAGTCTTGAGCAAAAGTTCAGGGACAGAGCCCAGGCCTTGAGTTAAAGCCCTATGACTAGCACAAAAATAAATGAGTACATAAATAAATGTATTATATAAATAAATAGGAGTTTTATAAAAATAATACAAAAATCACACCATAAATCTTGAAAATCTAAAAGACAGGATTAAATTCACATATATCTCAATATTCAGAAATAGGCCCAATTACTATTCTGTGATAGTTCTCTCAATATTTTCCACAAATGTACATTATTTCCATATATTATTTCCATCATATTTTTATTCATATTATGTGTCCATTGCCCTATATTATCAAAAGCTTTTAGAAAGTAATATTCCAGTTACATTATATACCCCATACATGTAAGAGAAAGATGTAGCAACCTCTGTGCCCATCACTGCTTTTTATAGCTATTCTATTTATATTTTTTGTATCTATGGTAAAACAGCTCTGTGTCTCAATTACAAAAAAAAAATCATTTCTTTTCTCTTTGTAATTAAAAACTAAACTGAGTGCACAGCATCTGTTTAGCAAAAGTGAGGCCCTGGGTCAAAAAGCAAAAACAAAAGGCCCTGTTTCGGGCCACACCAGAGTAGCTGAGACTGTATTTTGTCTTCTCATAAGTCATTAAACACAGAAAAAACTAGATAAATCAACTAATTCCTGACATTACCCAATGGTTAGTAAGAGAAAGTAACCCCTGAGCCAGGTGCCAGTGACACACACCTGTAATCCTAGCTACTCAGGAGGCTGAGATCTGAGGTTCAAAGCCAGCCTAGGCAGCAAAGTCCATGAAACTCTTACCTCCAATAAACCACCAGAAAACGGGAAGTGGTACTGTGGCTCAAGTGGTAGAGCACTAGCCTTGAGCTGAAGTGAGGGACAGCGCCCAAGCCCACAGTTCAAGCCCCACAACCAACAAAAGAAAAGAAAGAAAGAAAGAGAGAGAGAGAGAAAGAAAGAAAGAGAGAGAGAGAAGGAGAGAGGAAGGGAGGGAGGGAGGAAGGAAAGGAGGGAAGGAAGGAAACCCCTGAGAGACAAAAATGAATCAAGTAAGAGAGTACTACATTACTACATTTTCCTGACTTTCCATGATGGGCAACTTATAGACTTCAGCACAGCAATCTAAGGACAATGATCAGAATCTTGTAAATGTAAAGAAGCTGAGTTTGCACAAAACAGTTAAGTGTATGATGAAGCTATACAGAAACATATTTGCAAAAGGAATAACTAGGGCTGGAAAGGTGGCTCAGTGGTACAGTGCTTGCCTTGCATGCCTGAGGCCCTGGGTTCGATTCCTCAGCACCACATAAGCAAAAGAAAAAAGCCGGAAGTGGCGCTGTGGCTCAAGTGGTAGAGCACTAGCCTTGAGCTGAAGAGCTGAGGGACAGCGCCAAAGCCCAGAGTTCAGGCCCCACGGCCAGACCCCCCCCCCCCCAAAAAAATAAAATAAAAAAGTTTTTAAAAAAAGGAATAACTAATTGTTAGTTGAATATTAAATGGTACACAAATAGGGTGAAATTCCAAAAGGCTAGGCAATGAGAAAGTCACAAATAACCAAACTGTGAAAAATAAACATTCTGAACAGCCATTTTCAGATTGTTGGGTTGTTTTTGTTTTTTTTTTTTTTGGTTTTGTCTTTTGTTTTTTTGTTTTCCAGTTGTGGGGCCTAAACTTTGGGCCTGGGTGCTGTCCCTCAGCTCTTCAGCTCAAGGCTAGCACCCTACCACTTGAGCCACAGGGCCACTTCTAGCTTTTTTCTGCTTATGTGGTGCAAACAAATTCAGGGACTCATGTATGCGAGGCAAGCACTAAGCCAACTTCCCAGCCTGATTTTAGAGATATTTTGAGAAGAAAGTTTTCTCTGAACACTGACAGATACCATAGACAATTTAGAAAGGTTGTTCTAGAAGAAAGACTTAAAAGAGACTTACAGAAAAGGTTGACCATGATACATTTTTTTGTGGGGGGTCCAGTCGTGGGGCCTGAACTCTGGGCCTGGGCGCTGTCCCTCAGCTCTTCAGCTCAAGGCTAGCGCTCTACCACTTGAGCCACAGCACCATTTCTGGCCTTTTTCTTATTGCTTATATGGTGCTGAGGAATTGAACCCAGGCCTCAGGCATGCAAGGCAAGCGCTCTCCCACTGAGCCACCTTCCCAGCCCCCCATGATACATTTTAACAGATTTAAAAACAAGCCTCAGATGGATAGAATTAATTTGCAAGAAATTTACTTGTCAAAATAAAACACCACCTCTAAAGGAAATAACATACACTCAATGGAGTAATCAAAATGTCCAGCATCCTGCCATATATTTTTAATATGGTTTTTATTGTAAAAATAGTGTACAGAAGGGTTACAGTTACATGAGTAAGGTAATGAGTACATTTCCTATCGAGCATTGTTACCTCCTCCTTTGTTTTTCCTCTACCATCCCTTCCCTCCCCACCTCCCCAACTCCTCCCTCCCTGCTCCCTACAAGTTGTAAAGTTCATTTTCAACATAGTGTCTTATACATCTCATTGTTACAATGGGTCAACCTGTATCCCTATTTAAACATTTTGTTTTTTCCCTTTCCCTCCCCAAATTAAAAAAGTGTATATACTCTGAAAACATTACAGGATGGAATAGGAGAAACCCTAGGTCTCCTTGGCTCAGGCCGAAAGTTTCTGAATAGAGACCCGGAAACACAACAAATCAAAGGAAGGTTGGACAAATGGGACTGCATAAAATTGCAGAGCTTCTGCAAGGCAAATGACATAGCTAGCAAGATCAATAGAAAGCCCACGGATTGGGAGAAGATCTTTACAAGCCATACAACGGACAAGGGTCTCATATCTAAAATATACTTGGAACTCAAAAAATTAAACCCCCCAACAACAAATCCTCAAAGAAACAACTGTCCAATAAATAAGTGGGCGAAAGACTTAAAGAGAAACTTCTCTGAAGAAGAAAGAAGGATGGCCAATAGACACATGAAAAAATGTTCAACATCCCTAGCCACAAAAGAAATGCAAATCAAAACAACATTGAGATATCACCTCACTCCAGTTAGAATGGCAAAAATCAAGAACTCTAAAAACAACAGATGCTGGAGGGGATGTGGCCAGAAAGGAACCTTACTTCATTGTTGGTGGGAATGTAAACTTGTTCAACCACTTTGGAAAGCAATATGGAGGTTCCTCAAAAGACTTCACATAGAACTCCCCTATGACCCAGCAATCCCACTTTTGGGCATTTACCCAAATGTTTACAAACAAGACCACACTAAAGCTACCAGCACAACTATGTTTATTGCAGCATTATTTACCATAGCTAAGATATGGAACCAACCCAGATGCCCCTCAGTAGATGAATGGATCAAGAAAATGTGGTATATATACACAATGGAATTCTATGCCTCCATCAGAAAGAATGACATTTCCCCATTTGTTAGGAAATGGAAAGGCTTGGAAAAAATTATATTAAGTGAAGTAAGCCAGGCCCAAAGAAACATAGGTCCCATGGTTTCCCTTATTTGCAATATCTAGTATATGTATGAGTCAAGTGGAAAAGGTCAGATAATGTGATGTTAGGAAAACGAACCCTTAAATATGTATTTTAATGTTTTTTTTCTTTAATGCATGTGTTTCTAACGCATTTATAAGATTATTTCTTTGTTGCTTTGTATGTCCCTCCCCCACAGTGTAACCCCCGCTTTCACTATATTTGATGTCAGTATAACTTGTGGAGGAGATGGGGACAAACAAGTCATTTAAGGATTCAGGTGGACCTGTTGCAACAATGAGAAGTACAAAATGTCATGTCAAAAACGAGCTTTACAATGTCGGTGTGGGGGGGGGAAGTGGGGGAAGGATTGGGTGGGGGGGAGGTGGGAGGCTGGGAAGGGAGGTGAAGGGTAAACAAAGGAGGAGGCTGCAATGCTTGGTAAGAAATGTATGCATTATCCTGCCCATGTAATTGTAACCCCTCTGTACAGTATGTTCTCAAATAAAATAAAATAAAATTTTTAAAAAAAAGTGTATATACAAGATGCAGGGCACTGGAATCAAATACAGTGAAAACAGGGATTATCCATGGGGGAGGAGTATACCAAAGAAAAAAAATCACATAGTACATTATAAATATATTAAAAACAATAGCAAGAGGGCCCGGAAGGTGGCTCAGTGGTAGAGTACTTGCCTTGCATGCATGAGGTCCTGGGTTCGATTCCTTAGCACCACATAAGCCAGAAGTGGCATTGTGGCTCAAGTGATAGGGCGCTAGCCTTGAGCTAAAGAATTGAGGAATAGCGTTCAGGCCCAGAGTTCAGCCCCCATGACTGACCCCCCCACCAAAAAAAAAACAAACTGATTTCTATTTTGGGGCTGGGAAGGTGGCTCAGTGGTAGAGTGTTTGCCTTGCATTCATGAGGCCCTGGGTTCGATTCCTCAGCACCACATAAGCAGAAAAACCCTAAAGTGGGGCTAACATTCAAGTGGTAAGAGTGCTAGCCTTCAGCTGAAGAGCTGAGGGACAGCACCCAGGCCCAGTGTTCAAGCCTCAGAACCGACCAAAAAAAAAAAATAGCAAGAAAGAAAAAAACCACTTGTGTCCCTGTCTTGGGGTTCATTTTGCTTAACATTATCTTATATGGTCATATGTACTTAGCTTTTGACCTTTTCTGCTTGTCCTAGACATATACTATTTATTGCAAATAAGGGAAACCATGAGACCTGTTTCTTTGGGCCTGGCTTACTTCACTTAATATAATTTTTTCCAAGTCTTTCCATTTCCTAACAAATGGGGCGATGTTATTCTTTCTGATGGAAGTATAGAATTCCATTGTATGTATACACACACACACACACATATACATATACATATATCACATTTTCTTGATCCACTCATCTACTGAGGGGCATCTGGGTTTGTTCCATACCTTAGCTACAGTAAATAATGCTTGCAACAAACATAGTTGTGCTGGTAGCTTTCATATGGCCTTGTTTGTGATCATTTGGGTAAATGCCCCAAAGTGGGATTGCTGGGTCATAAAGGAGCTCTTTGTGGAGTCTTTTAAGGAACCTCCATACTGCTTTCCAAAGTGGTTGAACAAGTTTACACTCCCACCAACAATGCAGTAGGGTTCCCTTTTGGCCACATCCCCTCCAGAATCTGTTATTAGATTTCTTGATTATGGCCATTCTAACTGGGGTGAAGTGAAATCTCAATGTTGTTTTGATTTGCATTTCTTTTATGGCTAGAGAAGTTGAGCATTTCTTCATGTGTCTATTGGTCATTCTTATTTCCTCTTCAGAGAAGTTTCTCTTTAAGTCTTTAGCCCACTTATTTATTGGGCAGTTGTTTCTTTGAGGATTTGCTGTTGGGGGATTGAATTTTTTGAGTTCTAAGTATATTTTAGATATGAGACCCTTGTCCATTGTGCCATACATTTTTATACATGCAAAAACCAAGAAAAGCCAGGCGCCAGTGGCTCACGCTTGTAATCCTAGCTACTCAGGAGGCTAAGATCTGAGGATCAAGGTTCAAAGCCATCCCAGGCAGCAAAGCTGTGAGACTCTTAATCTCCAATGAACCACCAGAAAACTGGAAGTGGTTCTATGGCTCAAGTGGTAGAGCACTCACCTTGGGCTGAAGAACTCAGGGACAGTACCCAGAATTCAAGCCTCACGACTGGGGAAAAAAATAAATAACTAAGAGGGATAACAAAACCAGATATACTAGAGATGGTGAATTAACAGGTAAAACTTCAGCTTTTAGCACAACACTGGTAACTCACACCTATAAATCCTAACTACCAAGGAGGCTGTAATCTGAAGATCCCAGTTCAAAAGCAGCCTGGAGGGCTGAGAAGGTGGCTCAGTGGTAGAGCACTTGCCTTGCATGCATGAGGCCCTGGGTTCGATTCCTCAGCACCACATAAGCAAAAAGCAAAAAGCTGGAGGTGGCACTGTGGCTCAAGTGGTAGAGCACTAGCCTTGAGCTGAAGAGCTGAGGGACAGTGCCCAGGCCCAGAGTTCAGGCCCCACGACCGGACCCCCCCCAAAATAAAAGCAGCCTGGACAGGAAGTCTGAAAGACTGTCAGAAGTGGGGGTATGGCTCAAGTCATAGAATGCCAACTTTGAGCAAAAAAGCAAAGAGCCAGACAGCCCCAGGTCCTGAGTTCAAGCCCCAGGCCCAGTACAAAAAAAAAGTGAACAATAATATATAAAGAAGACTCTGAATCGTAGAAAAAAGAACAGCTAGAAACTTCAAGATCTAAAGCTCAATAAGATGGTTTTTTTTCCAGTAAAAGGGGTGTTTATTTAATCATGTAACCTAGAACTGGAGCTGGAAAAGATAATGATTCAGAAATGCCAGTGGGCACAAACAAATGAGACAGGCCCTAGAAAGTCTATTCACTTCAACCAAGTATCCAGGTGGGGAAAAAAGTCTTAGATGATAACTTCACTATTGTAGCAAATACTGCAGAGAAAAACTAGATCCACTCTTTACCCATGCCAGTAAGCACAGCCTGGAGTTCCACCTTCAGGAGGTTGTAATGAGGCACACAACACTGTGGTCATACCTGACAAGATCAGGTAAGACTGGAACTGTCATTCCCAGACAGCTAGTAATGAGCATCCCCTCTTCCTACAATAGCAATGAAGATCACATGGGGAGTTGGAATTCCTTGCCCTCAGTATCTTAACTGCCAATAAAAGCTAAATAAGGAACCTTGGTTTCTCACTCTATCTGGCAGTAATCAAAGCAGTACTTCTGTCAAACTAGTGTCCAAAAAGCCAGCTATAGCTGG
Source organism: Dipodomys spectabilis (assembly GCF_019054845.1). NCBI lineage: Eukaryota > Metazoa > Chordata > Mammalia > Rodentia > Heteromyidae > Dipodomys > Dipodomys spectabilis. The sequence goes on along the minus strand of NW_024870678.1, from coordinate 2,553,574 downwards.
GCGCCGGTGGCTCACGCCTATAATCCTAGCTACTCCGGAGGCTTAGAGCTGAGGATCACGGTTCAAAGCCAGTCCAGGCAGGAAACTCTGTGAGACTCTTATCTCCAATAAAAACCACTAGAAAACCAGAAGTGGCACTGTGGCTCAAGCGGTAGAGCGCTTGCGCAGGGATAGCGCCCAAGCCCAGAGTTCAAGTCCTACGACCGACCAAAAAACAGAAAAGTCAGCTATAACAGAAAGCTTAACTAAGATCCACTAGAAATGATATATAGACTGAAAAGCAGCACATGAATAACTTCTCAAAGTTCTCTGCTCTTTCCCTCAGCAGACAGCTGTGTCTTCTTGTGCAGTAGCAGCTGTCCCTGAGACATAATGATGAAGGTCTGAGTAAATGGACTTGGACATGTTGGACTATTGGTCACCAGGGCTTCATTCAACTCTGGCTAATTGGATGTTGTTCCCATCAATAACCTCTCTTTCACTGACCTCACATACACGGTCTCCATGTCCCAGTATAATTACACTCACAGCAAGTTCAGGGTTCTTTGTACTTGTTTGCTTTTTGGTTTTGGTTTGGTGTTTTGTTTCTTTGGGCTTGGGGGGGGTTGTTTATTTATTTGTTTGTTTTTGGTGATACTAGGGTTTGAACTTCAGTTCTTATACTTGTTAGGCAAATGCTCTTACTACCGAGCCACACCCCTAACTCATGACAAGTTCGATGGCACAACCAAGGCTGAGAACAGAAGGCTTGTCAATGGAAACCCCACCACTTCCAAAGTGAGAGCTTGTCAAACTACATCAAATATCATAGAGTCCACTGGTAAATTCACTACTTTGTAGAAGGCTAGAGTCCAAAGAACTCTTTCTGTTGATGTCCTCATGTTTGTGATGGGTATAAACCTTGAGAAACAACTCCCTCAAGATTGTCAGCAATACCTCTTATACCTTCACCTGGCTAGCCCCCTCAGCCTAGGTCATCTATGACAATTTTTGCATTGTAGAGAGATTTATACCACAAAGAGGAACATGGATGTCCCCTGTGAGAAACTGTGACATGATGGTCATAGGACTGCCCAGATCATCATCCCAGCAATGTAATAATGGCACTTCTAAGGTTGTGAGCAAGACTAAACTCTCCACTGAATGGGAAGCTCACTGTCAGGGCTCTGTGTGCCCACCCACAACATATCCATTGTGGAGCTATCTGATTTGGACAAAAGGCTCAAATATGAGTATATCAAGAGGGTAATGAAATAGACATTGAAAAGTCCCCTACAGGGGCTGAGAAGGTGGCTCAGTGGTAGAGTGCTTGCTTTGCATTCATGAGGCCCTGGGTTTGATTCCTTAGCACCACATAAGCAGGAAAACCTGGAAATGTGGCTCAAGTGGTAGAACACTTGCCTTGAGCTTAAGAGCTGAGGGACATTGCCCATAACAAGGATATTCTCTCTTCTACCATTGATACTGAGGTGAACTTTGCCCTTAACAACTATTCCATCAAGCTCACTTCCTGGTATGATAATGAACTAGACTATAGCAACAGTGTAGTGGACCATATGGCCTGCAAGGAATAAGACATCTAGACCATCATCCCCATGCAGTACTAGAGAGAGGCCTTCAGCAGCTGTGAAGTCTCTGCCTCAACTGATAACTCTCCCCTCTTGACACAATTTACATTCCAAATCTCCTGAAGGGGAAAGACTTAAGGAGCACTCCCTTATATACCATCAGTAAAGTCTACCACTCTCCCAAAGGAAAATGATGCTCAACATCACTTACAATTTGGAAAATGCAAATCAAACTACAATAAGGCACCATGCATACTCATTAGGATAATTATTATTTTAAAAAAGTAAGAAAATAACAAATGCTGGGGCTGGGAAGGTGGCTCAGTGGTAGAGCACTTGCCTTGCATGCCTGAGGCCCTGGGTTCGATTCCTCAGCACCATATAAGCAAAAAGAAAAAAGCCGGAGGTGGTGCTGTGGCTCAAGTGGTAGAGCGCTAGCCTTGAGCTGAAGAGCTAAGGGACAGCGCCCAGGCCCAGAGTTCAGGCCCTACGACCGGACCCAAAAAAAAAAAAAAAAGGAATAACAAATGTTAACAAGGATGTGGAGGAACTAGAACCCAGGTTGGTGGACATGTAAAATAGTACAGCCATTTTAGAAAACAATATGACAGTTCCTTAAATAGCTTAAAATAATTAAACAATTATCATATGATGCAACACTTCCATTTCTAGGTATATACACAAAAGATTTGAAAGCATAAGCTCAAATATGTTTGCACACAATGTTCACAAAAATGTTGAAACATACAAATGCACATCAGCAGACAAATGGATAAACAGAAAATGGTATATCCACATAGTATATTATTATTGTGCCATACAAAGGAAATTAGGCCTAGTGGTGCATATGTGTACCCAGCACTTAGGAGGCTAAGGAAGTAAAATTGACCTCTAGATCCACCTGGGCTCCTATGAGACACTATTCCTCCAACCAACCCCCAAAAGAAATGGAATTCTGATAGATGTACAACATGAATGAAACTTGAAAACACTATTTTTTAATTTCCTGTGTAATTTCTTTAATTTATGTGCGATCTAGAAGCGTATTTCTTTATTTCTAAACATGTAAGAATTTGTTTCACTTACCTTTTTTATTATATTTTTAACTAATGTTTGATTGCACCATGGCCAGAAAATATGCTGTTTAACTCCCAATTCTGAAATTTATCGAAACTTGTTTTGTAGCACATGTGGACAAAAGATTGTCCACATCTTTTGTCCACATGTTGTGAATATTTTCTATGTTCTTTAAAATTCTCACTATTTTAGGATCTATCCATCTAACTTTATTAGATTAGGTTTGTTTAATTATCCTGCTCAAATCTTTACTATCATTGTCTATATTTCTTCCCACAAATTACAGAGAAGCTTACGAAAAGCATCTCCCACTATGTGAATTTGTTTGTCTTATGATTCTGTCATTTCTTACATATTAAGAAGCTATGTTCTATGTTGCACATAGATTTAAAATGATTAAATATTGCTGTGAATAGAACTTTCAAAGATCATTAAGTAGTAATGCCATCTTCAAGCATATGAATTATCTGCCTGTTGAAGTACTTTTTAATATGACTAAGATTTTTTAGCAGATAATTCTAACATCTCTATCATCTTGATTGATGTTGTCATCAATTTACTGTCTTTTTACATTCAGTTTGAGATCTTCCTAGATTTTCATATGAGCAATTTTCAATTTGTAACTTGGGGACATTTTTGTACTTTGTCACAATAAGACTTTAAATCTTATTTTTAAACTTACTCTAGAAAATACACAGAACAAAATTTACCATCTTATCCAATAGCTTTAAGCATATTCACTATGTTGTTGATCAACAACACTTTCTATTTTCAGAACTTTTTATCATCTATAAAGAAACTCTGTACCCACTAAATAATATCTACCCATTCCTCCTTCCTAGCATGTAGTAACCTCTATTCTACGTTCTTTCTCTATAAATTTGTCTTTTTTAAGTACCTTATATAAATGAATTATTATCTAATTTTTTGCACCTGGCTTAGTTCACTTAGCATAATGTTTCAAGATCCATTCATATTTACATGCCATAATAACATCTATCAGAACTTTATGGTTCCACAATACTGTGAAATTCGGGAAATTATGTAATCACTTAATCACAATCAAAAAAAAAAAAAAGAACCTCGGGGAAGGTAGGGAGGGAAGGAATGGTAGGGGGGAAAACAATGGAGGGGGTAACAATGCTCAATAGGAAGTGTACTCATTACCTTACTCATGTAACTGTAACCCTCTGTATAGTATCTTTACAATAAAAAAAATATATATACATCAAAAAAAAAGAACTTTATGGTTGAACACTATACCAATGTATAGATATAGTCCATGTTACTTATTCATCTACTGATAGGCCTTTGACTTTAAATAGCATATGAATGAGTCCTCCTTGTCATCATTGCTATCTTCTGAAAACAGTCATTAGTCATGGGCCAGGGGTACGGCTCCAGTGGTAGAGTATCTACCCTAAGTAAGCACAAAGCCACGAGTTCAAACTCTCATATTGCCACAGAAGAAAGAAAAAAATAGGATTATTTATTAAGAGCTTATATAACTTTTGTTATGTTTCAATTCCCCAAGCAATAAGCCATACACTAAATGATAAGAATATATAAAATAAGTATACTTTATGATATACCTATTTCTTCAAATCTCAATCTTGTTTATCTTTTTTTTTTTTTTTTTTTGGGTCCGGTCGTGGAGCCTGAACTCTGGGCCTGGGCGCGGTCCCTCAGCTCTTCAGCTCAAGTCTAGCGCTCTACCACTTGAGCCACAGTGCCATTTCCAGCTTTTTTTCTTTTTGTTTATGTGGTGCTGAGGAATCGAACCCAGGGTCTCATGCATGCAAGGCAAGCACTCTACCACTGAGCCACCATCCATCCCCATCAATCTTGTTTATCTTATCTTTTTATTAAACTAAGATTATTTGCTTTGAAGCTGACTTTTGTTCTACATTTCTCTGCTAAAATAAAAGTATAACACTATTATCTGTGAATTGGAAACTGTTACCTAAGTTGATACACAAGAACCTGCCCCTACAGAGAAACTTTATGCAAAGAGCCAGATAAGCTCCAGAGAAATCAGTTCTACTTTTCTTTTCATTGAGCTGAGGTTTCATCATATTTGAAAAATCTTTTGAATAAATAGGACATTTTAGATATTTTCTCATCTAATCTTCTATTTTAGTCCTGAGAATTTCAGTTCATATTCAATTTCTAATTATAAATTATTGATTTCTGGTTTTCTTTCCACTTGAAAAAAAATTAAGGTTGGGAGAGGAAGTGAAAATTAATAAATTCAATCTGGCCAGTTGAGGTACCTATTGATAGTGTTATCATATATTTAAGTAAGTGAATTACAAAAGCAAAAAACAATAAACAATAAACAACAAAAAAGAACATAGTCAAAAACTTCCTGAGTACCTCCTATTTCATTCTCCTTATTGTATTTTTTTTTCGGTTGTGGGACTTGAACTCTGGGTCTGGGCGCTGTCCCTCAGCTCTTCAGCTCAATGCAAGCACTCTACCACTTGAGCTACAGTGCCACTTCAGTTTTCTGGTGGTTTATTAGTGATAGGAGTCTCATGGTCTTTCCTGCCTGGGCTGGCTTTGAACCAGGATCCTCAGATCTCAGCCTCCTGAGTAGCTAGGATTACAGGCATGAGCCACTGGCGCCCGGCTATCCTTATGGTATTTTGTGTATTTTAAACTATATATATTATTTTAATCCCTATTTTTCTTAGTTCCTTCTTTATATTTTGTTATCTGCACATGCCATATAACTTTGGCTTCCTAGTGTACAGGAAATAATGCAAATCTACCTTCTCCCCCATATGTGAAACATAAATATAAAAGGAAAATATTACTAACAGCAGACAACTTTCAAGGTATTTTTCCTACGTCTATAAATACCTCAGGGAAATTAAAATCCTTAGGAAACTAAAATTGGTAAAGGAAACAGATGTTTGAATTATCCTAAGTAGAGCACAGGGAATAAAGGTGGCACCAACAGGAATCTCAACTAAGGTCAAAAAAGACTATGACTTTAGGATATTTGAAGATAAAATATTTCAATTCTGGGGCTGGGAAGGTGGCTCAGTGGTAGAGCGCTTGCCTTGCATGCATGAGGCCCTGGGTTCAATTCCTCAGCACCACATAAGCAAAAAGAAAAAAGCCGGAAGTGGCGCTGTGGCTCAAGTGGTAGAGCGCTAGCCTTGAGCTGAAGAGCTGAGAGACAGCGCCCAGGCCCAGAGTTCAGGCCCCATGACAGGACCCAAAAATAAATAAATAAATAATAAAATAAAATAAAAATATTTCAATTCTGGGCTGGGAAGGTAGCTCAGTGGTAGAGTGCTTGCCTTGCATGCATGAGGCCCTGGGCTCGATTTCTCAGCACCACATAAGCAGAAAACGCTGGAAGTGACACTGTGGCTCAAGTGGTAGAGCACTAGCCATGAGCTGAAGAACTGAGGGAGAGTGCCCAGGCCCAGAGTTCAGGCCCCACAACTGGCAAAAAAAAAAAAAAAAATTTCAATTCTCCCTTCCCAGTAAGAATTTTTAAGGTTTTAGTCTTCATTAAATATTACTTCACGGAGGCTGCAATGCTTGGTAAGAAATGCATGCATTATCCTGCCCATGTAATTGTAACCCCTCTGTACAGTATGTTCTCAAATAACATAAAATAAAATTAAAAAAAAATAAATATTACTTCACCCTTTCTTCATAGGTTGACATAAATCAAAAAATATTATTTCCTGAAATTATAGGGATTCTATTTTACAACATAATTGTGTGTCATTTTGGCACTATACTTTGCTTTTGGTTATACATATTTGTATATGTTTTATATCCTCAAAAGAAATAGTCTTTATTACTTGTAAATATGAATGACTCACATATGTACTCTCCATTATGACAAGTGTGGCACTTAGCACATAGTAGGTTTTCAATAAATACTGGTAGACAATAGAATTATTGAATAATCATGTAAAAATGACTTAAAATTAATAATAAAAAGGAGGTTATTTTATTCTTAATCATATTGTAATGTAGACTATTTTAAACTCTAAGCAGTGATGATACACACAAATATTTAAACTATTTATGTGCCTCAACTTGACATAATTTTATGATAACTTGATGGCAATCACATTTAAATATATTAGAATATTTTTATAATAATGCTATTCTAGAATAGCAACTTTAATAGCTGGGAAAACATGTTAATAATGGCCATTAGCCTGAAGGAAACAAGGAACATTAAACATTTTTTTTCAGAAACAAATGTATAAGTTTAAACATTCCAGTATAATATTTATGAGCAAACCTCAAATTAAAATTTATAAAATGCAAACTGTCAATGTTCCAGTTAGAGAATAATTTAGACTATATTTTGTAATTTTTCTCATGTACACATGGGTGAATACTGTACAAAAGAGATAATTATGTTCTCCTTATGTCTTTGACTATCACTTTCTAAATACAAAGATGAATTCTGCTTGGATACAAGACCAAATCAAGGGAGAACTCAGCTTATTTCCTTAGAAAAACAAAGTCAAAGCCCAACAAAATAAACACCAGAAAAACGGGTAATTGCAAGAGTTGGACTGGGCTCAACAGGAAAAGGATACATGAATGAAAAGGAGAAGGTGGTGAGAATGGAGCCGAGAATTCAAAGTATGGACTACAAAATTAAGAAAACTAAGAGAAAGGTTGAGTCAGGATGGGTAGTTAAGAATATTGAAAGGGGTGATATTGATCATGATGCATTGAATTTATAAACTGCTTTGTTAAATGACAACTCTCTAAACAACTTCTTCAAAATAATAAACAATAATAAAGCCTAGATTACTGATCAATGTCTCAGGCTGTAAGTAAATGATTTTTCTTACCTTCAGGACAGCTATAAATGGCACAAAGTTAGCCCTTTGAAGTCCATTTTTATAGAGATCTGAAAAAAATAAATGACATTTTATTTAAATTTATTTAAAATTTATTTAAATTTGCTTTAATCATAACATTAGTTTATCTTTAAAGCAGGTAAATAAAACTTTCTACTGATTTTTTAATACAGAAGCAAAAAAAAAAAAAAATGACCCAACATTGATTTGTATTCAGAGACTATACAAAATTCACTATAATAAGAGAAAAAATAGCAGTCACAGAAAACAAATCAAAAAGCCTTCAATCAAATTGGCTTTAAAAAATAAAGAATGTGGAAGACCAGTTGCCGGTGGCTCACACCTATAATCCTAGCTACTCAGGAGACTGAGATCTGAGGATCAAGGTTCAAAGCCAGGCCCAGGCAGGAAAGTTATCTCCAATTAACCACCAGACAACTGGAAGTAGAGCTGTGGCTCAAGTGGCAGAGCCCTTGCCTTGAGCTAAAGAACTTAGGGTCAGTGCCTAGGCCCAGAGTTCAAGCCCCATGACCAACAACAACAACAAAAAGAATGTGGAAGATTTCCCTTCCAAAATCCTAAATCAATAATTCAACGTCAGATGACATGTTTAAATACACTTAATACTTGAATACATAGGGTTCTATTGTGAAATAAATTACAGTAAAAAATTAAAAGTTTTATATATATATATATTTTTTTTGATTAACCTTTTAGAAAACACATCAATAATCAGAATTGCTTCTGTATTTGTATAAGGTAAAAAAAAATTCCACTTTAAATGAAATTGTCCAAAAACTAAAACCATATTTTAATAAGATGCAAAAATAAATATAAAGAAAACTATTTTTCCTTAGAAAGATGTTTACTTATATGTGTGTGTATGTCATCATGAATATGTTTACATATACATCCAGATATATAAATAAATTCCTTATTTTTCAGGACAAACAAATGAAGATGCAACAAGTTTTAAGTTTTTGCATATTTTTCTTCAACAAAGGATACTTCTAGCCAGGCACAGTGATGCACACTTTAATCCTACCTCTCATGAGACTGAGGCAAGACAATCATGAGTTTAATGTTAGCCTAAGCTACAGAGTAAAAGCCTTATCTCAAGAAAGGGGATAAGAAGGGCTGGGAAGGTAGCTCAGTGGTAGAGTGCTTGCCTCTCATGCATGAGGCCCAAGGTTTGATTCCTCAGCACCACATAAACAGAAAAGGCTGGAAGTGACACTGTGGCTCAAGTGGTAGAGTGCTATCCTTGATCTGAAGAGGCTCAGGGACAGTGCCCAGGCCTAGAGTTCAAGCTCCATAACTGACAAAAAAAAAAAAGGGGAGAGGGGGAATAAGAGACTACTTCAATTTTTTTTTCAAGAGTTCAAAATCTTATTCCATTGAAAAAATCCTTTTTAAACAACCATTCTATAAAGATATTAGACTTTTTAATTATAAAAATAAGAATAGTCAAAAAGTTCACTCAAACGTAATATAAATTAGGTTAAATTATATCTCAATTTTTTAAGTATAGCATTATGGGATATTTTCCATATTTTCTTGTTTAGAGAAAATTTGATAACGATGATAGATTTTAACTGTCACATTTACTTATAGAAATAAAATATGGTCATTCAGAAACATTTATTCTCTTTAGAAAAATACTCATCATATTATCATTATAGTGAAGAAAGTATTTGCATAAACTATTTGATTAATTAAGGAGTAGAGGCTTCAAATCAGTTACATTTAACATTTTTATTTAGGGATATCATAAAAGGTAAGATAATGCTGGTAGGCCACTAGGATTTCAAAATTCAAAATGAGATCTTTTCTTTCCTATAATCGTACCTCTAAGAAACAAAATGGGCAAAATGCAAGAAATGGCTTATGGTTAGTTAAGTATTTTCATAGTTAAGTATTTTCAAAAGCTTTGAGAGAAGTACATAAAAGCACTACTGGGTAATAGTGGTTGACAGCCATAGTTAACAGAAAACAATGAAAACTGAAAATAAGCCCATTTTTAAAATATATACTCAATGTTTATAGCAGCGTTACATATAATAGCTAGAAACTTCAGCAATCCAAATGACTATCATTAGGTGCATGGAAAAACAAACAGTGGGATAACTGTACAATGAAATACTATGCAGCAATAAAAAGAAAAATCATGATGACTTTCAAAATAATTAGGTAGAATTCAGAAAGCCAGACAATAAAAATGAATGTATACTATATGGTTCCTTTATATGAAACTCTAGAAAAAGCAAAGAGTTTGATAATAACAAAAATTAAAATAAATAAAAATAAATAACAAAACAGGACAAGGTGACAGTGAGAGATGAAAAAAAAGGGCCTGAGAAAATTTGGGGAGGTGTTTGTAATATTAAATACATGATTAGCATTATATTTTTATAGATATATAGACATGTCAATATTTTTAATTGGATCCTATAAACATATAACATTTATTGTGAATCAATTAAAAATTTATCAAAAGCCAGGCACGAGGCTGAGATCTGAGGATCGAGGTTCAAGGCCAGCATGGGCAGCAAAGTCCATGAGACTCTTATCTCCAATGAACCACCAGAAAACCAGAAGTGGCACTGTGGCTCAAGCGGCAGAGCACTTGCCTTGAGCTGAAGAGCTCTGGAACAGCTCCCAGGCCCAGAGTTCAAGCCCCTTGACCAACAAAAAAAAAAAAAAAAAAAAAATTCAGAAACATGCATTACTACTTATCTAAAAGTATACTATTACAGAACTCAAAATAGGAAGTTTGTGTTAAGGTAAACTTGTTTTAGCTTATAGAATAGCATCTTATGACTTATAAGACTGTGATAAAAGCTTAACAAGTGTATATCTTTTAGAAATGTTAATGACAAAGATGTAAAGATCCACTTGTAATATTCTTGATTAAAAGATTTCCACTCATCAGCAAAGTTAAAGCTGAATAATAATAGCCATTAACTCTTAAGAGACCTAATTTTCAAAGAGTTAGTTTTTTAAAATTCAGACTTCGTAAAGACACATTAATTCAAAACTTTATACAATGAAAAGTATTTTCTAAATAGAATTCTAAACAGAAATAATTTGGCTTGAAAACCTTTAGGTTTTTTTAGGACACTTAAGTGAGAAATGACTGTATTCATTAAATTGAAGAGTTTTTCTGCAATTCAAATATTATGCTAATTATTAATGCAACAGATCCATCTTCTGAAATGTTATTTCACTAGCAAGTATTAGTTGTTTAATATTATTTTTCTCAGACATAAAGATTTTATAATACATTTATATCAACATTTGTCATTATTTACTAAACAATATTTAAAAATTTAGGAGCTCTTGCTTTTGATTTTTTAATGATCTTTGAACACAACTAAATGAACACTTGGTCATATAAAATAGAGTACCAGAATTATGGGACATTCATTTTGCAGAGAATGGTATAAGGACTCTAAATTCTCCACAATGAATAACTATAATAATACTTACAAATGAAACACATACAAAGAGGATTTTTAAAGTAATTACAAGCACATAAATACTTCGGAAATGCACATAGATATGCAGATCTTTCTC